>NC_140145.1:1200000-1800000 GCF_964035555.1 Netta rufina | reverse complement strand
TACATCATAACTGAATATAATTAAAATAATTTTAAGTAGTTTGCAGTATTCATGCATAATTCTCAAATTAAGTTGGGAGGAGAAAAACTATTAGTGTTGACACATCAACATAATACGCATTGAGCAGGAATAAAATCCAATTTCGAATTTATACATTATGTCAGTTAGTGAAATAATGGGTATAACTGAGATGCACAGGATCTGGGAGAGCAAAGAGCCAAGAAAAAGTGCAAAGTGCCCTGGAAAAAGACAGGACAGAGCAACTCAGGAAGAGGCATTGCCATTAGCTGGCCTTTGTTATTGCTAACACAGGCTTCCTAAAATTAACGGGGGCATGGAGAGTCCTGGTGAGTTTATGAAAATTCAGGGACTGGATCCTGTCAAGCTATATAAGCTATATGAGCCAGCAGTGTGCTCAGGTGGCCAAGAAGGCCAACGGCATCCTGGCTTGTATCAGGAACAGTGTGGCCAGCAGGGCTAGGGAGGTGATCGTCCCCCTGTACTCAGCTCTGGTGAGGCCGCACCTCGAGTACTGTGTTCAGTTTTGGGCCCCTCACTACAAGAAGGACATGGAGGTGCTTGAGCGGGTGCAGAGAAGGGCGACGAAGCTGGTGAGGGGCCTGGAGAACAAGTCCTACGAGGAGCAGCTGAGGGAGCTGGGCTTGTTCAGCCTGGAGAAGAGGAGGCTCAGGGGCGACCTTATCGCTCTCTATAGGTACCTCAAGGGAGGCTGTAGCGAGGTGGGGGTTGGCCTGTTCTCCCACGTGCCTGGTGACAGGACGAGGGGGAATGGGCTTAAGTTGAGCCAGGGGAGTTTTAGGTTAGATGTTAGGAAGAACTTCTTCACTGAAAGGGTTGTGAGGCATTGGAACAGGCTGCCCAGGGAAGTGGTGGAGTCACCATCCCTGGAAGTCTTCAAAAGACATTTAGATGTAGAGCTTAGCGATATGGTTTAGTGGGGACTGCTAGCGTTAGGTCAGAGGTTGGACTCGATGATCTTGAGGTCTCTTCCAACCTAGAAATTCTGTGTGATAAATTTGACAGGCCTCCATCAAGAAAATGTTATCGTTCCTTAGACTGGCCCTGCAAACAGCTTAGATAAATTTCCTTGAGCTAATTGCTTTTTAATAGCTTGTTGTGTGAGTGCTAGCTCATTAGAAGTCATACCGCTTTGTGAAAACACATCTGAGATAATTCTACAGGTGATAAATGGTTTTAGGAACAAAGGAGTTTTTAGCAGACTGTGGCTTTCCAAATCTTCTGGTAATCTAAAATGCCATGACAAGCAACATCATGGAGGCAGACCATTATGTTGCCTTGAGACGCACAGAAATAATACATTATGTGTCAACTGTCAAGGTAGCTTTGGGCATTTTGTTGGTGGCCATGCTCTGATTTGAAAGTAATACAACTGTTTATGTTGTTGGATGCTTTCCTTTTTTTTTTCTTATTTCTTGCAAATTTCTCTCAAACACCATTGTTTTGGCCCAATAATGGAGTTGGTGGCAGTGGTCACAATCCCAGACTGGATTACTCCCACAGAGATGGACAGCAAGACACACTGCAAAATGGGACCTAAGTGGTGTAGCAGAGATGCATAAAGCTGCTTTCCAAGAACACAGTGGTGGGTCCAGCTTCAGGTCATGTGTGTCTCCAGGACAGGGACATACAAGCAGAAAATGCAAGTGAATGGAAGTTTTGTTCAAACTTTCCATGCAGCCTATCAGTCTGTGTGGGTCATGCCAAAACCATGTTAAGTGGACATTTTCTTTGCTTGCCTTTCCATACTGAGTTTCAGCCCACCAGAAGCTCTGCAGAAGCTGAAGCCTTTGCTGCCAGAAGAGCCCAGGTACCTTTTGGCATGAAGGCATGCTTGCCCCTGGGTCTGGCTCCGTTTTGTGCTCCCCCATGCTCTTCCCAAATCTCAGCATTTGCTGCATTGAGCATGAACTGCTTTCTCCCTGGACCCAACATGAGTCAAACAGGTGACATCTGCTGAATGTTTTCACTAGAACTTCAAGCAACTCCCACTTTTATGTTTTTTAAATCATATTCATGCTGCTAAGCTGCTGGTGACTCAGATCATAGTAAGGCCATTGAAAGCTTTTCATAGGAACCAGGTAATGGTCTTTCTTGTTCCACGCTACACACGTACATGCTTATGTGGTGTAAAATGTACCACAGCTTCACTCCTGAAGAGCTGCTGGAAGGAGGGCAACCTTCCCATGGGCACACGACCAGTCTGTAATACATTTTTCATTCCCTCTTTTGAGTTGCCAGAGAAGAGAGAAAGAGAGAGAAAAAAGGAAGATGTCTTGACAATACAAAATTCAAGCTTGTTGAGTTTAATTATAAGTATTTTGGGCTCTGCAAATACCTCCACCTTTAGTAACAAAGCAGCCAATATTCAGGAGCTTCTGCCAAGTTTCAACTGGTTGAGCAGTGCTGCATAGCCTGCTCTTGCATTAGGAGCCACATCTACTGTCACCTGGAACTTATCAGCTGAAGGCTCTCATTGTGACTGCTAAACCCTATTTCCAGTCAATAAAATACAGAGGGAAGCATTTAGGAGCTAGCTAGGCTCCTCTGAAAGCCTTTTTACTTGGAAAGAACAGAGCTCTCCAAGGAAGCCTTCACAGTCTCTATGTCCAAGGGAGCAAGAAGATGACATGAGGTCTTCGCGGTTGTCTCCAAGTAAGACTCGTGTTTGCTTACTTATAACTCCTCTGACACCTTGAAAGCTTCAGTTTAAGCAAACGTAGACCTCAATACAGCCTCAATACAATCCAAACTAGATGTCGGACTCAAGTACTTCAGGATCACCTACAGGTCTGGGCACTGAGCTGTAGCCCTGTTCTATCAACATTTCTTAGCACAAGCTTTTCCTGTTATCTTTACTGCCAGTAGTAGGAGCCATATCCAATCTGTTTAGCATTAAGAATGGCTGTTGGCTGTGAAATGTGTGATTTGCAGTCTGCAGATGAAATTCAGCCCTGCAGCCTTTTCTTTCATTTTCTTTCATTTACTGGGCAGAGCTGCATCTTACTGGGGAAAGCATCACAGGAAGAATCAGGACTGTGCCTGGCTGTGGCTGTGTTGCTAGAGGTATGAGATCCCAGTCACAGTGCTGACGGTGATGCCAATGGGGAAGCACGGGATGGCTAACAAAGCTTCCTGGGCTCCTGAGCACTGCGGGCTCACCATCCACTGGAAAATACCAACAAAACGTGTGAGAGTATCCAGTGGTTAATGCAGAGCCATCTCCTGGGGCTGGCTCAGCACATCCATGTTGTTCACAGGTTGCAGCACTGGGGCTGGTGCTGTGGTTCCATCACCAGCAACAATCACAGCAACCACAGCACGTAGCAAATCCCTCCCTTAATGCTATCCCATTTCTTTTTGCTTCAGCCTTGGCTAAGACTTGTTCCCAGGTGGTGGTTTGTGGCAACTTAATAGGACACAGAATTTGCTGAACCACAGAACAACAGGAAAGGTATAAGGAATCCCAAGAAATCACTAGTCTCAATAAATTTGAAATTTATTGTATAAAAAAATAAAAAGTGACTGCTTAAATTAGAGTTTTCTGTTGACTCTAGGAAGATTAATTATTTTTTTCCCACACATTTAGATGCTAATGTTGAAATCTGTCATGCTGATGCCATCCTGGGTCAGTGGTGGGGTTCAAAGGTCTACAAGATATAAATTCTTTAGGGAATATTGAATACTGACATAAGAAATCATGAATACTGAAAGATGAAGTACTTGCTTTCAAGGAATGTAAGTGCTCGTGATCTCCGCTGATGGCAGTGGGAGCTATGGAGCCTGAACTGCCAAAACTCACGCTAGCACAGCTGTAATTTGCTTTTTTCTCATAGTGCTTTACAAAAAAGAGATACAGCTATTAAAGGATTTGCTTAAAGGGAGACAAAGTAGAAATGCCAGGCTGGACTCCTCACATCAATCCACGAGCTCTGCTTTTTGTTTTTTTAGTTAAAAATTGCTATCTAGTGCTGCCCTCCAATGCCAGAAGTACGGATGGTATTGCCCCAAGAGCAAATTGCTTGCTTTTATTGCTCCCTAAACTGCCATATTAGCTTTGGGAAGAAGCTCTCCTACACATGGAATCTATGGATGGATGTGTTTCTATGTGTGAACAGGTCAAAAGTAGATGTCAGGCAAATACCTTACCTTTACCAGATGGAAGAGAGACACTGATTGAATAATGTGCCAAGTTGTTTTCTGAACTCTTGTCAACTTGTAGCACACAGAACACTTGCTATCAAGAATTTCCACAGCTTAATACCACGTTTCAGGAGAAATCCTCTTTTTCTTTTTTCTTGATCCTTTTTCTGAAACCACCTTTTATCATTTCATTTGTGTCCTTCTCAGATCGTTATCATTCTTCAGACTTCAAACATACCCTCCCAGTTATCTGTTTTCCTGCCTGACATCCAGTTGAGGAGCCACCACCCCTGAAATTTGTGGCCTTTCTCCTTGCCATTCTCTGATTCCACCATCTCCCTTCTCAGATGTGTTGGAGCAGAACCCAAAGGCATCCAAGATGTGATTGCACCACTAATTCACACCAGCGTAATGACGAGCTCTGTTTCTTTCACTGTTTCTTTCTGAAAATTTCCTATCTTTCCACTTGCTGTTTTGACTGCTGCTGAGGGTTGAGCTGACATTCTCAGAGATCTATCTGTTATAAATAACTTGAAGAGCTCATTCCTGAGTGGTAACAGCCAGCTTGGAGCTCCAAAGACACCCGATATGGAAAAGGTTGGGTGAAACTCAGAGTTTTCTTATTTTTGTCACAGAAGGTGGATTATAGATTATCAGCAACAAGGAGATAAACTTTCTTCTACTGGCCTTGTAGAAGCCACTGCAGATCCAGCCTCTGCATGGGACTTGTACTAGTGAAGGCTCCAACTGGCACAGTGCTGATTTTCAGCCTACCACTATGTGCTTTACTTAACATTGTTCTCAGGGATCTAAGACAGTGAAGCCATCAGGATGGCAAATCTGGGACAGGAGGCACCACATGTGAAACAGGACTGCCCCCCCCCCCCCCTTCTTTTGGATGAATTAGCACCTTTAAGAGAAAGAAACGAGCCAAGCACCTTCCTTAATGTCTCCATACTGTCCCACATCAGCAAACTCTCAGGCTTGTATCCAAACAACATCATGACCAGCTTGATGATGGCGATGAGGTTGTTCGAGCTCTGCTCAGGTAGAATGAGGCAGCTCATCACCCACTGCCTTGAGTGGCCTTCACTGCCAACAATTCAACTTCTAGCTGGTTTTACCATGAAAGACCACACAGAATACATGAAAAGAAAGACCTAGGGTTGAGAACCACCCTTGTCAAACTGCAGGTAAATGCTGAAAAGTATGAAGTGTGTTTGCTTGATTTGCAGAGCTCAAACTTATTTCTGGTTTGACACCAGAATGGCAACAGTTGATGAAATAAAGCAGAACCAAAGGACAAGAGTTTAGACAGCTGCCAAATGCCGGGGGGAATATTAGTCTGTGTCCCCCCTCTAGGAGGCCTTTGTCACCTTGGCCAATCTGCCAACTCCATGGTGGCATCTAATGCTTCCAGGCTGGTTCCCTAAATTTCTCCAAGTTGTCTGCAAGCTCCTGAGCAATTGCATCAAAACGTTTGTGCTGGACTTGGGGTGTTGGGAGCATCCAAGCAGCCCTGAAGAAGAAATTTCTGTCAAGGCTGCAAAAAGGGCAGTAAATTGGTAAATACCCTCATACTCTTACTCTCATCAGTCTCCCTGGTTCATTGCTGCTACTTTCAGAATGCTATAGAAAGGTCCATGCAAACTAGAGAAGAACAGACTCTTTTTACTGTTCTACAGATCCTGGACCTGCATTAACCACAATCCTAAACCAGGTATCGGTGCAGGCATCCACATTGCCTGCTGTTTTACTCCCAAACTGAACTCCTGTATGCTACAACCACAGAGTAACGATGTTGAAAACCAAGGAAAACACAGTCCCTCCCTCACTCCAGAAAACAGCTTGGCCAGTGGCAAGTGTCTTCAGGTAGGCAAATCAGCCACCATCACCCAAGACACACTGTTCTCACTAGCTTGAGGCTTCTATTGTGGCGCAAACCTGGAGGAAAACATTCTGAGCTGCCATGAAAAGAACTGCAATCCAAGTATAGGTCCAGCCTATGTTCATCAGAAACATAAATGCTGCTGTGGCAAGCCTAGGAACCCCCTTGCTCTACTACCCAAAAAAACATGCTCCACCAATGCTCTGCTCCCTTTCTCAGAATTACAGAATCACAATCTGGTTGAGGTTGACAGTGATGTCTAGAGGTCATCTGGTCCAGCCCCCTGCTAAAGCAGGGCCACCTACTGCAGGTTGCCCAGGACCATGGCCAGGAAGATTTAAGATTTCCAAGGAGTGATGCGGTGTCTAGACATTCAGGTATTTCCCTTCCTCCAACACTTGCTTTATGATTTGAATTCTGATTCTCCAGGCTTTTAAAACAGTACAAACATTGGTGTCCTCTACCATCTTCTGCCTCACACAGGCGAGTGTTTATTAATACTCAACACAGCATCGATGGGATTCACCACTTAAGGAGAAGCTGATGTATCTAAAGCAAATGTGTCTAAAGAATCTGTAGAGCAGCTAAATGGAAGTAGGCATGGCACAAGGAAGCAATTTTAACTATGAATTAACATATGCAATGGATTAGGAGTCAGGATTCCCATCTTCCCTGGTGCATCATCATAGAGGAATAGAGGCCTCCCCTCACTGCACAGGTGCATGGTGCACAGTAAGATCTGCTCTGAGATCACTGCTGATTTTGAGAGGACTGGGAGTGGTTCCAACTGCAGCTTCTTGCAAAACTGACTGATCCCTGTTTGCATACTTTAATACCTACTGTACCTGATTTTGCCAAGTGCTTTTATCACAGCATTTGGATATCAACAACTCTCCTGTTGGGACTTCAAAAAGAATCCTCAAGAAGCCACGCACCATTCATGCAGAAGGTAAGTCTGCTCCTGAAAAGCAGGTCTAAGTTTGTAGCTGTTGCATGCAGGCACACCACAACCCTTCTCACTCTGGCTGGGTGCCTGCTGTTGGAACACTGCAGAGTCGTGGGGCTGCAGAGAAATTTGGGGGTCAAATCAGCACAGCAATAGCCAGGTTGCTGCAGTAATCTCAACCAACAGAGTGTATCAGCAGTCACGCAAAGCTGTGCATCATTTTGGGCAGCAGTTTTCATGTGGGGAAGACTTTGATCACAGCAGATGCCAGCTGAGAGTAGCTTTTCATGTAAATGTGCTATTTAAGAAATGTGCTACCTTGACAGGCCAAGAATCCAAGCCTTGACTTTGAAAGCACATCTGGATTTCATTGAGATCTTTTCAGTACACTAAGCTACATTTTACATTTTATTTGAATCCAGGAACTGTTGAGCCAAGGAAACGTTTTGGAGAACTGTGCCCTTTTCCTGCTGAGAGGAGGGAAGAGCATCTTAATAGTTAGTGGAAATTATTTCTCTTGTTGACAACTAACAGGAAAACCCGACACCACCTGCTCCTTTTTGTCTAATTATCCTTAGAAATTTGGATCATTTACCTCCTTCATGAATGGATAATAATGATCATTGATGTGAACCCTTCAGCTTGTCATGTTGCGTTATTCTGTATGAGAAACCAACCTGAACCATCGCTTCAGTCAAAAGGTCTCAAAGTTTATGGGGTTCCAAAACAATTCCATTTTGAAAATGTGCTATTTCATACTTTTGACTAAAAGTCAAATTTCCTACTGAAAATGCAAGGAAGGAACCAGATTGTTTGTCAATTTTCATTTTGGTGGAGTATTTCTTTGTTCAGCCAGGGGAAACATCTCACCACAAGCTTTAGTTACTGCCTCAAATTTGGTATGGTAGGTCTGAAATTCCCTAAATGTCCCACATTAGGCTGTGATCACTCTTGCATCTGAACTGACAGCTGTTTCATTGCTGAGTTTGACTGGACTGGAAATAGGCAAGGACAAAATAGGAGTGAATTGTGAAATGATTTTTTTGTTGGTGCTATGAAAGTGGAAAATAGATATTATATATATAAAAGCCAAACATAAAATCATGAAATCAAGACTGAATGCTTAGCTAATAAGTTGATTTTGCATTTTCAGTATGTCTTCAAGAAAATAATAGCTAGGGATTGGGGGGCGGGGGGGGGTGCTTTTACAACTTCTATGATTATATGAGACTGCTTCCCTGCTTGGCACTCCTTCTGAGAACTTACTTCATACGCAATTCCACATGCACACAAAAATAAACCAAAGATAGAGGAAATCTCAGCCAAAGTAGTAGCAAAAAGCACCCAAGCAGCAAAGCAAAGCAGCTAAATGCTTTGCAATAAGGACTGGAAGAGGACAGATCAAGCCTCCTCATGTGGGCCAAGGTTAAAGAAGGCGCTGCAGCAGGAAGAAAACCATGTGCCTGCATTGTTTTGTTTATCTGAAATTGCTTTCCACACATTACAACAAGGCGTTGATCTCTGTAGGGCTGGATTTAAGGAAAATCACAAAGGCAACACTTACCCTCAAGAGTAAGCAAGAGAAAGGAACAAAATCAAATCTGCAAATGTGGAACATTTTTTTTTTTTTCCCCAGCAACCGATGTTTCTTGGTTAAAAGACAGATTGGAAAAAGGAATAAATCCTCTCTGGGTGTTTCACTGGGAACAAGGCAAGGTGGCAAAACCCTCCTCTGCCTCCTTGACTATGGGTGAATTGTGTTTCAAATTCTGGCCAGGGCAAAGGCTTGGCCCAGAAATCACCAGAGTATGAAAGCAGCAGAAGCTGCTTGTTTTGGTGCTTACAATGGCAGTGCTGTCTAGCAGTTGCTCTTTTTCATGTTATCACTTCTGATGACTTTAAAACGATGGCTTTTAACACCCTTTGCTGCTCACAGTGCTGTTGAGATGTACAGCCAAAAGGTTTAGATGGAGGACAACTTGCTTTTCAACAGCCAAGGCCACAACATTTAACACTGCTAGAAGTCATTAATCATTTAAAATATATATACATACACACTTGCAAGAATTTCCAATTATTTACACCATGGGCAACTTGGAATAATACCTGGGGAGTGGGTGTCTGAATTCCTCTGTGTTCCTAGGGAATAGCATCTCTGATTTTATTAGGATAAGATTTTTGCTCTGAAGTATTTCTGATGCAATTATAAAAACAGATGGAGAAGGAAGATGCACATGGACAGCATTAAAACACCACTGTCTGTGCTAAAAGCTCTTGAGGCAAGGAAAACTGATAAGCACATGGACACTTTGGGACATCAGCGGCTCAGTAGGAATGAGCACAGACAGGCTAGCAAAGGCAGGCAGGGGTGAGGGACTGAGAAAAAAACAGGGATCCTGGGCTTGGCTGGCCCAGTGCTCTGGGAAATGGTCCTCTCTGCAGGAGGAAGTGTACTTGTGATGCTGCCAAAGTGGTGACAGCTTGGGTTGTGTGCCAGAGGCACATGAGCTATATGGCTGAGATCTGCCTCGGGGTTAAACCTGTCTGACCTCGACACATTTTAGAGGTTATGAAGAAGTTTAAGTAGTCACCCGTGTGAATCCTCCCTCTGATGCACCCCTTCTCCCCAAAGCACTCGGTTGTTTCTGTGCTCCAAAGGCTGACAGGCATGAGGTTTTTGTATCTTCGAGGAGTGACATTTCAGAGAAGTGGCTACAGGAGTTTTTGAGCGCATGCCACCAGATCACGGAGCAGATGACCTCATTCATTAGCCACCACAGGACCATCGCTTACATTTCCACTGCCTGCTGAGGCTGCAGCCTGTCCCTCCTGTGCCATCCCAGCTGCCCAAGGAGGCTGGGGACAAGAATCCCGGCATCCTGAAGCATCACAAACCCGCTCAGATCTGATGCGGTTTGTTTTCAGAACTGTGAAATCTGAAGCATGTATCAAAAACACGGATCACCCTAATTTAATTAAAAATTTATCTTGCCGATCCGATCATATCCTAAAAACAACTGCAAGTTCTGCCTGTGAGATAAGATTAGTTATTGGGATTTCAGAAGTCATGCTCCCTTGATACCTTATTACACACTGAGACAGCTCTCCAGGAGCTGTTAAATTCCTGCTTGCTGCAGAGACTTACAGAAATAAAATGTGTGGCACTTGGGATGATTCCCCACATAGCCAGAGAAGAAATGGGGTGAGGGAAATAGGAGAAGCAGTGGAGCTACTAGAAACACATACGGATATGTGCTCTGCTGCAGAGAACCCATGGGCCAGACAGAAGATCCCTAAGTCCATGTTGACCAGAAAAAAGCGTGTTTTGGTCCAATGCACAGTGCTTACAAGTGAGAGGGCGGTGGTTTGTACCCCACTGCCACGGCTGGCTGCAAAGCCCAGCACAGTCAAGTGCTGCACACCTTTGCAATCTGTGCAAAGAAGAGCACTGTCTCTGCAGAGCTCCTCATGGACAATGAGGGGAAGACATGAAAAGATTGCTAATTAAAACCATTAACTGATTTACTTTTCCCCTGAGCTGCACAGAAATAACTTTCCAAAGCAATAGCCCAAGCTTCAGCTTTTGCATTGCTATATTTTAGCAATTACAGTGAAGAAGCAGGCAATCTTAGCACAATTCAGCACGGGCCTTTCATCTAGCAGCAGAGCTAATTACTTAGACAGCATCTGCTCGTGGGATTATGTTACATGACGGGTGTCTTGCAGACTCACTTCTGACTGAGGGGTGCTCACCGGAATGCTTTGGCTTTCCAAATGTGGTCCCATCACCCTTAAAACTCTGCCTATTCTTGAGCAAGAGGCATTATGCACGGCTATATATAGAAAAACAGATTTTCTAGGTCAGAACACAAGAAATACTTTAGGCTTAGGTACCCTACCCCATTCCAAACAGAAGAGAGACATGAAACATGGAGTTTATCATAATTCAAAGAATATCACCTTTTTATTGCCGGTGATATTTTAAGTCAAATCTGAAAGTCTGTAGCTGTCTTGTTCATACTAAAAGCGACTGACACTTCATCATCCAGCCAGCCCCACTGACCTGTAGATTGAGATATAATACTACTGCCCTTTGAAATTCAATTCAATTGTCATTATGGCCAAAAGATCCTCCAATTTTGTAAATATAATGCAGTTGTCTTAAAACACCTCGACAGCAAATGCCCTATTTCATTGCAGCTGTAGAGTGTTTTCAATCAACATCTAAATTAATGTCTTTCTTATCATGATGATCCAGCAGTTCAAGAGATCCTGAAATCCAATATCAGATGTTAGGGCCTGATACCATCTCCAATATTAGGGCCTTCCACTTCCAGCTTCCATTTTAGTAATAGTATGTTTCAAATTTATGCATCTGTTTGTGTTTGGTCCTACTTTCTATTAGCTGTATCTTCTTCCTGCTCTTTATGTTGGCACTGTTAACAAGAAATGCTTCCAGCCCCAGAGCAGTGGAGGCTTTGAACCTATAGCTCTAGGTTTTCAGATTACAACCCCTCTGAAACATTAAGAACTAAAGGTCTCACAGTCAGATATTGTCTTTATCCCCAGTGACACAAAAGTCTTGTCAACTGCCTTTCATACCACAAATTTGTTGATACTGTTTATTTCAGATGTGATTATTACACTTGCTTTGGTTTTCTATTTCACCGGAGCATCACGTTCTTTTAAACGAGCTCTCTGCACACCCAGTGTGACCGCAGCAGGACCTGCTGACACACAGGGACTCTCCGGAGCTGTGTCCCGCTCCCTCTGGTTGTGGTGTTGGAGAGCACCATTTAACACCCTCTACCTCTGCGGTTATAAATCACATCGCTCCAAATGCATCTCCTGCCTGTGACTAACCAAGGATGAATATGGCCAAAGTGCTGGCCTGGGATAGAGCTAAGAGACAGCACAGAGGCTCTTGTGCATCTATGTGTCCTGCAAAACTCGAGGAAATGTTTGCACACAGCATCCAGCAAGTCAAAATCACCACATGAGTTTTGCAGTTTAATGTCAGTAATTTACATCTTAATTTCAAGAGGAAAATATAACCCTCAGGGCTATTTGGTCAGCACCTTTAGCAGTGCTCCTAGCATGGGCTGCAGTCATGTACCTCCTTCCCTGCCTGCCCTACTGCTCTCAGCCAGCTGGGCTCATGTAGCATCTGCAGACAGAAAATAATCACTGTGTCCCAGCTTGGGGGGGACCAGCCAAGTGCCAAATGAGAACAAAAGAACGAGCAAGGTGACCAAATCCCATCCCCACCATTGAGTCCACTGCTGGTGCTTTGGTGGGGCAGGCATGTTCAGCTCCCACTGATGACTGCTGACTGCTAAGTACCAGTGGTACTTACCAATGTAAATATGAGTCCAGACAAGACTCGTGGTCAGATTTGCCACAATTGACAACTTTAGTATTGTTCTAACCAAAAAGAGACACAAAAGCTCTAATTTACTTCTGGACAAGCATCAGGAAGTGTCAAGCATCATCGGAATATCAGTGTGGGCAGATGACAGCATTGCAAGCAGCAGCTACTCCAGGCTGCCCCACTGTCAATGTGGTGCTAGAAAAAGAAAGGTTTGCAGAACCTTGTGCCCTGGAAACCTCTGCTCACACATGGCCTCGGATACTACCTCCTACCCTTGGCTTTCCCATGGGACTCCATCCAGTGCATGTCCTGTGCCCTGCTCAAAGCAGGGACTGCTTGAATAGGAACAGGTTGCCCAGAACTGTGTCCACTCAGGCTTCGAATTATCACCAAGGACAGAGACTCCAACAATGCAATAATTTCTAAAAATCATCCTACAAAGCAATAAGCAGGAGAGGTGCTTACCAAGGCAGATCTTGCTGAGGTCAGCAGGAATACTGTACAAATTAGCCATGTTTTGCAGGACAGACCCACAGACACTAACTAACCTTAATCATCTACAGATCAGTAACAGGAGAAATAAAAGCAGTCATGCATTTGGGGGCTGATCAGAGAAGCAAGAGTCATTGTCCAGACACTGCAAAAGTGTCCTGCAATCACATGCTTGAAGAGTAAATTATATTGTTAGCACACAAGGATGCTGAAATATTGTCTCTGTGAGGCTGAGCCGCACTAATTCCATTTCCTGCTACCTTTCAGGTGATCACCTTTTCAGCAGTAACATAGCCTTGTAACATCTAGTTCCTCTACACATATATATATTGTCATACACATAGCTACCTGTGGCAGCGTGTGTGGAGGTATTTGTGCCCCCTTTTTGTTGAAGGAATTAAGATCCAAGCATCCGAGTCATGACCTGATGAAAACCATGTCTCCAATGCATTAAAACCAGTGCAGCACTTCTCCCTGCCTGCAGCCAGCTTGGAGCCTCTGGTGTGGTGGCATCCATGAGAAATCAGAGCCTGAGTGTCTACCCAAAGGCAGCACCCAACAGTTGCGACCTACTTTTATCAAAGACTCTAAGACCAGGATTTAATTTTGCAGGTGCTAAATTAACTGGATGGAGATTTAATTTCAGGAGCAATTTAGATGTCTATCAAATACTACATGCGAGACAGGCCTGGAGGTTCTGAAAACAGCCCGAGCCCATGACAGTAACACAAACAACCCTACAGAGGTTTTGTTGCAGGCACCATCTCCCTGTGAGGTTCACCATGACCCTGCGTGAATCATGGCTGGGATGTTTCAGCACGCTGTGGAACAGACACATTCAGAGAAGGATTAGAAGAGCTGTCCTCAGTGGAGACTATGCTTGTTTCATGTTCAGAAAAGGAGTATATGTATAAGCAATACATTTGCTGCATTTGCCAGCAACTTCCAAGCTGCAATAAACCACACACCACAGATTTCTGTAATCATCAATTCTCATTATAATTTGAATTTTAAGATTATATGTATTTCCTCTATACCCTAGGATGCATGAGGGTGATAGATCACTTTCAGAGTGTTTCAGATTCGATGGTCCGTCTTCTATAAACCAAGTTATTCCTACCTTCACTTCCCATCTGCTTCTACGGCTGCGTGTGCTCCAGGAATGAGCGTGGGTACAGCAGCGTGCTCAGGATCGGTGATGCCAGCAGCAACGTATCCGATGCTGGGGCACTTTGTCAGGGATGATAAGCGAAGTCAGCAGCGATTATGAAACGGGCGGAAAAGAGCCGGGGTTGAAGCGGAGAGAGGATTAGATTTTTTTTTTTTCTAGTGCATTTTAATGGACTTTAATCAGCCACTCTATGTTGATTACCATAAACCTTTCGTGTCTATGTTTCATATGCAAGTATGCATGACGGTGATTGATACGGGTTTTTAACTCACCTAATTTAATTCCTGTACAGCAATCAGCAGTAGCTCTCTCCGCAGCAATCAGACCGGCCCGTACGGGAGATGAGAAGAGTTCGGCAGGGCTAGGGTCTGTCCCCACCGCTCCCTGTCCCTGCTCCTTGCCTGGATCCTGCCATCTCACAGCCCTCCTCGTCCTTGGCCGTGGACAGAAATAACATTGGCAACACTTGTCACGGAGAGAGGGGCTGTCAGAAAAGAAAGATGCAGGCTGCCAGAGGAGAGATTATTCTTCAATATATGGATCATGATCATCTTTTCCCCATAGGAAACCAGAGGGATCTGCAGGAAGGTTGTAGAGAGAACAATTCACTGCTACAACAGAGAAAACTGCACTCAAAAAACAGTAGTGCAGCAAGATCTGCAAATATCTGCCTCCACTCATAGAGATACCTGCCCTAAATGAGGTGCATTTCTACTGCCTTGGAAGCAAGCCAGGCTGTGTGTAACGACCAAAAAGCTATGCCCAACAGTTACACTTGACAAATTACTACAAGTTTAAAAAATGGAAAAGCACACATCAAATATGTTAAAGTAATTTTCTTTTTGCCAGTTTCTAAATGGAACCATTTTCTGTTACATACGATATAAAAGAAAATCCATTTGGTTTGCTTGCTGAAAAACATACTGCAGACAAATAAGAAGGCTGTGTTACTTGCAAATAAGCAAACCTTCAGAAATCATTTAAAAACATGTTGATAAAAATAGGCACATATTTTTCAGTAAAAACAATGCAGAAATTGTAGGAAGAACGACAATTTCAAAGAATTTTTGATGAAAGTTTTACATGAGAAATAATAAAGGGTAATTTTTCGATAAAATTGGATTCACAAAAACATTTTGGTTATCTCAAACTATCAGTATTATTTATTATCTATGGTATTATCTGGCTTCCCTAAAAACACCAATCTAAATGGGAAAGGAAGGAACACAGTACCAATAGGCAAGACCCAGCTCTTGCCTTAGCTCCTAAGATCTCAGTCTTGAAAGTTTTATATTAGTGTTTCTCTGCATGTGCCTTTATGTCCACCACGTAGCAAGAAGATTCACATCCAAGCACACAATTTAAATAATCTCTGCAAACTGAGAGCAAGCTCCAGAAGCTTGGCTCTGGATAGCCCACACACATCCCCTTCCAGCCCGTAAGGCTGCTCTGAGTTGGTATTTTGGACTAACCCACTCTCCTGCCCTGTCCCACACAAGTTTGCTTGCTTCTTGTACACCTGTTATAAAGTCTCTATTCTGAGGTATGAGGTATGTGCAGCACAAAAATGGTGCTTTTTTCCAAAGTTGTGTGATTAAATGGGACTAAAGTGGGCCCCATCCTACACAGGAGGAAATATGAAGCTGAGAACACCTACAGATGATGCAGAGGAAGGCAAAGCCTCAGGACCAGAGCTGAGGTCTCACTTCAGCTGCCTGGACATACACTTGTAGTGGTTTCTTCTTGTTCTCTTAAATGTTTTACAAAGTTAACAAAGCAACAAATATCCTGGGGGAAAAGTTTTTTTTTTTTTTTTTTTTTTTTTTTTTTTCTTCTGCAGAACTCCAGTGCCTGCCTTTCTGAACAAAACCAGCAATTCCTGGAGGATTTCATCATCATTTCATTCTACAAATAAAATTCTTCATTCCACTTTTGCTCTGAAACTGCCCTTGGGATTCAAGCACTTTTGAACGTCAGTAGGAAAAGAGATACAGTCTAATGAAGGCTATTTGAATAACTACAGGAGTATTTCTGACTTCAGTGCAGTTTGCCATGTAGTCTGTATTAAAGATGGCATTAGAAAAATGCAAGGATGTGGCTGAGAGGTAGCAGAAATCAGAATTGGGGAAAGGATGTATTTTAACCTAGCACATGGGCCAATTTTGTGACAGCATATGCCCATGTATCAGCTAGCCATAAAATATATACTAAGCATAACTTACTTGTCTCTTGGTACAATGGTACAAGCACAACCCAGCACAACTGAGGTTGTGCTGAGGTGCATGGGTTTATCTCCGTGGAGGATCACAGTTCCTGAAAGCCCTGAAATCTGGCACCTACATGCAGCCTGTCTGCCTTCATGACAGCTCTTTTCAGATTCTGCTCCCCTAAAAAGCATCAATTTATTTCATTTGTCTTTTCATTGCTCTGTCACTTCCAAAAGTTGGAAGGAATTGAAGCCCGGTGCACGCGGGGGGAGCTGATGGATTGACAGTGACGTCTTGTACTAATCATCCCCTGGGAAAGCAGCCTCCAGGGGAAAAACATCTAAACTAACACACTCAGCAAGAGTAGAAAGAGATTAAAAACATGCAAATCATTGTTATATGATTGCTTTTTTTTTCCCCATCTCTCTTCTATGCTATTATCCAAAAATGGGGGCATTTCCATGAGCTCCATGAACCTGTGTATCTTGATCGGTCATTGCTCAAGGCTTGTCTCTCTCTGCTCAGCATAGGAAAGTTGGAGACCTGAAGACATCTCTAGAGGGAAAACAAACATCACCCCGGCTCATTTTGAATAGAGATCTTTTCCATATACACTAGACCTGTTTATTTCCATGTAAAGGGGGTAAAAATCAGTTCTGAACACTTCCCACCATGTTCTCACATACATTAAATATTTTCATTGACTTTCTTGGGTTGCTTTGGACTTCTTCCACAAGCTTGGCCAGCATCTGTACCCTGATACATCTTCTTAACTGTGACCAACTGTACTGGTTACTTAATTACTTATTTTAATTACCACTTTGTAGTGGTGTGTTACCAAACAGTAACAGTAAAAACAAATTTCCCTGTGGAACAAAAGACTACATCTAGACCACCAGCCCTACAGACCCCATGCATCTCAGACAGTAATATTTCTTTCTTTGCCAGCACAGAAATCAAACCTCCACAGATGGTAAAAACGAAGGGGAACAAAAGTGCACAAAGAAACAATTTCTCAGCAAAGCAACCAATTTGCTTTAAAAAAGACCTTAAGGAATTTCTCCTGAAGATCAGCATCTTTACACCCACTTGGAAAAACTATGCTATGCCTTTGCTGGAAAACCGTATTAATAAAGTCAGACTTCAGGGAAGAGGATGGGGCTACCAGAGCCTGCCTGGCTCAAACAGGGTTTGAAGCAGGAGGAGCGTGCTCTCATTCCCTGTGCACCACCCAGCAATCCACAAAATTCGTGCCAAACAGTAAAAAAAAAGAACAAACAAATGTGCAGCAGGCTTGTTTGCAGCACTCATGTCACAAGGGTTTGGAGAAACCAAGAAAGGAGCTTGTGCAGACTGTAGAGGTAAGGGAAGGAAGGTTTGTGGCCAGGCCCTGTCCCACCTCTCACCATGCAGAGGGGCTGGCAAAATAGCAGGGAAGGAAAAGGGGGCCTCAAGGCCATGAGTGTTAGACAGCCACGTTCCCACCTTCCCCTGTCCTCAGTACTGGTGGAGGACAGGAGGCAGGGGAGTATGGAGCTGGCTGCATCTGCAGCATGGCTGGAGCACCTCCACCCTGGTGGCCAGGGAAACATCTCTATCCTGATGGCCTGCAACTGAGAAACTCAACATTTAGCCACTTGGGGCTCAATGGTACCAGGTACCTTTCTGTTGGCTTCAGCTATCAGGCTCCAGCAAACTGTGCTGAAAATCGTGGGACAATCAGTGTGCTGTAGAAATTGTCTGGCAGCCAGAACCTAGGGGTCTTTCCTCAATGCCACAGCATCCACTGCTCATCCAGATCACACTAACGAACCTCAGGTGTTGCCTGAGCAATCTATCACCCCCATGGCCCTGCAGCAGTGTGGAAAGTGGGGGTGACCAGCTGGGTCACTCTGGGATCACCCTGTCGCAGCTGATGGGACAACTGGGAACTCCCACAGTGGTTCTTTGAAGCTCTCTCTGAATTTTTTCAGAGATTTTTTTTCCTCTCTCATTCTTTCCCTCTTTTCCTCCCCCCTCTCCCCTTCCATCTCCCTCTCTCATTTCCACTCTTCCACTCTTTCTTTCAATTTTATTTTTAGAAGGCTTTTTTAGCTTTTCTTTTTCATAAAGGATCATTTTTCTTTCTGAACACATTTGTTTGTTGTTAACGGTTGCCAACACTTTTGCTTTTTTGTTGTTATTGTTGTTTGTTTGTGAGTGATGGAACATCTTTTTTCCTGTTCTTCCCTCTCATTCTTCTCTTGAAAACCTCAGTGAAATATTCACAATATTTTTAATCCACTGAAAGCCACAACTTGGAGGCAGGTCACTATAAGGATTTCCATCCCAAAGAGGGGACTCTTTACAAAAGAGAAATAGAAATAGACGACCACCACCATGAGGTCTCTTTTAAACAATTCCCAAGTTCTGATCTCCATGAAAATCAGACTTCGCTTTCCTTATCCTCAGTTAAAACTCCCCTCCACAACACAACAGCAATAAAACAGATTGTTTTTCTCACAAGAACACAGAGTAACCAGGAGGGATGGATCCTGAGATCTGCTGATGGTTTAGGATTTATGGAAACTGAAACTCCCCTGCATGAAACACACCTCCTTTGCTCCAACACCCATTGGTGCCTTTCAAAGGCACCAAAGTGCATTTAAAGAAAAAAGACACCCACTCCAACAAATCCAGAACCATGATTTTAAGGGGCCGAGCAGTGGGCACAGAGATGCTGGGGCCTAACACAACTGAGAAAACAAAAAAAAACAAAACATACAAAAAGCCAGGAACTCTCTCCCCATCCCATAGTTTGGATACCCACGTACTCATCAGCCAATAATCATATGCACTTACCTTTCCTACACATCACTGCCCACATTTCTAAGCAAATCACTGAGAAAATCACAGTGCAGTTCCTATTTCATGCATCAGTCAGGAACAAAAACATCCCAGTGACACACAGAAACGCAGACTGGGTTTATATATAAGATGACAGGAAAAAAAAAATAACCTCTGTACTGTGAGAGCTGGCTGGCGTACATGTACGTGAATACTTCAGGGTGCACAAAAAACCTGAGCCACCACCTGCCAGGACAGTTGTATTTTGTCATCCAGCAGGCAGGAGGCCTCTTGTTGTAAACTGCCTACTTTAAATATATTTTGAATGAAAGCTGTAGTGTCTTTCAGAAGGCAAAATGTACAAGTAAGCTGTTTGAAGCTACAAAACATAGTCTGACAACAAAGTCTTGCTTTTCTCCTGCTATTGGTACCGATCCTGCTTTGGTTCATAAATGCCTTCAAAACGTTGCAATTTCCAATGCCTCCAGTTTTGAGCTTTATATTTGACTTGAGAGAACCTGATTTTGTTGCAGGGAAAAAATATGTATTAGTGAAAACAAGGTCCCCTAGCAGCAATAGATTTAAAATGAGGCTCCCCAAACATTATTGCTCATTCATGCCCTCTGGCAACCTCATACACTGCAAAGTGGGTAGAAGGATGTGACACTCACACCACAGCACCACCACCATGACCCAGACTGTGAGCATCTCCAATATTCATGTCTATACCTGCAGCTGTCATGGCACTTCTGTGCTTGATCTTCAGACTAAGAACAAAGAGAAGTCTCTTGCTGATGAATTCATCACCTGCAAGTGTTCAGCTTTCACTGTATTGTGACAACAACCACTGAGTGCAATGTACTCAGTGGGAATGTCTTTGTCAACAAAAGGAGAGTTAATAAGGCAGCCAGAACCGGTCTCCTTCTACTGATAACAGCCTCATCACTGACAGAGCTGGCTTCATGCACATTAATCAAAAAAGGCACTTGAAACCCTTGGCAGGGCTCATTTAGCTGTCCCCAGTACACACATCTCCATCTGAGCCACTTTTTTAGACTTGATACCAAATGGAGAAAAATTGGCACTTCTGAAGTGTGATGTATCTCTTCCTGAGGTAGGTCTGAAGCAGATCCCTGAATTGCACCCTAGAAGTGTCTATTTCTCTCTATTAACTTTAAAGGGAGTCTAAAAAATGCAGATATCCCAGGTTAGCTGAGATGAACTGAGCACAATCCGTACTGGTTAGTCACCCTGCTCATTGCTGTGATGCAGTCATCTGCATCCTCACAAAGGGAATTTTCACAACATTTTAAGACTGGATATAAGAAAACAAAATACCAAATCTAAAATGCAGGATCAGACATTACAAGGCACATTTGATTTTGGAAACTGTAAGCACAGCCAGGATGCTGAAGCTAACAGTGCAGCAGGTCAGCTTAATAACTCCAGGTGAGTAGGACCCAGTATTACCTGTCACAGGAAAGGTGGCAGCCTAATGCTTGGGGATGCTTGGGTACTAAGAAAAATTTCAGTGGTTCCTGTGGAAGAGGCAACGCCAAGGTTTTCAACCAGTCCTTCAGTTTGATGGTATCCAGCATGGGAAACTGAAAATTGGGCAGATCTTTAAGAAGTTCAGCACTTCTTTTCTGTGGAAATGACTCTTCTTTAAGATATTGAAGGTTCAACAACCAAAACGCAGGCACCCACATTGCTGTTGACATTAAAAATATTGGTGGGGAGTGGAGGCTTTTGCTTCCTGGAAGAGGACTCTATTGAGGTGTGCTCTTTGGGGTGAAGGTACATGTGTGGTGCAATGGTACGGCCCCAGTTAACCTTCACTGACCTCCAAGCATCATGTTTTGGCACCCAAACTTGCAGCTGCAGAGTTTTCTGATTCAAATCTCAAAGTAGTTAATAAGAGGGAGGCCACTTGCACGTGCAGTAGGTCTGCATATACCATCAAAACATCTTTCCTCCCCAAATCTCATCTTTTTTTTTCTGAGTCTAAACTACATGCAACTTAGCCCAGCTGTGACGTTTGCCCTCCCAGAGCCACCACAGACCCTGAGCATCTGCTGGTACCCTGAACTGCAAAAACTAACTCTGTAGTTTTAAACAACTCAGAGGCAGAGCAAAGTCTGGTTGGACTCCAAAGAAGTCAATTTGAGATGATTCTTTGAAAGGCTGAAATAGCAGCAACCAAAATCCTGAAATCTGGGGGTATTTGCAGCAAGGCAGCTCATGACCAGCAAAAGCTAACAGTGCAAGATGTAAATTGCCCCTGGTTTAGCAGCATCCCAGAATTGTGCAGAATTGTGCTGCACTGGACGAGGAAGAGGAGGAAGGTGAGAAGGGGAGGCCACACACTCCCTGTGCCCAAGGGGTGTTATTTTGGCAGTTCTGTGGTCTGTGCTGATGGAGGGTGGTTGGATCTGTTACCATGTGAGATTGCACACAGAGACACAAACACTTCCTCTGCAACTTTGGCAAGGCTGATCTGCCATCAGCAAATTGACTCCTTTGTGGAGAGAAGTGGAGAAACTTCGTGTATAGGGAGAAATTGTGTTAGATTTATCTACTGTACTTCATATGAAAAAATCTTTCTCTGAGCAAAACCATCTTTGTACTGAGCCAAGCAAGAGCCAGAGGCACACTCCGCTCACCCCGACAGCCTTATCCCCTGCCTTGCCTCCCACGCCATCACCCGCCAAGTATCTCCATACCCTGCCCTGTGCCTCCGAGGTTCCCACACATTTTCTCCTTCATTTCACTCTATTAAAGCACTAATTGATTGACCAGATCACGAGAGCCCAGATCTCTCCCCCGGGATGCTGTTGCATTTGCAGTGACAACTGAAAACAGATTATGGATGGGCAGTTTTGCACAGCAACTCATTAAAGCATCAGCAGCCGTGCTGTGAGGATGAGATCTCCGTGTCCTGTCCCAGCATGTCCCTCTGCTCTACCATGTTCGCAGCGGCTCTGAGCCCCCCTCACCTCCCTGCACACCCTTCCCAGTGCACTGCAGGACGTGCTCCTTACTCTACTTTTGCTGCATTCAGGAAATAAAATGCCGTCTGGAGCAAGTGCTCTGCTTCCTCTGGGATGTTCCTGTCTACCTGTCCTTCCTTGCAGGGAGGGATCTAGCTTTGGCTGACCCCGCTCATCCACCAAAGCTCATAAAAAACAATGTATTCCTCCCCCTGAGGAAAGGTATAGGGAGGCCTGGGCAAATGAAAAGGTTTTCCCAAGCCCAGAACACACAAGGAGCTGCAGAGATGCTCTGCCTGCAGGACAGCCTGCTCCTCCAGCTGTCCCCCCCCAAAGCTGCAGAGGCATTGCTCTGGTGGAAAAATGAGCAGATCCCCAAGCGGCATCTCCCAGCCACAAACACCATGTTGGTATTCTGGTCTTCCTGCTTCCGAAAAGCAGCCTTATTTATCCAAAAACAACCAGCCTCCTCCTGAAAGCCAGTAAATTATACTGGGTGATATCAAATGCGACAAGTGGGCACCATGTCTGAGTGGATGATACAGTGCTGTCCCCTCTTGCAAAACAAAGCTTCTGGACATCCTTGCTCGGGCTGAAATGTTTAGTGCTGGCTGAAATGATGTTCCCTGTAGCTTCCATGTGCACAGAGTGAAGAGAGAAAAAAAACTGCAGGCAGCAGTTTGCCTCACAAATGATCCCCATGCAAAGTATTGACTTTATAAAATAATCTCATCAGTGCTGCTGGGTACAGAGTTTATTCTGCATCCAATGCAGATACAAACCCGTTGTTTAACAATTCCAACTTGTTCTTACTTCAAAAAGCATTTAAGCCAAGACAGAGAGGTTTGTTTTAATTAAAAGCCTATAATTCAAGATTATTATTGCTCCTGTTCCTGTTGCTTACCCCCAGACACTGGAGATTCCCTATGCTATGTTCTGTGCAAAGTATTTAACACTTACTCCCGGAGGTCTTTGCACTTAAAAAAAATCTGAGAAAAAAGTGTTAATGAATACAAATCCCCAGTTCCTCCCCTCTCTCTCTCTCTCTCTCTCTCTCTCTCTCTCTCTTTTTTTTTTTTTTTTTTTAATCCCTCTCCCTCTCTGGGAATGGCAGGGCACAGTGGATAGATTTGGATTTTATTTGGCAAAACAAGGAGCTAATATTTACCAGTAGCAATGTTTGCCTTTTCTGTAATGCTCTTGATCTAAAGAGCTTTGCAGACCTGAATGGCCATGCACTGGAAAGGCCTCTAAACCTGTTTGTACGAAACACAGCCCTCTGAGCGCTCCACTGGAACTGCACTTGTCTTCCCTGAGCTCTGGAAAAACAAATTCTCATGCCTGAAAATTAATCAAATAGCATCTCTCTGATCATGCAATGGCAACCAAATCACTGCAAATCACTGCCTGAAGCATTAAAGACAACCAGCTTCAAGGCACTAAGTGTGAACTCCAGCAGGAGCAGCTCAGAAATGGTGGCAAGGCAAGGGATGGCCGACCACTCTTTAAAAATACAGAGGGAAAAAGATGGAGAAGGAAGAGGGCAGGCACTCTGCAAAGGGCTAACACACCTGCATGGGGCCAGGCCCACCTCCTCCTATCAGCTTCTGAAACAGGGCTCATTAGGTACTCCAAAAATCTCATCTATGGTCATTTTTCACAGAACCACAGACTGCTTTAAGTTTGCAGGGACCTCTGGGTCCATCTGGTCTAACCCTCCTCCAGCAGGGCCACCCAGAGCAGGGTGCCCAGGACCACCTCCAGGTGGCCTTTGAAGATCCCCAAGGAGGAGACTCCAGCACCTCTCTGGGCAGCCTGTGCCAGTGCTCGGTCACTGCACAGCACACAAGTGCTGCCTGGTGCTCAGAGGGATCCTCCTGTGCCCCTGTTTGGGCCCACTGCCTCTGGTCCTGGCACTGGGCACCACCGAAAGGAGCCTGGCTCCGTCCTCTTTGCACCTTCCTGTCAGGTATTTATGGACCTTGATGAGGTCCCCCTGAGCGTGCTCTTCTCCAGGCTGAGCAGTCCCATCTCTCTCAGCCTCTCCTCACAGCAGAGGGCTCCAGGCCCTCCAGCACCTCCGTGTCCCTTTGTTGGACTCCCTCCAGTAGCTCCAGGTCTCTCTCCTACTGGGGAGCCCAGCACTGGACACAGGTCTCCAGGTGTGGCCTCGCCAACGCTGAGTGGAGAGGAAGGATCACCTCCCTCCACCTGCTGGCAGCACTTTGGCTAATGCAGCCCAGGATACCATCAGCCTTCTTTGCCCAAGGGCACGCTGCTGGCTCATGGCCAGCTTGGTGCCCACCAGGACCCCCAGGGCTTTCTCTGCCAGGCTGCTTGCCAGCTGGGTGCCCCAGCCTGTCTTGGGGCCTGGGCTTGCTCCTCCCCAGGACTGGACTTTGTGCTTCTCCTTGCTGAACTGCAGGAGGTTCCTGTCACCCATTTCTCCAGCCAGGTCCCTCTGGATGGCAGCATGGCCCACTGGTGTAAGCACCACTCCTCCCTGTTTGGTGTCACCTGCAGACTTGCTGAGGGTACACTGCCCCGCCATCCAGATCATTGGTGTTAAACAGGACTGGGCCCAGTATTGACCCCTGGGGTACACCACTAGTTTTTTCTTTACTTTTTTTTTTTTTTTTTCTGCCCCAAACCAGAAAGAGCAGGGCTTTGCTGGCTGCTTCCGGCCTTCAGACTCCTCCTGCCTGTGGTCCTGCGTCCCAAGGAGTGGCTACCAGTTACAGGGCAGCTCTGCATTTTGGAAAAAATATTTTCAGTGACAGTTAAAGATATTTGTGCATGGGTAGATCTTACTTCCATTTACAAACAGTCAGCACAAGGATAAGAAAATAATTTTGAAGCAGAGCAGGAGGCACCTGAGGATGGTTTCTGCAAAACAGACCTTTGTATGTGCTTCATCTTGCTCAGGAAAGACAGACATTCAGAGATAGGGGAAAGTCAATGTTTCCTCAGCAATCCTGATATCATAGGTCTATATTGACTTGGCCTGAAATAGTATTTGCAGGGATGATTTTTCCCTCCCTCCTCCTAACTAGCTCCTGACCAGGCTGAGGGACCTGGGAGAGCCATTCTAACTGGAGCAGAACTGATCGCCGCTACCTGAGAAAGCAGGAGTCAGCTGCCTTTAACACACCCCAATACAACTCAATTTAGAGCCCACATGGGAAATCAAGGAGGGAAAATACATCTGAGAGACCCTTCGTGTCTCTAACACCTGCCAACACACAGGTCTCAGCCAAATCCCGCTTATCCTGAACTGACCATCACACTGTGGGCAATGTGCAATAGGACGGATGAACTGTTCCCCTATTATTATTGCAAGCCAGTCTTTTCCATGCATGATCTCTCTTTCTCCTTCTTAGTCTTCCACCATTTCTACCCCCTCCTTGTCTCCTGCAGCCCCACTGCTGTTGTTGTGAGATCCTTCCCCTCCGCAGCTTCTGCCATCTGGAGCCGCCTTCCTGTGTCCCACCAACTCGCTCCCAGCTTCGTGTGGAGACACACCACCAGGCCCTCGCCTGTTCCTCTGAATCCCTCTCTCCTTCTGCTGCTGTTTATTATTTAACTCTGTCGTTACATTATTTAAAGCATTATTAAAGTGTGCTTGGAATACAGTCCTCACAGAAGTGGCACCTTTGGAGCCAAAATCACCCCAGTTGGAGGGGAGCTCTTTGGATGAAGAAGAGGAAAACACTTTCTGGATGACAACATGGATTTTCTCCCCTGGAACTGATGTAATGAGCCTCAAGATGCCTTTTGCTGCCCGCAGCTTTGATGTGAGATTTCTCAGTAGCACTGCCTGGCCAGCTGGCACCATGGTGGAGTTGTCCCTCCTCATGCCACCCTGCTGCCCTTGTCACCCAGGGCCACTCACAGCCACAGGCCTGTGGGCACCATTCCCTCCTCAAAGTCACTCTTTGGGATCACTGCAGGGGTGAAGTGCTCTAGCATCAGCCTGAACTCATTCTCTCTCCAAGCTGTTCCTTTCCCAGCAAATGTGAAAAATGCACGTGGAGGGGATATGAGGAACCAGCCAGGCCCTGGATCTAAAAAGGGCTTTGTTTCAAATCAGATGTATCCCACAGGAAATGATGCAGGTATGTCACTGCTTTGCTTAAAGACAATGTAAAACCCCATAGATGGCTTGGGTAAAGCCAGGTAGGAAGGGGCAAAGGGAATTTGTTCCTTGAACAGTTCTTCCCTACATATTTCTGGGGAGGGTATTGGGAAAAAATACTGTATTTGCTGTGAGTTTTCCTACCCCAGGAGCAGCAAAATGTGAGAAGAAGGCTTCTCTTCAAGTGCTTTGAAATCCAGGAGTGTGCTAGGTAAAGAGATGTATTTTTACCTGTACAAGTAAAAGACCATGAACAACTTTTTGGAGGCCTTGGAGCACTCGTGCAAGTCAGTCAAAGCTTTGTTGCCTGCAGACAACCCCAGGGCTGTCCCCCTACCATGGGACCAGTTACCTGGGGTCTCCACACTGTTCACTCATCCCACCACAGCCTGGAGTGCACAAGGGCCAAGCTTGCTGCTGCAAGAAAGAGCAAGGCAAATCTGAGCCCAGGAGTCCTGCTGCTCAAAATCCAGAGCACACATCCTCTATTCCTCGCTGACCTTTAAGCAAAGACACCGCAAGCATTTCCAAAGGGCTGAAGGATTACTAAATGGCATGGTTAACCTGGGAAATGAATCTTAGGGTGGGCTCCCAACCTCTCATCTTACCCATGAAAGAGCTCAGCCCATGAATGTGATTTTCCCAAGGGGTATCTGTGCTTCATGAACGGCTGCAGGAAGCCAGTCTCACCACTGGCCTGCACTGCACCATTGGCTTGGTGGGACTGGTCAGTGCTTCCTCCTCTCCTTGTTGTTCACAACAAGGAGATGGGGCAACAGAACATCCATGATTACCCCAATCCTGCCCTTCGTAAAATGAGTTTTGCCCTTGCGTCCCCCTAGATATATTACAAACCACTGTAGATTCACCAATGCCAAACTCTTGTTTTGAAAATGGAATACTGGAATCCAGACCCAGATTTCCAGGGTTATTTATATCACATGCTGGGAGACCAGGAACAAGTTTTAAAGGACTTTAAAAGACATTTACAAAACTCCACCCAATTCAGCCTGAACAGTGCTGGAGGGCAGTAACAGAAGACAGAAATGTTCATATTCAGGTTTGACTCTTTTGACTCACATAAACTTGGTAACAGCCCAAGTTTATTAGCAAGCAAAGGCTGTTGGGTGATCAATGAAATGAGCAGTAATCTCACAGGAAACCACACATTCAATCCATTGGCAAGAAATGTGCAGCATTGTGGTTTGGGAGATTTTTAATACTTGCCATAACAGCCTGGACTGTCCTTGCTTTTCCAGAAAGGTCTAATCCTGTTTAAAAATCACAATGCACGGCAGATCCCACTGCCAAACCTGCCTCCCCCTCTGATGCTCAAAACCATCAGGACCAAATCACCCCAGAGCAGCAGCAAGGGCAAACTTTGCATTGGCACAAAA
The DNA here is from genome assembly GCF_964035555.1 of Netta rufina. Classification (NCBI taxonomy): domain Eukaryota; kingdom Metazoa; phylum Chordata; class Aves; order Anseriformes; family Anatidae; genus Netta; species Netta rufina. Next base: position 1,772,395 of record NC_140145.1, on the reverse strand, counting down.
TAGACCCATCATCAAACTCAGACCTGAATCCTCAGTCTTTGTCCTGAATTCACTGCAGAAGCATCAATCTAACATGACCTGCACAGAAAACCTCACTCTGCTTGGAGCCTCCTTTCACCCCAGCCAAGGGATGGTGAACAGCAGCACACTTCTGTAAGCAGAGCACAGGTTTGAGGTTCCTAACTCAAAAGAGTCATGGAGAAAAATGTTTTTATCTTCCAAAAATTAATTCCAAAATGCCCCAAGATGTGTTGCACAATTAACTTGGTGTTTTGTTGTGTTCAACTACAGCTCGTTTACAGTATGTGCTCACCCTTCCTCCATCATAGGGCTCAGATGAGAGCAGGTCGCTCCAGCAACATGGGCTGATGATACTCAGCAGACAGCAAGAGGAACCTGAATACCCTTAACACAAGCATTCACCCTAACAAAACATTTTGTGCTCCCCAACAAATCACTTCTGGAAGCTACTGATAGTTGGCTAAAGTTGCATTTAAAGGAATTACCACTTACCTGCCAGAATATGCTGTCTATTGTATTTCCCAGAAAGCCATCTCTGCCTTCTGATGATACCAGTTTAGGTCCCAGAATGGTCATAAATTCATCAAAATCAACCTGGCCATCCCCTGGAATGAAAGAAAATATCAATATTTTTACTGAAGTACCACTTAGTGCCAATATCTGACAGGCCACCCTGGACCGGCAGCACATCACGAAGCCATACACACACGATGGCACCTGCTACATCAACTTCATGGTATGTACAGACCCTAATTTGCTGTAATCCCAATGGATGGCCCATGTTGTAGCATATCCACACTTGAAGACAAGATCAGGTGATGCACAAATAGAGATGAACTGACTGTTCCCCAGCCCCAGAGAGTTTATAGGCAAGTCACTTCTCCAAAAAAAAAAACAATTTGGCAGGAGGACAGCTGCCATTAGCACTGCCAGCGCTCTTCCTCTATTAAGAGACGCTAAAGAGCCAGGTCTCTGCAAAGCTTTTACAAGGCCAACCCCATCCTCCAGAGGAAGGGAGTACACGCGGAGGGAAGAGCCAGACTATTACGAATCCACCAGGCATTTCATTTCAGCTTTCCATCAGCATCCGTCTCTTAAAAGCCCTGTGTGCTCAGCATGCAGAGCAGGCAGTGTAGACACAGCTTCAGTGCCATTAGCAGGAAGGGGAGACTGCTCCTACCATTAATGAACTGAGCCTACGCAGTCCCAAGCCCCTGCAGTATATTGTATGTTTTGTAAATGAGGCATGTGGCTGTTTGAAGTATATCTAAGTATTATATCAAATATAACTCTTCCCTTGGAGAACTTCTGTGATGCTTAATGAAAATGGCAAAAAAAAAAAAAAAGAAAAAAAAAAAAGAAGGAAATTCATGCCTGTTGAAGGATCTTAAAAATACCTGCTTCTCTGAACAGGATAGTTTAATGTTTGCATACCTCTCCTTTCTTTATCTTTCTCTAGACATATCCTCCCACTTGCTACCAGACCAGTTAATACAGGCAGATATATTAGCCCTCCTTCAAGTCCGGAAATAAAATCACAAACTGTATGACTTTTCACTGTGTTTTTTTATTATTATTTAAATTCAGCTGGAACTGACTGGATGCACCCCTCCACGTAGTTGCTGTTCTAAATTATCAGGTGTGAAAAGTGTCTAAAACCATCAGACCAAAGCAGATCAATGCAATGGCTACTATTAAAATGTCACTATTGACTGCAGTACCTGCAACAACCCCCTGTAACAGCTTTGTGCTGCTGCTATCTGTCCTTCTTATTATATTTCATATGCTTGATCTGAGCATATGCACCACTGATTGAAATCTCTCTGTGTCTTTATCTTCGCAGAAACACAATATGAAAATAAGCAGAGTCAAAGTGCTCCTTTGCCAGAACAGTGATATCTACTCACTGAAGGGCTCTGCCCGTAATTTTGTGAAGACAAGAGTGAATATTCTGGGGATGAGCCAGCAACGGGAGCTCTGAAAAGAAAACCCAGCAGGGATTCATAACAGCTTTCATCCTTTAACATGCAAGAAGACCCCATCTGACTGCTAAAGTTGCTCAGACCTTCAGGTTTCAGCATGTGCTGAAGGGTTTTGCAGGCCTGGAGTGGGCTGAGCACTTGCAGGATGGAGCTTATTTCTGGGACAGGTTATTAAGCAGAAAAGGAAAGGAGTGGGGACCCCATCACTTGGAAAGCCGTTCTTTAAAATATTTATGGGCTATGAGAAAATGTGTTCCTTTTGCTTCCCCATGGGAGACATCATTTTATGACATCAAGTCGGATTGTATCAGTCACAGCATGTTGGATCACGTTGGGGAAGGTAATGCAAGGTGACAGTGGGTTCGGGGCAATTTGCATTGCAGTACATCACTTCAAGGCAAAGGCAGTAAGAAAAACATACACTATGGTGCAAATTGGGTTAAAGAAATTAGCAAGATTAGCAAGAAAACAATTTGCATTTTAAAGAGGTTCTAGTACCTGCCCGTGCATATATTTGCTCTATCCATATCTGACCCCAAAACACTGAGTTATTCAATTTGAGTTTTCTACAATGTCATTCCATCCATGGAGGAAAGAAAGGACTTAGTCCTACGCATGACTCATGAGAAAGCAGGTGCCAGGGCTCCTGGGCTCTGCATCTGACTCAGAACAAGACTCTGGGCAAACCCTTGCTCATGACTTCCCTGTGCCTTCGCCAGGGATCATAACTAACTTCATGGGGTTTAATTATCAGCTTAATTATAGCACTTTCCATAACCTCAGAGAAGAAAGATGCCATTACAAATGCATTATCCCCTTACAGACTGCTTTTTCAATTTACACTGTTAACTAGCAAGGAAACCAAATCCCAAACACTTTGCTTGGTAGAAATATCCCTTTAACATTCATTTTAAGCTGCAGAAAGCACATGTTCCTGCCATCAGGATCTCAGGAGACTACAGCATCAGAATATCAAGGAAGAGAACTCACAGTTTTGGCTGAAAATTCCTTTTACAATATTCAACAGCCAGGAGAAAAATATTGTAAAAACCATCAGATAGGCTCCAGCTCTGCAGCACTGCAAGGTTGTTCTCCACAACCACGGCACAACCAGGCAATACCTGATACCCATAACTCTGGTAGGATCTACAAGCATTCAGGACACCCACCAGCTCCCGGGTACATGCAGCTTGAAATTTGTTATGGTGTACAGTCAATTGATGTTTTCCTCCTCCTCCATGCCATAATCTTGTACACATCATGGTACATGCTGATGTGCAATGCACAAAGTGAGCATCTGTTCCGGAATCTGCATTGGAGGCAAATCATACACTGCACACATCCCCACGTTTGGCTTTGCTGCGCCTACAGATGTCATTTATATTCAGAGCAGGTGATGTGCAGTTTGTTCAGAAATGAACTTTTTGTCAGGTTTGAGGGATGAGAAGAAGGGAGAAGGATACCAGGCTGGAGTGTGTGTGCTCCTGCGCTGCTGTCACCTTTCCTTGCTCCCTTCCATGACCTATGTGGCAAGCTCCAAGTAACACCGCCATCAGAGGCGATCCCACAGTCCCAAACCCTCTGTGCAGGTGCCACCTGATCCCCAAACTACTACCCATTGGCTAACTAACAGTCATTGCAAGACTGATTTTAGCAAAACACCTGAGCTTAGCTTCACCTTCCTTTTTAAACCACCTAAACCATTTCTTTATTTACTTACAGTTATGACCTAACATTTTTCTTCTGCATAATGCTTCCTCCTAATCCTGGCATTAATGTCACAGGGCAAGAAGGGGGTTAGCAATCATGTGGCTGAACCTTGCATGACTAAAAATATGACTCAGAACATCGCTGGCCACATCGTCAGAGATGAATTAGATCTGCTTATTATTACAAGTCTGTTAACGTCGGCTGGGCACTAAGTGTTTCCAGATACCCACAAAGGTTTACTCCCTGCGAGGCACTGTCTCAGTTCCAACAAAAAAACAGACAAATGTGATAATAGAAAGGAATAGCAACCAGCTGCACTGCCGACAACCCTGGGAACAAACATGTGAGGATGGCTAATTGCTCCAAGGGATGCCTGACAGTACACAGCAACATCCTTGGGTCCTTTAGGACCCCTTTCACCATAACCATGCACGGACAGCACAGGGCCTTGGACCTGCTGCCTGCTCAGCACTTGGACCAAAGCTGCAACGCATAATTCTGGCTCACTGGGTGCAGAAAAACCTTCGGAATAATTTCATTCAGAAGTGCTCTCACATCATCCTGATGTCCAACATCCACCCTCCACCAAGTGCAGCCACGGAGTGGCAGCAAAGAGCAGCATGAAGCTGGGAAACCCAGCTCTTTCCCAGCTATCCCAGACACTGCAGCTTTTGACCTGAGTGCCCCAAGTCCGCACCTTTGAGAAATGGGCATTAGCTCTTCTAAATTCCTTGCCTTCCACCCCAATTCATTCATATTGGTGTGGTGCTTTCAGATCCCCAGGCCAAGGAGAGTTTAAGATGCTAGTATTTGCTCTTACTGGAGATGCTGAGCTTCTCTGGTGTATCAGAGCTGAGCATAGAAAATCACAACCCTCTCACTCTAAGCTGATGGGTTTTCAGCTCCAGCCCAAGGATTTCATAGAACCACAGAATGGCTGAGGTTGGAAGGGACCTCTGAAGATCATCTAGTCCAACCCCCCCTGCCAAGCAGGATCACCTAGAGCACATTGTGCAGGATAGCATCCAGGTGGGTTTTGAGTATTGCCAGAGAAGGAGACTCCACAACCTCTCTGGGCAACCTGTCCCAGTGCTCTGTCACCCTCCCAGTAAAGATGTGCCCCCTCATATTGAGCCAGAACCTCCTGTGCTTCAGTTTGTGCCTGTTGCCTCTTGTCTTGTCACTGGGCACAACTGAAAAGAGACCGGCTCCATCCTCTTGATACCCTCCCCTCAGATATTTATACACATTGATTAGGTCTCCTCACAGTCTCCTCTTCTCCATGCTAAACAGGCCCAGTTCTCTCAGCCTGTCCTTGTGTGACAGGTGCTCCAGTCCTCTAATCGTCTTCACAGTCCTCCTCTGGACTCGCTCCGGTACTCCTACGTCCCTCCGGTACTGGGGAGCCCAGAACTGGACTCAATATTCCACATGTGGCCTCACCAGGGCTGAATAGAGGGGGAGGATCACCTCCCATGACACTCTTCCAAATGCAGCCCAGCATCCCCTCAGCCTTCTTCTCAGCCACAAGGGTTCACTGCTGGCTCACAGTGAACTTGTTGTTCACCATGACCTCCAGGTCCCTCTCTGCAGAGCTGCTCTCCAGCAGGTCAGCCCCCAGCCTGTGCTGGTGCTTGGGGTTATTCCTCCCTAGGTGCAGGGCCCTGCACTTGCCTTTGTTGAACTTCATGAGGTTCCTCTCGACCCAACCCTCCAGCCTATCGAGGTCCCTCCAAATGGCAGCACAGCCCTCTGGGGTATCAGCCCTTCCTCCCAGCTTTGTGTCACCTGCAAACCCACTGAGGGTGCACTCTGTTCCTTCATCCAGGTTGCTGATGAGCAAGTTGAACAGCACTGAACCAAGTACTGGCCCCTGGGTGACACCGCTAGCCGCAAACCTCCAACTAGACCACACCACAACCCTCTGAGCTCTGTTGTCCAGCCAAACGCAAACCCACCTCACCATCCATTCATCTAGACCACACCTGAGCTTGTCTATGAGGATGTTGTCTATGAGGAGACAGTATCAAAAGCCTTGCTGAAATCAAGGTAGACTACATCCAATGCTCTTCCCTCATCTACCCAGCTAGTCATCTCATCATGGAAGGATATCATATTGGTCAAACATGACTTTCTCTTGGCGAATCCATGCTGACTATTCCTGATCACCTTATCCTCCACATGCTTGGAGATGACCCGCAGGATGAGCTGTTCCATCACCTTTCCAGGGATGGAGGTGAGGATCACTGGGCTGTAGTTGCCTGGGTCCTCCTTCTTTCCCTTTTTGAAGACCGGCATGATATTGGCTCTCTTCCAGTCCCCAGGCACCTCTCCTGTTCTCCATATCCTTTCGAAGATGATGGAGAGTGGTCTAGCAATAACATCAGCTAGCGCTCAGCACCTGTGGGTGCATTCCATCGGGGCCCATGGATTTGTGGATGTCAAGTTTGCTTAGATGATCTCTGACCCAATCCTCTTTGACCAAGGGAAAGTCCTCCTTTCTCTGTACTTCCTCTCTTGTCTCCAGAGTCTGAGATTCCTGAGGGCTGATCTTAGCAGTAAAGACTGAAGCAAAAAAGGCATTCAACAACTCTGCCTTCTCTGTATCCTTTGTCACCAGGGCACCCACCCCATTTAGCAACGGGCCAACATTTTCCCCAGTCTTCCTTTTCCTACTGATGTATTTGAAGAAGCCCTTCTTTTTGTCCTTGACATCCCTTGACAGATTCAATTCCAAATGGGCCTTGGCCTTCCTTGTTGCATCCCTGCATACTCTAGCAATGTCCCTATATTCCTCCCAAGCGGCCTGTACCTTTTTCCAAATGCTGTAAACTTCCTTCTTCTTTCTGAGCTTCACCAGGAGCTCCCTGCTCACCCATGCAGGTCTTCTGCCCCCTTTGCTTGCCTTCTTGCTCATAGGGATGCACCAATCTTGAGCTTGGAGGAAGTGATACTTAAATACTGACCAGCTGTCTTGGACTCCCCTTCCTTCCAGGGCTCTACCCTGTGGGATTCTTCCAGGTAGATCCCTGAAGAGGCCAAAGTTTGCTCTCCTTAGGTCCAGGGTTGCAATCCTACATTTTGATCTGCTTCCTCCTCACAAGACCCCGAACTCCACCATATCATGGTCACTGCAGCCAAGGCTGCCCCTGACCCTCACATCTCCAACTAGTCCTTCTTCATTTGTTAGTATGAGGTCCAACAGCACACCTCTCCTTCTTGGCTTCTCCACCACCTGTGTCAAAAAGTTGTCACCGATGCACAGCAGGAACCTCCTGGACTGTTTGTGCCTCGCTGTGTGGTGTTCACAGCAGATATCAGGGTGGTTGAAGTCCCCCATGAGAACCAGGGCTGGTGACTGAGAAGGCTACTTGGAGCTGTCTGAAGAAGACTTCATGTACCTCCTCTTCCTGATTGGGTGGCCTGCAGCAAACACCCACAACAGTGTCAGCCATGGTAGCCTACCCTTTAATCCTTACTCCTAAATTCTCAACTCACTCTTTGTTCACCCCTGGGCAGAGCTCCACGCATTCCAGTTGCTCTCACATAAAGAGCAACTCCGCCACCTCACCTTCCTGGCTGGTCATTTCTAAAAAGCACGTAGCCTTCCATGACAGATTCCAGTCATGCAAGCTATCCTACAATGCCTCTGTAACTGCAATGAGATCGCAGCCTTGCGACCACACACAGATCTCCAGTTCTTCCTGTTTGTTTCCCACACTATGTGCTTTAGTGTACAAGCATTTCAGGGAGCTGAAATGCTTCTCTCTCATGCTGCATGTGTATGTATAGTAACACTTCAGATGTCTGTCATTCAACTCAGTCCCTCATGGGGCAGACTGAAGGGCCTCCCCTGTGTGCAGTTCCTCAAAAATTGGAGTGCAGTCCGGTCACTGGTCCAGTGGGCCAGTTTTTGTCCCTCTTTGCCTTCAAATCTAGTTTAAAGCCCTGTCAATCAGCCCTGCTAACTCCTGGGCAAAAATCCTTTTCCCCCTAATAGAAAGGTGCTCCCCATCAGGAATCAGTAGGCTCAGTGTCATGTAGACTTTCCCATGATCAAGAAACCTAAAACTGTGTCAGTGGCACCAGCTTCGAAGCCACGTATTGATCTTCTGGGTTTTCCTGTTCCTTTCAATATTGATCCCCACAACTGGAAGGATGGAAGAAAACACTACCTGTGCACCTGATCCTTCAACCAATTCCATCTTCCCTAAGCTCCCTTCAGTTGAACAAAGGGGAGGAAGGATGGTTACCTTTGTTGAAGGAGGTTTAGCAGAAAATGTGCAGGTGTTTGCCAGCAGGCAGAGCCTTGCAGCCAGTCAACCAAGGAGGGCAACCACAGCACAAAACACCCCCAGCTGCAACCTTGCACCAATACAAACTACCCCCACGTAGCCTAATCCCTGTCCTTTGTTTGTCCTGATGCATTTGTCCTGGATCTTACAGGATCTACCATAAGCAACGATCCTGGCCTGGATCTAGAAGAGGAGAGGGGAATCAGGCTGAGCAAATCCCCATGTCCCTGATAGCAGCAGGCTGCATGTGGGCTCTTGCAAACTGCCCTGCCAGAGCTCTCTAGCTTTGAAGATATAATTAAATGCTGAGTGGAGCAGTAGCATGAACCCATGCACCCTCCATCCTGTGGGAGAGCCTGACCCTCAGCCTTCAGTCGACTGCTGTCTGTCCAAAAGCCTCCAGTTGGAGCAGCTCCCTTGCAGAATGTAATTAAATATTCATCAGGCTGGGAGAATGACAGAGTGGGAGAAGGGACAAAAAGAGAGAGGAAAAATGTGCATGGATTGCATTGCCCGTACCTAAGGGCAGAACAGAAACTTGTACCAGCTTTTAGTGCCTTCTGCATTAAACTGGGACCCTGCACAATCCCACCTGACTTCTTCCTGAGTAAGTCTTTTCCCTCACCAATCTCAGGATAATCTTGTTCTTCCTCCTCCTGAAAAGTTTTCTGCCATGGCACTGAAGTGATGCACACATTTAAATGGAGATGAGGATCTGCTGTGTGTAGACTGATAAGTATTCCCACATTTTTTTCTTGAGTTTGACCTCCAGAGTGCAGCTAGGTGATATATTTAAAGTTAATGAGCTAGTTGCTTGCAGCTTGGGTCCCAGGCGCACACAACACTCCTGTTTATTTTTATTCTCATAATAGCTAGCTGCAGTGACTCTCTGTCCCACTCTGTGTCATTGTGTGCGTCCATAAAGTAACCTGGGCAATGATAACACAGTCTGGCAGAGGATGTTGCTGCTGTGTCTTGGACTGATGCAGAGATGTGCACAGACTAGCTCCATCCACGGGATATTTCTCAGGTGAGCATTTCAGTTTCAGAGATGTTAAGGTCAAAGGACAACAGCCCGACCACCGGCATGACCCAGAGAATTCCTCCCTAATTACAGCCCCAATCCACAACTTCTTCCAAAGCTGGGGAAAGTCCTTCATAAAACTGTTGACTTCAAAAACAGTTTTAATAAAAGAAATCCATGAACTTGGCTGAGAAGAACCGATAAAGCTCCTCTCCAGTAACCATACAGTTGTTTAGCAGTGGGGAAACTGAGTCACAGAACATCATCTGGCCAAATGTTCCCAGAGAGGAGACACTGGCAGAGCTAGGTGCTTGACCTCCCTCACCTGCCAACACAGTGATCCACGGGCATGGACCGTGCCACCATGTGCCCTGAATGGAGAAGGATGACAATGAACATCCCCTATCTCCAAAGAGGTCTGTTTGCATTCCCTGGGAGGTCTGTCCCCCAAAGCTGCCTGCACAGTGTCTCTGATATCCCCAAACAAGGCACACATAGAAGCTACCATTTCTAGTTTCTCTTGCTCCTGGGGGACAGTGAGGGCATATTGATTGGCCACTCTTTTACTGTTTACCAGCTCTGTTCCTCATCCTCATGGCTTTATTGGGTCGTTTTTGTAGCCAGAGCTGAAGGAAGGGATGAAACGTCTCCACTGGGGCTCCCTCTCTCCCTTAAGGGCACCTCCAAGTCCCACAGTATTAGGAGCAACTGAGCAGGGCTGGCTGTGTAGTTCAATTCCAACTACATATAGAAGAATAGCAAACTGTACAGACATAGTTTCCCAGAGAAGAAAATTTGCATGGTGTCTCAAAGGCCTGAAGAGAGCCCAGGAAGATGGAGCTGGGGGTGCATCCCTAACTGCACTGAGAAAAGGACCTTGAGAGTCGTTCAGCCTGACAGCCCCTTGGCTTCTCTGGCAGGGAAGGGGAAACAGCTGCAGAGAGCTTGTTTGCTTCCTCACTAAAACCAAAAAATCTATTAAGTGCCCATATTTGCCCAAGGAGAGTTTGTCCAGGAAAGACAGTGATGGAGGAGGATGAAGGTGTGCCCTGTTCCTGCTCCACTGCAAGCACCAGAACAAAGAGGATGCTAGGAGAAAAGTCCAACAAAACCAATGACTTTGACTGCAGTAAAAAAAAATAAAATCCATCAGGCACCATGTGAGCAGTGTGTCAGCTTCATGTGACCCCAGAAAGCCACAGGCTGACCCAGTTACTGGCCCTGTGCTAGCTGTCCTGCAGGGGAAGGCAGTGCACGGCTGCTGCCTAGGGCTTGCCCTGCTGAGCCCCCCGCCCTGCTCTCTCCCCTCCAGGACCTTCTCCCCATGCAAAGGCACACCGAAGTAGGGCCACAAGGGCTCCCTTCTCAGGTCTTTGCAGAACTGGCTTCTGCATCCTGCAAGCTGTAACCAGTCGATCCCTTTGCCAAGTGGATCAAGAGGAGCAAAATCACATCCTGTCTACACCAGACTTTAATTAGTTTTGCTCACCAGGCGATCCCTGCGTGCATCATGGCAGCTATCAGACAGCTCTGCACAACTTCAAGACGGCCGGTAACGAATCACAGGCTTGTTAAAACAGAGGAATGTGTGTGCTCCCTGTAGCATATGCATGCACTGCGTCGAAGACAGATTTTGATACTACTTATGAACCTCTTCCCAGTACTGAGCTGCAAATCTGACTAGCTCCACCAGCAACAATAATTTCTCTTCATTCTTTGCAGTGAGAACACATAATGTGATAATCTCCATTTTACAAATCAGAGCAGACATGGAGAAAGTGGCCTCTATAAATAAAGACAAGTCACATCAAATACATCTCACCCACCAAGTCTCTCAGCTCAGCAGCACACATTAAAGGACAAGCACACTGAAATGCTGCTAGATCATTTCTCATACACAAAAATCACAGGCTTCTGAGTACAGAGGGCAAGCCCAAAGTCTGCAACAACCTGTCCATTCTTTCTCTATTAATTTTGCACTTTAACATGGAAATTGTTTCTGGTTTACCACAACCAGCCTGGCTAGAAGGGGAGGAGGAGACGAAGACATAAAAGAAAGAGAGAGAAGAATGTTTTTAGCCTTTGCAGCTTGTGCATGCCATCATTGTCCCACACAGGGCATTGCTAGCTGATCTTCCAGACAAGAAAACATTTGTCCATGTATCATCAAAAAGCAAATCATCACCCCTCCTGCAGGCTGCAGTGGAAAGCTCAGCATTCATTTAAAAATGAAGAGAGATTTGTTTTCTCTCCAGTTCTCCCTGTTCATGCCCTTCAGTTGTCCCCATCCCTGCGGCACCATCCAGCATGCGGAGCTGGGGGAGTACCCAGTTGAGTTGGGAGTATCCTGTTGTCCCTTCCCTGGCACAGGGAAGCGAGGGCAGCCAAACCAGAGCAACAGTGACACAACAGCTCAGAGAACTTTTAGGGAGATTGCTAGTATTCTGACACCATCCCTTGATGCCTCCCAGTTAGGTTGGTGTAGTTTATTCCCTTCCCAAAGGGGATGACAGCAAGTGTCAGCATGCACCAGAGTAGCAGGCAAAGCACAGGAGAGCAACAAAACTGCAACCCCACTGCAGCCACGGGGCTGCCTGAAGCTGGCTGTAGCTCAGACCTGACATCCACGAGAGCTGCCTTCCTTCGGAAACTGCTTTGCCAGGGTCACTATGTATAGTTTTTTGTCTTCTTCCCCCCTCTAAAATTTATTGGTCCACAAAAAGACTTCAAAAAGCAGCTTGGGAATACTCAGAATTTGAATTTGGGATTTCTTTTAAGTTTAATTGCTTGGTAGAATGCCACAAGAAGTGCTGTATTGTCACTGTTACTGCTGATGTGTCACATAATGTGATGAAGAGGTAACAGGTAGCTTGCTTGTACACTGATGGAGCCAGCTTGTCTTTTGCTTGATCAAAGTATTTCCTGTTTGTACAATAACAAACAATTTGACACACTGGATTTTTTTTTTCCAGTCGTGTGTTAGCCTGAAGTTATTTTTTCAGGGTACTGAAAACCAGCTGCTCCTCTAATTAGTACATTGAGTGCTTATTTTATTCCTCAGATAAAAGTGTCTGATGTTGTAACGAAACAGTTTGACACTTAAGTCACACATTAATCTATTTTATTGCTAATGTCTGCTTAAAGAGTAGGCATCCCGGATAAGGCAACACATTTAATGTGCCATTTCTCTGCATTTTTATTAGCATTACTGCCAATTGGAAGAATTTACCAAAAAAAAAATCCCTTGCCAGCAAATAAATATATAAAATATTTTACTTTCCACAAACTGACAGATCATTTCAGGTCATTCTCCAGATTGCAGAAAGAAATATATGCACCTCTCATAGTTTGCAATGTTTACATCATGTAATCCCTAATTATGTCTAAGGATGAAGCAAATCAAGGGTATAAACTAAGGTAAAATCTGGCCTCTATTTCCAGACAAGAAAAGCAAACAATATGTCCCCATAAGGCACAACACGCTGGAGAGGTGCCCACCTATACTGAACAACCTTCTGCTGGCAAACAGTCATGCACCACCTCTACTAAGATGTAAGCAAAGCTTTGGTCTAACATGAATCATGCTCAGAGCAATGGAAACACTATTCCTCCCCTTCCTTCCCAAACAGAGGCATTTTTGCATTAAAAAACCCTTTGCCTTCTTTTCTGTTTTGGTACTTAATCTCCCCCATCACAGCAATGCCACAGCCTCTCCCAGTAGTTCACGGAAGGGTATTTCTGATGATTTATAAGCTTTCTCTAGAGACCTTGAAATATTCCAAGTATATTCTCATTTTTCTCCCTAATTCAGTTTTTATGCCAGCTATACTATTTTCCCCAGTGGCAGCTGCCGTCCTCTCCAGCTGCCTGAAGCACACCTTGCAGAACACCATGGCGAGTTGGAAAATAGGGTGGAGAAAGTGTTTTTAGGAAATGCATTGGATACTCTGGCCTCTGATGCCTGCCTTCCTCCGGTGAGACCAGTCAAGAATTAGATATTCAGTAGCAATGTGGAAGCCGTGCTGGGATGCCAGATGCAGCTGGGAGGCTGAGCCTTTGCAGGCCAAGGGCTTGCCCCATGCTGCCGCAGGCTCCTACTGCTCATCTCCTGTTGCAGCGCGGGGATGAAACATCTCCTGCCCCAGCAGGCCAAATTTACCCCGGCTATTGGGGTAAAAAAAGCCAAGTTGGTGTGCATCCACATGGTTAGCCTCTTGGGAATATTCAACGACCATCCCTGTTGTTTCTTATCATAGGATTTGCTGTGAGTTTGTAATTGCACACACACGGGAAAATGCATATTGTTCTTTTTGCCAGCCCCAACCCACACTGACACCCATCTTATGGTTTCTTGGCTGAACTTCTGTCCCTCTCCCCCAGCCCTGTGGCAGCCTTGCTGTGCCATGGCATTGAACCCAAGTTTCTCCATGTGCCATAGGCTTTGTGGCATAGACCAATCCTCATCGCCATAATCCCGATGGACAGGAGTATCCTCTGGGCCCTGGAGGACATTTGAGAGCTCTTGAGCATCATTAGCATCACCCCACTGACATTCCCCGTGGGCAAATCCACTCATTACTATCATTTCCACTATGTCACTGCCAGGGCTGAGACACAGCCCAGCATGTCTGCAACATCACCACATCCATGTTTAATGGAACCTGCAATATTTGAAATTAAATTATCCCTTGGGATTTGACGTGGCTCTTAAAATTTTCGTGGGGAAAGAGAGGATGCTTCCACCTGTCCCCCACTCAGAGCCGAGAAGAAAAGGGAGGAGCAGAAGAAGAAGGAAACGAAAGGCTTATTTTCCATCAGAAGAATGCAGTCAGTATAATAGGGATGTAGCCAATCATAATAAAACAAAACACAATTTAGAAAATTTTTAAGTGGTGGCCAAAGCGAGCAATTCATGACACAAAGACAAAGGTCAGGTAATCAGATGCCTGACAAATTTCCCTTTTGGTTTCAGCTGCTGTCAGGAAGCTTCTCGGGGAACATGGTCTGTGCTTTGCTGCACGTATCACTGCACCAAGAGCAGGATTTGCTCCCATGAGTAAAGACAGATCTGGCTTGGTCAGGACGTAAAACAAGAAACCTCTAGGGAGAATAACAGACTGAAGGGGAACACTGCAAGCAGCGCCTTGGCATCAAGGCAACCCGTGAAGGCGATCCCTCCATGCCAGTAACACAGTGGTACCCTGGTGAGAGGCAAAGTGAGAGGCTGCTGGGGTGACATCTGTGATGGGAGGGTGATGGCAGCACTCATCACCTTCATGGAGGCATTAAAACCCTGAGACATCTCTGAAGGCATTCTTAGCAAGATCCAAGCTGAGCAGTTGCCATTTTCACTCAGGTTCATGCAGTGTTTCCTAACCAACTAAATTTTGCCTTCAAATGCAATGAATTATGAAATGCACCTCCATTTCTGCTCTGATCTGGAGCTTCTCTGTGCATTACTGAAAAGCTGCAAGCTTCAGCCCCAAAAGCTCTGTCGCTGGGCAGCTCTGGAGCTCAGCCCTGCATTGTTTACCAAGCTCAGTGAGATCCTTTCTGGCTGGTTACATACAGGTGCCAAATGTTCATGTCATATTAGCTCATGCACAACCACAAAAGCACTCCAGCATACAGTGCAACATGTTTGGTCCAGCACAGCGAGGCCATGCAGCTCCCACACCTCAATGGTCTCTCCACCCTGCAGCCTGACCCAGATGCCTGAGCCTCCCTCCTTATCCCCACAGAAAACAGTGAGCAACGAAAACCAAACAGGCCAGCTCCAATTGCTCATTATTAGAAGCCCATCAGTTAAATAAGCCACGGCAGATACTCTGCCATCCTGCAACACGAATGCAATCCCAAGGTAATTTCTGACGAAAACCATATGTTTGTACTAGGTCTGTTCGGGCTGGTTCAGATTAAATACAAACCACTGCCAATCGTATTACCTCATTATTAGCAGACACTGGCAGCAGCCTTGTGTGGAGAAGCGTCTGTCTGGCCACACTACCTGCTGTAACATCAGGTACCTGGGGAAGTGCAGGAGGATTACTGCCTCCCCCCTGGCTTTCCTGGCCCTGGGGACTCATCCTTAAGTGGGGCCTTTCATCCAGCTGAGCTCCCCACCCCCTCAGTATTGTGCCAAAGCCTTGGAAAAATTCAGCAGCCCCCAAGAAGAGTATACAGGAGGCAGGGTAATGCTGTCCCTGGGAGCGCAGGGCATGCACAACACCCCCCAGAGCTCACTGGGTTCAAGCCCTGCTACTGAATAATGTTCTCACACAGTGGGAGAGGAAGGAGGAAGCTATTGCTGGTTCTCACTGTGTATTTCAAGCTAAAACATGGAAAAAAAGTCTGGATATGACAAGACAACATTCCGAGACAATCCATTGGAGAAGTAGCCATAAGCTACGTAATATTAATTCAATCTGTATAGCATTAATTCAATTTGCAGGCAAGGTAAATCTTGCACATAATATTCCCCTATTCACTCAGTGCCTAAGGAATTTCCCATTACCCAGTCTTGTTTTAGTGTCTGGCCCATTTGACCTTCACATTTCACAGATTTGGTCCCATCCCCAAATGTCCTGCCCAAATCACTGCAACAGCAGGCAGCTGAGACACAGGACCCAGAACAGGACCCAGCACCCCTGGACTGAATCTTTGGACCTGTAGTAACTGTTGAGCTGGAAGATGGAAGATCACTCCCCATCTTGGCAGAAAACACACCGAGCTTTCTGAAAGACCTCCAACAGGAATTTAACACCTTCCATCTGCAGCCCATTACTCTACATTTTAACTCCACCTCTCGGCTTACAGGTCCCTGCACACTAGGAGTGTACAAGGAGGAGTGCCAAAGTCTCCAGTCTGTGAGACTGAGAGTCAGGGAATAACTGGAGATGAATCAGAACTGGCAGCCAAGTCCACAGCACTCTTTTTCCAAAAAAACACAGAGTTTTAGTAAAAGACCCCATGAATTGGCACCACACTGAGTCTGGCGTTTGCAAAGTCTAAAGAGAAATCACCTGGTCTGCTAGGAAAGGCCAGAACATAACAAGGTGCAAACAATCATTTCTGGAGAAAATGCTTTTAAAAGTGATGTTTTTTTAAATATTTTTTTTTGGGGGATCTTTTCTTTCAGGAATGAGATCACTTCAACAACTGATCATCTCCATCCGCCAGATTTTGCATTATTTGCTCTCCTTGCCTAGGAGAGCCTCTAAACACCCTCAAGGAGGTTGTCACCCTTCCTCTGCCTGATGAATACAGTTGTACCCTGCATCTCACAGGGATATTCAATTCTGATGTCTCCAGGGAGGTTGGAGCTGACACCACCTCCCATGGACTCTGCTCTTCAGTGGTCTCTCAAGGATGCCAGTGTCACATCAGCATGCTGCGCATCCCCCCTCAGACCAGGTCTGCATCCAGTGTGCTTTGCTTTGGCATTATTTCATTTACCTTTCCTCAGTTTTTCCACCCTGCTACATCTGCCTGTAGAAGGGAGGGAGGAGGCTGGATTTGTAGCCCAGCCTCCTTGCACCAGGAAGGTTTCCCTTTCTGCTCTGACCAAGGACATTTTAAAGACAGCCCGCTTGTTGCGATCAGCTCTGATTGTAGCTTTGCGGCAGTTAAAAAGTCCCCCCTGGCTCCATCGTCCTGATGCTGCATTTCTCAGCTCCTGTAAATGGTGGGTTCTGTTTCTTTTATTACCTCTTTGTAATCGTTCAAGGAGCTCTCACAGCAGGACTTTGTTCAGAATTATTCCACCCTTCTAAACTTCTCTTTCAAAACCCAGCAACACTTCATTACGACACAGCACAGCTCCCATCCACAGCATCTTTTACTTGCAAGAAGCAGTGAGGCCGTAGGACCATGCTGCTTTGTTGGGTGCCCAGGTCATGTCCCAGTAAGCATCACTGGGCCAGGTGCTGCCCAGGAACAAGCACAGAAAGGTTACAATGGTCTTGCAAAAGAACATTTTCAGCTTTGCAGAGAAAGGTTGACAAAGCTGCTTTATCTTCTTCTAACTAAGAGCCAGGTCCTGCACTTTGGCCACAACAACCCCATACAATGCTACAGGCTTGGGGCAGAATGGCTGGAAAGATGTGCAGAGAATCTGGGGGTGCTGGTTGATGTTCACCTGAACATGACCTGCAGTGTGCCCAGGTGGCCAAGAAGGTCAATGGCATCCTGGCTCGTGTCAGGAATAGTGCAGCCAGCAGGACCAGGGAGGTGATCGTCACACTGTACTCCGCGCTGGTGAGGCTGTACCTTTACTGCTGTGTTCACCTTTGGGCCCTCACTACAAGAAGGACATCAAAGCCCTGGAGCATGTCCAGAGAAAGGCTACGAAGCTGGTGAAGGGTCTGGAACACAAGTGCTGTGAGGAACGGCTGAGGGAACTGGGGGTGTTTAGTAAGGGGAAAAGAAGGCTCAGGGGAGGCCTCATTACACTCTGCCACTACCTGAAAGGAAGGTGTGGGGAGCTGGGGGTCAGCCTCTTCTCGCAGATACTTAGTGATAGGACTAGAGGGAATGGCCTCAATTTGTGCCAGGGTAGGTTCACGTTGGAAAATGGGAGACATTTTTTCTCAGTAAGAGCAGTCAGGCATTGAACGGGTTGCCCAGAAAGGTGATGGAGTCACCGTCCCTGGAGGTGTTCAAGGAAAGGTTGGACATGGTGTGTAGGGACGTGTTTTTTTAGTGGGTGACATTGGTGGTAGGGTGATGGTTGGATGAGATGATCTCAGAGGTCTTTTCCAACCCCAATGATTCTATGGCTCAATGGTTCAAGGTTTGGTCAAGGTGGGTCAAGGGTTGCCTGAGAGGCAGGTGTATGTACGGGAGGTGGATGGCTTGTGCTCATCTTTACTTGTTGTAGTGGATGGCAACACCTCACCCAAGCGTCCACCCAAGACGTTCCTCGGTGACCATGAGCTCTCTGAGCCCCACACATGGGCTGCAACGCACTGGGAAAGCCACCCTGTGCTGGTAACAGAGAAGAACAAAGAGTGGGTACTCACCGTCCATGTCGAGGCGTTGCATGATAATCGCCAGCTCCACCTCACTGGGCATATATCCCAACGAGCGCATCGCCATGCCCAGCTCCTGCTTGGATATAAAGCCATTCCCATCCCTGTCCAGCACCCGGAAAGCTTCACGGATTTCTGCAATGGAGAGGGAAGAAGAGTTATTATGGTGCACGACTTTCTGGTCAATGTACCTGTGCATAGGGGACAAAGCAGCAGCATATATTGCCTTTTTTAATGTTGATGTGACATATTTGATAATTTTGAGTCAAGGTAATCATATGTTCATGGGTGCATACACTCACATTGTATGCAGATAGATTTATACAACAGCATCAGTGCTCACACTACCTATTTTCTGTGCAAAATTATGTATTCATTCCATGTTGATCTCCTTTCCTTTCTGAAGCATCTGCCCCCAGAGCCATCCTGCTCTGCTGGAATGCCCCCCTGCACACCCCAGCCCCAGGGGCTTCTCCAGCAGCCCTTCTCCAAGCCGCTCAGCATGCCTGCAAGACAAAATTACTGCACATCATATCAGGCCCTGACATTTCCTACACAACTACGTGCACAGCAGCAGTTGGGTGCCAACTGCCTCCCCTGAGAGGTGCAGGGCTCTGCAACTGAGTCCTCCTTTGCCCAAAAAATGCAGGTGTACATCTTTTAAAGTGTACCAGGGCATTCTCCATCTCTCCCTCCTCTTCCTAGCTCCTCTCTAATTTACAACTGTTTCAGCAATAAACAGCCTCAGATCAATAAAATGCTGACAGTGTCAAAGGAATCACTTCCATCATTCTTCCTCAGCCTGGCTCAGATTCTGACATCTGACTTTGTTTTGATTCCTAATTCTGGTGTGTTCCCCTCCTTCCCCCCCTCCTCAGCATTTAATACCTGTTATCCCCTTGCATACCCCTGTGAACGACCACACGAGTCTGCCACCTCAACAGCTCCGCGCCTTTCCCACTTCTCACAGGTCTCGTAACTTGAAGACCACCACTGAGCTCCCCATATAAAGTGGCTTTGACTTGCAAATGCCAAGCAGAGCACTTTGAACATTTTGGCCAGCTGGGAGCATGTTTACTTGAGAATATTTGGTTGGAGGTGGGGAGAGAAAAAGGCACTGAATTGTTCGTTTTGGTTAAATGGTCTCTGCATCATGCTGTTGAGAGGAAAACACAAGATGCCTTATTATTACATCCTTTGAGAAGAAAGTCAACAATTAATTGGTTTGGCAACCACATGTCAGTCAGCCCTTCATGACCTTTGCTGCGATATGTTTATTATTAGTTATTTAAGGTATTGTCTGCCTACCTATCGCAGGTGCTGCCTGCAAAAAAGAGCAGCTCATCAGTGCAGAGGTGCCTCCACCTCAGCCCCTCCCAGCAATAAAACCTGCACAGCCCTGGGGCAAACTTGAGTGAAGTCTCATGGATGTTGGGACAAATTATCACCTGGAGATGTCCTCACCCCCTCCACAGACTGTGCCTCCCAGGTGAGATACACAGCCCCTGTCCCATGCTAAGACAGAGGCTGTGGAAATCCCACTGCTGGAGGGTGTATTGGGAGAGATGAAGGGTGGTCAAGAGGCAGCAGAGAATGAAGATGTGTGGGAAACCACCATGCGGGGCTCTCTGCAGCTTTGCTCAGAGGAGTTTAGCATTCACGTGAAAGCATCTCATTGGAGAAGTAGGAGGGAAAGCTTAGCAGGTTTTGCAGGAGAATAAAACTAAAAAATAATGTATTCTTTACCAGAAAACAGACTGGATGAAAAACGCCCGACCAGCTCTGGGTAGGTCAGCCATTAAGCCTCAAAGGCAAGAAAACATTCTTGGTCCTGCCATGGAGTCCATCACACCACCTCCCTCTGTTCCCCAGTGATAACGGAGGGATGCTCTTTGGTCTTCATGGGAAAAAGCTGGAAGCTTCCTAGAGCACCAGGAAATTACTTCAGTGATGTGTTTGCTAACACCTTATTTAAAACTTTACAATCTAAAGGCTGCTTCTCAATCACCTCCCATCAAAGTTCACCACCTCCCTTGAAGACTCCAGTGCCTTAGCAAAGTCTATGCCAGTTCACGTAAGCTGCTCTCTGTTATGTGCAACACCCTGGTGATGTGCCATGGCCAGGGCACCTCTGTGACGTCCTGCTAAATCTTCATCATAGCTGTGGCTATCAGGATGAGCTATGATCAATTTTTAATCCAGCAAAAGAGCCCACTGATGCACAAAGGGTAAATCCTATTACTTTCAGTGCATATTGTGCCAGATCTGCAATATCTACACTTTGGGTGCAGGTATGCATCAGCTGTGACTCCCTTAAACTTAAACATTTGCCTGGATCCACTTTGTCTCCCTGCCAGCCCAAGCAGTGTAAGCTCAGCGATATGAAAAGGTGGTGAGGCTGCTCAAAGCAGGCTCGTCTGGAAGTATCGGTACATAATGCAGAGAGCCTTTGGAGTAGGAACAAATCCCATTAGACACTGCCAGCTGTAGTGAAATCTATTTTCATATGATGTGCTGAAAGCTAAAGTGCAGTAAATATTACATTGAAATCAATTAATTTTAAAATAAACTTCTGACAGCTGAAGATGAAAACTAAAAATACTGCAGGGAGCTGAGAAAGTGTTTTAGAAAATAAAATAAGAGTCTACCTTCAGAAAAGTTTACACACAATTTAGACTGATCCAAATTATATGAATAAATTACATCTGTACAGGAGCTTCTCAGTAGGATATCTGAGTTTCAGTTTAGCAAGCATTCTCTCCAGATACACCAATTTCAGAAGTTGCATTTAACAGCACAACAAAATTTGAAGCTTGTTTGGAGGAAAAAAACAAAAAACAAACAAACCAAACACATTAGAGTTCTAGCTCTGCTCCATGCCTTCCAGAAACGTGAACTCTTGACAAAACCTGAAATAGCCTTCACACACCAACTCCTGACCCCAAATGGAGCTTTTTTTTTTTTTTTTTTTCTCAAAGTCTATAAATACCACTTGTGCAGAGGTATATTTGAAGAGCTATTTATAGGTTGAACACACTGTACACGAAGCAGCTACGACCTCACAGTGCCTCCTCTTTATCTTTACATGTACCACCACCTCCTTATCAGCTTTTCTTTATAGTGATTCCTGCTCCTCCGACATACTTGCAGGCACTGCCCTGAACGGCATCCAGCACATGAGCGACCAGGCTGAGCATCCTCCTCAAACACAGTCCTGCCAGCGCTGCTGTAAAGCCGTCCCAAACCACAGTCCATGAACCTGCAGCACCCTGTCTGGTCCTCACCTTTATTTCCAGCTGTTAAATTTCATTACCCAAAGCTAAAAATACATCGGCACTTTCCCCATATGACTTTTCCAAATAAGTCACCATAGCAACTGATGCTCCTGTCTCAGAACTGGGCGCGGATGTGGTCCATGGAGTAAATCTCTCAACAAAGATGCTGCCTGGCTTGGGAGAAAGTTTGAGACCTCTGCCATTTCTGCTGCCAGCTGCTCTGCATGGGGATGCTTTACTCTGATCAGGAAAAACAAAGCTCTGTTTTGTCTTTTAAAGGAAGAGTAAAGACAAGAGGGGAGGGGGGATTGGGTGCCATAGTGATGCTGCTCCAGCAGCCCAGCCTGGATGGCAGCAGCCCTGAGCATGTACACCTGGATTACTCCTCCCTTGGGGCATTAGTAAATACCTATTCCCCACTTCACTTTAGAGTATCTCCTTCTACTCTTGTATATAGGAAGTTGACACAGAACTATCTTAATGGGTAAAGAGAAAAAAAAAAAAAAAAAAAAAAAAAGAAAGAGAGAGAGAAAATATAGAAAGAATTAGAAAACAGGAAGCCCAGTTTCCTGCCTGAGCCCCAGGTATCATTACTTCTCAAGGAGCTCAGCCTAGCCCCTGAGTGCTCTTCTCCATGCCTCAATTTCTCCAGCCCCTGGGAACAGCAATACTTCTCTTCAGTACAAGGTGATTTCAATATAAAAATGCTTGGACAACAGGAAGCAACCATTAGGAGCACAAAACCATCTCCCTCCCAGAATTAAATCAAATACCACCAGCGAATGACACTACTGCTGAGACACAGACTGTCCGATGGACCATGTGTGATGTATAACGCTGAGCAGTGTTCAGGTGAACAAGGGAGAGCAGGGATCAGCATCGGCTTCGTCCTGATTAACTCCTTCAATGATGATCTCATAGAGGGGGTGGACACAACATTAATTCAATTTCCAGGTGTCAAGAGTTTCCAGGTGTCAAGAGTGAAAGAGTTGCCAGGACAATAAGCCAAGCAAGGACACAGAGCTGAGAGCAGAAGGGCAATCACCTGGGAGTCAACGGGGCAAAGACGGGGATGGGGTACCACCACTGCAGGGAGCACTGGTGGGACCTGTGCTGCTTGTCCACTGATGGAGATCAGTCCCTTATAAGGCTCCTTTCAAGCTTCCTTAGGAACTAAAGAAGGAAACGTTTCCATTTCCTGTCTGCTCCAAGGAAAATGAGCAAATCCAGCCAAAATATCCTGCAAAGAAAGCCTGGTTCCATAACCTCCCATAGCTTTTGGAGGACTTGGGTGCCTGGCTCACCTCCTGTGAGTTGGGTTTGCAGGCATTGTTCTCAGAGAACTTCAGCCCAGTGTTTCTCTTCAGGCAGCTGGACATGCAGCACTCATTTCCCAGTTATTTGAGCATTCAAAAGCTGTGCGTCAAGGGATTGCTTTTGACTAATACCCCTTCTTTCATTCCATTTAGCAGCTGCACCTTCAAGCACCCCTATTATGGGGAAATCAGTTACCCTCACACTCGTCTAGGATAAAAGAAGGGAAGAATCAGGGAAAGGAAGATTTTTTTTTTCTAATTACCTCTCTGAAGGGCATGAAGGAAGACCACCGTTGGAGTCGGACCTGACATCCAGTCTAGCAAGTCGTTAACTCTCTGCATCCAGCAAGACCCAAAGACAACATCCTCATCCACCCACTCTTTCCAACACACTGCCCTTCAAAACAGCTTTCCACAATCACAGCAGCTTTGGGTGTGCAGGAGGTGACCTTGCGCTCTCCTTCCAACCTCCCCGGCTCATCCCTTCTTGAAGTTCAGTAGCAGCTTTATTTACTGATGATTTCCCTGCGACTGGTAACTAGAGGCAACCATCATTATTTCTTGTTTTGCTTCCTGAATGAGAATGAATCACGATGCTCCAGGAGATAAATTCAGCCTGAGCCATCGGTGTCCACCAGCCACCCTCGGGCACTGCAGATGGTTTCAGTTTACTTCACTGGGTATAAATACCACCCTAATAAATTTTGTAATTACACTGTAACTACCACACCCTAAGTGCACGGTAATTACAATCAGAGTCCTATATGGTTATTTTCATTAGTATGATAGGAGAAGAAATACCACCACCCTAAATCTTGCGAGTCATCTCATTCTCTTAATTGCAGGTTTGGGCACCAAAGTACAAACTGAATGATCTAAAAGCTGCAAATAGCACATCCTTGAGTGAAGTGTTAAGTAAGCCTCGTAACTACTATGCCTGTTTAAAAAATTGGAAATTTCCATCCCTCCATCTGCTATTCTTACACTTCTGTTTCACCACAAAATGCAATGAAGTGCCAAAATAACTAAATTTTTCATCTAATGGTAATGCTCCCTGCTCCTTCCCCCCCCCAAAAAAAAATAAAAATAAAAAAAAAAAAATCTAATTTAAAGCGTCAAAATATTTCATTTGGTTATCTCCAATCTCAGTAAAACAGTTCAGCATCCCAAAAAAATTTCGCTGCAATCTGGGGCCACATCAACCTGAATTATCTGAAACACTGCAGCATTGCACTGAAGCTCAGGATTTAAGTGCTGTCAGTGCGGGTCCACTCAGCATCACCAAAAACATGCACAGACCAAGGCTGCAGCTGGAAATGGGGTATAAATGCCTGGTCTTAAAAGTAGCCCCAGAGCTATGGCAGCTTGGATAGAGGTAGTTATGTCAAACAGACAAAGCAAACTGGTGCTAATCAACTTGATGAAGTATCTCAGCTCACAAAAGTCGGCCTCAAAACTAAGTGCCTTGTTTTATTTTTCCTTAGAGGGACAGGGCTGTTTCATACATAACTTCGCTGGATTATTTTTTTTCCTTTCATGGTAAAATATGATTTGTGGAAATGACATTTCCTGTGGTTATGTTCCCAAACATATTTAACACTTTCCAAATAACCTGCAGAAACACCCCATTACCTTACAAATGCACAACATAAAGGCTATCTGCTCATACTAGATATTGGAAGCTTTTAGTACAAGCAACAGGAGCTGGATTGGGAATATCTGAGGATATTTACTCTGAGGACAAGCCTGTGTGGACAGCAGCAGTCACACTCCTTTGCATGAGGATGCTCCGCAAATGTGGCTTCATCCCTTCTGTGGACAGCGCGTGCTGAGCTGTTTGTAATTGCTTGAGTCCTGCAGTGTTGCACGGAGCCAGCGGGGAAGTGCTGTGCTGAAAGCCAGCTGTCAGAAGAACTTGGCAAAACAGCAGCTTCCATTCTCCCTTATAAATTTCCCTAATGTGGTCAGAGACAAGCAGGGCTTCTGCTCAGCTCCATCCCAGAAGGATGCATAAGGTCAGAGACACCATGCTTTGGCCCTTGACCATTAAATGATGCAAAATAATTCAATTTCCAGTGCCTAGGAAAGGCAAAGGCTGGTCCTAAGGAGGAAGGGTTGAATTTAGGGTGAAAGAAATGCAAAGGGGGTTGGAGGTGATGGAAATGGCAAGAGAAGAGCAGGGCTCAGCTTGCCGAGGCATTTTGATTTCCATCTGCAATGCACTGAGGAGAGGAAGGAGACATCCTGGGGACAGAGAAAAGCTATTTGAGGTGAAGAGCAATATTGGTCCAAGAACAAATGGATATGTGCAAATTTAGCCTGGCAATTAGAAAAAAAAAAAAGTTTCAGAATGCAGGGAGCAGATGCACACAGGAGAAATGACTGCAGCATTTCAAAATGTGGCTTCATCCATTCTGGACATCTTTGGTTTCTCTCACCGAGTCACCTCCAGCAGGAGAAACCGGCTTCACCTCTTCCAGCCCATGCCCCTCCTCCTCAGCATGCTAAGAAAAATATTTTAGACTACAAATGTTTGCTCCAAATATATCAGCACACACTTTAGTGGTCACAAAAACAAAACAAAAAGCAATTTTGTGTTAATTCTTCATATGTTAACATGCTGAAATGTATCATCTGTCTATCACTGTTAAATAACTTTGCCCAGATCTCTGGTCCTCTTTATGTATTGCTGCATTCTTGGCTTTGTGGTTCCACTCTCTCAACCAAACGTCTCACAATGTAGCCCTTTTTGAGCATCCACAATCCATTATAAATAGCAGCATTAGGATGGATGTTGGCTGCATAAGCAAATGTCTCATTTCTATTCATTGGATAGAGAGCATCTTTTTAAAGGTCTCAGCATTTTATGCAAGACTACCACGTATCACTGTCACTCTGCAGGAGATGGATTTGCAGCCAGTACTGCCCATAATGCCATTTCCAGAGGGGCATTTTGGTCTCCTGGCACAGCCCATGGGACCCTGTATGCCTACACGTACACTGGCTGCGGTGTTTGGTGCAACCATCAGATGTCCTTCTGTGCACAGCTGATGGGAGGAGAGGGCTGTATACCTTCAGACACATAGACACACAGGGCAAAATATGTAAATCCAGAGAGTTCTACAAGACCCTCACATTCTCCTCTTGTTCTTTGTTCTTCTCCTTTCATAGAAAACGTCCTGGAAAACGCCATGCATTCAGCTCCAGAGGCCCACATCTGTCTGTCTCCAGGCCCACACAGCTCAGCCAGCGTGTGCTGCCCATGCTGGTTGGGCTTCAGCTCCCTTCCAGCTCAGGTCTCTGCGATGGGACTGTTAACGAGGTTGGCAGTCAGCCTCAGAGTTTTTGTGAGGCTCTTTGCAAGTGTTGTAACCCAGGATGTTCTAAGTAGAGTAATAATGCATTACTCATCCTTCATTTAGAAACAACAAACCCAAACCAACTCCTAAAAATGAAAGATCACCAGTATGAAAACAGATAAATTTAGTATGCGTTATACAGCTTCTGTTTGCAATTACTGAACCTACTACTAAATAGGTGAATAAGGAGAGACCTGATTTCCACTGTTTTTCAAAAAAAAGTCAATCTTCTCTTTCACTACCTCTTCATAACAAGAAACAACCTCTATCCTCCCCTCATCTATCTATCTATCTATCTATCTATCTATCTATCTATCTATCTATCTATCTATATCTCAAAACAACACACTTTCCCTCCCATGACACTGCCCCACTTCAGGGAACCTCATGCACAGTACATATTTTCCTGGGAATAGCTGAGCCATGTAGAGAATTGTTCAACTTCAAAACGTTTTTTTTTTTTTTAAGCTGGCAAGAAGTAAACCTGTAATATCAGTGAGCTGCTGATTTAGTTCATTGACATCAATATTCAATTTATCATCAGAAATGAAACATTTGCTGGACATAAATAGGTAATGAGCTTAAGACCCTACTCTGCAGCATCTCAGAGAATGAGAGTGATTTGATTCAATATTGCTTATGAATGGCTCAAATTAATGTTGAAGAGATAATAGCTGCCCATATATATATATTTAATATATATAATTTGCATCCCATACTGATGCACTGTTAGAACAGTCTTCATACATTTCTAACCAAAATGAGAGTTTTAGTCTGCAGTCTTGGCTGGCAATAACTGCTTAGGAAATACAACCTCTGCCATCACTTGCAGCTCTTTCTGTAGACTTTGCAAAGGAGGCTTAATTAGAGCTTGAGCACTCTCTGTTGGAAATTTACTGCCCAATATTCAAATGTAGGTACCTGCCATTTAGAATAATGTCCTCAGAACAGCTACGCAGAGACCCATTTGTTACGAGCAGCTCAAACACCCAGAGCATTGGCTCTGACAATGATGATAAGTTGGCATCCTTCTGTCTTTCCTAAAACGACCTCACGTCAGGACAGGCAATACCTCGGGCAAGTTTTACTGGAGTTCAATTGCTTTCTCAGTCACTCTGCCTTTAATTAACTTCCACATGGCTACCCAGTGGCGCATTAAACCCAACTTAATATGGACTTTATACGGTTATACTAAGGACTGGGGAAGCATCTCAGTCCCTGGCAGTGGCTGCTCTGGACTTTTGAGATAGACCCACACACCTGTGATATTCACTGCAGTGAAATATTACTCATTGCTCTTCCACCAACTCTTCCAGGTGGAACTGGAGGCACAGCTGCAGACATTCCCCTATTCCCTTTCCCATCATCACATTTTTCCCCAGGTCTTGGGATTTATTTCCACTACTTGTTTCTCCAGTATTGCCACCTAAGGTGAGAGACTGTCTCTTGGAAGGACCACGCTACACCTATGATTTAATATTTTTCAGTTCAGAGTTGCCCGTCCCTGTGAATTTTCTGCTCTCCAAGTCCCACAATCTACTCCATCCTGTAACAAGACAGTTTTTCTCCTCAAAAGCCAAAGTGATTATAACACATAAATTAAATTACTGGGAGCGCTTCTTGTGCATAGGAGCTTGGCAAACCAGATCTGACTTTAATGCACCCTCTCCAGCTCTCCCTCTTTACTGTTTCGAGACTCAGGAATATGAGCTTCTGCCTACGAACAAACAAGCCCAGCCCAATTGGAGGAAGAATGCAGAGCAAGCTGCATTTTGCAAGGAAATTTTCTGTGAAGTATTCAATAACACCAGAAATGTTGTCTCGGTCAGAGTGCCAGAGACAAATTGGAATTTCTGCTATTTATTCACATAAAATCAGGTTCTAATGAAGGGAATTTAATTCTTATTTTTTCTCTGTCTTAACAGTCCCTTCCAACACAAACTATTCTATGATTCTCTTGCTTTGGGCCAACTTTTTTTTTTTTGTTGTTTGTTTCCTCCTTATTTTCACTTCTAATTGCACAGTCAAAATTGGGCACCTCTGGATCTTTTCTAGCTGACAGTCACTACAGCCTCCAAACTCCGTGAGCACTTTTGCACCAAGATGATCTTCAGACGTGCACAAATCTCTGAGAAACTTTAAACAAACTGCCAGCAGAGCTGGGCTGCACACCTCTCTCCTCATCACCCACATGACCAGTGCTCCATCACCTCCATTGACACCTATTAATTACACTAGAAATTCCTTTAATTACCCAAACAGCTTCAGAACTGCCAATAACACCCAGATAAAGAAGGATCCTCTACAAAGACCAGATAAAACCAAAGGCTGCAAGCTGAGTAATGCAGACAGTTGTAAGAACTCATTGCAGAAGCAGGGAAAAGGAGGATGGAGATGGAGCAGCTTCGAACACAGCAGAGGCACTGCCCGAAACAGTAGCTCTGCCGGCTGGGAAATTGCAATCCTGTGCTTGGCTGAGTTTTGGGCAGCTCAGCTCTGCACTGCCTCTTCCCCAGCCTTGCAATGGCCATGATCAAGCCACGATGGATGAAAAGGGTTAATTTCAAATATTCCGGCTGAAATATTGCACTGATCTACCCGTCTGTTTGCTTTTCTTCGTGTGTCTTTACAGTGTAACAAAACCAAAGCTCATCTGTCACTCCTGTTCGGGAGCTGTTTCCAGAAAAGGCTTCACTGCAGCGAAGTCCCAATGTTTCATGGCCACATTTTTTAATATTTAAAAAAATGAAATTAAATTCAAAATGAAATATTGTAGCATTACTGAAATGAAGCTCTTTTATTATTTTCAGTTGAAAAGGCCATTGTCAACAGGGAATGCAATCACATTGCATTTTTCTGATGGAAAATGGTTCCACTGGAAGAATTACAATCAGCTGGAGCTCCCTAGCTCCCTCCATACTGTTTGGTCCAAGTTTACTGCTTTACAAAGTATAAAGCAATTTTAGAAAGCTTTTCCCATCCCAACTGCAAAGCATTGCTACCACACACGCATTTAGGAACAGGAAGCACTGAAATGCACCACAACAACACTTCCAGACCCTATGCAAAACTGATAAAGCTTTAGCATTTTTTAGCAATTCCATAGCATCCCTTTATGCGGATAGCAGCAAACTCATTGCAAATCACTACAAAATAGAATTTTGCTCTGGGCTCTGTTACCTGAGATTTTCATTCTGTCTGTCTGAAGTTCCGTCGATAACAGCAAAAGTTGTTTCTATACTGTATTAAGAGATATTGGAGGGGAATGGTAATTGCTGTGGTCTTTATCTCTGGGCAGCATCCAGCCACATGTCCTGGCATACGGGATATGTTCTATCATTCTGCATCTGCTAACTCCAACCTGTTGTCTTGCTGATATGGTATTGTGCTAGACCAGGGCTCCCAGGCTGCTATACACAAACCATGAGGGGAGATCTGCCTAGTCAGTCTCCCCAAAGATGCTGCTCAAACAGCAGAAAAATTGTGGCTGAGCAGGTTTGCAATGCAAAGTCAGAGGAGTTGTTGCAGGGGTCAGGGTGGGACTCAATAAATCCTTTCCTAAATCCCAGAGGTGTCCTTCAGGTTGCACTCTGCTGGGGTAGGTTATGGACTGAGAAAATGCAGCCGGGAGGAAAATGGAAGGGATTTTCAGAATATTTATTGCTAAGTTAACTTTGAAATGCCTGGTTTGCATCCACACAAACCTATTCCTGGGCTTTCTGGCTAAGGAAATGGCCACCCCAAGTCCCAGGGTTTTCCTGAACCAAGCATTGCCCAGATAGATTACTAGCCAAAGAAACCAGACAGGGATGCTATGAAATTTGTTTAAAACATCCATAGCTGAAAATATAAATGGATAATTGAAAGGTGTTCCCTGATAAAATTTATTCCAGTGATCAGGATATTTGTATTTTGAAGGAGTTTAAGTGAAGCATAACAGGTCGCTGAGATACAGACCCTCACAATGTGAAAGGCTGCACCTGCGTGTCCAGAGACCACTTTTCCTTAAAGTGCTTAATAGTAGGTGTTAGAGAAACTTTTCAGGTTTCAGATAAACCGTGTTTATCTTTTGCAGAAAATGGGAAAAATACTGTATTGAAAACTTGCATCTTCCAAACATTTTCAGCAGAGTGACTGAAATATTTGTTCCTGTTCTGGTTCTTTGAACAAAAATACAGTTTCTGCGTATCAAAGGCACATAACAATAAAGCATTCTTAAGAACAAATCTCTGTACTTTTTCTATGTTGTATACCTGAAAGCATGCTTTGAGAATTCAATTTTAAAATATGTGTTGGAGGTGGGCATGGTCAATCCAGCTGAAGAGCTGGAGAGGGATTTCTTTACCCATGAGCTTTAAAGACAACTTAAATAATGTTGAAATATTTGTTTCCCTTTCATTTTCTACTTTTCAGTAACACTTTTTTCCCTTCCTTTCCTGTCCCAAAACCAGGAATGAGTTTGGCAACTTTTCCTCTGCTGAAAAATGAAGAGAAATACTGCTGGCACAATGTAAGAGACATGAGATTCAGGCTCTTTGCTAGTAGTGACTGTTTGCAGTGGGACATAGAAGACAGCTAACAACCTTGCTCTCCACAGATCATCAGGTCTGTTCAAATGAGGACACTGGCTAGCAGAGTAACCTTGCTTGGGCTCTCCAAGTTTTAACACCCTCCAAAGCCATTTCCATGGGAGTAGATGAATGTTAAACACTTGCCAGGACATGATTCTTTACTAACCAAATCCTGGGAGCAGCCCAACCAGACCCTCAGCGGTACATAAAAGGTAAGACAAGGGGAACTCCACCTCTGGTCAAGAGGAAGCTGGTTCTCTCTTTGCAGGGGTGATCTTTGGGGAAAATGCACTAAAGATCACACATCAGACCTGAGAGCGATGCTCCCAGGACACAGCCAGGACTATGCACCTCCCCACCTTGCCTCTGACAGTGGTACCCATATGAGGGTGAAGTTAGCAGTATGCTCCCTCCGTAGCACCTGCTCTAAGCCTAGGAGTATTTAAGCTTTGAAGAAGTCAGTGACAACAGGCAATAAAGCCCCAGTAACTGCTTGACTCCTGCAGGCCACAGGACTGAAACGTATTAAAAACATGCATTTTTTTAGGGCTAAAACATCTGTTTTACACTGCAGAGCAGGCTCAGTGCCTGGTGCAGGAGGATGGATTTTCTGCAAGGGATCCAGATTTTCCCAGCCACTTCAATCATCCAGCTCAGGCAGCCTCTCCTCACTACAGGAAAGGCTACAAGGACTCTCAGCAGATACCTCCTCCCTCCTTGTGTTCATGAAAATATACCATACTTTTTCCAGCCAGTGTTCACTGGCTATATTGTGGCATGTTTGTATTGTGGTCAAGCCTTCTCCTCTTGGCTGGCACTTTGGTACCCAGGTGCAAAAACCCAGCTCTCCAACAGCTATTAGGCTGTACCCACCACACACATCACAGGCGCATCCCACATTTGGGTAAGGACACCCAAAAAGGCTGACTTAGATGAGGAACAGCCTTTATTTTCCAACTTCAGGAGTAAACTCAGTACTTCACACCACCGTGTTTCAGCCTTGCCCCCCTTTTCTTTAGGGCAATCAGTCTGTGCACTGAATGCTAAAACCACGTTAGGGAAAGAAAGGCCTGGAGACTTAGAGATGTCTTCATCTCCTCTGGGCCACAGTTCTTCCCCCCGTGGCCTTCATCCACCCACAGCCTACTGGGCACCATCAGTGACCTAGACCACAATGAACTGGTAAAAGAGAGAGAGGAGATCTTCCTTCCCTCATCCAGTCTCTCACCTGGCTGGGTGAGCTCACTGCCCAAGACAGAGCTCCTTCAACCCGTGACAACTTAGTGATGAACCCCTCATCACTAAGTAACTGATTGCACTGTGTCTCCACCTTCACCAGCCTATGAATTGTGTCCCATGGCATATGTGGAAGGAAAACAGCGATGACACACTGAAGGCAAATGCCTTCAGGAGGAACAAAACCTACAGTGGGATTCATGTTCAACAAAAATTTGGATGGAGAGAAGCCACCCATACGACTGATGGCAGAAGCATGCAGTATATGGGATGGCATATGGCCCTCCTCTTCCTTCCACCACCTTTGGTGGAAATGAACCTGGCTTACACCAGTCAAACAAGACAAGGATTTGGCCGTAGCTCCTGTTTCCTATATGCTGGTTCCCATCCAAATTAATGCCAACGTGAGAGCTAAACACAAGAGCTGCCTTCCTGAGAATGAAAAAGCAAAGCTGAAAGTACAGTAAGTCTCTTCAGAGAGGATGGTTTAATTAGCTGGCATGATATCAAACCTGAATGACTTCTGACATACAATTATGGTGCATTGTTTAAGCTTGAAAAAAAAGGTGTAACTTGCCTTTGTCATCATTTCAATCTATGTTCACTTGATACTTCAGAAATCACGTTCACATCTCAGTGGCCATTTCAACATCTCCTGGTCCTTGGAGCAAATGAACATTTCTAAAAATAACATAAAGTCTCCTAACCTGAACACATAATCAAGTGCATAGGCTGCAATTGCATTTCAGAGATGATATTAAAATTCAAATGTGTTCCTTCCAACCACGCATAAGTCCAGCTTAAGCTCTACTTGGGCGGAAATAATTTACACCTGGCCATCCATCTCTGTCTGGGATACAGAACAACACCTGAAGTGGGGGAGCAGCCTTCCCCAGCACTGCAAGCCAGAGTGCAAACACAGCTATACCTTATCTATGTGACTTAAGGTGCTGGTGCCCTGCTGAATCCCTAGGAAAGACACCATCAGAACACATTATGGCTAGAAAATCCTCAGGCAGATTCTGAGCTTCCTCTCACCCATCCTCCCTAAATCACTGTCCTTACATGCATCCCAGCTGCGCTCCTGGCATGCTCTTCCTTCGCTGGGCTGCTTCGCTCCCCTCCTCTCCTTCCCCTTGCACTCACTATGCAAGCGTAATCCTTCTTCCCCAGTGACCTGGTGCCATCTCCTCCCACCCTCCGTCTTTGAATAATTTCTAATTTATTCTCCTTCTCTCACATCAGCTTCGCGCTGCCCATTTCAGCTTTCTTCAGTTCCCTCTTTTCTTCTTAACTGCCTCTTATGCACGGCAGGAGAGAGTGCCTAGCTGATTTCTGGCTGCCATTCAAAGCCATCCCTTACCATTCAGGAGCTCTGACACTTCTCAAGACCAAAACACATTAGGGAAGATAAGGGATGATTGCGAGCAGACACACCTCCCCCCTTTCTCTGCACCCACCAGTTTGGGGTGGGAATTAGGATGAGAGACACAGCCCATTAGAGAGGTGGTAATACAGCATGCAGCCATACTGCTCTGAGTGTGCAATGCCAGGGTTAGTATGTGGATGGGGGAGCAAATCAGCCAGAAAGATAAACAGGTGGCTGTCCTGCCTGAGCCACTGCGGAGCCTGGTGTTTCTGGGCACTATGAGGTCCTGCTCTGTAAAGAGGCATAATGATACTCCAAGACGCACAGGGCAGACAGGTACTATCTGCTGTAAACATAAAGCCCGTATAACTAAAGTACACCTGGCTTAATAGCTTAAGCATAAAGGAAATTTATTAATACATCAGACTTGAATGTAGGCATAAGTAAAGCCTCACACTGGGTGCAGAGCAATTTATACACATAAGCAAAATAGATCAGTCTCACATTTCTAGAAAAGGACACCAGATGTCTTTGACGTCATCCAAATTATCTCTATTTTTAAAAGTTACTCTTTTCCATTTGCTGCCAACTCAAAAAGTCCAATTTGCCAAGATAATATATCTAGTGTGGATGAAGATTTCCAAACTTGAAGTATCAGTCTCTTAGCAACCGTAGTACTCTTTGTATTAAAACTGAGCACAGTGAAACTGTCATCTTCTGCAGCCTTTTATGCGCCTAATCAGTGAATTCCTATTAAACACACAATATTGGAAAAATGGCATTTAGGATTCTAGAAGCATACAGAACGTATGTATATACATATATCCCATATTTTCTCTCCACAGAAGGACAGAGTATTTATAGTAGGTAGACATGTCAGGGAAATATGTGCCATATCTTATTCATGCAACGAACTAGATAGAAAATGAGAAGCTGAATGTAACAAAAGGTGCAGCAAGAGCTGATTAAAAAAAAAAAAAAAAAGAAAAGAAAAACAAAGAAATCCTGAAAAGAACTTTCTCTTCCAACTGGGTCTGATTCAAGGGGTGGCCTTTAGAAAGTGGGCAGGGATGAGATAAAAGAAAGCCTCCCTCTTCTCGTCTGCTACACTTCCAGCCCAGTGCTGGAAGAGCCATTTGATGCCTCCCTTTCTCCAAGCCTACAAGAGTTCTGGAAAGGGCTTCCACTCCCACGTTCACATCTGCTTCTTCCAGCCCTGCACAGAAGCTCAGGCTCCTGGTAAGCTTTCCTTGGGAAAGTAACACTTCAAGGTCCTCTGCAGGTGTTACAAAATTCTGTGGAACCCTTTTGACTGCAGAAGGGGTCACACACACACACACCTGTCTCTGGGTCCCCTGTCCTTGAGCTTGTGTGCCACCTTTCCGGGGATTCTGGGCATTTTCCTTCACAAATACGAAGAAAACTTCAGGAAACAAAATGGAAATGTCTCCTGAGAGTAGTTCAGTCTAAAGTTGGTTTCTTACCTCCCTGCAGCCCTGCGGGGCTCCAGTCTCACTTGAAGACCAAGCTGTGCCTTCATGCTCTCCCCTTCAGGGCCAAGCTTGAAGGTGGCTTTACATCAGTGAAATCCCCATCCTTCCAACTGCAACGTGAGCAGAACCAGAGGCCCAGGGTTTGCACATATGAGGACCAGGAGACAGGACCAGCTTGGGAGATTAGGCATTGGGTATATCCCTCTGCTGCAGGCTTTTAAGATGAGGAAACCACGTTTAGGATAGGGTAGGATAGGGTAGGATAGGGTAGGATAGGATAGGATAGGATAGGATAGGATTCTGTTTGAAAGGACGCTCAGAGATCATCCAGTTGAACTCCCCTACCACCTCAGGGCTAACCAAAAATCAAAGCATGTTAACGAGGGCATTGCCCAAATGCCTCTTGAACGCCGGTAGGCACGGGGCATCAGCCACCTCCCTAGGAAGCCTGTTCCAGCTTTGGCACCCTCCTGGGACAGGGACTTTGTCTTGTGCCCATGCCGTCCCTCCCCAGCGCAGCTCCATGCTGTCCCCGCACCTCCTGCCCTCGGTCCCTGGGGAGCAGAGGCTGGTGCCTGCCTCTGTGCTTCCCCTCCCCAGGGAGCTGCAGGGAGCAGCGTGGCCACCCCTCGGCCTCCTCTCCTCCAGGCTGGGCAGCCCAGGTGTCCTCAGCTTCTCCCCTCAGAACATATCCTCCAGCCCCTTCACCAGCTTCCCTGCCCTCCTCTGGACATGCTCAAGCACCTCAGGGACTTCTTTATACTGGGGAGCCCAGAACCACACGCGATGCTTGAGGCGAGGCCACAGCAGCACAAAATGCAGCAGGAGCAGCCCCTCTGGGGCCAGCCATGCTGTGCTTCGTGTGCCCCAATGTGCGGTTTGCCCCCCTGGCTTGCAGGGTTCCTGCTGGGCTGCTGCCATTGGTCCCCCCAGCCCCTTCCCACTGAGCTGCCCCCCAGCCATGCCTGTACCTGGCCCTGCTCTATCCCAGGGGAAGCACCTGGCATTCCTGTGCTCAGCTTCATGCCGCTGTGATTGTTCGGTGCTCTGACCTATTCGTATCCCTCTGCAAGGCTTCTCATCCCTCCAGGAAGTTAATGTCACTTCCCAGTTTAATGTCGTCAAACTCATTGAGGATGCGCTCCAGTCCTGCATCCAGATCATTGATAGAAATGTTGAACAGGACTGGCCCTAGATTCGAGCCCCTGGGAGCACTGCCAGAGGCTGTCCACCAGCCAGATGTAGGCCTGTTTGCTACCCCCTGGAAGGGCCCCTTTGAGCTCTGCCACTGAGCCACTTTATCACCAGCGCAGCATGAAGCTGTTTGTCTCACAGCTGGACAATCTGTCCAGAAGGATGCTGTCAGGGATGGTATCAAAGGCCTTACAAAAATCTAGAAAGATTACATCTGCTGCCTTCCCTTCATCCACCAAGTGGGTGACCTTATCATAGAACTAGATCAAATTATTAAGGCAGGACTTTCCCTTGATGAACCCACGTTGATTATGCCTGATAATTGCTTTGTTCTTCAACTGACTTTCGGTAACCCCCAGGATAATCTTCTCCATAACTTTTCCAAGGACTTAGTTTAGATGGAAACTTTGGATTGAAAGGAGAGGATGGAAGCAAAAGCCTCAGAAGCAGCCAGCACGCATGTGCCTGCCACTCCACCACCTTGCAAACAGGCACAGAAAACTCCTTGAAGATTTTACATACATAGTGGGACTTGTTTTCTTTTCCTTCTCTCCTGACAGATAAAAGGAAAAGGAAATCAATTCAACCCCTACTCTATTTCAGCGCTGATCTCGGCTCCTCCAAGTATTGCTGGCCTTATTTTTACAGCACTCACAATAGCAGCGCTCATATAATTCTATTATATCGCTGCACTTGTTATTTATGTCATGATGATTACATTGCACTCAAGGGCAAAGGGAAGAGATGGTGAGGTCGGCTCGGATTTACAAGACTGAGTAGCTTTGCCGTTTTCAACCAGCTGTATTATTCACCATGGTTTTGCTTACTGGCACATGAAAAATGATTGTGAAATGATCTAGAGCTGACTGTACAGCACTTGATTTCAAATGCACTTTAAGCAATCAATCTGACAGCAGGCTTCGAGGAGTGCCACACAGGTCCTCACTCTGCATACTTCATTTGCTGTCTCAGGCTGCTGGGGAGGGGAAATCTCGCTTCTGAAATAAACACCACGGCTAAAGTTTTAATACAGCAGGCACTGACGTATCTGCAGTGCTCACATTGGTTGTCCTTACTGGCTGCTGTCATTACACTGCTCACCTGCAAGTACCGCATGTTTTGTTTTTAACTGTGTAACACAGTGAAGAGAGGATTTTATTCATTATCACTATTAACTAAATAACTGCAAATAAGAGACATCTACATAGACACTTAGGGGTAATATGTGCAGTTGCAGCAGCAGGCTCAACATAGCATTAAAATATACATATACAACATACATTATACATGTACAACCAACATACATTATACATGTACAATATATATTATACATGAACAATATATGCCACAGACATGGTACCCACACAGCATCTATCTCTAAAATTTGTAGTCTAGCTAGACTGCAAAGCGGAACTAGTCCCAGATTAAAATTGCATTGAATTTCCCATGGCAGTAATGAAGTTTTTTGATAAAATTACTCTGGAAGTATTTCTTGCAAATATTAATCTATTTAGATTCATAAGAAATATAATGAAGAAAAGAAAAGAAAAGAAAAAAAAAACTCCTGACAGTTCTCGGCAGCTTTGCCATTAAATACATAATTAAATTCAAAGTAAAGCTAGTCCCTTGTCTAAATCCCAGCACGAAGAAACAAATTACAGGAAGAAAAAGACTCCAGTACCACCCCCTTTCTTAAGGCAACCATAGCACAAGTTCCTAAATCAAGCAAGGGGACAGGCTCAGCAATATGCCCTGCAGGTTGCCTGTTCTGGCCTCTTCCAGAGCTGTGCATTTCTCCCCCATGGGAGGGGACAGCTTAAGGTCCCACTGCAGCATCTGCACAGCACAGTTCAGAAGCTTGCTTTGAAACCACCTTAGAAGAAAAATGGTCAGAAGAACATCTTGCTAAGAAACCAGTAAAAATAAGAAGGGGCAATTTTTCTAAGTCAACTTGATGAAAATGAAGTTTTTAGAAGTTATGGGAAAAAAAAAAAAAAAAAAAAAAGAAGCTGTAGAAGTGTTTGAGTTTTGCAGTCCAGTTTGCTCAGCCACATAAAGAGAACAAAAAAATGCCAGAGAGAGAAGGAAAATGACTTGCCTTTGCCCTCGGTGCTCCTTTCACCCCACCAGCGTGCACAGCAAGTGTTCCCCTCTGTCCTGCTGTCCCCTCCTCTCCCGGCACCTCCCCGGCCACTTCTCAACATCAGCAGGGCACCAGGTGGGATGGCTGCTACATCTCCACCCCTCTCCCATGAAAGCAGCTTCTCTCTCAGAATGAGAACCACACTGCTGGTTTGTGTCCCAAGCCACAATGCAACTTCTGCTTGCAGAGTCTCTTTACTTCCCTCTCCAGCTGAGCTCACTGTGCTGGACAAAATCTGCTGGTTATCTTGGAGACGTTACTGCACTAAAACACCATCATCGGAGCTATTAGGAAAGCTGCTACAAGTTATGCAGGTTGCCAGTAACTCCAGGGGATTTCACAGTGGCCAAGGAAAACAAGGAGGAGGGAAATCCCAGCTGTGCTCCTTTCATTGCCTGTATCCTGCCTGCCAGCTGCCTGCAGAGGGGACTGTGCCCCAGCAGGAGCGCACAGCAGGATCCCGGGCACAGGGTCTCTGCTCTCTTGCCACAGAGCAGCCTTGCGTCTACACAGTGTAGCCTGGGACATAGAGGAAGGATAAAGTCTAATACTAGTTTTTCACCCCATCTGAGATTCCCTTCTAGCATATTTGATTAACAGTACAAAACAGCAAGCAAAGGAAAATGCCATGCAGGTCAGCTAGTTGATTGCCATAGCACACCAACTGCTTTCCCTCTTCTGCTCCTTACCGTTTGGTCCAACACATCTGCAGCATTACACAAATCCCAGTGAGGGACTGGAAGGGCTCTCAAGAGAACTCGTATCCCTTAAGATCACCCAAAGCCTGGACAAAGCTCGCCCTGGGCAGCGTTGGTCAAACTGAGTTCACATCCTCCCAAGGAACGGCACTGAGTTGGACTGGAAGTGCTCAGACCAGCCGCGGGACAACCAAGTATTTCCAGCTGCCAGCAGCAGTTGCCTGCCCATGCCTAGAAGTGGTGATACCAGTGCAGACCATCTCAGCTTCAAACAGTCCCAAGACTTTTCTTCCAGGAATGTTCCCAGTTCCTCTTATGACTGCATTTTGTTAGCCTTGTGGCAAGGGGTTCCATGGTTTAACCATGCAATATGTGACAATCCACCTTAGCTTCTTGAGAAACACCTCCTCCAACTTCCATCTTACATTTTCCAGCTCCTGTTCTGGAACAGACAATAAACAACTGTTCCCTATTCTTGTTCCCCACATTGTTACCACATCTTCAGCCATGTCCAGGCTGAGAAGTCTTTGTCTAGCAATCACAAAACCTACTTCATCTAATCTGTCCTTCTAACTTGGTCTATTCAACCACTGCTAAACGCTCAGCTGACATCAGAAGTGCTGGGCTTCCATCAAGCCTTTCAGAAGATCACTCTTCTATGCAGCATTGGTTTGTTGCTAACTTATTTCAGTAGAAGAAAATAAAGAAACCTCCAGGTCCTCAGAACCAACCCCTCAATATTCAAGGCAGAAATCCCATGCCACCCCACTGCAGCCACAGGGAGTACTGGAGCAGCTTCCATGAGGACAGGAGCATCCCCCAGGTTGCTGTGAGCAACAGCAGCCATCAGATGGACAGGTCAATGAGGTCCACTGGGAGAGACTGGGAACTCCTACTCTGCTTTTCTTATGGAAGTCCAAACCTCCCTGTCAAGGTACTTCTGCAGCCCTATTAACATAGCATCTCAATACCACTATTACATGAATTTATGCACCCAAAATGTGATAGGAATGGCCAACATCCCAACTCCATCGCCAGCCCAGGCCAAGAGAGTGACAGAGAGCAACACTTGGCCACACAATGGGCTGCCAGCAGTCACCCACCTTGGCCACCTCCAGTGAGAACCCACTGAGGCTGTTCCCACCAGCTCCATGGAGGCAGAAGCAGCAGTTTGGTCTGCAGTGCCTCTGATGCCGCTCAAGTCAGCCGGTAATGGGGATGTTTGCAGAATGGCCCCATTACAGGGATGAGCATGCGAGGAGAGGATGGAGAGTGGACAGTAATTGGCAAGGTCTGCCTTGCTCTCTCTGTTTTAATGCAAAAGCTGCAGAAACATTCACAGTTCATTATACAAAATGCTGTACATGGGTCCAGCTGTAGGGCCAAGCCAATGTGTATTGCTTTGAAAAGACATCATTGCATAATTTCTGTCAAGTAATTAGTGTGCTCTGCAGCACACCAAACCTAGAGTTTTACTAGCACTAAACAAGGTTAGCAGATTTGTAAACAGCTTGCTATGGAGTAATATTTTTCTGCTCATATCGTCTAAAAATATCTTGGGAGAATTTGCTCCAGTACAAATGGCTCTGCTTGAAAGGGTTTAAAACAACAAAAAAGCTTATGATAATTCAGAGCAGGTTTCCACTTTGTTTGCCTGCCTGTCGCTTGCTGTTCGGTTTCTAGTTTCAAACAGTTTCACAGCCCAGAGCCTGGCTTTACTAAAACACCCTGTTTCACCAGAAATGAAATAAAAACTCTGCTAACACCTAGCTCCATCCCTTCCACACTTTCTGCAAAAGCATATGCACGGACAAATTATAGCTGCATCTTTATTTTGCTACTGGTCCAAGAGAATCAGGGGATGTCCACCCAGTAAGTGCCATTCCACCAGGTGGGAAGGCAGAGCCTCTGCCCTGAGGAGCTGTGTGAGGAGAAGACACTTGGGAGCAGTCCAGAGAAAGCCCACAGAGATCTCTATGGCTGCCCAAGTCCTGCATGAAAGATTTAACTCTTCCTAAGACCTTGCATGTGGCATCCGCACCCAGATGAATGGCACCCTTCTGCTGAAGGCAGGAGGATGCCAAGGCACCCTTCAGGAACTGAGGTTTGCTGCTTCCCAGCAGCTTGCAGATTGCCTGCCCTCAGCTGAGAAGCAAAAAGAGTTTTTACTTCATCTGTTAATGGTCCTGGCTCCCCAAGGGATTCCCCAGGTCCTTTCATCTCACCCTCTGGTGTTGGAAAGAAGCTTGTTTCATGCACTTGTCATTCCAGGTGAGCTCGCCACCATCACAGGGAGGACTGGAGGTGGCAGAAGGAGCTCGTGCTATGTCACCAGGAGGGGATCTTGATGCCTTGGTGGGGCTGGATCCTCAGCTCCTGATGAAGGTTATAAGGGACACACAGCAGCTATAATGCCAAATACGCCAAGGAAGCAAAGATGCTGAAAAGAAGGTGCAGGGAAATGAACTGTCATGTCTCTACCTGTCTCAATAAAATCAGGGTAATACAGAAATCCAAAAAGGCTTTAAATAAATTCACATTTGTGACAAGTGACCGTGTCCCAGCCTACGGCCTCCCAGAGCTCCTCGGCGCAGCCATGGTCTGGTGGGGCAGCACTTCTCGTGGTGGGACCAAAGACCTCATAGGGCCACAGTCAAATGAACAAAACTCTGTAACTTCAGCACCTGTATGAGTGTCAGTTTTCCACTACACTTGTGCCAGGTTTGGCCACTTTAGCAGTTAACTCTCTTGGCTTATTTGGGAAAAAGCAGACCATCGGCAGGCTTGTTATTCCATCCACGCTTATCGTTAGGAGGCTGCTAATGAATCCACGGAGACCTCCTGATGCCCGGGAATGGCAGAAAGAGGAGTACAAAGTGGCACACTTTTTACACTTCATTGGGAAGCTTTATAAATTAATTGGAGTACAAAGTCAGGTCTAATTGATGTTTGTATTGATTGAACTGCTCCAAGTCTTAATTTTGGTGGTAAAACTCACTTTAAAATAAAGCCATTTATAATTAAGACAGGATCTGTAATTAATGGAGTTTTATACTCATAAAACTGCCTCTCTCATCAGTCTAAATTAAACTCCACATGAAAGTTTTTGCAAATTAAATACAGTAGGTGCCAAAACTACTTTCTCCACACTCCACTATTTTTATTGATGCCAAAACTTAAGCAATTTGGAGACGTGAAAAAGTGATGAAAACTCCTATTAGAAGACATGATTGTATTCTCATCTTATGAGAACAGGGAAGCCATGAGCCACTTCCTGCACCCCAGTCAGAAAATTAATATATGATGCTTACTGTGGTAAACTGTGTCACGTTGTAACACAAACTTGCTTTTAAAAATATTTTGCTCCAAAAGGGTCACACCAGGCCACCAAGCACAACAAGGGAGAGGGCCCTCTTGCCTTCACGTGCCAGTGGTTTCTTAAAACCAAGGCAGTGAGTGTGAGGCTGTGTCTCCAAAGCCTCCTCAGCTGCTTGAACCATTCTCCAATTCTAGTAACTGTGGTTGACCATACAACTCCTTCCAACTTGATCTCATCGGAAATCTTTACAGCCATCAACCACAATATTTACAAAGCACAGAGAATTTTGGGTTTGTGGCAAGAAAATAAATCATCTTGGACATATGTACATAGATAGAAGTTCCCCAATAAATCTGTTTTCTACATGCAAGAGTCTGCCTCATCTTTATCTAGGTAATTAGCTACTCACTTCTTTAAGGGCTCCCATTTAATTGGGGTTGCTGTTCTTAGTGGAATATGATTTCCTCTTCCCAAAAGGGCTACTACTATTTTTGTAACTTTTTTTTTTTTTTTTCCGGCTGCCACATTCTGGTTTTCCTACTAAAATTAAAAAGTCACTACAGCTCTCACCAAGTATTTATGGCTTGATGATTCCTACACATATCCCTGAGCCGGCACCCATAAAAGCTTGTTACAGCTGTCCAGCATTTCCCCACATAACTTCAAACTTGGTTTGAGGCTCAGTGTCTCTCAATAGCCACTGGAAGGAGCTACAGAAGCTGACTCACTCCCTGGTAGCTCCCACGTATCATCCACTGGAAATGCCTTTCCCCATGGACAGCAGAAGATCAGAGGTTGGAGATGACTCACTGAGCTCTGCAAGCATGGGGATGAATTGTGGCCCATGTCCACAGGTGTAAATGACACCAGGGTTTCTCCCTCCCTTTAGGATAAGCTGTGTTAGTCCCCTGGCTGCCCAGAGCTGGTCCTGCTCCCACCGAGGTCGTGGGGTGGCCGCAATCAGCCTCAGATGCAGCAGAACAGAGGCCAAGGCAAACGCACAGACAGTGCCTCTCATCATGGGCAGAGTGAAAATGTCAAAGCTGGCACTGAAGCACATTGTTTAATCCCTTTTGGAGCAAAACCAGACAGATCCATAGCCCTCTTACCCCAGCTTTTTTTTAGCCCATTCTTTTAATTTGCTTTGCTCCCAACCCATCAAAGCCTCATGAACTAGAGGCAAGTGGAACTGGAGAAGGTTACTAATGAACAACATACATTATCATAATGGTAGTTACCCAAAGGGCTAAGGTTCAATCAAAAGAGACTGTTTCCTCTCCATCATCAATTCTCAGTCTAAATACCGCCACCAGCCTTGGGCCGGCCTGCTGACACAGGCAGGCTTGTTCAGGTGCATCACAACCAGGAATGGGACTGGTTTCCTCCCATCCCACCCGGCTTATCCTAACCAGACGGTAAAGAGAGCGCACACGGACACAGGCAGCTGAGCCCCAGAAAGCGCCCCACACCAGGTGTGATGTTCAGACCTTTACCACTAAGTTAGGGTTGTGGAAACTCAGGCTGTGGGGATGAAACTTCCTCTAGGAGCCAGTACCAAAAAGCTTTCAATTACAAAGAGAAAGAGACACTAAGGAGATTAACAAGTTATCTGATTTCTTCAGC
This sequence comes from Netta rufina, assembly GCF_964035555.1. Classification (NCBI taxonomy): domain Eukaryota; kingdom Metazoa; phylum Chordata; class Aves; order Anseriformes; family Anatidae; genus Netta; species Netta rufina. The sequence continues at coordinate 1,728,738 of NC_140145.1, read as the reverse complement.
TACAGACAGTGAAAGCCCAGCTCTGTCAATGGAAATTTTGCTCCTCATATCAACGGGATCAGAGTTTCACATTTACAAAATAAGCACGTTTCACTTTGAAGACAAGTCCCTTCCCAAGCTGAAAGCAGCTTTTCTGTTGGTGAGGCAAGGAGGAGGACATCAAGCCTTCTGTCTCTTGAGAAGCACCTCATGGGAGGCATCTCCCACATGGCCAGACAGGTTAGGAAATGCAGGGATGTGCAACATTTGGAGTTAAACATTGTTCTGGTGGAGACGCACAGAGTGCAACGTCAATGAATTATCAGAAGAGCTTTTTATTTGCTGGACTTAACACTGTGATTCCAAACCTGAATTTGTTGGGTGCTGCAAAGTGGCCTGGAAAGTATTAGAAAGCACAGTAACTGCACAAATTACCAGCAAACAGCAGCTTCAGGCTTCTGTTATTGCAAATAAACACCCCCGGAGACATCCCCCTGTGCATTACCAAGTCAGCACTTTTCCACAGCAGAACTCCTTTTGTGCCATAGCAACACGCACAAGGTGTCCATTGGGCACACATAATCCAGCCAAAAGCCTTGACTCTCTGAACTGTTGCACAGAAGACAAACTTAACCTGCCAAAAAATTCCTCCAATCACTTGCTCAAAAAACAAACCCTCCAAAACCCCAGAAGAGCTGGTGATAAATAGCTTAAGTGAGAAGCTGCTTGTTTAATCCAATATACTTCTGCATTTTTATTATGTGATATTCCCCCTAAATGGGACAAATAAGCCTTGCCCTTATCGATACTGCTTGCAGAAACCAAAGCACACCTCCTCTTTGCTATCACCACTGCAAAACAAGGGCAGGCAGAAAATGCTGGACCCCAGTGGAGGAGAGCAGAAAGCCTCCAGCCAGCCAAAACCTCCCTCCAGAGCCCTGCATTTAACTGGGCTCTTTATTTGCTTTGCTTCCATTTCCTCTGTTAATATATTCTGGCCTTTATTATGAAAAATGAGAGAGAAAAAAAAAAAGGAAAAAAAAAAAAAAAGGAGTATAGCAAAATAAGCTATTGAGAAACAAGCCTGGAAGGCAACTGGAATGAACTCTGAAGAAGTCATCAGCTACCTAGTCCTTTAAAAAAGCCCCAAAATGGGGAGGAGGGGATGGTGGTGGTGAAAAGAGTGTTTTCTTTTTGCAACTCAATCCAACCCAAAGCTTGTATAGTTTTAGAGATCAGAAGCACTGCTGGGCAATGCCAGCAGAGCAGGCTGGGCTCACAGGAGCTCTTCAACAAAGCAATTTAAGCCCCCGAGGGGCCACTTGCTGGACGGCCGCAGCAGTGGAGTGAGACCCCGTGGACACAGTCCCAGCTGCATTGATGGGCAGAAGGCTTTCGACAGAGGCAGGGGATAAACACACGTGTTTGGTGTGACAGCGCGTGGCATATGCAGGTTGCACATCTCAAGGGGATCTCAAACGGGAGCCATGATGCCACCAGCCTGGGGGGTGCCCAGCACCTCAGGTGGATGGGAGGAATCACTGCAGGTCCCTGCCCAAGCCTCCCTTCTCATCCCACCATGGCACCTTACCTTGGCTGGGGGAGACCACAACACCACAAGGCAATTGGTCTCCTGAAGTGCTTACACCAAAAATACAGATTCAGCCTCCCTGAAACACTTCATCAGCTCATAGCAGCTGAGTTAACTGTATGTCTAGGCTCCCACCAACATAAAATTCTCTGTTTTGGTTCTCTGCTAGAAGCACATGACTTGGTGAGCCAAAATTTATGAGTTCGTCACACCTTCAGAACAGAAGTAAGTTAAAAAGCTCAAACTCTAAATGAAACACTTTGTTTTGGAATGGAGCAGATTTTTCCCAGCTTCCAATTCATGGCAAATAAAAATGCAGAAATAAAAATGTGCTGATTTGGCTCAAACTGAAATGGACCCTCCTACATTTATTATTATTATTATTGTTGTAACTGCTGGTGAACAAAAAAAAATAGTCAAAAAAACATATTTGCACAGGTGAGTCTGGGAGGCACTGCATATCCTAACACCTAGAGGTACTGATTCGATGCCCGCAGCCCGCACAGCCCAGGGCAGTGGTACCCCTGGTGCTTTACAGGGGAAAGCTGAGCCCATCGCGCATCCACCTTCCCAAGCAGAAAGGCAAGGAGAGAACATTGTTCCAGCAATATCCTACAACTCTGTATTTTCTCACTTTCCCTTCTGCAACACTGAAATCAAATTTACAAAGCAGTGACAAGCAACATTTAAGTGTTTGTCATGGACATTTCATCCAGCAGACACTGGGAAACATGGTTTCACATTCCAGAGGCAGAAATGACTGTGTCCCTGCAAAGGCCAATTTACTCCTTATGTGCAAACATGAAAAACTGCTGAGAAAAAAATGCTTCAAATCTTTTTTACCTTCAGGAAGTAATAGCAATTACCATCGGTTACACAGCCATATTTCTTTCCCCTCCCCACCCAAACCTATTCACAAAATCTCATGCCCTGGATTAGATTTAGTTGAAAGAAAAGTAATGAGGTTTGTGTTTCCTAGTGAATTAAATAGGAATTGCTCAACAGAATAATCCTAAAATACCAAATACCGCCTCATCCCACATGCTACTAATAGGTTTGTGTTCTAATGGCTTATTTAGAAAGAGGGACTTTTCTTAAATGACATCCTAATGATGTGCATTCAAGAACATGAGAGTATCTTTTCACTACTAAGGCTTTGTTGTTTTTTTTGCATTTTTGTTACAGAATTCTTAAAAAAAATAAAGAAAACATTTGACAAAGGTTTTGTGCTGCTCTGCAGTTAACTGAAAATTGAAAATACTAAATGCCAACATCTCCGAAAGTTGTATTTCTTGCTCTTGCTTATCTCGTGGTTGCTCCTGCAGAGGGTTGCAGTGCTGCTGCGGTGCCTGAGATCCAGGAAGGGTGAGGTGTGGGACTGAGCAACTCCCTACCTGTCAAAGCTATCCAAATTCCAGACATCTTTGATCTTATCTACTTTTCCCTCTGTTCAATGGTGCCAGAACTTTGCATACCACGTCCCATGGACATCATGGACTGCAATTTTGTGCCAGGACTAATTTTGGGCATAGCCTACTTCATGCAACACTCACATAGATTATGCTGGTCCTGGCAGCACTATACAACCTTTCTCTTTCAGTCCTCTTGCCCAGACCCAGTGCTTGTCAGTCAGACCATGGCAGCCACCATCCTCTACAAACACACATGGTGCAAGGACCACGGTGCCCCCAGCTCAGCCCCCGCTGCTGCTCTGGTAGTGCAGGACCCACATGTAGCAATATCACCCAGGGATGAGGTTTGTACAGGACCTTCAGCTGACCTCAGTCTGCAACTCCCCCCCCTGTTTTAATTCATTTCCTTCAGAGAGTGAATAATCTGAGCCAGATCGGCATCAGCCTTAGAACTGCAGTGATTTCAGTCCATGCATCCACCACTGCAGTGGCTGCTCTGGCACTGAGGGCTCACAAAGCATTTTATGAACTACTCCTCTCTGCTTGGCTCTGGAGGGCTTTGCTGCACACACATTGCTCCTGGAAACATCCCCAGTATCTAGTGCCAGAGCAGAGAAGTGAAGGTGGCCGAGATCTCGCTACACCTGCATGGCCTTTGCTGCTGAAGCTCACCGGGGTCCTACATCCACATCCTCCAGGCACCACGGTCACCCTGCAAGATTGACACTCTTCATTTTCCCAGGCAGGCAGGAACTAAGACTGACTTCAAAGGGCTTGAGCTGATCCTCTTTGATGTCACCAAAGCTGGTCAAGCCTAAGAAAGCCATGCTCTCCCGCAGGGCTCCTGCTCCTTCCCCCAGAACCCAGCTGGCTGGTGACCGCAGTGCTGGGTCCTACAGAAGCTGTCAGTGGCTGCATGGGGTGCTGGCCACCTGCTCATTTTGCTCAGGGAAGTGCAGATCCAGCTCTGGATACACACACATATCACCTGCCCCTCCTGCCTTCCCCTGCTTTGAATTTTCAGGCAACTGCCCAGTGCAAACATGGGGAGAGAGGGAGAAGCAACAAACAGCCCTTGCTTCCTTTCCCTGACATTTGCACCTTTCTCTCTTCTCAAACTGAGCTGAGATGATCTCAGGACCCACTGTCAGGCAAGAGAAACCTAGAAAAACAAACAAACAAACAAAAAAAAACATCAAAAAAAAACACAAAACTTCCAGCAGCAGCAGCTTCCCCCCATGGCAGCCAGAGAGCCAGAGGAATAGGGCTGGGGAACTGCTAGGGCTATGTAACTCCTGGTGTCAGTTCAGTCTGCCACCCATCTGGACTTGCACCTCACCAAGTGACTTCTCACTCTGCCAAGCCACTGGCCTGCTCCTCAGGAAGATAAATGCAGCTTCCCGTTAGCAGGGGAAGAGGATGGGGGCCGCAGCAGGTGAGGGCAGGGATGCTGCCTGGTACCACCGAGCAGGTGCTCCAACAGCAGAACCAAGGGTGGAGCTGCTCACCTTGACATGGTATTGCTTTGTGCTGCATTTGAAATAAATACTTCTCTATCTGTTTGTTTCAAGCCAGCATGTGCAAAAGAGCCAGCTGAAATACTCTCTGGATCATTGAGTTTTTCTCTGTGATATTCTTAGTGTTATGGCAAGTCAGCGTTCCCCCATGCCAGTCCCCCCCAATTATCAACACACCTGGCTGTGACCACAGGCACTGGAACATAGGGAATGGGGCTCAAAGCAAAAGCCAATGCTCACAGAGAGCGGGATCCATAGATGGTGTTTGATCAGAGGTATTGCAGCACCCAAAATAGCAGCAGATACATCACTCTCCTCTCCCTACATGAGTACCACTGCTGCTAGGTAAACTGAGGCACAAAACATCAGCGGTGGCCAAAGTATCCCAGTGAAGAACTAGAAATAGATGTCTGTCAGTCCAGGTATCTAACTCCTAAAACTCATTATTTAGTAGGCAAAACTATTTTTGAACATTCCTCTCCAGAAAGCACTTGCACGCAGTACAGAACAGACGCTTTTTGCAGACATTCGTGGTTTGGTGAGGTGGCCGCCTCCACTGAGGCAAGGGAATTGATTCAAGGTTTGCTTGCAGTTTGCTACAACTTGATGAAATGTAACATGCTCAAAGACACAGTGAACCAACACAGCCAGGCTGAAATATCAACCTCTGCAAATTAAAGGGGCACCTGATACTCTACAGCCTCATGCCACAAAAATGGCACATGGACCACGTGCAGATCATCACATTAACCTCCAAATCCTTAAGTATCATGGTAATTGAAGGAGGCACACATGAGGCCTCACTATAAGACATGGTCTGTGTCAGCAGAGACCCAACAGTGCTCACAAGATCCTCAGGTCCAGCATTTCCCGTGGCTCCATCCTGTTCCTGCACTTGGCACCATCAGGACCAGTGCTCAGGTCCTCTTGCTCAGGTTGGTGCTGCGGAGATCCACTGCCATGCTGAGCTGTTCATCTTCCAAATCACCCTCTTGGCACCTTCTCCGGTCCCTTGGAGAGCCATGCATCACCCCCTGAGTCCAGTGCTGATAAGGAAGGCCCAGGAAATGAAATAAACACTGAGCCGTGGTCAGGATGTTTAACGCAGCATAAAGCCAGGACAGAGGCTGGGTTCATGCCTCTGTGCAGTTACTTTTATGAGCCATTTCTTCCTGTTTAATTTGCAGATGGGGACCAATTGCTCTGACTCTCCAGAGCTTCTGTAGTTTCTGCAGATCTGAGGTTTCCCTGTGCTCAGGAAGAAGCTAGACAGTCAAGATACTCAGACACTCAGGTCAATAAAACATCATCATCACTCCCATTTCCATGATGGAAAAGCCATTCCCAGAGAGCTTCAACCTGAAAGTTCTGCTCATGTAGCACTGCCTGCCCTATTCAGTCCCAAAAGCCACCAAGATGGACCAGAAAGAATTGGTGAGTGTCTGATGGGGTGTGCAGACAGGGCACAGCTGGCAACCATGGTATTTGTTTTCCTTTTCTTCCTGGTCCCATCTACCCACAGGGGTCTGGGATGCCATGACCCTACCCTGGTCCCCGTCCTCCCTTTGACAGCTAGAAGCCACTGCCTAGGGAGTACGTTTCTGAAGCAATAAGCTAACAGGTAAGGATAAGATCTCTGAGTCCACAGAACAACACTTAATGATACAAAAGTGACTTGCCAAAGCCAGGAGTTTAACGCAAAGGAGTGAAGGAACCTGAAAAATTAATGATCTGGCTGAGAAGCCTGCATGAAAAATTAAAAAATCCATATTAAAATTTGTATAAACGTGTCAGAGCAAGATTTAAATGCATTTTAAAGTATGCTTAGCTCTGGATCTGAATCTGCTCTGTTTCCGTGGCCCGGGGCAACGCAGGCAGTAAACGTTTTCTTACTGCACTGAGGGGCCCGCGCGCATGTGAGCACAAACGTCTGAGGCAGCCTGAGCAGCACCAGCCCAGAACAAGCCGTAGGAGCCAAACCAGCAGATTTGGAAGGGGATGGATGAAGACGCAGCCTGCAGCCCCCTTCCCAAAACCATCTTCATCCAGCTTAAAGATCCTCTGCTACAATAAACCAGAAACCCCCGAGTCCAAACCAAGGGTATCTGAGTCTCCACCACTAATAACTTGCTCGCCAGCCTGTTCCTGTAACTATGTCAGCATAGTTGGAGTTCAAACAATCTCTTTAATTGTTGTCCAGATGGCATCCCTGTAATTGTAATTTGTTGGCAGCCAACCTCATTTTATTTATACTCCCTTGCTTTAAGGACTCTTCCCTTGGAGATAATGCTGATGCCTGGTCCTGCATTTTGGGGGCAGGGGAATCAGGTGGAACATCTCCCCTTTTGGCCACATGGTCCTGGTGCCCCAGGAAGAGGCGACATGGGATGGGGACAACAGAGCCTTTGCAAGCCCTTCCCAAAAGGTACACCCAAAACACTTTTGTCCCACCAGGTAATCCACCTGCTACTCTGGGTAGGGCTTGGGCTGCAATGTGTTGGAGAAATACTTTCTGTTCTGAAGTTTTGCCCCAATCCATAGCTTTCTGCCACCTCTCTCCTGAGGATTTCAGTCTTGCTGAGGTGCTGGAGAAAACTCAGTGCTGGCCTGCAAGCCCTGATGGTCCCTAAGGCAATGCAGCAGGTAAAACCCACAAGAGAGGTTCTTCTGCGAAACACAGAGCCAGACCTTCCTGGGCTCAGCCACTCTGGTTGTCCAAGCACCTTGCTGGCTGTTTGGGGTGGGAACTGCCACTCATTTTAGCTGAAGAAACTTTCCTTGAGTTCAGATAGGAGAGGTTGGTGACTTGGGGGCTGGCTGGATAGACAACTATCTGTCTGGGACATGCACGACATGCTGCCACGTTGTGCAGAGTGGGGGAAAAACTTCACAAGGGCAGCACAGGAGATCTCTTATGCACCACCCATCCATTATGAGTATAAATCACTCCTTCTGTGAACTCCTTCGAAGCTCACCAAGGGTAAGCCAGCACAGAGCCTGGGGCATTTGCTCCATCAGCAGCTCTGCTCCTCCTCTGGACACACACAGTCTGGAGCAAATTTGCACCTTGCAGTAAAACAATACTATGCAGAATATTAATACTGCACCGATTTTTATGATTTTTTAAATGCAGGCTGCTTCATACCTGAAAATACCAAGTCCCAAAGAAACACCACACTGTAATTAAAATACATAACTGGAAAACCAGCAGAAGGAGATCAGCAGAAGTCAGAGATAAAGCTGCTTCTGTCCACAGAAGAATCTGCATAGTGATGCTGCAGTTTTATATTCAGAGACACGAAACACTATTAAAGCCCAATATAAACCATAAATTATTCCATTTCCAGCCATGATCACTCACAACGGAGACACTGTGGATAAGCCTCTTTTTTTAAAACAGAACTCTGCGAAAGAGAAAATAAGCTTTATACAGTTTCATCCACTTAATTAACAGGCTGCTCGCAGAGCTTACACTCAAGCGGGGTCTCAGAGAACCTGTACCCATGTGCAAATCCATGGCTTATAGTGCATCCCAGCATGGCTCCCCCTTGCTATTTCCCCTATGCCAGCACAGTCCTTGCATCTCCAGCCTCACTACCAGTATGCTCATCCTCCCCCCCCTCCCCCCTTATTTCTCTCTTTCCACTCTCCCAAGTGTTTTTTTTTTTCCATGGGCAAAAAGCCGAGCAGAGCAGACGCAGCCTTGTTGCTGCTACATGAGTCAGTCAAGTGACTAATGCCTCTCCCTTTGGGTTTCCCTCCTCGAGCACACTGCTGCTCCCAACCGCTGTTGACCTCACCTGGGACATCAAAGCTGATCAGTGCCCTCTGCCATACAGCAGCCAGCTGGCTGCCAGGCTGGAGGGGCCCTGGCTGCCCCTCTACCTCCTGTGCCCAGCAGCGGGATTGAAATCCCTGCTCGCAAACAGGTTGGAGAAAATCGACAGCTGGAGAGAGATATGAGGAGTTGCAGGGCAACCCAGACTCTCCAGCATGCATGAGACTGTTTGCTGAGCTGTCCTGATAACATGGGAGTGAAAGAGGATCTGGATCAGCCACAGTCACTGTGGCTAATGGGGTTTCTACTAAACAACCCCCAACTGAGACCAGAAGGTAACAGCACTCCGCAGCATCAGGGTCCCTCTCTTTCCAGGACTTGTATCATCCAAGGACCATCATATCAGACATCACAAGAGGGTAAACACCCCTGGTTTTGGCCTTATTTTCAGAGACAGGGCTAGAACAGCATGGCTGCAGTGGCAACGTGTGACTGTTTTGCCCGGTGTGCCACCAGCCCCTTGACCGACCACCTCACTGTGCTGCTGGGACTCCAGAAACAGCTGCAGCCCCAGCACACCTTCAGCCACTTGTCATTGCCTGCTTTATTGGCATGCGGGAGCCAACTACTAATTTAAAATCCATATGGCCATCATTTAGCCGTGGCCTTTAATTATTTCAAGAGCTGTTTTCCAATGTACTCTGCAGCCACTCTCTGTTGACTTCTACACAGAAGCCCAGGAAACAGCAACCCAGTTGAGACCTTCTGCAGGTGGCAGAACGGGGGTGCAGGAAAGAGGCAGAAACCAGGTAAAGCACATCCTGCAATGTGGTGTATAAACTATAATGATATCAAAGTCCCTAGATTCTTGCCTTGAAGCTTACTGCACCCCAGACTCATGAAGTTTTGTCCCCACCTCATGGGATGCTCTGCCGACATCTCCAGTTTAGACAGGCAAAGCCATACACTGGCATTTGCACTCAGGGTGTCAACCATAAGGACTGCATCAGGCTGGTCAGCCTGATGTCTACAACCAAAAAAAAAAAAACATCTCTCAACCTAGAAAAAGCCTTGAAGGTACCACAGACCCCACCTGGGGCAGTTCCTATATGGTCTAAGTCACTAGATGCCAATAACTTCCCTGCTGCCACACAGCAAGGATCGTTTCCGCATGGGCACTGCTGATTTCAGAAAAATCTGGGTCATGCAAGGATTTGTCATGATGTCTTTCTGGACAAATAGCTGCTGCTGTGGTCCACATTTGGGTTTCCTCTGCAAAGCGCTCTGACTATAATTCATTTCACAGACACTTTCTGCAAAGACTACTTATAATGCATGTGCCTTCCTTCAGGTGATATTTGTCAGATTCCTACTATGGAAATGTTTTTACCTCCTGACAATACCCTTTAGATAGTGCCTATGGAGGTGGATGACTCAAGCTTGACATGATGATTTCCATCCACCATTTTTTATTAAAAATACTCCTAGCAGTTTGCAACGTGAAGACAGAAGCTGGACTTAAAAGGAATGTGGAAACCACAGAGTATGCACAAACTGTGCCACAATTTTATGTCAACCAACAACAGCCCAAAAAGCTACATGCAAAATAGTTCCTCCCAGCCCTAATTTGTAATCTCCTGCTCAGAAATCGCTAAGCATATGGCAATAATATTCATCTGAGATCCCACCACACTCCATGGTCCCTGGGAGACAGGTTATGGATGGCCTGCCACTTTCAACTTCATCATTTACTTGGTGTTACAAAGTTAAGTATCGCCTAATATAGCTTTCTGTGAGTTAATTCCCTTTGTGACGGTGACAGCTTCTAAAAACCCTCACGCTACTACAGCACTGCAAATAGCAAACACCGCTGCTAGGAATAGACAAGCCATCAGCAGAGTGACCTGCTATCTCTCCAGCTTCTTTCCTTGCTGCCAGCATAGTATTTAAAGCAGGATGGAAAAAAACAGAGCAGAGTTGAAGCTGACAGATGGCTGATTCAAGTTGGGAAAGTTTTCATAGGAGGAAAATAACCAGTGGGAGAAGCAGCAGAGCAGCACCCAAGGCACACTGCTCTGAACTGCGAGTGTTCAACCAAAAAACCTGGGCTCCTTCCCCGTTACGTTGCATGAGGTCAGAAATATTTTTCATTTCATGATCTCCATATTATCCTTCATACCTCGCATGCAGGCTGCAAACACATGGCATTTGTCGGTATGTGTTGCAGGGACACGTAGTGGCAGCAATGCTGTGTCCCAGCCGGGCTGTGCAGCACCTTCTCCCTGCAGCAGCCCAGAGCTCACGTTTGCAGAAATCCTTCATAAAGCAAACAGCACTGAGATGTGCAACGCTAGACACAAAACAAACAAACAAACAAACAAAAACAGCTGGGAAAAAAAAAAAAAAAGGGAAAGAAAAAAGAAAAAAAGAAAAAAAACCTGACACTTGTAGGATCCTCAAGTGCACAGGAGCATAATAGAAAATTCCTATTGACTTCCCCAGGAAGAGCGTCAAACCTTTAATGCTTTAATGCGTGTGACTGGAATTTGTCAATAGACTGGGACTCCCTTGGGATCAAAATCTCATTGAATAAGAAACCACAGGGAATTTGGCACCTCTTTCCCAGCCTATGTGATTAAATGCAAATATGTTATTGGCATAGAGCTATCACAGCTTAATATATCCACAAAGCTCCCATACAGTGACATTAACTTCTCAAGGAAGAACATTTTGTTACTCACCCTGAGATAATTCATGCTCAAAGACAGGAAGGCTATTTCTGTTTTGAGTCTGGACAGTGAGCAGTGCTACCTTCAGCACAGCTGGGCACTAATCTAGTACTAGTGACAAATCCCAGTAAGATAGCGACTGCCAACTTAATATTGCATATGATTTCCAATGGGTAGGCTGTGCTCTGCTAGCTAGCACACAGAAAAACATCTCCAGTATCTTATGCTGCTCTGGCTTTAGCGGATGTGAATGAATTCAGTGCCACTTCTGCATTCACAGGTGGAAAAAAAATGGCCTGAGGTTGAGCTCTTCTCTGCTAAGCTAAGAACTGGGGCATATCTTCGTGGCAAAGATATAAAGCCCTTGAAAATAGGTGTTTGTAAAGCAAAAGGCTGTCAGAAAAAAATATAACTAAATTCTAACAAGGAGCCTGTGCTTAACAGCCAGAGAATAAATGGATGATAAGTTAAAGAGCTCTAACCATTCTCCTGAAGAACGAGGGGGATACTCTTTGTGAGCAGACATGAATGAAATCTGCTGCTCTCCAATTCAATAGCACAGTTATAATAGGGCACAGACCAAATTAAATGGATGCAGCACTCGCATTAGCAGCGACTTGGTCACTGCCTTCTCAAAAGACAGCTCCTCTACGTGTAATTCACTTCATTTGCTGTTAATTAACGGCGATGACCCACAGTGTCTCGAGCGCTGGTTACTCCTCGGGGAAGGCAGGTTCCCACACTGCTGCTCCCAACCCAGAGATTCCACTGGGACGGTGATGCTGAGTGGGCTGCAGAGGCTTGCAAACCACCCAACGTGGCCTGGGGAGACAGCAGGGAGACACGGGAAGGATGGGAATGGGGCTGAGCTTCTGCATGTGACCTTTCTTCCCACATCCAGACACAGACCTTTTCCGTGCAAACAGAAAAAAATCAAAGAGGAGTTTCCCTCTCACGACAGGATCACCACAAGTGTGGGCTACAGCCCTGATGCCACTTGAATCAGCTCTTGACATCTGTATACAAATCTCAAAGGCAGTTATAGCAGAAGTGCTCTAATCAGGTAGGCATAGCAGAGAAACCTTTGTTCTCTGAATTTAAAATAAACAAGACCTCGACCAATGTTGTCCTGTCTGTGTGCAGCCAACCCCTCTCATCCTGAACAGAGACAACAGCTAAAGGATACACAGAAGCAGAGCCAGTTCACTTCTGTTAGAAAACACAAAATCTTCAAGCAATGCTCCAGTAACCTGGGAGAAGTGCCCAGAAGATGCCTCTGCAACCCTTGTTTGCCTCGGGTCCCAGCTTGGCTGCACTGAAAGTGGTTTCTCACACGACTCATCTCACCTGAAATGCTTTCTGCACATACATATTGGGGAAGAAGAGAGGCAGTGACAAATACTCTGAGAGCATTCTGTTTCTACATTAGGTAAGTTATTACAAAGTTTGCAAAACCAAAGCTGAAGGTTCACGGTTGAAAATGCTTGAAAACTGAAGTCTGATTCACTAAGTGCAGGTGAAATGAGGGACGGAGGGCAGAAATGTTGGCTTTCTGTTTTGCCAAAATGCTCCCAACCTGTCCTGGAAGGGCTGTTTCCACCTTGCACCATTCCCTTGCTCATTTACTCATCAAGTTCTCCACCGAGAACGCTGGCTATGATCGTAGCTTGTACCAAATGTCCACTGGGAAGCAAACCAAAAGCTTCGAATTGTTCCACAGCCCTCAAAGACCAGCTGTCAACAACATTAACTTTTGCTTAGAAATGACCCTAGTGAGCCACAAATTGTCTAGAAAAGGAGACTTTCCCGCCACGAACCAGACTGGGAGTCTACCTGGCCTCACATCCCGTCTGCAGGGCAGAAGGGAGAAGCAACCACCAGCTTCCAGAGGGGAAAAATGGTGGAGATCCTACAGGCAGCAGATGTGGATGACTTTCCTGATAACCTTTGCCAGTCTGAGACCGGTCTGTGCTCCAAATCATTGACCTGGAAAGGGGAATTTTAAAGCTCTTTCCAGCTTCCTAAGCCACAAGCCACCTCTGAGCACCTTGTTACACTGTGAAATAGAGAGAAGCCTCCCTTTTGAAAGGGCACAAAGCAAATGAGAAGACTTTCTCCGGAAGAGAGATTCAGCTCTGCAGGTTCCTGGGGAAGGGCTGAAGACATCTTAATACAAACATATTAGTTCCACTTTTTCTCTTACCAATTTTGCCAATAAAAAGCAGCCTTACTCTTTCAAAAACTGCTTTATTTCTAGGCAGAAGGACAATATCAGAGTTTAAAATCAGCCCTCAGCTCCAAACATAACTGTGGTTGGGGACTGTTTTTTGTCCCAGATCTGCTGAGCCATCTCACTTCCCACTTGCCTTTCACTCCTTGCTTCAAGGGGAGAGCACTTTTCAGGTTATTGCACGGCAATGCTACCAAGAAGGTGAAAACAAGCCTTTCCAGTTCTGAGCCCCCTTGGAAAAAAGCAATGACATTGCTCACCATCCAATTCCTCCACAGAGATATTTGCTAGCTGTTCACTGTCGCTGCCGGCGGAGAGCGATCGGTTCAGGTAGTTGCCTTTGTACAACAAGCCAGCTGTTACATGGTGGAATGGCATCTTCTCCCTGGGCACAAGAGAAAAGGGAAGAGAAAGGCTTATTTTAATTATTTCTCATTGCTTTCTCTGAACGGTGCAATAGCCTGCCTTGAAAGAGCAGCCGGACCAGTCTTCTGAATCCTACACCAGGGAACGTGCACCGAAGTTGGGTGCATGACTGATGGATTGCAGATTTTATTTAGGTCTGAAACAGGAGCTAAACAATCAGGAGGGAAAAATCAGCAGCTTCTTTATGCAGGGCAAGAGTTAGCAGAGACTGAGCAGTGGTGCCTTAGGAAAATATGAGTCTCTAACAGTCATATTGCAGCTTTCAGCATAGAGATATAGTATTTGATAATAATTATATAGTGCATAGGGGTCTACACTGACATGCAATTAAAAAGCCACAGGCTCCAGCAGCATGATTTCCAGAGTCATGAAGGGTCTGGACGCCAGCATCTGACCCCGCTCTGGAGCGCCGGGACCCCTTGGATGGATCAGCCCTTGAGCAAGACACAAGTTGCAGCAGTGCCTCCAATCCAGACTTCAGTGGCCCTTGCCGAAAGAAGAAAATTCACATTCGAGTAGGGCCCAACAAAGAACATTTTCATCTCACAAATATGACAGCTAAGAAAAAATACTGCTCGTTGGGAGACTGTAGCAGGAAACTGTTTGCAAACTTAGCAGGTATAAACACCGCAGCCTAGTGAAGGGCAGCCATCTGCACAGACAAAAGTGGAAATTACTGTCAGCAGCACTTACACATTGATTTAGGATACACAAGAAAGAGGCAAGTTTGCCAAAGTCAATTGAAATATTAAGAGGAAGATTTGTCATACCCTTGGCTGGTTTCAATCAGCGAAGCCCCATCATGGGCCTATTGCATTTTATACTGTAGGGTTCCCGCAGCTCTAAATCAGAGAAGCCAACAGAGCCACCCAGGCACCACTAGGGATCTGGCTGTGGGTCTCCACCATGGCTGGAGCGTGGCCAGGCTGCATGGTTCAGTGCAGACCACAAATATATGCTTACACGGCAGCTTTGGCAGAGCACACTCCTTCACACCTGCAGGGGACGTGGCCCCTTCAGAAACAAGCTCCAAGGACATCCGCACTCTAGCCATGCCAGGACACCAAGGTTTCTTGGCTATAAAGAGGTAAGTACCACCTACTGCAGCACTCCCCAGCCAACACTACAATTACAAAGATGATCTGGCTCTTCCACAGCCTTATGTTCCCACAACAGTCAATAAAACAGATATATATATACACATACACATCTAATATACACACACATCCAAGTACCACTTCGGCAACAAATGACTTGTTGCTTCACTGAGTTAGTAAAAGCTTTAATAGACTCACCAAGAGCAAACTAACCTCGAGACAGCGGAGAGGGAAGAAAAGCCATGAGGTTTCTTTCACATTGCTTAGCACGTCCCTAGAATCTCTCTCACAGTAATTATGTAAATAAATCCTAATCGTAATTTTAAGTATTTTTATTTGGGAGCCAGTTTCTTCAGCAGCACATTAGAAACCGTAAACAAGGTTTTCTTTTTCATTAAGCATATCTGTAATTTCCCAGCACTTGCCAATTAATGTATTTCATTCTGATAGTTGCTCACTCTGACATATTGCTCTGCACAAAGACAGCGATTTTTCCTTCCCACAGAACGACATGCGGCCGATGTCAGCTTTGGTGCTGTCTTGGATCCCAACAAGCAGGGCTGGAGAGACACTTCCAGCACTTTGCGCCACCCTCATTACCTTCCAGCCCCACCATAAAGCATTCAGACAGAAATCGATCCAGGCTTTCTCTCCATAATCACAAGCCCGATGTAAAAGCAATTACATTGCTTTTCAAAACCCTACCAAATTAAAGAGAGATTTAAATCTATCGCCCGCAGCAGACCAGGCGGAGCTGCGTGCAATAAGCCCATGAGCTGCGGCCGGCTGTGATGCAGTGGCAGCACCGGCACCCACGCGGGACTCACCCATGGCCAGAGGAAGGGTATGGAATGTATTTCAGGGCACTAAAGCATTCCTGAAATTGCGCTTGCTTCTATAAGCATTAAAACAAAATAAAACGAACAAACAAAACTAAAAAAAAAAAAAAAAAAAAAGCATCTCCCCTGAGGGATGAAGTACCTAAAAGCAGCCCCCACCTGGGATCTAGTAATGCATTTTAATACCGTGTGGGACCCATGATATCCCAGAGTGAGAAATTTTGGATTTAATTCAACCACCTAGGTATATTATTTTTTCAAAAGCGCCAACATTATTCAACAGAAACCCTGCAGAGCTGCTGGAATTCAGCAGCTCTCAGCCTGCCTCCAGCTTTAAGAAGAGATGCTCAAAGCCAGCCCAGCAGCAGCTCCGGAGCCAGACATCCACAGGAGGACATGCAGCCACCATTCAAGAGCACAAAGGGTCCTGCAGATGGGACCCATCTGTCAGCACAAAACTTGCACAGGGGGAGAAAATGGCCGAAATGGGCATCGTAAGGTGTGGGCCATGGGAGAGCTCAAAGCACAGCATCATGTTTTGCAAAGCACCATGTGTTGAAATACGTAAAAAGCTTAATGGAAATATGTAGGTGCCCGATGTCAGTGTGGGAACAAAAGGTCTGACCTAGCACAGACCTGCTTGGTCCAAATTATTTCTGGATTTAGCCAAAAGGCCTGTGTTAGAAATATAGGAACTTTAAGCTGGCCTGCAGCTGCCCCATCTATTGCCAACTGAGATCCCAGCAAACTCAAACCATAAATGAACTGGTGATGATGGGACTGCCATGCACCACGGTGATGCCCATCCCAGCTGCATGGCTGGCAGTGATGCTGATTTTCAGGATGCTGAGCACTTCCTCCTACTTCAATGTGTTAAATTTGCAACAACGTACACCGTCATCCTCTGGATGGGTGCAGGGAAGATGCCCCAGCTCTTGCCCATTTTACGGAGCTGTACATGACCTTGAGGACACTGGTAAGCAGCATTGTTTGCTCCCTGTCTCCAACAGACACATTTCCCACAAAGTACATTGCAAACTGAAAGAGGTTTCAAAGGCATAGTGGGATTTCAAAGCAACAAAATCTCCTTGAATAATATGAAAACATTGACATTTAACCAAAAAAAAACCTCAAAGAACCCATAAACGTGTGTATGGAAATGTTACCATGGTACCTTGCCAAGGTTTCAGTCTCTGCGCCAAGCTCACCAGCAGGTTACATCCCCCGTAACGCCCGGCAGCAGCACTGCCAGCCTTTCCTTTCAGCACAACCACATTTGTGAAATTTATAAGATGTTCGTAAGCAATTTTCCATCAGAAAAAAAAAGGCAGTTACACGATGCTCACATGTCTACACTCACTCCAGTTTGCATTCTTCCCCAGCTCTTGTGATATGTTTTTTAAAAAGGCTTTCACACCCAATTGAAAATCTACACAGCTATTAAACTGGAAGGTTTAGCTTAAGCATCAGTGAACGAGATGGAATTGGGATCAATTTGTATCGATCCTGGATGTCCCCTGGTAGTTACCAATTTGGAAAAGATTTCTTGCTAACCTCTTTCCCACCTCTTCCTACATACAGCACAAAATGATGCCCAGAGGTTGATCCTGGTTTTACAGCCTCAGGCTCATGACATACATCACTTGCACTGTCTGGCCTGGACCGTATTTGCCTTCTGTATTCAGCTGTAATTTGGTGGGTCTGGGCTGCTGCCCAGGGAGTTGTATGGCACCTGGGCTAACGTCCCATCTTGGATGCTGACCAGCCCCACAACCACTGACCAGACAGAAACAATGCTGGTGAGGACTGGTGGGAATGTGGTAAGACTGAGGTGTCCATCTCTCCCATAAATCTGGCTGAAGCTGAGCAGAGGATTCAAGCTGATGGTATGTGAAAACACACACATGGGTGGGCAAGCACACACGTGCAGTACAATAGTGTAAACTTCATTTTCACAGGGATAAAATATACAGGAATCCATAGAAAACCCATGAAGCAACTGGATGGTAGGGAAACCAAAACAGTAGGTGTAAAGTCTTACAACTCTGCCCAAAAATCCTTATAAAAGTCATCAATTGAAGTAATGGCAATAATGATGCTTCTTCCTGGACAGAGCAACATTATAACATCTAAGGCAAATAAGAGTGGTGACTTCCAAAAATGTCCCTCCTTTTCCCCAGAGCTGAATGATTGCCATTATCTTTCCAGGCAGGCTGTGTAATAACTCACACTTTTTAGCTGGATCCAAAAGGAAAAGCAAATAGAGTCCTATGTACCACCTGGGAAATTCCTGGGCAATTTAATCCTCTGTGCTCCGGGCATAACACATCAGACAGGGGACAACAGCATCTTTCCAAAGAGTCTTCATTACTATTCTGATCTGTTTTTCTTTCCCTGCTGCCCATGCCTCTCACCCAGGCAGGCAGCAACAGCTGAGGGATGCAGCCAGCCCCTGCTCTCTGGCATGGGAGCAACAGCACTGGACTAAATCCATACGTCTCTGCTTGTAGCCAATATATTTAAAGGAAAGCAAGTCAAGCGTTTTGTTGCAGACACGTGGCTTTGGCAAAATCCTTCTGCTAGGAAGAGCACTAAGTCACTCTGTACCTTATCACCTGTGTTTGCTATTGCTAACAATAGGTTCAGAGAGAGGGTTTTTTAATTATTTTGTGCAAAAACTTGGCACCTCCAGTAAAATATGAGCCCGAGCTACCAAAGGAAAGCCTGAAGGGCTCGAAGAATCTCATTTTGGTGCGGGGAGAAGCTCTGAGGATGTGGGGAAGGGGAGCACATCAAGAGCTCTGTAATGAGGTGTGGGGATTTAAGCTCCCACAATAAAATGCAGAAGTCTTATTTAATCAGTCTCAACTCAGGTGTGTAAAGAGACGAAGGAATGAAAAGCGTGCTCAGGCAGATGGCTTTTTCTGTAGCTATAAAATCAATATGAGTGGGTCTTGGAAGGGCGCCTTGGGATTGAGAAAAATAAGGTCTGGTGCAAGGGAGCCTCAAAAGGAAAGCCCTAAAATAGATCCTTCCAGGGAGGAAAGTCTTTGAGGAAGTTCTGGCTATTGATACCAAATAAAGTCAAATCCCCCCATAACACATGGAAAAGAACATTTGTGCCATATACAAGCAGATCTATTGCAGGAAGAGAAAGACAAGAACTTCCCCGCTCCTGGTCTGCTGCTGCAGCCTGCATAGAGCAATAAACACACCGGGCCATTTTGGAAAGCCAAATTTCCTCAGACTGTAATGCAAAATCAGTGGGCTGTGAGTGCAAATGAGCCCTAAAGCTTCCTCTGAAAGGGTTTTGTTTCTAGTTCTGGCAAACAGGACTAATCCCACTTTCCGAGAGCAGGGTTGCTAATCAGAAGCTAGACATTGTATTTACACTCTGTGCTATGTAATATTTTCATAGAGCAAATCCATCCAGTTTCATTCCACACCTTTTACCAGGATATAAAGACTGCAAACATGAGACCCTAACCCACAGCATGCATGCACATGAGCTGCACCATGCATTTGCTGGTGGTGATGCTGGTACAGGCTGAAGCTGGCTCCCAGGGACCACTTCCAGCTCTGGCCATATGTGTCCCCATCCTAACCACACAATACATGGCATTTGTGCTGGATGAGATTATTTATTTGCATTAGCTTAAGAAAATATTCCCATTTCAGAAAATGACCAAAGAAAATCCCTTTGGCTGATATTGGGTTGGGACACTAGCAATAAAGTTCCCCATGGTGATAGTGGGTAAAAGGACTTTATAAACCTTGGGCCACTTTCAGAATTTAAGGATGTAACCATGGAAGAAGTCCTCTGAAATGAAGAAAAAAAGCTCTGAGTGACAAGCCTAATGGATGTAGTGCCACAGAGGCACTTCACAAGCCACAAACTTCCAGGTTTGAAAACTACAAAGCAGTAGGCACTTCAGATGGTTTTGCACTCTCCACCTTCTCCAGAATATCTGACAATTAAGAAGAAGAGGAAGGTCACTTTTAAAAACATCACAATGCTAAACAACTGAAGCTGCACAGCTGCCTTTGAATCCTGCATGGCAGAAAGGAAGAGCTGAGGATGCCAGGTCAAGTATAAAATAATGCACGTTTCTTTCTGAATGCTGAACATGTGAGAACACAGTGGGATAGCTATAAATCACAGTTGTTGTTTGTTATTTTTTAACTATGGCCCAGGCTGATCCTCAGCTTAAACCGCCAGGAGGAGAGGGCTGCAGTGACCTGATAGCTCCGTACCCACAGGGCAAGCACATCACAGAAAAGGGTATAAAGATGCTCTTCCATTCCCAAACAGGCTTAAACTTGCCGTCACAACCAACTCACCAGCATTTCATCCATTCACACAACCTTCTCAGTCTCCAAACCCATTCACAGACAGCAATCCCAAGCTTTTTGTCTTCCTTCTCCCACTTTCTGCCATTTCTGCAGCCCCCTACCTCTGGCTGCAGGGGTGGAGTTCAGCCATGGTTAGTCCAAAATTTCCAATTTCACATAAACCACAGCTGTCTTTGAAAGCTGACATTAAAAAGCAAAAGAAAAGTCAACAATGCAACAAAAACCCAAACCTTCCTCTCTCCCCCTTCCTCTTAAAATTCACCTGAAAAATGGAAAAAAAAGGCAGTCTTGGAAATGGAGCTTTTAGCCCTCGGCAGGCTGTGGTGTGTGAGCACCAGCCTCCCATCCCCTTCTGTAGGCACGGCTCCTCTACAAGGAGGCTGGACCTGTAGTGTGCATCAGGCAGGCACTGCCAAACAAACAAATAAACAAACAAAAACAGAGAAACAAACAAACAAAAACATAAAAAACTGTTTGAGGACACAGTAAGGCTTTATGAGAGGAAAAAATGCAGGCTACTAAAAAGCTTTAAAATCTAAAGGTGAAAGGCTTCCATGATGGGAAGATGAGGCTATAAACATGCAAACTAGAAATTAAGCAAGAGTTTTTAATGGCGCAGGTGATTAACCGTTGGAACAAACTACCAGGACAAGTGACACATTGCTATCTCCCAGACAAGACCAGATGTCTTGCTGGAAGACATGCTTTAGCCAAGCGCAAGCTACTGCACTCAGTGCTGGAGGTAACCGGGTGAAATCTAACGGCTTGTGACGCATCATTTTCCAGATGAGATGATCATAAAATTATGATCATAGAATCAGATCATAGAATCACAGAATGGCTTGGGTTGGAAGGGATCTTAAAGGTCATCCAGTTCCAACTGGGATGCCAAGCAGGCAGGGATGCCACCCACCAGATCAGGTTGCCCAGGGCTTCATCCAACCTGGCCTTGAAAACCTCTAGGGATGGGGCATCCACAGCTTCTTTTGGGCCTTAAAATCCAGAAGTCTGTGCAGACACCCAAAGGGACTGAGCAGCCTCGAGGCCAAGATGAGAACACACTGAATAGAACCATCAGCCATGCTCTCCTCCCAGCCTCCTTCTACCTCACCTTTGCTTTGCCTTTCCCTACCAAAGCTATGCAGCTAACACTGCCAAAGAGACCAAAGCCACTGCATGTCCTTCCCAGCAATCTGAAAGTTCTCCTCCCACCCTCACCCAGTCCTCAGCTTCCCTGGTACTCAGGAGACAGGGCCATGGGCAGAGTCAGCACATGGCACATTAGGCTGAGCACGCATCGCATGTCAATGGTGCAGGCAAGGCTTTGTGCCGTCATCCACATCTTTTCAGACCATGTCACGCAGCCCTTCAACGGTCCACACTGCTTAAATACAAAAATATCAGATTTCTTGCTTAGCTTATTTCTTTCAGAGTGGGAGACAGCGGCACAACAAGGTAACACAGAACTAATTACCCTGCGTGTGTCATCACACAGGGAAACGAGGTCCTTGCTGTCAGTGAGAGAAAAAGGACAGCAGAGCTTTTAGCTGAGATGAAGAGAACATCAGAACAGCCAGGAAATGTCACTTGTGCATCTCTAGTCCCTCCGTAATGCATTTCTACATGTTCCTCTGCTCTGTTCAATGGGCTTCTCCTTCACTAACAACTCTTGGGTGTTTGCTTATCGAGAGTGTCTTGGGGACAGTGTTCTGAGCATGCTCCTGTTCACTTACTCATGTCCAGTTGCCTTCATTTCACATGCATAAATCAGACATGAAGACATTATTAGAAGCAATTGCTGGCACCCCCAGCACACTGAGCAAGCATCCTATTTAAGAAAACAATATACAATGGATTATTCATAACAGACTGAGTGCGTCACAGATGAGTAATTATAAACATGAAATATATCAATAATGACAATTTTTACAGCAGATTTAACAAAGCAACACACTACAAATACCCTGTTGGTTGCTTATGTATTATTAATGAAATGCCAAAACATTTAGTTTTTTTAATAGGACAATTCATTACTCCCAATAAATGTGACTTATGCCAGGCCTCTTCTTTAAAGGAGCCTTTGGACATCTGGTGAGGGTTCATTTTTAACAGCACTAGCTGATGGTTCCTACAGAAACTTTCCTTGGAGCTATGAGGATGGGAGCCTTCAACATATATAAATGAGACAGAAAGTAATTAAAGTGGAGAGGGTAATCACAACACTGGAATAATTTTAGTATAACTTGAGGTGGATCATATTATAAGATTCAAACTGATATACACTCCAAGCACTTCTCCACCCCAGACATCCAGGGCTGTTAGTTTCTTTGGTAAAGTGTCTTCACACGCACAGTATGACCCAACTTTAAAACACAATCCAGACTGCAATGCCTTACAAACCCAGTCTGCTGGAGAGGATCAGCTGACCCCAGTGAACACCCACCCCAACAAGAAGTTTTCAGAATCACGTCATTAATAATAATGAGGCTAGTTATTACCAATTACTATTATGCCAGGAACTGGGTATGATAGGAAAGGGTTCAAAGGCTGTTGCAGTCATGGCACCACTTTATGCAGAAAACTGGAAATATCAGCTGCATTTGGAAGCACAGGATGCGTTGCATTACAAAGAAGGCAACCAGGGTAACTTTGCCCATCCACAGCAGCTGCTTAAAGCCAACCACAAGTCCATTTAGCTGCTTATGGGACAAGTATATAGGTAGAGCCCAAACCTGCCATGTCCTCCATCTGTGCACAGCAGTGGGGAGGGATGGCTGCTGTCAAAGCCCTGGAGCAAAGATGCTGCAAATCACTGAAGCACTCCCTGAACTCAGATCTGAGCACATGCTAGAGCACCTTGTCTCCCAAGACCTTGATTCACAAGTAAGCAGACCCTACCAGAGAGAGCTCAGCAGCCCTGAGAAACTCTGCGCTTCTTTCTTTTCCAGCTACCGGTCTTTGGAAGATTATAGCAAAGCTGTTCCAAGAAACCAAAATACTGCTGGAGCGCAGTATTTAGCTCTTGGGGTGGCACAAATTACAGCATCCTTATTTTT
This sequence comes from Netta rufina, assembly GCF_964035555.1. Lineage (NCBI taxonomy): Eukaryota > Metazoa > Chordata > Aves > Anseriformes > Anatidae > Netta > Netta rufina. The sequence goes on along the minus strand of NC_140145.1, from coordinate 1,705,731 downwards.
ATGTCAGTATTTATTTGAAGGAAATGTACAACAGAAATCTGACACTAGCTGTATTTTAAACCCACGAGCACTCTGTAAACAAGCTAGACCCAGAGAGATTTGTATGTTTCTTCTTGAAACATAAGGAGAACCACTGAGACTGAATAATTGAAAACAGTTACAGAGACTTCATTTTCTTGTTTTTCCTGGGATTTGCTCTTGGGCTGGCTGCTCCCAACCTCAATACCTGGCAGGGATGATCAACTATTTGGAATCTCATTAGCATAACAGTTGACAGCTCTCTGTGGGGGATCACTGCCCTGGAGGAGGTCACCAATATGCAGAAAAAAAGAGTGCGGAGGGCATTTCTCTTCAAATGCAGTTTTTAAAAGGGGTCAGAACAGAGCAACTAAGATCAAGTATGAATACATAAATATATCTCAACTCATTATTATGACAATTTTGGTAGCATCTTTCATCTAGAGAGGTCCTCAGACCCTTGGAGAAGCTTGCAAATAGGCTGCACAGATATGTCTGGGTCTTCACATGCATGTCCACAGGGACACGCTTGACCTGGGGGCTGCAGCAATCATGGGAGGTGATGGTAAAACTCCAGTTACCTTCACTGGGACAGGTTGCAAGCATCAGCAGTGCTGGCTCAAGCCAATGGGCTATTTATGTAGCTGTTTGCCTATGGCTTTGCAGAATTGGGTAAACCTTCAAAACGATCCTGGTATCTATGCAAACTATGCAAACTATGCAGCTATGGTCCTGCAAATAGAGGAGAATGAAGAAAACCTCATTAAACTGGATCAATCTCAGAGCAGGGGCGGGCTCGCCCGCAATTCATTAACTTCAGTGAGTCTCTGCCCTACTGACCCCTTTGCAGAATCAGGCCCCTGGCTGGAAGCGAGTACAAACACAAAGAGAATTTAGGTTAGGAAGGAATTAAACCAAACTAGAATTTGTGCAGGATATCAGCAGCGTCTGTTCCCTCAGCTATTCCCTTCTTGTAAGGGATGCGACCAAGCGAGCTCTCAGTTTCTTGGGCTCCCTCACGTCCCTGTTTCTAGGTGTTGGCATCAGGGAATAAAGATCCTGAGGAAACTGCTTGCACACACACACTCTCTCTGCACACACATGCCCACCGCGCTGTCATCTACAGCATCCCACCCAAGCGTCCTCCTGACGCCTCAGGCAGGCTCTGTAGCTTGTCAAAGGCAAAAGAGATGGATTTTGACCCTTACTGCACTTACAAATATCCCAAACCGTTCTGCAGAATGAACTGCAGATATCTCAGGGAAGAACTCAAGGAAGAACTACCACAACCATGCGTGATAACAATGGAAGTCCAGGAGGGAAAGGCAAGGGGTGTTTTGGAGAGCCCCAGGCAGCAGCGGCAGCACTGAGCTCCCCCAGTGTGGCTGTGCACCTCATTGCTGGGGCTCGGGGACAGCAGGGGGCCGCTGCACCTTGGCACCCCGCTCTGAGACCCCTGCACCCTGCCAGGCACCCACTGATGCTGCAGGACCCCAGCCCCAAGCAGCTGCAACCTGCATGCAGGCTGCCCAGCCGGATTTCATGGGGCATGGGGAGGTGTGTGCTGCCTGAAAGCCTGAAAGCCTCAGCTGCGAGCAGACTTAATGACAGCACGCAGTGCAGACGTCTAAGGTTGTTTTTTTTTTATCACGCTATAAAAATGTATATACAATTATGCCCTGTAAGCCTCCGCAAGCAGATATTAAGTTCAAGGAATGAAAGGGCAGTTTTAGAACCACCCACTGAATTTCTATACATTTTCCGTGTCCTACCCGTGGACTTCAGGTTCAACAGACTAAATCCATGCTGTGACTTTAATTACCATTGCTTAAAGCCTTTATTTGGAGAAACATTTTCATATTTTTGTGCTTTTATCAAAGTAGACTGCCTTTAATTAAAAGCAGACCTGTAAAATGGTTTGCTTCTAATGCCCTCTTTTCACGATAGCCCAAGTACTATTGCATAATACCCCGTATTTACTTCAGTTTCTTGCTTACACTTTTTACACTAACCACATTCACAGGTTAAAAATACAATTAAAGACTATCCAGTCTTGCAAAGCTTCTCCATACATATCACTTCCCCCTTAACAGCTGAGGTAACTGACATATCTTTAGCTGTAGCCTGTGTAAAACCGAATAAAACTGACTTGGCATTGTTTACAGGACCCATAAAAAAATCATTTTAGTTTACCTTAGCAACCCACCTGGCTAAAATGAATGCTCTCAAACCCATTCTACATTGCCAACATATTCTGAAAAGGCACTGCCTGTTTCATTTTACCTCTCCAAATAGACCGCCTGCCATATTTCATGCTGAATCAATAAAGTTATATGTGCACAAATCGACTAAAATGATGTTTACTGGTATTTCTAATACAAGTAGTTTTTCAATGGGTATTTTGTTCAGCTTACAATAACTCTGGAAGATAAAACATGCATAGTACTATCATCTCAATACTGGTCAGACAATGATTTTGCTTAGAAATTAGGTCGTTTAAAGAAAAATAAAATGAGAGGACTTGCATTGCATTATAACTTACAGAGGAACGTTTCCTGGAGGCTGTATGAGATGCACAGGACCAGCCATTTAAATGTATTGAGACTGGGCTGGGGATTTATTCTGTTGATGGAAAGCCTGGACAAGTGGCCACAAAAACGTTGTTTATATATTCATCTATATTTATATATACACCCATATATCTTGATATGGTAGGAATAAGCTGCATCAGCAAGCACATTATGATTGGATAAAAACTGCATGATAATGAAGTCAGAGAGTGAGAGTACAGCGAGAGGAGGTACAACCTGGTCTTCCCATGCAGCCGACATAGGAAAGGAAGATTTTGTCTAAATTAGCATTTGTACAAGCTATTTCTTTAAGTTTTGGTGGGTTTGGTTGTTTTGTTTTTCTTTCTTTTTCTTTCTTTTTCTTTTCTTTTTGCAAGATTCAATATCAAGGAGATGCTCTGAAAGTGCTTTTGTTCATGTTCACTGATGAAATCCATCAGTTTGCAGGATCAAGCCCTGGCCTGGTTCTGCCCCACTGGGAAGTTAAAGGAAGGTGCTGCACTAGCAGCACGAGGTCTGCACGCTCCCTCAGAGTGCAGGACCAGCTCCTTCAAGACGGAGCCCTCCAGGGGCAGATACCTGCGGCCCTTATGCTACCTCCAAGTTTCCACCAGCACAGGGTTCAGCCCAGCCCCACCATCTTCCCTGTCTCCGCTCTGCACACTGGGGGTCCTGCTGGGGACACGCAGGCTGCCCCACCAGAGCCAGGGAGAGGATCTAGCCAGAAATGCAGCACAGGGAGATTTATCTATAGGTACAGTGCATACTCTGAGGAAACAGCTAAGGATCTCCAAAGATGCCAAAATCTAAAAAGATAAAGCTTATTTGCAGAAATAAATAGTCACATCACTACACACGCATGTACATGGGGAAAGGACGCACACAAAGACCCTCTCCCTCCCCATAGTAAGCCAACTCGAACCTCCTTTAGGAAAGAAAAAAAATGTCATTGGGAGCTCTTACCTGGTAAAATTTATATTCCCAGCTACCAGCACACCTACAGCAGCCAGCTCTCACTTGGCATCACACAAAGGTGCGACAGCAGATCATCTCAGGTCACAGACGTTTACAGCCATAAGAAAAAAAAAAATAAAAAAAAAATCCCAAAACAACCCAAACCCCACAATATGACACAAATGATATCCCTGCAACGGTAGTCTCGTTACAAACAAGATGAGATGAAGGAGGGGTTTTTACTTGCTCCGAGGCATCATATGGAGCTTAATCACAGGCGGTTACGTATATGGTGCTTTTGGCCTTCAATCAAGTGTGTCATTTTGGTGGCAGCTGCCTACGTGATGTAAGCAACCTGGGCAATCCAGTCCTTTGCCAATCACAGCCTCGTGCAGCTATTTCACAGCTGAACAATGGGAAAATTCGATTTCCCACGCAATGAGGAGGACGGAGTTGTAGTCCAGCAAGCTCAGCGAGCAAGACAAGGTCCCGCACCTCTCCTCCAGCAACCACAGCCCGACCAGACCTCAGTGAGCCGTTGTTCCCTCTCTGAGTTCCTTCTGCTACCGTCTCCTCGCGGAGCCCATCTGTATCCCGACGACTTTCAACACGCTCCGAAGCCACCGAGAGCCAAGACAAGCTTGCAAGGTGCCCAGCGAATGAGTGCGACACAGTGCGGCACGTGCTAAGGAGGATGCAGCTGCTACATGGAAAACAGTGAAACTTGGTGGGTGGAAAAGGTCTGAGCTGCTGGTGAGTAACAGGAGAAACAGCTCACACTCAGGACATCAGCAAAGCAGCTCAACCTTCCTTAATGCATTCCTTTTGATGTTCAAGTGGGTAAATCAGGAGGCAATCACTGCAAATCATATATTAAATCTGGTGATTGAAATTATCCCTGAAATACAACGAGGCAGGGCTGAATACATTAAACCCATTACTAGGCGACCGGGCGACAGGCAAGACTCTCTTTGGGAGTCTTCTGGGTGCTGACACCGGCATCGGTAGGTTTTAGGGGCCAAATTCCTCCCTCGTTGCCTTGATTCCAACAGATTCATTAAGACCCATCTACTCAATCGTATGGCGGATGCTCCCTCTGCTCTGGGATCTTCCTTCTTAGCTAACTCCACACGAGCAGGACACCGCAGAGACACCGAGCACTTATTACATCACCCGCGGTAACAGCGGGCCTCGAAATAAAGACCAGGACTCCCCGGGCTGCAAAAGTGCAGTGACGCCGCTCCATGGCAACTCGGGCCCCTCTCCTCCCGCACGCGTGTGTGCCCACGGCCACGGGGGGAAAAAGCCCAAACCACCACAGCGCCCGAGCCACCGCCGCGACACCGGGCAGGAGCGGGGGCTGAGCCGGGAGGGGGCACCCGCAGAGCCCCCGCCCAGCATCCCCCGGCCCCGCGGGGGTCCGCTGCGGGGCTGCCCCGTCTGAGCGAGCCGGAGGGGTGGGAGAGCAGCCGGCAGCATCCCCGGCGCGGCCAACAGGTCGGCTCCCGTTAAGCGCCGGGGGGGCTGCAGGGAGCCCAGCGGGGGCTGCGAAGAGCCTAGCGGGGGCACCCGGCGCTTCACCCCTCCCGCTGGAGCCTCCCCCCTTCCTCGACTCACCTCTCCACCAGCCGGCTCCGCCGCTACAGGTTTGCTCGGCTCCTCTCCCCCCTCCAGATCGCTCCTGGCCGAGTTATTCGAAGGAGGAGGGGGGGAGGGATGGAAGGGGGGGGGGGGGGGGGTGCGGGAGGAGGCAGAGAGAGAGCTGGGCGGTGAGGATGGCGGAGAAATAAAAAGAAGAGAGGGGAAAAAGGAAAAAAAGAGGAAAAGGGTTAAAAAGGGGGAGAAAGGGAAAAAAGGGAGGAAAGGGAAAAAAAGGAGGAAAGGGAAAAAAAGGGGAAAAGGAAAAAGGGAGAAAGGAATAAAGGGAAAGAAGGGGGTAAAAAAGGAAAGGTAAAAAAGGGGTAACAAAAAGGCAAATAAAAGGGGGAAAACGGCGAAAGAAAAAGGGGGGGGAAAGGGCCAAAAAAAAAAAAAAAAAAAAAAAAAACACCCCGCACCCTGTGTATTGAAGGCGGCGGATAACGCCGCCCGAGGAGCGGAGCGGAGCAGCGCGCTGCGGCTCAGCGCCCCATGGCCCCGCCGAGCCCCGCCGGCAGCCCCCGGGCAGGGCGGCGGCGCTGCGCCCGCCCGGGGCCCACCCTCCGCCGCGGCCCACCTTGCGGCAGGCCCCCGCTAACCCCTTCCTCGCCGCTCCCCCGCCTCGCTGCCCACCCCCTGGCCGCGGAGGGGCCGGCCGGAGGCTGGCTCCAGCCCCCGCCGTGCTCCCCGGGGTTAGCGGGGTGAAGGGCCCCCGGGGAAGCACTGATGTGGGGCCGGACTCCTTCACTAGTGGGCTCCGAGGGTCGGTGGGTGTATGCTGCTGCTGGGTCTGTTTTTAGGAATAGGTGGGAATAGGATGGGGCGGGGGGGGGAGGCACTGGAACAGGTTGACCCAAGGAGCTGTGGGTGCCCTGTCTGTGAAGTGGCCAAGGCCAGGCTGGATGGGGCTGGGGGCAGCCTGGGCTGGGGGCAGGGGGCCCTGCCCGTGGCAAGGGCTTGTAACTGGGTGGTCTTTAAGGTTCCTCCCAACCCAAACAATTCTGTGAGTCTATGAAGCAGCAATGGAGGAGAAACCACATCTGCACACGCCCCAGTGCTCCTGTGTGCACAAGCGAGCGTGCTTCCCCACACCCTGTGCCCCAGCCTGGGCAGCCCGCCTGCCCCTTTTGTGCTGGGGAGCAGAGCAGGGAGCCGTGGGTCACCAAGGCAGGCAGCCCCTTCTGGGCACACCATAAGCACATGGCCGGGGGATCTCCACCTGGTATGAACAAATCCACCAAAAATCAAGTCCAGAGAAAGCCAGGCCAGGGTACTTCAACTGCCTTTGCTGGACCCAGGACACAGCCTGGAAACACCTCCGGCACCTACAGCAACACTCCCACAACCAGGTGAGCACTGAGCGAAGACCAGGGCCTTCACAATAAGCGTCGACTTTACAGCTCAAAGGCATTTAGCTTACATCATGCACGTGCTGTACTTTTCAAATTTAAAATCCTCCCCACCTCCTTCCTTTCAGCCTTGTGGCCACCACATTTCTCACACTGGGGTTTTACCATCAGAAGGGATATGCTCACCAGCCATGGAGCCAGGGGCAGAGGGATTTTTTTTTATTTATTTAGCTGGTCTCTTTGTACTAGAAATCCTATCTCCATCGATTATCAAACCACTGCTTTGCCAGCTCAGCTGCAAAACCCAGCTACAGGACTTCTGTGTCCTGCTGCCTGCTTGCCCTGTCCAGGGCCTGGATGGAGATGCAAGAATTTAGCAATGGTCCAAGTTCCTGACAAAACATTGGGGTGTTCAGGCCTGGCTACATCCTGTAATTTTACCATTTTGATGAAGCAATTTTGTGTCTAGTGAGGACACTGCTTCTGTAAGCTGGCTCTCAGCACTGTCAGGGGAAGCTGAATGTTTCATCAGGATGAGACCTGGATCAACCTCTTTGCATCCTTTTACTTATTTCTTTTTTTTTTTTTTTTCCCTGAACCACAAAGCAACTTTCACAAGTGACTTCCCGAGCTTCATCCAGACTGCATACGTGAGTAAAGCGGGGTAAAACCCTCTCACTTGCAGCACGTTCTTCCCTGCCTTCAGCTAATTTCCTTTCCTTCAGCTCTGGAAGACATTAACCAAAAAGGTTCCAAGCTTCACAGCTCAATACAGTAGCTGGAAAATCCATTAGGATTATATATTTATTATTAAAAATTGTTAAAGAACCAAGCTCTCATTAATCCCTAAACATATCCAGAATAACTCCAAACTCATGCCTGTGTAAATAAGACCAGCCTCTAGCCCTTTTCTCTTCTTCTCCCTGAGAACTCAGAGCAGATCCTGCCAGACCCTTGTTTTTAAGAACCTGTCCTTGGTACCAACAGGGGCAGCAAGAGGACGGAGCGCGCTCTGGAAGGTGATGGCTGCCTTGGAAATCAGTGCCCCGATGTCCACATTGCGCTCCTGAAAATGATACAGCGAGAGACAATATAATACTAATGTGACAAAGCAAAGTGCTGAAAAATTATGCGAGGCAGGGCAGGTTGTTGTCAGAAACCTGCCCGGCTGCCTGTTGGGGACCAGTGGTGGTTGTCACTGTCAGTGCCGAGCCGTCGCTCTAATAACAAGAGGATTATCGCTTGATGTAATTTGCTTTCAAGCTGCTGTACACCAGTCAGACCGATTACAATTGGGTACCTCCCAGCTCACAGGGAGATGCTCAGCAAACCCGCAGCCATGAGGCACCACAAGGTCTTAATTTCAGTTTCAGTGTCTTTTTAGATGAAGGAAAGCAGTGGCTGAATGGTGAGCTTGCAATAAATATGGCAGCAATAAGCGTAGCGTCCAAGAGGAGGCAGGGCAAGCCAGTGAATGATATGAGTAGAGGCAGGTGTCTTAAAAATATCCCATACATTACCTAGATGTAAAGTCTGTAAGGGTCAAACTTAGAGGTCCCTTAGAGAAAGTCCTCTATAGAAATTAAGTAGTTGTGCTCAGTCAGGAGCAATCCACTGAAATAAAAACTATAGAAGGTCTGTGATGGCCACGGAAATGAGGAGGCCTGTAATTATTGCCAACAGTACTGAGGGGAGTTCGGTCCACTCCAACTGTAGATGTCCCAAGAAATGCATGTCCAGACGCTCCCTGGAGAGGGTTCAAGAGCACTGCATGGTCTAATGGCTCTCACAAGTGGGATTAGTTTCTCAACTTTTAGCCTAATTTTTTTGTATTGCTTAATTTCATCACATTATTTCTGATTAAACGCTTTGTGGAAGGCATACAATTGCTCCCTAGCCTGGATTTTCATGTTTTAATGATGGTTAATTATTCCAGGAGAAACTTTTATTTTTACTTCTTATTCATTGTGCTTTTGCACTGGGTGGTTTATTCTGAAGTTTAATTAGCGCATTTCAGAACTAAATATCTAGATTAAATCATTGCTGAGCAAACTCTGCTCAAGGATTTACGACTGCTGTGCTCAGCCTCCACGCACCTGCTGACACACACAACCGATGCACTGATCGATAGGTTATTTGGGCTCGCATGTGTTGATCAATGGGTTCTTTAGGCTCACTCGTACTGATCAATGGGATCTTTGTGATGGAGACAAGCCTGCTGAATGCTGCAGGGGCTCAGGGAAGCAACATCTTGCTGCCCCACTATGCCGTGCTCTCCTGCACCCCATCTTCTTCCTGCTGCAGAGGAAGGGGATGGATGAAGGCACTGAACATGAGGGGTAGAAAGGGCAGCCTAAAGCCACTTCAAGCACCGGAGATGGCATTGCATGCACTGACAGCAGGCCTGGGCCGCAGCAGCTCTGGCAGAGTCACATCTCCAGCCCCACCATCTGCTTGAATCCAAGGCTTCATTTCAGCCTATTAGAGAGATTGGGGCTGGCTGCAAACATCAGATGTAGGCATAGGTTTGGCAAAAGTCCATCCCTCTCCTGCTGTCTCAGACACCAAGATTTTGATTCAAGCTCATCTGCAAATACTAAAAAAATGTCAGTTTTGCAACAGAGTCCACCCTGGTGGAGCTCATCACAAAACGACACCTTCAAAAAGACAAAAAAAAAAAAAAGAGAGAACTCCTTATATTACATTATCTCAACAAACTGAAGCTACAGACAAATGTGATTACACCCACAAAAATCTGCTTGCTCCCAACTGAGAGTCCAAACAGTGGCAGCTACACTGAGGCCAGAGGAACATGCTGGTGCACACACAAGCTCTTCCCTGCAAGCCTGACATCCAGCGAGCTCCTGCAAGGGGCACGGCTCCTGGATCAGCAGCACTGCCCGTGTGTGAGAGAAAAGCACCTCCTGTTCACGCCACTGAGCAGGCTGGTTTTATGCTCCTTATTTACACAGAGCTCTGGCACACTGTGTAATGAAAATGGGGAAGGCTTTGAGCCCTTTGCTAGCCCACAAAAATAAGATGACTGCGCCAGCACTGCGAGGCAAACAGCCCCAAACCAAACCCAGAAAACTCACAATGAATTTCAGTGGGGAGGGCTTTTTTTTTGTTGTTTTGTTTTGCTCTTAGAAAGATAGCCCTGTAATTTAGTGACTCATACGTTCTACATCCTTTGTTGCTTTTCATTTTCAACATCTTTAAACTGTTTGTGGAGAACTCACTTATTTTTAGACTTCCCATCAGTGAGAGACATTTTAGCTGGTTTGGAGGGGAAAAGCTCCATTGAGATTTTTGTATCTGGGGTGTTAATAGGCAAATTTCCTGATGGAAAGAGATTTCCTTCCTCTTCGCTCTTTTGCAGACTTGGAAGCCGGGCGGTGATTTTTGGGTACACCAAGGTCTGACCTGATGGAGGGAGGAGGATGGCCACAAGCAAATGCAGACACGTGTAGGAGATTGAAGAACAAATGTGGGCTCTGGGAGCACGATCTTCCTCTCTTGTCATCAAATCTGAAAATCTCCTGCCATGCCCTGGAAAGCCTCTGTAAGTTAAAGGGGGAGAGCATGCCCCAGCGCAGCAGTACCCCAGATTTTTCCATGGTAGGGCAAAAGCATGAAGAGTAGTTTAGATGCCACAGGGAAAAAAAATAAAATTAAAACTATATATCTATCTTTACTTTAAAAATTCATTTTTTTCTCTAGAAAATTGATCTTTCAAAACAGAAAATGATGTTCTAGTCAGCTAATAGATTTGAGTTTGCTTTGGTTTGTTTACAAAAGCCAACACCTCTTTTCACATTGCAGTTTGAATCTTTTCTTTTTTTTGAGGAACTTTAAAATTAAATTAGAAGAAATTTTGAAATGAAAATTAGTTCTGCAGCCCTAAAAGTGAGGCACTTCATTAAAAAAAAAAAAAAAAAAAAAAAGCTGAATCCTCTCTGCCTTTTTTTTTTTTTTTTTAATTTTTAATTTTAATTAAGTCAATCAGCAAGGAAAAGGCCTCCAAACAAAAACTACACCAGCACCAGACGTCCCTGAGCCTCCAGATATGCATTCCTCCACCTCTGGTCAGCACTGTAGTGCACTCACTGCCCTCAGGTCTCCCAGAGCAGGCACCTTGCTCAGAATGAGAGCGAGGGATGTGCCTGTGCAAGCAGGGACACGTCCTGCTCCTCCACATGCAGACCGTTTGCATGTGTCCAGAGCACACTCCAAAACACATGCTGTAGACCCAGTGTTGAGCCCAATGGACACATCCCACAGACCTTCTGTCTTGCACTATGGAGATGCTTGGATTTTACCAGCACGTGCCACCCTAGTGCAGGCAGCGGAACACGGGACAGGACCAGCCACCGTCCCTGCGGTATCCGCAGGTGCCAGCTGGCTCCGCAGCCGCCACACGCTGGGCTCACCTCGTGCCAGCTGCTGAGAGTCGGACGAGCTCCTGAGCCCAGAAACAGCGGCGGCTTTCTGGCCAGCACAAAGGAGTCTTTTCCAGGACACATTTGTAATATTGCTGAAAGCTGCAGCCCTAATGGAGGGCTGGAAATATTCCACAGTGCTTTGGCTGTCACCTCTCCCCAGTGTCACAGAGAAGTCTGAAATACCCAGATTCTGTTCCGCAGTCTCCAACCATCTAAGACTTCAGAGTAGGTATACATCCAGGCCACTGTCTTGCCTTCTGTCCCAGATGTTATTGTGGCTGTAGCCCGATGTTACCCATCCAGCTCTTCCTTTTAGGTATGCACAGCCCAAACCAGCCTAACTGTGTGCCCAGCACAGAGCTCTCTGCTCTACTCGTTATCAGGCTCCAGCTTCATGTCCGGATGAAGCCAGCACTCAGCATCCTCTGGAGGAGCTGCCACCATCTCCCCATTGCAGATGTCCACACAGTGCATGTGCAAGATCAGCCTTTGCCATTTCACAGGTCCTTGCAAAACAGCACAAACTCACTTTGCTCAAACCCCAATGACCCAAATTCATCAGTCTGTGTCTTGGGAGAAACATCTCCAAGAGAAGTTGGCTCAGGGAATGGTCTCTCGCTCAGTAAGAGCAAGGCACAAGGATAAATGTGCATAGACTGCAGGGTGGACAGTGTCAATAGGATTAGTTTGTTCTATTATTTGTCATGCCATATGCCCTGGTACTCGATCCACAAATCTGAGCCATCAGCTGTGAACACCTGTCAAGGAGTTAAGTAATTTTCCAGTTTCTGTGTAGAATAACTGGAGACAATAAGGCTGATTTAATCAGCAATGCAGAATCCAGAAATGCAGTGGCTTAAAAATATATCTTGGTATATTTTGTAAAAGAAAACCTTTCTGTATTAGAGTTTAACCAGAAGAGGGAAAAAAAAAAAAAAAATAAAAAAGAAAAAACAAAACTCCTTAGTGAATGTATTGCAGTACAGAAACAAGGCAGGTATTAGGTGAATGTGTGGTGGAAAGGAGATAAACAGGACACCATGTTCTCCTGCTTGTCCACAGGAGACAGAAATCCCCATTTAGAAAACCCAATAAAAATGTAATTCTTTCATAACAACTGCATCCACTGTATATTGTTTCTCTGAGTAAAAAAAAAAATAAAAAAATAAAAATATAAGTGACTTTGAAGTCCTCCTATGCCATCAAGAACATATTTTTCCCCCAAGTATCTCAAAAGCAGCAAAAAATATGAAAAAAATTAATGACTGCTAACAGCTGAAACAGATGGTCTGCTGTGAATCCCCACAGCCTCCTGCAACTGTGAGTCAAGCCATTTTTCAAAATGGTGAAGAAGGGGGGTGGGAGGGGCAGACAGAAATCAATTTCCAAGATTACCAGGCTTCCAAAAATCCATTTGGATTTCCCAGCTGAGAGACAACAAAAATGGAGGGCTTGGCTGGTACAGATCCTCCATGGGCTTGATCCCAGAGCACCCCTCACCCACAAATCATGCACTCATAGGTGTTCTGGACATGTTTTCTTTCAACACAGTCCCACAAAGATGCGGGATGAGGATTTACTCTAAGATTTTGGCCAAGGACCATTTACACCATCAGATTCCTGACATGTGCACCCACTGCCAGTCCCCAGTGCTGTTCCTGCTGCCCACCCTCGGGAGCAGCATCCCTCCCGCCCCGTCCTCTCGCCCCTGTTGCAAGGAACTGTTTGAGATGAGAAAGCCACTTGCCAGGAGGGAAACTCCGGTTGCCTGCTCCTCTGCTGCGGCTCCTCTGTCTCCCCGGGCGACTCGTCCCCTCGGCCACCTTCATGCTTGGGCTGCCCCTCTCCACGCTCTTCGATCAGCCCCATCAGGCAGATGCGGCGGCAGGTTCGCGGAGGTGTGCGAGCTCATCATGGGGAGAGCGAAGCCAGCAGTGCGACTCTATAAGGAGTTGACAGAAACTTACTGCACGCACTGTACCAGTTTATCATTTATTTAAATTCAATCTTTCAATAATTCATGCCAGCCTTTCACTGTGGAGCAGGACAACAATGGCAGGAGCGCAGTGACACAGGCAGTGAATAACCACATCTGGAACAGATGTTCAGTTCTAAATAAAAGCTGGTTTTGCAGAGAATGTTAAACACCATGGGAATAGTATGCTTTGGGACACAGCCCTGCTTCTTCCAGGGGGCAGCAGCAATTTGCTCATATGTTTTGCAATGCAGAGTTAGGACGGATCGAATGAAAAATCCAAGGCTGACTCCAGCTGCAGCCCAGTAGTTGTGCGCAAACCTGCAGCATCCAAATGCATCTCTGGGCACAACCATGCACTGCTGCCAGTCCACCCAGATGCTCTTAAGAGCGAGCTGGGTGAGACCAGTGCTCCTGCATTGAAGGGAGGAGGGCACAAACACCCCTGCAAGAGGAGGAACTGAGAACTGTGCTGGTATCTCTGCAGGGTGCCCACCTGCACCGGGTGCACCCAGTCTCCAAGCCCTCAGGCAGGGCACCCCCTTCCACAAGCATCTCCCCCCCACCGTGATGTGCAGCCCTCCATGACCAACACCTCCAGCATGGTGCTGCCAAGCCTCCCCTGTCCATCCTCGCAGTCTGTGCTCTGCTGCCTTGCCATCTGAGAGACATCCGTGAAGCCCATTCCCCACCACGATGGGCATACGTCACCACAGATCCCTCTTCTCTTCTGCACCCAGTACAAATGGAGGTCCCCACTGCCAGGACCCTCCATGCTTGCAGCTTAGTGGGCTGCCATCTCCAGTTCCCCAATGGGACATCAACCCATACTGTCAGTCACCCCAGTATTTTGGCAGTGCCCCAAAGTGATCCGCACATACACCTTTATCCTCCCCAAACCCCCATCCCTAACAGCCCAAAATGCTGGTGCACTGTGATGTCCCCTCCTCATGCCAGCTGCCATTACCTCTGTTCTCCCCTGCCCATCTGTCGCTGGCTTCGCTCTCCTTGTATTTGGTTTTTAAGTGCTTTGAAGCAAGAAATTATTCACCATTTTGTCTGCAATTGCATTACACCTCACACACTTGAGGCCTGACCCCGGACCAGACCTCCAAGGTGTATGATTATTATTACCACTACCAGCACTGTTATCACCGACCCTGAGATTCCACTTGGGCTCTCGTTTTGGTCCTTACATTTTTTTGGAATACCTCATTTATCACCGTGTTTTTGCAACACGTCCTGTGATAGCTGGACTCGACTCTATGTCTGGATAACGCAGCTTTACAGACAGCTTTCATCGCAAGTTTTCCTGCTAATAGCGTCTTGTTCTTAAACATGAACCTTGCACTTTACCCTGTTAGCCAACCACTTAATGTCAGAAAGAAATAGCGGTTTTGGTGTTTCGCTTTTTTCCTAGATAATGGCTGGTCTTCTAGATTGACTTGATAATGAAATAAGTAATGACATTAAAGCCCATTAATCAGTAACAAGCAGTGAATAATACAGAGTGCAAAGCTGTCAACTGCTCCTGAAGGACAAGCTAAAGGGAACCCTGGGGAAATAGTGAAGCCATTCAAAATTGGGTCCCCCAGTCTCTGCGTCTTCCTTCTTACCCCCTTAAAGTGACCAACAATCAAAGCTGGCCAGTTCTTCCCTTGGCGGAGCTAGGCTTGTGCCAGGCTGCCCAGATTAGACCTTGATGTTTGAGAAATCCCCACAGCATTCACAGCCCCGTTGAATTTCACACCTAGCGGGAACTCACTTTCAGCAATTTCTTCCGCTCCCTGGTACAAGACATGAAAAATGAGGGAGGGATTCGGGAGGGCTACTCTCTACACACACTTCTGATCATGCTAACATCGGTGGTAAGAGGACGTGGCTCACACCTCCAGCAGGATTTTCCCCTGTGAGCCTGTTCTGACTTGAGCTCCATTTCCCCAGAAGCATCCCCAGGAGGAAAGGGCACGTTGTGTTGCAATGAACACTTGTAGTTGTCATGACAGTGGGTGGATGACAGGAAACGCTACAGCAGATCTCAGAAATAAATGTCTGAGCAAAGCCACCCCTCGGAGAGAGCAGCCAGCGGGGTCACAGTCAAGAGCGCAGGCATCTCTATTAGCGCAGAGGCTGATTTATTAGTCTCACTGTGTATCTACACCCACAGAAAATGTGGTACCCTTGGGGCCAATGTCTTCAATCCACATTTATAAATGTCTAACCCAAGGGACTGCTCAGCTGTGTTACACGGAGCTGGTGACAGCTTCCCTCCATCTTTATAGGAGGCACCAAGAAGCACAGAAGAGGGATCCTAGGAAAAGAGCTGTTCGGGTCTGGTTAAATAGCAGCAGGGGCTGCTGAGGACCTTTCCCCATGCTGCTGCGAGTGCTCAGCCTAGGAGAGTGGGGACACAAGTGGTAGCCCTGGCAATGGCAGTCTTCTGCCAACCCCCCTTTCTCTTGCATGCAGAAAGGATACCACAGTGAAACTAACTTCACGCTTTCCTGCTCATTTTAGGTTAGAAATGAGTAACTAATGTTAGCCATAATTGTGGCAAGAAATAGGAAAAATGTCATGTAAAAGAAAACTATTTTAAGCTGCTTTAAAATTTTTACTGGTTTGAATTGAGTGTTAATTAAGCAGGTTTCTAAAAAAAATAAAATCAAAACAAAACAAACAAACAAACAACAACAACAACAACAACAAAAACACAAACAAAATAAAAAGATATACTCATGAGATGGACTGTGTGTACAAACAGAGGTGGGCACAAACCTCCAGGCTGTGGAAGTTTCCCTTAGCATTTTCCAGCTAGCCCCTGTGACAAGGAAGGGGGGTCTCCCCTGGCCTCGGTACCACCAGCCAGAGCCTGCACTGGGTCCTCCAGGACTGAAGAGACAACAGCACGTGGGAGCAAGCCCTGGGGCGAGTCAGTACAATCCAGCTGGAGTATGTCATGTGTGAAGGGAAAGAGGAAGGAGCAACAGGAACAAGTGGAAGCAAGTGAAGTCACACCAAAAATAATGAAATCACTCAGTGGGTAGTGCTGCTTTGGGGCAGGACTCCGAGAGGCAATGGAATCTCCATTCTTGGGCAGGAGAAGGCCCTGCACATCTTTGGGCAGGGGTTGGACTAGAGGTACTAAGGGTCCCTACCAGGTTAAATTCCTTCTGATTTTGTATGGTTTTGCAGGGTCAAAAACAACCATGAAGAGGAGAAGATTAAAAAAATGTTTGTTTAAAAAAAGGAAATATGTGAAACCCTTTTTAATCCCTTTCAGAGGTCACCTCTTCTCCATGCACCTTAAGCCCATCTCCCAGTACTCATATGTGGCTGTGAACACAGCATGGAAATGTCCCCACTTTGGTGGGGCCGTGTCACCGAAATGGTTAAGTAGGAAAGCATTTGCAACCCAGCCCAGCTGGCTGGCCAAGCACTGCAGTGCTCCTGGCCCTAAGTTTACTTTCCTCTTTTGCTTTTCACTCCCTCATGCCAAACGTAAGGGTCTGGCCTGCCTCACAGCCCGCTTTGCCAACACGATCACAGTGACTCACTCAACAGCTCTTCATCACAACACATTCTTTCAATGGGACTTCATTCTGGATGGCACCATCTTCACAATCTGATGCTGGAGAAAGGCAAGAAATGCATAAATACGTGTGCAAAGTGAAGGGGGAAGGGGAGCAGTGGGGTTGGGTCAGAACATTGTGGAGTGACACTAACTTTCTGTTTTACCTCCACCGGCAGGTAGCCAATTTCACTAATAAGAGAAGAAACCCAGCTCAAAGGAAAAAGAAAGGCCCTCACATCACTTCTTCCATCAGGCTGACACCTCTTCATCTTGGGGAATTTAACATCTGTTACATAATTCAGAGAACATGTGGTTATTTTCCAGGCTTATTAATAGCTCCAAACCTAAGACTGAAAAGGAAAATCAGCAGCTGCTCCAGACTTCACCTCTTGGAGAAATAGGTGAGAGCAGGTACAATGGCTGGCTGGGGGTCAGGGCTTTCATTCACTCCAAGGCTTCTTGTTACAAGCCATGAAGGACAGAGTTTGGACTGCACCTCTGCTGCTGGATCTCCATCTG
The DNA here is from genome assembly GCF_964035555.1 of Netta rufina. Taxonomy (NCBI): domain Eukaryota; kingdom Metazoa; phylum Chordata; class Aves; order Anseriformes; family Anatidae; genus Netta; species Netta rufina. The sequence goes on along the minus strand of NC_140145.1, from coordinate 1,688,695 downwards.
GATCTCCAGATTTTCTTCATATCTCATTTTTCTCTCCAGTGAAGGCACATTTAATGGGAGCAGGCAGAGAAAAGGGCCTCACTCTCCACAAGAGTGGACTGGAAGAGTGCCTGTGGGGGGGGAGGAAGATATTTCACTGCCCCTTGCATACACAGAACACGTTTATTCATCAGGTATTCAACAGCGTCCAAGGTGACTACCAGGGCTTCCAGGGACTTTGATGTAAGGATTTTTCTTATGCCTATGCCACCCTCTCTCTAACTTGGATAACAGGTTGAAGAAGTGCACTTGGCACCTGGAGCAGTGAGAAGGCCAGTCATAACCTGGAATTCTGCTTCTGGCAGGAACAGAAGTACACCACCACAGACATACCTCTCTGCTCAGGAATAATGCTCCCTTAGTAGGCACTTCCAGGCACCATTTAGGCTGGGCAATAGCCTCTGTAAAGGCAAATCTGTGGCTGGAACAAACACTGTGTGTCTGCTGTTGAAATGCACAACATGCAGCTTGTGTGCCTTATTGTGCAATGGTAAAGAGAAAGCCCCCCCAGCCTTTGCCATCTTCAGTCCATCCAAGCATCAATGACAATATAGGGTCATGCAAATGATTTTTCAGTGGCAGAACCTGAAGTTAAAGTTCAGCTTGCTCCAGTCCCAAATTCATGTGCGGCTCTAAGCCAATGAAGAAAAAGCAAACCTGACAAAAGATTATGACTAATGCAAAAACACTTCATTTTCTGGCACTTGATAAAGGCCAAGAACATTTGACAAGAACAGCTAAGTTCACCAGAAACCACTGCTCACCACAGTGAGGAGGTGGTTGCTGCATTCTGTTCAGCTGCAAGCCCTGTCCAGTTCAGCCACTCCCACGGGAGGTGTGTGACCCATGTCTAAGAGCTCAGTTGGCCACTTGCAGAACAGCAAAGTGCAAGGCCTAAACTATCAGAAACCAGGAGCTAGTCTTTTCCTAGCTCACATGATGAGAAATGCTTAAGTACTCAACAGGACAGAACAGAACCCATACATCTTGTCCTACTAGGAAAAAGCAGGCAGACTGTTATTCTTCACATGCAATCAATATTCAAATATTTATACAGTGCAAAGCATCAGCAGGAAAACCTTAGGAATATCCACTCAAAGACACGACAAGCTTCAAGGCAACTCCAGCAGGAAACAAGAGTCCTTGGCTCAAGACCTTCTTTCAAAACGAACAGAGAGATGCCTTTAGGCAGCACAGCCCACCTTCTGACTCACTATTGGATCAGCAGAGCTGGCGCAGATCCCTGACCCAAGGGACTGCACATCACAGCCTTCACACGGTCAAGAACCACAAGACATCCAGCCTGCCTGGGGGCAGGAGAAGGGGGTCATGGACAGGACCTGTACTGCAGCCTGGAGCTTGGCCTTGCTTGGGTTTGCAGCTGATTCTGCTGTCTCCAGCAGGCCTTGCTGGCTTGTTTGCTCCCACCCCAGAGCTGTGCGTTATTCAGCTCCCCACTCTACCCGCTGGAGAAATTCTCATGCAAACTGAAATAATCTACTGAAAAGTGAACCATTTCCCTCAGTCTGAATTCACTAAATTCAAGAACTGTCAGCTGATCCAAAACTACATTTTCAAACCAAAACCAGAAGGTACCATTTTGGCAGAGGAAAATAGCTGTTGGCTTTGTCTTAATGTAGATGACATTTTTTTCCTTCCCTATACTTCTTTCACCCCCATCCATTTGAAAGTTCACTCACTTGTACTTTCATGGGCAGCACCATCATATTTTTCCTGTCCACCTACCCGTGTTTACCTCTCCACACAGATCTGAAACAGAGACTTCTTATTTCTTCCTCTCTACCTGGACTGATGCTGAAAGCTCTCCTGAGAGAACATTTGCACAAGGAAAGCTCCCTGTGGAGTTCCCTGGAAGAAATTACTTGCTGCATGGAAATGGCAATAGCCACAAGACAACTACACCGCAGAAGCATCTGCAGGGAGGGGAGAGCCTTTCTTGCCTGACATCAGCCTGACATCATCATTTGGCAGTGGTTTCCACAGCAATGCATTTTGAAATACACTGGGTGCAAAATCTTGCCCAGGGAGATCAGCCTAGCAAGACTTTTCAGAAATATTATTTCCCTATAAATCCAGACATTGTGGGATACTCACACTGGATCTTACATTCCAACTATTCCTTTTTGCCTTTGTATACTAAACTCCAAACCTGCTGCAGGGCAGCAGTTCTAGGGTCAATTGGATGCAGCTCAGTTTATTAGCATAAATATGGAGCCACAGGATATTAGGAAAGGAGCGTGCTAAGAACTTCAAAGCTCTTGGAAATTTAGAAAGCATCTAATTATAACTGTTACCCAAAAGGAGTTTGCACATTATTCATAGTCTTTAGAAAAAGCAACTGGCAACGTCAGAAAAAATATAAAACGAGGATTTAGAGTACATGACCTCCTGTTCACATTGTGCATTTGCCATGTAATGAAAGAAAAACAGGAAAGAGTCTTGCCAAGGTATGGAGAGGGGGAAAGAAAAGGCAAGAAGACAACAACAGAATTGAAGGGGATTTTGTTGGCAGAACTTTGAGATTATTACTGCTCCCTTTCACCCGACTTCTCTAACACAACTGCTGTGTGCTGAGGCTAATTTGCCAGGGATGCTGCTGTGAGTGTGGAACCCCTAGTTCATCACCCTGCACAGGTCAGGTGGATCCCATCCTCAGAGACCCAACCCAGAGTGCAGGCAGCAGCAAGGAAGATGAAAGAGGGTTTAGGTCAAACTGTGGCAGGGCTGGATCTAAGCAGAGCTTTAGTAGGTATTTATTAGGATGGCAACACTGGAAGTCCAATGAAATAAATGTAGAACAGCAAATAGCTAGTTGAAACTCAGAGTTTCAGTCACTATCAATGCGCTACACAAATCAAGACCTTGGCATACAGGAGATGTCCTGGCTTAATTGGATGGTACTCTGTAGTTACTTTAGCACACAAATACGCTCATCCATCTAGCTAATGATGCTTCTCCAACCTCATTTTCACATATTACTCCCAATACCCGTAGATTCAGTTATAGCCTCAAAGCCATGCTCAACCCCAACCTGCACCACTACTATTTATACATGAACCAACTTAGCAGGAGAGAGTCAGTGATGAAACTTTTGGTCAAGAATGGATTTGTCAGGGAGAAGCAGAGGTGGATCACCTACATGATGGGAGAAAAGAACCAGAAGCCAGGGGTTCTGGCTCACCAACCACAGGACCTGAATACAATGAGCAGAGATGAGCGTTAGTAACAGGATCAAGGGACAACATCAGATAAGGTGAGAAATTAGGACCAAGGTCCCTGAAGCTCAGTCAGAAGCCTGGAAACAGAGCTGCAGGGTGAGCCTGGGAGCCACCTAGGAGACAGGGTTGAAGAATAGTTATCTACAACAGGTCTGAGAGCTTCCAGTAGGCAGAAACCAGCCAGCCACAGACATGTCTCCAGCACACCTCATACAGGGCCTGAAGGCCTGGGACTGAGCTTAAATAGGCTGCGAGACCATGTGTGGAATCCAGGTGAGGCTGCTTATGGCAATTAGTGTCCTCAGAACTCTAATAGTGATAAAGTTTCAGCCCAGCATTCAGACACATAGTAGAACTGTGCTTGACATGTTGAAAACCAAAACCCTCTTTTTAGTATCTTGAGTAACGCTCCTTTGGAAGTTGTTCTATGCTGTAGTAAGAGTAAACTGGTGAATGCTACAGTATGGAGCAATTGGTGTTCCTGCTGAAATCAGCAGCAAAGCAGAAAGGACTGCCCTGGTATTCTAGATGCGTGCACAAAGCTTTGCCCTGTCTCAAGAATGCAAGTGTGAGGATTTACAGAAACACCAGTACATTTGCTTAACCTCAACATGTGTTCATGTGCCATTGATTTAAGGTACTTTATTGAAGTTATGTTTTTCAGCATCAGGACTTTGCTAGTTACTCTAGCTAAGTTCTTCAAAACAACTTTTTCAATATTTATGTTATTGTGCAGCAGCACTTTAAGATGTTATTTATCAAAAGGTGCTTCATTTCCCCAATTGCATATGTTAAAAATATGTTCTAAAATGATGGGTTGTATATTGTAGTTGAATGTTCTGTTAAACATTCTTGTGGGTGGATTTTTGTGTGTGTGTGTGTGTGTGTGTGTGTGAACTAGATATTTTCTGTTTTTATATTCTGAAGTTGTACCTCATACTGTACCACTGTGCAAAATCTTTCATTTGGTTATACATATTATTCACTGTGCTCTTGTGTGTTCTCCCTCTCTATTCCCTGCTCTACTTATTTACTTTGAAATAGAACCCAGTCATCTCTCACACAGCACTGTAATTTTTATCTTTTTTTTTCTGCAAGATGTTAGCAAAACATATTTAAGTCTGACCCTGACAACCATACTCATTTTCTTTCAAACATTTCAATTATTACTTAATTTAGGCCTGCTTGAATAGTCCTGTTGCCTCTAATATGACCACTGACACAGCAGTGTAGCAGTGTTTTCAAAATGAAAGGGTTTTTTAATTGTCCGTAGAAAAGTTGATGTTAATAATATAACTTCATTCAATATGGTGCATTCTACCACTGAATAGTTCTGTTGCTTTATGGAGATGTGGCTTAGAAACAAAGGAAAATAATAGAGCTTGCCTTGGGTCAAAGTGGTATACACAAATGGTGCAAAGGGCTGAACTCCAAGTTCTGCCTCATGGCTCCATCTTCTGCAGACTGGTGGCTAAGGAGGCACTATAAGCAATCTCCAACTGGCAGCTGGAATTGCTGCCAGCTGGTTTTGGGAAGGGGAAACCAGCTACTTCTGTTGTTGATTTATCAGTACCATACAAAGTCAGGAGAAGTGTAGAGCAGTGTTCAGAGCCTTCAACATTTTTGCGACAGTCAGAAGTCAAAGAATGGGGATCCCCATTTGGGTGGGGATATGGATGCAGCTGTCACTTGGATTTTGTTGGAATGATGCTGACTGGCGCAGCTCTGCAATGCGAAGACATGCAGCATAGGCTACCTCTATATCTCACTTGAGGCATGACATCTAAAATAATATTTGACTATCATAAATAACTGACTGGCAGAGCTAAAATCACCAAGTCCAGACACAGTAAAGCAGCTCTCAGTCTGATTCTAAAATGCCCAGGACCTACTTCAAGATGTAAGTGTTGCTCATATGACCTTAAAAATGACAAGTACATCAAAAATGATGAAGCTGCTTGAGAAGAAATTGCAAGGAGCAGTTAGAAGTGTAAAATAACAGTTTTAAAACTCCATATTGCAAGCCTGGAATAAACATACACTGACAAACAAAGCAGAGTTAAAAAAGTTTGTGCAGCTACACAGTGGAGTAGGAGTTAAAAGGCATTTCTTGAAAAGCTCAAGTCATGCTCAAGAGAGGAAATAGATTCCTGAACGTGACAAATTGCGTGGAAAAGAATGATATGGCAGGCCAAAAAGGGTTTTGAGCAACAACTTGCTAGAGACATAAAAGGTAACAATAAAACCTCTTCAGAAACATTAGGGGAAGGAGTTTTGCCAGAGAGGTGGTGTGGCTGATAGATGATCACTGCATAAAAAGCATACTCAAGAGAGACAGGTCATAGCAGAAAGGTTAAATGAATTGTTTGCATTGTTTTTCATTATGAAGGAGGTGGGAAATGAAGGCAAGAAACAGAGATAAATAATCTGTTTTCATAATGAAAGAAGCATCCTATGGCAGTCCCAGAGAGGCCTGTCCAATAGATCTACTCATTTATTAAGAAATGATCTGGGGACTGTGAGTGTGTGACGAGTGAGATGACAAAATTTATTAGTGGTACAAAATTAATCAGGATAATCAAACCAGAACTGGTTGCAGCAGTTAAATACATAAATAAATAAAATCACAAAACGCAATGTCTCACAAATAAGATAAGAGCTGAATTTCAGTGCCAAACAGCACAAAATAATGCACATTGAGAAAAATAGCCTGTAGTCTACCTACAATATGGTAAGCCCTGAACTAGTGATTACCATTCAGGAATGAGTTACTGGGAAGAATACAGTTAATTCCTTGAAAACATAAACTCAAAGTTCACATAACCATGATTAAATATAATGCAAGTGGTTGCTGGGAAAGAAATAGAGAACAAAATTGAAACTATGCTGCTGCCTGAATCCATTGTGCGCTTTCGTGATGTACACATTTCTGCTCAGTGCATCCCAGAAAGGAAATAACGGAGCGAGAAAGGGTCAGAGGAAGGAACTGACGTTGAACAAAGCCAGAGAACAGCTTCTGTACAAAAATAGACTAACACATTAGGACCCTTCAATCTGGCAAAGAAGTGGTTGAAAAGGATGTAGGAGACACTTATCAAATCAGAATTTTATCAGATCCTCAACATCATGGGGAAGGTCAATAGAGAACAAATACATACTGCTTCTCACAGCACCAGACCTAGGAAGTATCCAATGAAATTACCAAAAGCAGATTTTAAAGAAGTGAAAGGAAGTATTTTTGCAAAGAATGTATGATTATGTTGTAGAATTTTTGCTGGAAGACTTCATGGTGGTCAAAAGCAGAAATAGGCTCAAGGGGGAATTAAATAATTCACTGAAAATGCAATAGACATAGCTTCCAGCTCAGGAAGTGTTCATGAGTATCCAACAGAAGGTGGAAAGTTGTAAGAGAAGGTATATGCTGCACCTGCAGGATATACCAGGATATTAGGTAAAATGGGAATTTGTTCTCACGATGTATAGCAGCTATGTCAAGAGAGAGACAGAGACTACGTGGCTTTTTTCTGCTGACATAGAAGGGAATGTTTCCTCCTGTAGCTGCTGGACACTGAGAGCTAGAAGACGTTCTCCATCAGACTGCACCAATTTTATGTGGATCACATTTTGGACATAAAGCATTCAACTAATAGTCAAGAAAAAGCCTAGTGAGTCATCAAATGTGACCCTATGCTTTGCACAGAGCAGGTTCTTTTCATAATTCACTCTATGAAATTCAGCTAGTCTGTTCTTTAATATCCTCTATGATTAATCTGACTTAAGCACATTATAACAAAAAAATACGTTTTTGTTTGTTTGTTTTCAGGGACTTCCACAGACTTGTCTTCAAAAACACTTGTCTTTTTTTCCCTCTACTAAAAAGCCAAACCACCAATCAGAAGAAATCAAAAGTGACTTCAGAAGTCCAAGCATTCGCTGTGTCATCGACAGGAAAAGCCAGAAAATTACCAGTGCTTGGAGAAGGCTATGGGCCTATGCCAACATGACAACAGGCTGACACATGTGGGGACCAAGGTCTGCAGACCCACATCTGCCTGCAGGGTCCCAGGCACTTCTGTGCCATCTTGGTCATGGATATGCACGGACACGCTGCAGCTGTGCCATTCTGCCTGGGACTTTCTCATCAGAACACTCATTATATGATTGCCAAGGCTTGCCTGCACCAGTGGTTTTTGCCAAGCTGCAGCTGACCCTGCGTTACCTTCACACAGTTTGGGAGGTCCATCTCAGGCCCAGAACATCATCTGATGGGTTTCTAGGAGCTGGCATGGGGCAGAAGTAGGGTCAGTGTTACTGGGGGGTTAGCAGGACCTCTTCCTTTCTTCCTTGAGCTTCTGGTTGCTCTTAGCCTGTCTAGGCCTGTAATTGTTTTCTCGGGCATTAAATGAGACCTGAGGTAGAGTCCTTCTTGGTTTTTGTGCCAGAAATGATTTAAGTCCGTATCATTTCATGAAACCCCTTGTTGAAGTTACACAGTTCATCTAGGTCATAAAGAGCAGTGACAGTATTTTCCATAGATCCATCTTCTTCTTGTACCCCAGAGAAAGCCAGCATCTCTCATAAACGACATTTCAGGAGGGAATAAAATATTTATCAGACTTCTTGATGACAGCACCACATCATTTTGTTTCCTCAATCAGCAGGTCACAGGACAAAATAGCACTTTCAGTCTGTGGTCCAATCTGATGCAGAAAAGAATCAACCTACTCTTTCAACTTGCTTGTCAAGGGTGAGGCTTCTCTGTAACATTTCAATCTTCTTCCCACTCTGTATGGTCATCAGAGACTCAGAAAGCAGACAGCCTTAGGACTGGTCTCCATGGGATGGGAGCAGCAAACTCCTGGCTGTTCCTGACACCGGGGTGCCCCACCATGTCCTGGGGCATCGTGCCGCAGGAGGAGCACATGTCCTGCGGCTGCACAACGTTCTGCCCATCGGCACTGCACGGACTAGTGTGCATTACCAAGGGGTGCTAACAGAGGCTTTTAGGCAATGCCACAATGCGTGCCTTATAATCCATTTAGGGGTTTTAATTCACTTGTTGTAACACATAACAGCTTCATCTCCACCATCAACCTGAACTTCTGCCCTTTCCAGGAGCCACCAGCCGATCCCCCCCCAAGCCAACACACTCGTGATTTCTCTTCCTGGGCATGGCTGCAACTCTGGAGTCATTACCTGGTGTCAGTAGTGGTGGACATCATAGGAACAGTGGGCATCCCTTGGGCAGTCAGACTTGTGTCACCTGCCCAAGGATGCCTGTCCTGTAGCATAGGAACTTTCTCCTTCTTAAACCCTGGAAGACCTTTACTCTTCTCAAGTTAATCCTCTCCCAGCTTCATAGATTGTTTCACCAAAGTGTATTTATGATGGAGCAAAAAGAAAAGTACATTTAAAATACATTCTTGTTTCATTTACCGTTCTGTGTGTGCCAGACCATTCCTGTCCTTACTCTTGCAATACAGCCCTCCAAGAGAAACTTCTGCAAAACCACCTAGGGACGTCCTGCCAGCTTCCAGTAAAGCATGTGAAACTCCTAAGAATCAATTAATCCACTTTGAAACAGTGAGTCCGGCTCCCAAACACTTGGGCAGCTCTCAGTCTGGAGTCAATGCTTTGGTAAGAGCCAGATTCAGAGTAATTCAGTTCCTGAGCAAACCAGGTCCCAGCACAAAAGGATTTGAAGCGTGAAACCTATATCAAACTGGGCATCATCTATACGTGACTCTCTTGAAAACCTGCTTTCAAGGACCCCCAGGGCTTCTGATACAATTAGCTTAACTTTATTTAAAGATCAGCCTCTAGTAGATGATTGATTTTTGGCAGTCTCTGGGTGGTCGTGGAAAACACGTTTTACATTGTCTGTGCAGTCTCTTACCTCTTTCCATTAAAATGTAGGTTTTAGCTAATACACTAAAAGTAGCTTATGTTCAAAGGGGAAAACCGTATCAGAATCCCCAAGAAAAAAAAAAAAAAAAAAAAAGGGATAAAAATCAAAGAAGAAATACAGCAGCAGATGGTGGATTAGCCTACCCTCAAAGGCCACCTGAATCCAGCTAAACCACACAGATGATTAGCAAAGATAACCCCACATCTGGATTACCCCGTGTCCCTGGCCCTCACTGCTCTCTTTCTTCTAGACCGGTGCCACGCTAATGTTTATATCTCAAACACGTCGCTTAATAACTATGCAATTTCATTCATGCAATACATTTTTACGATTTAAGACCTTTGTAGAATTTTACGACTATTTTTAATTTATCATACTAATTCAAACTGTAATATCCTGCCAGAGATGTAGAATAGGGTTGACATATGTCCCTTGTTCTGAATAGAAGAATGTATTAGAGTCTAGCAGCTAGAAAGAGCAAATTTAGGTTTTATCTCAGTCAGATCCATTTTGGTCCCTTCCTGCTCTAGATACCCTGCTATTTTTCTTTTGTTTAAAGGTGGCTGGCAAAGAAAAAGCAAAAATGAGAGCTGTGCCTTTTGTGTTTCTGCTTTTTCCAGTGTACGGACTAGACAGAGTGGGAGAGGTTATTACCTACAATAAAAAAGAATTACTTTCCTTCTCTTTCTTCAGAAATTCAGGTCTTGTGTGTAGAAGGAAAATCTTGGATAGGAGATTGACAAGCAGGACAAGACAGAGCAAATTGCCCTTTGGGACTTCTGTGAAGCTCTGATCTTTGTGCCCACTCGTAGACTGGTCTCTTGTGTTATCAGGTAGCCTGGGGGAAGCACAGATGGAGGAACGAGCTTACAGAAAACTTATTGCCTGGTTAATTTTTGCAGGATGTTGGAGACCAAATACCAAATATACTGGGGGCTGGCTGCCTGATGGGGTTCAAGTTTCCACCCACAGCAGCCCTCCAACACATCTACCCAAAGAGGGGGAGACAAGCTTGATGCTACTCATCATTTGTAACCAAAGAAAAGAAAGAAAAGAAAAAAAAAAATAAAAAGAGGCCTATTCATCACCACAAAGCCACAAAGAAGAGCCCAAACTCAATTTTCTCAATTTGGAAAATAAAATCTTATGCAGGTCACCTTTAATTTGAGTGATGCCAGGTGAGCAATTCTCTGCCTGGGTCTGTCTGCCAATCCCTCTAATTCCTTTTGTCATGATGGTTCAAGAGCATTATTGAAACGCAAAACACAGAGTTTAATTACAGAGGACAATGCACTGGATTACGCTAACTGCTGATCTCGAAAATGGCTTTCTTTCCCTGTGTTTTAATCTCAGCGTTCATGGAATTAGCATGGGAACCCAAACCCAGCCCTCCCCTGCTGCAGAGCACCACTCACTGTGCTCTTGTCCAAATATCAACAAGGAGAAAAATCCCAGCTGAGATGTCAGAGGTGACCCTGGGTGGAAGCCATATCTTGCTTTTAAATCCCATCCTCCACACAGGTTCAGCTCAGCTCCTCCATGCTCCCCATCTGTCTTTGGTGGGGTCCCACCCTGGCAAAGGTTTGCTGGCACCGGCCACCACCAGCACCGGGCTCCAGGCTGCAAGCTCAGTAGCTCAAGAGATGCAAAGGTCTGGGCCTGGGAAACGTCAGCCCATGCCAGGATGTGTTCCCTGATAGTCAGCAAAACTTTTCAGTCCTTCATTTCATTCTATTATTTCTGCTGATGGCACTATAAATAATTACTCCCCACCCTCTGCATGCTTGCGAGGCTTGAGTCACTTTGCTGAACCAAGATGTACGTTTTGCTCTATTCATTTCTGCCTGCTTGTATTTGTGGGTGGCGTTTTCATCCCACCACCACTGCTTGCCCTCCCAGTGGCACAGGGCTTACCGGGGCACTTTTTGGGGGTGCATGAGATGCCACATGGTGGAGAGCATCTCCCCATCACTGGCTGCTGCCCCTTGCAGTGTGGGGGGGCTCTGAACCAAGGGGTCCCCTCCACTGTTGCATCTCCTTTGCCCACCCACAGCCATCAACGACAGCTAGTGGATTTTGAAAACCATTTCTTGTCCAAGTTCAACTGCAGCCCTGCTCAGATCCCCAAACCAGGTTTTGTAGCCATGAACTAAAGGCACTTTCAGGTTTCCTTGCCAGGTCACTCGCTCTCCTTCTGCAAGCTGGAAACAAGGCAGCTATTATCCTGCATCTCGGTCGCAAGGGCCATGCTCCCTCATCATGTCACCCAAAGTCACAAACAAACCACCACCAGTATGCATCACAACAACAATATGAGAGCCACTGACAAAATGAACACAGACCAGGAAAACCAATAAATGCATATCCCTGGGGCACACAGAATTTATTTACAGTCCTGCACCCCTATGAATTAACCAGGGAGCCCGTGCTACAGATTTCTCTCTGCCCCAGCATCTTTGTTTTTGCTTGCCAGCAGCATCTCTTCCTCTCTGAGTTTATTTCTTCGACTGCTCAAGTTGAAACATATTGCTGCCCACAAAACACCTGATACCTCCAGGTGCACTTGCTCAGCTGCTCACATACTGACATACAGCTCTGTTTCCCTTGCTCACTTGGAAGTTTCCCTGTCCCATCCCTCTTTCACTTACAGCAGTTATTGTTGCAGACAAGAAGCCCGGTTCTCTGTCCCTGCAGTACAGCCCCAGAATTCCCAGGTGCTTTAAGATATTCTGACTTCACAACATCTCCTCAACAAGCTCACTGCCCTCCAAAATGACAGCTAGCTGGAGTTTTTGCTGGTGGATTAATGAAAGTTTTTTTTTTGCTGTGCTAACATGTCAACATGCCATACATAAACTGCTTGTCCCCTGATTTACGGGGAGCGGTGGCCACAATCTAGCACTTCTCAAGGAGATTAGTGGCTGCTTTTTCAACCCTAATTCAAGCCTCGAGGAGGTCTGCTATTTGTCAAAAGTGTTATTAACCTCAGCTAAGCACCAGGACAAATGTTTTCCTGGCAGAGCCCCTTGCGGGGAAGAGGGCTCCTTGGGACCCTTGCTCACCTGGGATCCATCTGCAAGGAGAAAAGCCATCTCTCATTAAGCTCAGGGGATCCCAAACATGCACAGAGACACTTGCAGAGGTGGTGAGGAAGGAGCTGCAATACATAATTTGAAGAAAAAGCTCTGGTGTGTAGAAATATAAATGAAGAGATCACTCAGTTAGGCGCAGAGGGGGAGAGAAAAATCAATTGGCAAATGTGCTAGTTAGCAGTTAAATGTTCTCCGTGCACGATGTTCCCACCGAAGGGCAATTTATAAGCCCAGAGAAAGCTGCTGTGGGTTATGCCGCTGAGTAGAAACTCCAGAACAAATACAACACCATTGCCCCTAAACCCTAGGATCCAGCTTCCTCAGAAACGCTCTGCATTGATAGTGCAGTGCGCATGGAAGGACGTGGTGAAACTCTCTTCACCTGGTGCAAGGGAAGGCAGCGGGGAGAGGAGCCAGTGGCCACGGGGGCAACTGGAGGAGAGTGCCAGGGAGCAACTTCTCCGGTGATTTGTGCGATAGGTAACCCAACTTATCTTCCACCGAGTGGCAGCTCTTTGATTTAAAGAGGAAGGAATAAAAGCGCCTAGGGCATGCACGCAGTTATTTCAAAGGAAGCAAGGGGAACGGAGGGGAGGAGGCAGAGCCCCGTGTCCCCAGGTGCGCTGCGGGAGGGCACCGCGCAACCCTGCCCACACCGGGCGGCCGGCCAGCAAGCCGTTGGACTTCTCTCCAGAAAAATGGAAAGAGAGGGAGAACGGGGGGAGCGAGAGAGGGGTAGAAGCCGTGCCAGCAGCCCCGGCCCCCAGCGCGTACCTGCTGCCGCCGGTCCCAGGTGAGCGGCTGCCCCCAGCCATGCCGTGGTGCTGGCGAGCCCCGAGGTCGTCCAGAAGAAGCGAGAGTGTCTACCGCTACTTGGGAAGACAGAATAGAGTACAAGCGTTAATTAAAAGAGTCTGAAGGCTCTCTCCTGCTTGCCTGCTCGCTCTTTTTTTTTCCAGTACCGGATCGGATTTAAAGGGCTAGAACCCCAATTTGGTGTTGTTGCTCCCCAGGAGCGATGCTCTCCTGCTCCGGCCTGCCAGCTCCAGCAGCAATTCGGCTCCCATCGGGACCATCCTGGCAATCCAGCAAGCCCGTAGTAAGCAGCGGCGGGAGTTCCTCGGTGACAGCAGCAACAAATTGTAAATCAATGCTTTGGAGAACAGGCACGGCCGCTCGCGAGCAGAGATGCTATTGGCAGCATGGCGAGACGGAGGGAGGAAAGTTTGCTTTCTACAAGCTCCTGGCAGCTCTGGCAAGGTGGGAGGAGGGTCTTGTCCCCTCTGTCCTAGTGCTACCACCTCTCCTGGATGCCAGTGTTGGTGCCCAAAGGCTCTGCCCTCCCACGCTGGGTGGCCACAGGGAAGGGCTGCGTCACCCCAGCATAGCATGGCCATCGGGAGCATTCCCATTTGGACGTGGTGACCACTTGTTTGTGCCAAGGTGGCCAGAAGAGGATCTGCCACCATCAGGAGCGCAAGTGGTGCTGATCCCACCTTCAACTTCCTAGCCATTGGGTTCCTTCAGGGGTCTTCCAGATCTTCATCGAAGCATCCGTCTCCAACAGTCGACTCTCTTGGAGCATCCTGATTTTCTCAGCATGGCACACAGTGAAAACATGTGGTCACGCCTTGACAGATTGCTTTCCCATTCCTTCCCCAGCAAAGAGGTGCAGAAGACTGAGTGGTTTGCATTGAGCTCGACTTGGTCCAGACTTTAAGCTCAAATGAGAAAAACCAAAGAGGAACAACCAGGAAAGAAAGAACCTTATCTCCTCCTCTTTTTTCCTGGTTTGGCCCCAAAATGCAACCCACCGTCACCGAGGCCAGTTTCAGAGCATCATGGCTGGTGCTGGCTGTGTCCAATCAATCTCCTCCTCACACTAAGGGCTGACCTGCATGTTCTGGCTTTCTCTTTTCTTATTAATTACACAAGGTTGTGGATGCCAAAATGAAAAGCTGGTTTTAATTCCATGCTGCAACCCAGTTCCAAGCTGCTGAGATAATTAGCAGTTTTTTTTGTTGTTTTGTTTTTTTTTTTTCTTTTTTTTTTTTAATGAAAAAGGAGACTACCAACATGGAGGAAGGAAAGATGTGGAAGGAGAAGAATCATGGTTGGGGCCTGGTCAGTGAAACTGCATTCAAGTCAGAGATGGACTCGAGCTTCAAAGCACACCAGCGCCCTGGGGGCTGAGCCTTCAGCACCCGGTGAGGTGCTCCTGAACATGGTGAGGGCGCGTGCTGGATGGCGCTGCAGGACAGCTCTGCAGAGTGGTGCGCTCCGGCGTCTGCTTGGCCCAGGGCCACACTGAGGAACGGAGAGGCTCCGTCTCGTCGCAGTAGCCTGTTGACATCCATCTGGCTCTAGGGAGGCAAGAGAAAGCAGTTTTGGAGCCTGCTTTTCCACAAGTCTTGGGTAGCCGCAGCTCTGAGTTGCACCACCCTCGGGCTGTCTGGTTAGCTGGAGCAGCACCACCAGACTGAGTGGGTTCCTGCTAGTGGCAGGAGGGTTTCACCCCAAAGCACATCTATCCAAATCACTTATGATCTTTGTGAACACTTCCAAAATCAACCTGATGGCAAGCATGGATACAATTTCCCAGGTTAATGCTGAGGTGAACCATCAGCTGCAAATTACTAGGCAATATGTTCCTTGGTAGAGGATGCAGGAAAGCACTTCTCTATATAAAGGAGGAGCACCACGCGGAGGTGAAATGCCAGCAAAAACAGCATGTCCCCAGAGAGTGCAGCCTCCAGCCTGAATTGTTGCTTTCTCATGTGCATCGCAGAGACATGCGGTTGTTGTTCCTTTAATTATTAATCCTTGCACTGACGTATTATATGTGCATGGGTTTCTGAGGGGGGGGGCTCCAATGTAAAAATGAAAAATACATTTCATTCTCTCTCTTAAAACTTGTCTCTATTCCATGACCAATTTTATTGCCGTTCCGCTCTAATTTTAAATATAACGAGAAACATTAAGGCTTTCAATTAAAAGATCTCTTTCTGGAGATACTGGAAAGTAGCCTGAAGTATGGACCACGTGTGCCATGTTTAAGTGGGATGCTGCCTGCTATCTGATTTCCAGTTTGGTCATTGCTGCGGGGCACAGTGCTTGTGGCTGACTTTGCCAAGCTGTGCAGCAAGCACTGCTTTCAGGAGCTCCTCACAAGATGCAGGCTGTAGTGAGGGGCAAATAAACCTCAGCACGATGTGACCCTGAATTCTGAGATTTTTTTGATGTTTGCATCTGAATTTTACATCTCTTCTATTTTCTTTGTAATGGGCTGAGCCACAGCCATGGCACAGGAGGTCTCCTGCTGCAGTGCAGATGGAGGATCCAGAAACTGCCTGTAGAGCCACTTTTAGTGACAGTGACATTGAAGAGAGTCCTCGTTTACCATGATTTTATCATTGCATTCTTCGGACAGTGTTAGGTGTGAAGTTTGATCCATGGAAGGTTTGTCCAAAGCTTCTTTTCTCCAGCAACCTAAATCTTGCACGTGGCCTCATTCGGTTTTGTCTTTTCAGGGCACCAAGTCCCCTGGAAAGCTTGCAGCTAGGGAGCTATTTTGTCCGAGGCAGAAATCAGTGTTTGCAAATATTTGCATTACCAGGGTACCAACAGCGTTAGACCCAGCTGACGAAACCCAAAGTTGCCATTTCTCACAGATGTGCTCAGCCCCCTATTTTTCACCCTCCAGCAGTGTCACAGCGCCCACAAAGCATCAGGACATTGTGTCAACAGAGGGCAAATGTGGCCCATTCACACATCCTGAGCTGAACTCCAGCCCGGCTAACACATGGACACTGCTCTGCTTTGGTATCTCAGAAGTGACATTTTGACATGTCTCTGCCTTATCAGGACAGACAGCCATCACATTACCATTTTAAAAAGGGAGATGCATTGGGCAAAAGACGCATTGGGCTCCATCAAGTTTTCCCATTGACTTGGCAGGTCTTGGTGTCTGTTGGGGTGCTTGGGGTTTCACAGGCAGAGCAAGGAGAAGGACATTGCCGAGCAAGGCTGCAGTTGGCAGCTCATTTTCCTTCTGGTGTGTTGCTGCTTTCTTAATGGAAGTGGCATCTCTTTGATTTTATTAACTACAAGGATGTTAGCAGAGAGCTTCTTGTGACGCTGGGGAAAACAGCGGGTTTCTGAGGATAAGATGAAAAGACAGAGCTGGGTATTATAGCAACATGTAAAAAACACCACAGCAAAGGCTTTTCAGGTGAGAAGAGCTTCCAAGTTGGATCAGACCCACCCTGGCTCCATGTAATTAGCCGAGAGCAAGCAGACTGCATCGAGCATGGAGCGCTTGCCTTGTATGGGGCACCTCCCTGCCCTACTCCAGCCAGGAGAAGCTCAGCCATCCTTCCCTACATGCTTGTGTCTGACTGCAGTTTTGCAGGGTGTGCTGGGCACGGGGGCAGGGGGATGACATGCAATCCATGCAGTGGGGTTGCAGGAAACCCATCAGCCAGATGCAGAGCTGTGCAGGATCTTGTCCAAAAAAACATCTTCTCTGACACAAATGGTGGGGCTGCCTGGAAAGCCAGGGCTGGCCAAGCACACAGGTGGGCAGCTTCTTCCATTCTCAAGCCAAGTGGTGTCAACTTTTGTCATTACTGCATGATTTTCATGCACCGGCTTGCATCCTGTCTCTCTGTGTCATATTTTCTGGAGGGCAAACCATCTGCTCACTTGCATAGGTCTCAAGGCTGGAAGACCCATTGCTCCTTCTCCCACTCAAAGTTTCCAGTATGGGCCAGAGAGTTTCATTGATTTAACATATTGCTACAGGGCAGCAATGCTGTCTGGAGACTCCAAATCTGATTTAATTAATTTATAATCCGAGACAATAATTCTCTTTTTGCTGACATGGAAGCAGGATTCAGTGTATCTGTTCTGGGCAGACAAGGGACTCTGAAAGTGCAATATTGTTTTAGGCCAATAAAATAGGCATATGCATTTTCAATTAATCAGACTAATTAGAGCCCTTCAGTAAAGAGAAAAAAGCAAAGAAAATAAAACATGTCAGAAACATAGAGGAAGAGTTTTACTCTCCTAAATTCAAAGGAAAAGCTTTGAAAACCTTGTTTGCTTTCTCCAAATATCACAGGGGATTACTTAGGACTTCAAAGGAATTTGGAAACAAACAAACAAACAAACTAGCTATACATGGAGGATCTGATTCTTAATCTACTCTTCTATATCTGCCCCCAGTATCTCCATTTTGTGACTTTCCAAATCCCTCTGTTATGTGGCGAAGTCACAAATGTGGCTCAGGCCACAGAGGAAGTTCTCATTCATCTCCCGGCATAAAGCATTTTTAATTTAATTTCAAATTATGGTTTTCACCCAGATTTGCAAATGAAACTACATTCATGTCACATGGATGTGCATGTGTCTGTCTGTCCCAGTTGCTTCTGCATTCCTGGGAGCAATTTAGGTGAATTAGGCATAGTCATGCTCAGCCAAAGTAGATGCAGCCTGGTACATGTCAGGCAGGAGAGCCCTTTGAAAGGTGCAAGTCCTGCAAAAAACTTTTCTTGGGCTTGCAAGACAGTGGGACACCAGGCATTACTAGCCCTAGCACAAGGAGATATGATGAGGACACATAAAATAACAGTAACTGGGCTCCAACTAATGGCTGTTCAGAATTAGAAACTAAAAGAGGTTTTGTGTTTTGCTGTTTTGTTTCCACAGCTAGTGGGTCGATATTTTGTGCACGGGCTTCCCAGAACCCAGGCAAGAGCTGCACACAGGCAAATGATGGGAATCCCTACTTCTACTGACACAGGTTTTAAAAGATGAACGTGAAGGAGACCTAGATCATCTTGCTTTGTGACATAAATCTGCCTCTAACTAACTGTGCACTCAGAAGAAACCTTATTGATGGGCTGGTTTAAATATTCAAAACTTATTAAAAATAGGAAAGCATTTACTGACAGTTTTAAGGACTGCTTTTCATTTAATATATTTAGTCTAAGGAAAAGCTAAGGTCATGGAGGCAGCCCACACATTCATTTAACAGTCCATCAATCCACCAGTTCTTCACTAAAATTTTTTTTTGCATATATTGGCCAACTCAAACTTAATTTCATACTGAAGCAACAATCTCAAATGCCTGCTCTTCCAGCAGGTTTCATGACAACTGGATGGATGAAAGAGAAAGACCAAAATCATGTCCCTAAGATGAAGAGTCAAATTTAACTCAAAAGAGTTTAAGGGGACAAAACCACAGGAAAGTATATCCTGTTAATTCTTCTGTTCACATAATTATTTCTCTGTTTGTTGTTGTTGTTGTTTTCCCTTTAACTGACTTAGAGACGGTTAGAAAAATTTAAGTTGCCTTGAATCAGGAAATCATTCAAATAAAAGCCTAGCCCATGCAATCTGCTCTGCTCCTTTGCAGGATCTTTCAGCAAAACACCTGCAGGACTGTTTGGAGTTGCAGGGCTCATTCATTACTGCAATTCCAATCTGCCAGCCTGTGCTGTGGTTACAACGTGGTCACCATCCCTTTATCGGTCGAAGCCAGGCATTGCCTAAAGCAGTAGAAAGCCAAAGAGCGCCTCTACAAAGAGCCCACTCTTTCATTCTTATTTCCAGTGCACATTCCTTATTGTTGTGGCCACTTTATTGTCCTTTGCTCTTTCACAAGGACAAAGAGCAACCTGAACCAACACAACAAAACAAGCCAAGATGCTGGCTTTGTTATAGCAAGATGCCAACAGCCACCTCTCCATTTGTGTCACTTTACCATGAGCTTTTTCACCATCCAGCATGGGCAAACCCATCTCTGGGGAGGTTTGCGCCCAGCTCCTGGGACTCCATCATGGGGCCACCAGTCCTGCTTGGTCATCCTGGGGCTGCCATATAGCCCCAGCCCTGGCATGGACAACATGAACCTTCTGCACTATGGACATCTGGAACACAAATCCTGTGAAGAGTGACTGAGGGAACTGGGGTTGTTTAGTCTGGAGAAAAGGATGCTCAGGGGAGATCTTATGGCTCTCTGCAACTACCTGAAAGGAAGGTGCGGGGACCTGGGGGTTGGCCTCTTCACGCAGATAACTAGAGATAGGACTAGAGGGAATGGCCTCAAGTTGCACTAGGGGAGGTTTAGGTTGGAAATTAGGAGACATTTCTTCTCAGAAAGAGCAGTCAGACATTGGAACTGGTTGCCCAGAAAGGTGGTGGAGTCACTGTACCTGGGGGTGTTCAAGGAAAGGTTGGACCTGGTGCTTAGGGATATGGTTTAGTGGGTGACATTGGTAGTAGGGTGATGGTTGGACTAGATGATTTTGAAGGTCTTTTCCAATCTTAATGATTCTATGATCAAACACAGCCTTAGGTCCCCAGCTGCCATCCCCATTCAAGCCAAATCACACATCCAGTAAGAAAAGCAATAGGAAGTAGCTGTTTGCGCATTTTCACAGCAGCCCACCAAGAGCCAAGAAAAGGAGTTGAGAACTCACTGCAAGAGGAGGTGTCAGGTCAATTCACTGGAGGTGCAGCAACTGCTCAGAAATGGGATCCCTCGCCAGTGTCCCATCCCAGCATCCCACACTGGCCACAGGGTCCTACCCTGGCTATATGAAAAATTTCCCTGAGAGGATGAAATAGTTTGGCTGCCCTCTTCCCAGGAAAAGAAAAACATTTTCTGTCAACTGGGGAGTCTTTCAAGCACTTTCTAGCCCCCATGTTTGTTCTTGATTATGATTTGGGATGGATTTTGGCACACTGGGTACTGCAGGCACTGTGACCATGCTCTCTGCCCCGCAAAATCCCGCTTGGCATTTCAAGAGCTCCGGCATGCACGCAGCTGCTAATTGGGTTTTTATGAGCTCCTGCACCACTCTCGTTTGAGCAACTCAGAGGGCTCAGCAAAAGAGTCATTAAGCAACTCTTTGAAGTGTAGCTATTATTACCTAAAATGCTAAGCACGATTTAATGCTACCAAATTGTGTAACTTGCATCCAGCCGCACACGATGCAAACTGTGCTTGCTCTTATACGTGCAGCTGGCACGTGATAGTGTGCAGGGGAGGGAGGAGGGAAGCTTTCAACCTGTGCTTGAGAATATGTACATCCTGTATGGATCTGAGGCACTTGCTTAAAATCAAGATACCAGCAAACAGTCCCGACAGTGATGCTAAGATGTATGCTTACATCTGCATGGGGCATTGTTCCTTGCTTTCCTTCAGAGGATGCTGCAGGACACTGGGCGAGGTCCCTGATCCCAGGATGCTGCCAGGAGCAGCGTGGCTCTTACCTTGGCTTTCTGTCTCCATGGCAATGGCTCTGCGTCATCCTTTTAGCTCAGCAACCTCAACCGATGCAAAATCTGGCCTCATTTTGGGATCCCAGGGTAGAAACAAGTGCAGACAGCTCTCCTTGCTGATGTGCAGGCAGGAAGGTGCTGGCCACAGGGACGGCTGGAGCAGTGGGTGTGTGATGTGTGAGCCAGGCTCGGAAGAGGTTTCACCAGCCTCTCTTTCACCCCACGTTTTTCCTCTGCTGTGTGCAGAGAAAGCCTCAATCCGGTAGGTAAAACACCTGACCTACAAGCCAAGAAAATCCCTGAGGAGGCTGAATGGGCTGTGGCAGGGGAAAGACAAGGGATGGAGCAGGACTGGTCCCTCCTCCTCTGGCAGAGGCAGAGATGGGACAATGCTCCCGTATTTTGTACCTCTGTGCAGGCAGAAGTGGCACCCACATTCCTCTGTCTTAGGTCATACGTTGTCTTTCCAGGAAGGGAAACAGGAAAGGAGGCCTCCTGAGTGCCTGCTCAAAAAAAAACAAAGCCAAAATCTAAAACAATTTTACACTGAAAAGTTGTGAGCAAGAGGGTTTTTGAAGGGTCTTGGAGGGGAGAGAAGAGCAACTTTACTCAAAGCATCCATGGGTGACCATCAGGGCTGTCCTGAGCCTGTCCACTGATAGGGCCTTGCCTATTTCCTTTCCTAAATCATCACCCCATAATCACCAAAGCAATTTTTTTTTTAATGTGATTTAGGTTAAAATTAAAGAGATTCTCCCTCCTAAGCCCTCATTTGGGGTTAATCCTGTATTTGTACTAGATAGGAATGAATCAAATAATTGAAGGAGTAGGTCACCACAACAACTAATATCTTCATGCAGTGCTTTCCATTAACATGTTTGGGATTATATCAATTCAGCTGGGTCCTGGAGAGCAAAGATTAACTGTTCATGTGGTCTTCCTCATGTGGTTACCTCCTCATCAAGATCCTAGAAAACCTCCACTGGCCAACCCTCACCCACCCATGCCAAGGACAAAGGAGAGGCACAAGGAGAGCCAGGACACGCTCCCCCATAGCCCCCCAGACATCCTTTTTGGGATGGGGAAGGGACCAAAAGGCCCTTGTTGGTCTCAGATGTTAGCTGATGGGGTGATAGGATGGGAAGAAATTAAAGAACCTGGAGGGAAAGTGCAGGTGACACGATCCCCCTGCTCTGACACTGACTTTCTTAGGCCATGGTGCAGTCACCTGGGAAATCCTCAGGGATGGTGGTGTAAGAGGGTTTGCTCTGCAAGAGAAAACCCTGCAGGCATGCATTGACTCATGCTTTGGGCAGAGGAAGCTGTCAGAAGAGGCTGATCACACAGGGACAGCCCTGGCCAGACAAGCGTGTCAGCTGGGCAGAGGGCCTCAGGAAAGAGACCTGGGCCAGGCCGCTGGGCAGAGGAGCTGACCAGGCCCCTGCACAGACTGTGACTTTGCCAGAAGGACTTGAAGGGGTCAAAAGGACCAAAGCCTCAGGTCCTTGAGCACAGAGGTGATGAGGACAGAGGGGACTGCATGGTGGCGAGGGGTTGGCCTTGGGTACGTGGGCTGCTCCCCGGCCTTTTCCTGCTGCATGGGCTGAGGCTCACTGAGCATCAGTGGGGCTGTGGCTCAGGGCCTGGGGCTTTGTCTGTTTGGATTTGCAGGCACATGCATGAGCATCCACTGTGCGTGAGCACATCTTTCCATGCAGGAAATCCCAAAGCTAAGAGCCCGCTTAAGAATAATCCCCTGGTCTTTTCCACATGCAGAGAGCAGGGGTCCAGCTATGATCCCCCTCCCCAGTGGATTACTTGAGGAGACGTCTGCAAGACATCCTCACAAACACCTCCTCCCCCAGAAGCATTTTTCCTCCTTGGTTGTTCTGGGAGTGAGTAAAGGCCTCAGGATTTTGCCCACTGATAATATAAAACAGGTGCAGAAGGAGCGTGCTGCCAGCGCCACTACTCCTTAGAGCTCCTGGTGGTTTCAGAAGCAGCCTGTCTTTGCACAGTGCTGGACCATGGTGTCTAAAACTGTAAATCCAGTACTATAGGGGCTATTCAGATAACAGAAACCCTTGAATTCAAAGGAAAATGGGCAGCACACACCTCTGCTGGGTTACCTGCGACCGCCCTTCTATCAGCACAGTCCTGCCCTACAGAAATGCTGACTGCACATCAGCCACTCAGTCTACATGAAATGCATTTCCCAGACTGAATTGACAGTGGAAATTTCTGGGCAGTAGTCCTGCTCCAGTTTCCCATATGTACTCACTCCTAGTCGTGACTATGCTATTATTTTTATAGTTGCACTCTGCATTAACCTGTTACTGATATCACCATATCATATCGCAGCATGGTATATTCATGGTGCAAGCCCTTCTTGCTTCAGACCACAAAAACTCCTTTGCCAGAAAGGCAGCTCTGCCCTACCTGTACCCGGCTGTCACACAATGCTATCCATGTTGGAGGGCTCAAGTTTCCCCAGTTTCCAAGGGAAAGGGTTGCAGGAGCAAGCCTTATCCCATATCACCCAGGAGCTCAGCAGTTAAAAACAAACAAGCAAAAAACCAAAACCACCACCAACAACAAAAATGTAGTGCACAGAGCATGGGAGCAAATCCCGAAGGCAGGGGTGATGGTGAAAAAGCCCTGTACCAAGTGTCCCCAAAAGCTGCTCAGGAGACAGCTGCAGTTGTGAGCACAGGTGTTTCATACATGCCAAACTCCCAAGCCCTGGCAGAACTGCATGATCACTCCTGTGCCCCCAGGGCAGGGCACAGGTCCCTCTGCCACACAGGGCCAGGTGAGCACCACAGCTTCTGCTCTGCTCTGAGCCACTCCAGCTTTTGTTGCATTTTTTTGCTTTGGTGGGAGCTCATTCCATTTAAGATAGGATCTTTTCCAAAAGGGTAGAAGCTATTCAGCATTTAAAAAATATTTATGTCATAATATTTCTCATATGACTGATGGCATTACAGGAGCTGATAGAGCATTAGACCTGACATCATATGTTTCTATTATTTAAACGGACAAAATCAAGTCAAAATTAACAGTCCTGCTTGCTAGTTCAGTGATAAGAGACAGGATAACAACTCCGGCTTCAGTCAAATTGCTTTTGACTTTTGTCAGTGAATTGGTTTTTCATATATGTATAATTTCCTTTCCCATTATATTAGGACTGGGGAGAGATACAGTGTCAAAATCCAGATCAAAATGATGGAATGATAATGGAGAAGGCAAGGGCTTATCAGCTGGGGCTGTCATTCAGCCCACAGCATCACCATGGAGGCTGGTGGGAGCCGTGCCCCATTGCTCCTCAGCCTCTGCCCAGCATCCCCAAAATGCCTCAACACCCCTACCTGGCTGAAGCATCTCTGCTGGGAAAGCCTTAGGGGACTGGGGTAGAAAAAGGGAGCTCAAGACAAACAAGAAATAGTTGCTTATGAACCACAGCAATTCTTGTTGAGCTTGAGAAATCATCTCTGATTTCTGGAGCCAGCTACAGGAGGCTCCAGGGAGGCTTGGGCTTGGTGACGCACCGCCAATTAGAGCTCAGGATGTAAAGTGTAATGAGCCTGAATGAGCACAGCTATTTGATGGGATGGAAGGATAAAAGAAGAGTGAGTGGCCAGGCTGCTCCACCCACTGAAGCACTTCATGGCATGAGGAAAATAATTAGCACCTAAAATGAAAATGAAACAGAATTTGAAGAAGCCAGGAGAGTTAACAAAGAAAATTTGTCATGGAGGGCTCAGGTAAACACAAATGAAGATGCAATAGAGACACTAAGTGACATTTTCAGAAGTAGTTTAGTAAGCGTAAATCTCATTTTATGCAGGACTTCAATTTCCATGGACCACGATGAAGCCTGAGCTTCAGGAAACCTGGTTTACACGATGTTTAGACACCTAAAATACAGTCCGGAGCTCAGGGGCTACAAGATATCCCCCATGAAGGAGCCTTACACTGCGCTCAGCATCTTTAACAGCCTCTGGCCAGACTCTTGTGGATCAAGTCCACCTCTGTCCTAAGCTCCACAGCCATTTCAGAAATGGGATTTAGGACAGCCTGAAAACTTTGCCCAAAATCCTATTTCTACAAGCGAATGTTGCTGAGCATTTGGCTCTGAAGTGTCATTTTGAATACTACTCCAAGTGGCTTGGAGCCACTAATGAAAGCCCAGAGCTGCACTTGGAGTTTGTAAGTAGCGTCCAGGAACAAGCAGCAGAGATCCGAAAAGGACTTAAAGGTAGGAGGCTGCAGATGTGAGCTCATATAACATCAAAAAGGAGAATAAAGTGATGGCAGGGAGGAGCTGGGTCCTGCCCAAAGGATGTGTGGGTACCACATTTATCACAGACATGGAGGTGTGCTATGGGGCGGCACAAGACCTGAGCCAACCGGTGCAGTAATAACAGCAAATGGAGTCGAGGTTTAATGAGCACTAAAGGGAGGGATGGCTGGAGACAGTTGCTCTCTTACCATGATTCACAAAATGGGCACCTGGGGTGTGATCCAAACACAGCTCCCTGCTTCAGGGACCCATCTGTAATTTCTCCATCAGTAAACCAGTCTGGTAGGAGTGGCTGTGTCTGATAATGCTGCCTAATTCCCACCAGGAGGTACAAATGAAACCGTCTGGTGCCTTTTTTTTTTTTTTTTTTTTTTTTTTAATTATTCCTCCTGTCAAGGAAGAAATTGAAGGATACTTTATTCTGTCCTTATTCAGAACCATTCATCTCAAAACAACTTTCCTTGTGGCCATGAGACCACATTGTCTTCTCCTGTCTGTCTTTGGGAGACAGATATTCCAGAGGAAAATGTTAAGTTCCCCTTTTCCTGGCATTTCCTCAAGCAGACACCAACCAAAGCATCTTGACGCTTGAGGGTTCATTGTCACACTTGTGCTGTGTTTTTCTGGTGGGTCTCAAGGGCTCTGTACACACCTGGGAAAAATGATGACCTTCATATGAACAGTTCCCAGCCTGTCATTACAGATACAACCCCCCTTTGCTTGCCTTTGCTAAACAATGTTATCTTGCATTCAGGTGAGAATGTAACATCTCAAGTACATAATTCTCCTTACCTGCAAGCCTGATGCAGCTGCAGCCCTATGCTGTTACTCTGGGACAGGTATTCATGACTCAGCCACAATTGCTGGTGTAAAGCTGGATAAGCCTTAAACTCCTCACGTCTCCATTTGCCACTTGCAAAAGCAGGACAGTTAATGACCGATATTCTCCAGGTCTTTACTATTCTTCTGTTATTATTAAAATTGTAAATTGCCGTGGCCAGAGACAGTTCAGACAATGATACAGCCTCTGGGCTTTTCCTTAATGCAAATAAATACTTCCATTATGGCTATGATAATCAAAAGCTCAATAATGCTGACACAACATCAATAACAGTGCCTTAAGTGAAGGAATGTTACCATTTGGGATCTTTGAACAGTCATCCCTTACACCAAAGCTTTAGGATTTAATGTATTACTATAAAAACATCAGCAAGGTCCCTCTGCAATGTGTAAACAGGCTGATAATACCCAATAACCACTGGGGACATGCTGAATTACCTGGGTTGGCATGTATTTGGGAATGGCAGATATACCTGGTAATTCTCCTTTGAGAAGTAAAAGATGTCAAAATACCCCGGTTGATGCATGTATCTCTGTTATTACGGATACAAACTGCATCTTTACCTGCTATGCAGGTAGCACCAAGATGATTTATATTACTACTGCTACAATTATTATTAGAGCTGAAAAGATCCTTAGGCACAGCAAGACCATTATAGAATAAAATATGAAAGTAAATTGCAGAGGAAGTAAAATAATTGAAGTAATAACTGAAAACGCATAATGCACAAGAAAATACTGTAATCCAACAATGACTTTCAGTGTTGCAAAACTGGAAGGCTTCCATAGGGAAAAAATAATGGCTTGTACCCATGTAGGAGACCCTCTGTAACACTGATGTGTTTTTGTGAGCTTCAAAGCCCACAGCAGAAAGCTGAGATGGTGCCAGGGAAAGCACAAGCAGGGGACTGCAGCTTCATCCCTAGTGCAAGTTGGTTTCAGCTGGTGGCATCAGTGAGGAAGGTATTAAACTACCTTAATACTTCTCACCCTGGGGATGTTCAGAGTTTCTCAAGTTCAGGCCTCAATCCCACGAACAGCAGACTTGTTATTGTGCTCCTTACTCACCACCAGATGTGGTTACTGGGGATTATTCTGTACTTTCATAGGATGCTAACAGCAGGACCGGTGTCACTGTCCTGGTTTCAGTTAGGATAGAGCTAATTTTCCTCCTAGTAGCTGGTAGGGTGCTATGTTTTGGATTAGGATGAGAAGAGTGTTGATAACATGCTGATGTTTTAATTGTTGCAGAGCAGTGCTTATACCAAGCCAAGGACTTTTCTGCTTCTCACTCTGTCCTGCCAATGGGCAGGCTGGGGGTGCAGCAGGAGCTGGGAGGGGACAGACCCAGGACAGCTGACCCCAACCGGCCAAAGGGGTATTCCATAGCATCTGATGTCATGCTAAACAACAAATAGGGGTGGCTATCTGGGGGAGGCGGGGAGGGGGGACAGCTGCTTGGGGATAGGCTGGGCATCGGTTAGCAGGTGGTGAGCAGTTGCATTTTGCATCACTTGTTCCATACACATTATTATTAGTAGTACTACTATCATTATTATTTTCCTGTCTTAATAAACTGTCTTTATCTCAACCCACAGGCTTCACTTTCCAGTTTCTCTCCCCCTTCCCAGAGAGGGAGGGGGGAGGGTGAGCAAATGGCTATGTGGTGCTTAGCTGCCAGCCAGGTTAAACCACAACAGTCACACAGACCTAAAGCTGAACCTCTTTCCCCCTTTCAGTCCCTTTGGAAAGGCCTTTCACTTCGAAAGCTGCTTCCTCCACCCCTTTCCTCACTGGCACTGAGAAAACAGATGTAAGGATTAAGGTGTTCACATGCACATGGGTCCTGGTGCAGATATTTGATGTGGGAGAGCATCCAGTGCAAAAGGGTCACATGCTTTAATGGGAATAAACGTGGAACAAGTCAGTGGGCAGCAGAAGATGCTGTGAAATTTGGTGATGCTGCTCATCAGTGCCACCAATCCTAGCTTCCAACAAAATGCTGCTAAAAGTTGACTTTGTTTCAAGGGAGTCTGGACAAGTTTGCAGAGAAGAAATGCATCATATCACACCGTGCGCACATGGAAAGTTTTCCGGTGCAGTTGGCTCCTGAGCTGGAAATTCCTGGAACCTGGAGGGGAACCAGGGAGGATTTCCATGGATCTGTGCCCAGTTACACACTTTCACAGCAGACATCCCCTGGACTCATCCTGGAGACAGCGCCAGTAGCAAAGTGAATCTGTCCCTTCAACCTCTCCCAAATTCAGGGCATCCACCAGGGCCCCAGGTGAGTGCTGCCTGAGGATTCCTTGTTTCAAAAGGTGCTGCAAAAACATCTACATGTCTTAACTCCATATTCTGCACTTTATTGCTCTTCAGGTTTGCTGGTCTCTTTCTAGGGGACCACAATGATCCTTCCCACCTCACATCCAGATTATGCTTATTAACCAGCGTGGCTGGGACTGATAGAAGCTCTCCACTTGAGCTGCCTGAAGAAGCAGCTCTTCCTGGGTCATTAAAACCAGTCTTCATATCCTCAGAAGATACCACAAGTCAGCTACAGGCTTTGCAATGCCAGGCAGCAGGGACGTCCACAGTCCTAGAGGAAAGGTCACCTTAGTGCCTTACCTTGCTCCAGCTTTTCCTTCCAGCTGAAGCACACAGCCCAGGGTCTGGGCATGCTCAACACAAGGGCAAGGAGAAACACTCGCAGCAGAGATGTGAGACCAAAGGTCTGGGTCTCAACATGCCTATGTCAAAAAGAGTTTGCAGCCATTATGGGTTCAACGGGTCTACAGCACAAGGTGCCAAAAAAGAAAGTCAAGTGTTGGCCAAGGGCCAGGTGGAGAAAGGCACAGACTTCACAGTGAAGGTCTCTCCTAAGGATTGCTGGCATTTGCAATCATCTCTTCACTAGTGATAGCGAGGCACTTCAAAACACGGGGAGAAGAGCACCTCATGGTATTTTAAGGATCACACAGGGCAATTTGGGATCTCTCCTGTGGGATTTGTTTTCCTTCTCCTGTTTCCAGGCAGCAGCAATTGCTGTGGTCTGCATGTCAGGGTTATGCCAGTGGATTTACAACTGCCACAGGAAATTTGAGGCATAGAGATGTTGGATGGCACTTCCCAAGAGCACAAATAACTTGGCTGTCACCCTCCCTACCTCACCACCACCAGTGGCATTGGCAGAGGTTTACAAACTACCCTTCAAAGAACACCTGTGAGTTGGTGGGAGGCTATTCATTGTTGGGGTTTGTTCTTCCCAGCTCCTCTACATCCCTCTAGTTGGGTTTGAAGGGCTCAGCCCTGATTGAAGCTGTATTTCTCACAACAGTATCTGGCTCTTGTCCACCTGCGAGGGCTGGTGGGATGCTGTGGGGCTGGAGAAGGAGTTCACATCAAAAAAAGGTTTTCTTCCAAGCTGAGTTCAAGGTACTTTCAAAGTACCTCTTTTCTTGCTTTTGCTTAATTGCTCTTTTCTATGTGTATAAGAGAACTGTGTCTGGTAGGAGATGAAGTTAATATCAAGCAGTCCCCAAACCATTGTCTGTGTTTGGAAATAGAAGCGTTTAAGTTGGAAAAGGCCTCTAAGATCATCTAGTCCAACCTTTAATGTAGCACTGCCAAGTCCACCATTAAACCACGTCACTGAGCTCTACATCTACTCTTTTTTTGACAACCTCTGGGGATGGTGACTTGACAACTTTCCAGGCAGCCTGTTTCAATGCTTCACAACCTTTTCAGTGCAGAAGTTTTTCCTGATACCTAACCTAAACCTCCCCTGCCACAACTTAAGGCCATTTCCTCCTGTCTTGATACATCCCCACATGGTGCTGTAGAGTCCTCAGGATAAGGTGTCTGCACTTCTTTAACCAGAATAAATTTCCACCCTTCACTACCAGTAAACTATATTTTTTAGAAAGTTCGGGGTATACCAGAGTTTTTCCTTTTTTTTTTTTTTTTTTTATTGTTGGATTTCAGAAAACATGCCAGTGCGAGGTTGTCAAAGCAAAGGTCTTCTAAGCTTATTGAAGTGATGCTGAGGGACAGGTCAACGTGAGGCTATCTGCTCAGCTCGTCTACACTGGCTGGGCTGATGGCAAGGCAGAGGACTTCACAAAGTTAGTTTTTGGACCTTCAGACCTCTGGACACATCTGCAGACACTGACTCAGTTGCTACTGCTGCGTGCACATCAAAAGACAAATTTTTGAGAATTATGGGCTCAGCTGCATGAGTTTCCCAGAAGGGCAGGTTCTTTCTGAAAAATAAAATATTTCTTAAGAGCTGCAGGCAGCCTCTACACACAGGGCTACAGGCATTTTGCCTCTTGGGCCATATGGCAAAGATGGCAGCAGGCACCAATGGGCAGGGTTCCTGGACATTTCTGCTCCCACCAAAATAAGCCTCAGCCACTGCTGGGAAGCTCATGGCCAGATGATCAACATGCAGAGTGTGCACCATATGCTTTTGAAAATCTGACCTTTCTAGGTTTAATGTGTTTTTCACAAAGAACTGAAACAGAGGACAAAGGGACACCAGCCTGTTTTTTTCTCTCCAAATAGATACAGAAAATTGTGAACTTTCCAAAACTGCTGGTATTTACCAAATTGCAGTGTGAAGAATGACATGTAGGGATTAAGCTTGACTCTTTCTTTCAGAATTACAAACGATAAACAATTCACTACTTCTCTCACCATTCCCTTTCTGTGGCTGTTTTTTGTTGAAACTTTCCTGTGACATTAACTGAAGTGCTACTTCACCAGATAACACACAGCTTCTGAAACTCTCTGCAAAATTGAGCTTTGAGACCGTTGCAAAGCCAATGTTGAAGGGATCGTGAGCATTGTCAGAAAGGACTTCATACTTTTAATCAAGGATTACGGGTCAAATTGAAGGAGAGGCTCTGGCCAAGCCACCAGTGCTGCCTGACTGCATTTTGGACCTGGGTCTCAGGGCTCAGCTCAATTTTCTTTTTATTAATTTCTGCAGAACATGTTCTGGTACCCCAAACATACACCCAATGAAAGCTCACCCATTTTACAAAGACTACAAGACCTCCCAGAAAATTCAGTGCACACAGACAACTTCCACAAAATAAAGGTAGAGATGCTCTATACCACAGTCCTTTCCTTGAGAAAAAGCCTGCTGAGGAACTACTTAATAATTAATGCAGTCTCTTAACACCACTTAACTCGCATCGTTAATATTTGCAGCCAAGAGAAGACAGGCTGTGGAGCAGAGCCATGCAGAGAGCAGGCAGGAGGGGATGAGCGCAGCCTGGGATGTGCAAACCAGGACATGAGTGCTCGGCCAACACAACCCAGCCTCTACCCGGCCCCAGGACCTGATCCTGGCATAGGAGCACAAGGGCGAGGAAGGAGAAAACTGCCCTTGGCTGTCTGAAAACATGCACAGGGCAGTGGAGTAGGTTCTTCCTCCCCACCCGCTGGCACAAGGCTTGTGGGGATCAGGCTTGGGGATGTGCTCAGGAACAAAAGCACCCTTCCCATTTTCTCACCTCCAAAACGCAGACCCAGGTGTGAAGGTCCTGGAGGAAGCAGGACCCACAGATGCTGTGCTGCAAAGCAAGTTTCCCAGGTCAGGGAGATGCTCTGATAGCAAGTTCTGCAAGTTCTGGGCACCATCAACCCCATACAAGGGGTTATGCAGCTGCCACCAAGGGGAATTCAGTGCTAGAGGAGTCTGGGGAAGCTTAGATGGGTGGTCAGGAAGGAGAATGAAAGCAGACACTGTTACTGCAGTGGTTCTCTCTCTGCCCAGCTCACACATCATCACTGGAAGCAAAGATCTTTCTCCCAAAGCCTGGTTTTAGCATTACAGGCTTAACATCAGCAGAATAAATCAATGATTACCAGCAAGAGTTAAGGTCAGCTGCATAAAACTGGTATAAGGGTTTTAAAATTTCATAGCAAGGCTTCTTTTGGGCCATTCCCTCAGCTGCAGGGCACCAGAGCACAGCTGCCCGAGCAAACTGGATGGTGTGAGCAGGCCCTGGTGTCCCACCTGCAGCAGGAGCCACAGGAACCTTCCCAGCCTCCACCCACAGGGTCTTTGCTGAGAACACTGCAGAAGCTGCATTAACCCTTCTGAGATAGCAAATATCAGCATGGGCAGTAGGGGAAGTGCCAATGATGGCAGAAGAGCTACTGCACCACGGTGAGGTATGTGATGAATGTGCTGTGTTCACTTCTGCTTGCAATGCACACCAGATTTACCGCCTCATCTCCAGACATCCCTCTAAACTGAGCATCTCCGTGCACTGTGGAAGGGCAGCCACTGCTTCTCCCTCTCCTCCCTTGGCTGCCATCTCCTCCCCTGGGTCCAGGGCACAGCTCTCATCTCTCCTCCCTCTGGCCTGGCTGTTCATTAAGCCAGATCCAAAGGGAGGAAGCAATTAAGCCCATTGCTCCAGAGCAAAAGCAGCCCCATGGCACAGTGTGTTATGACCTGTGTGTGGCCACCCCAGCCCCTGCTCCCCACTTTTGTCTCACTTTTGGGTGCACACCACTCTGCAAAGCAGAGCAGGTGCCTGGAAGAAACTGCTTCCCCTTACATTCATCCATCTACATCCTGCTTGTGTATGGCCTTCAAGGAGAAGTGACTTGGAGAGCCCTTCCTCAAGCCCTGATTCTGCACTGATTTCTGCATTACACACACACATATATTATCAGCTACTGATATAATTATGCATTTTCAATTTAGCAGTTCTTGAGAACTTCAGGGCACATGGTTACCTCTGCTTTGCCTCTCTCTTCCCACAGTCACAGCCCAATACCATTTAAATGAGGGTGGGCTTGGCACATTCCAGGGGTAGGGGAGCCAATGTGAGGCTCATCAGAGCCGCTGCTCACTCTGGTATATACAAAACCACTGCAAACAGCAGGGAGGACCCTCACACCATTCCCCACCACCAAGATGTTCCCCGAGGCTCACTTTAATTTTGCCGTGAGGTTTTTAGCTGTGCACTGGGGATTTGTTTTTCTTACAAACACGAAACATGCCTTGTTGAATGACAACCCTCCCTTTATGGTTCTTTCCTTTTTCTTTTTCCCCTTTTGTACATCTTTCTTTTCCCCTCCCCTCTGTCCCCAGGCTTTTTATCTTATGCATCATTCATCCCAGCTTACTGCCTTCTTTTAGCACAGACTTCAGGGATGTGCACATCTCATTCAACTCCTTTTTCTCCTCCTGCCTTGATTTGCACTCACTCACACACACACACTTTTCCATCTCTGCTGCTGCCCGCAGCCTTGCAGGGAACATCACAGCAGTGGAAGAGCACAGGGAAGGAGAGCAGCCTCAATGCACCTTTCACCAAACCTTATGAAATATCCATGTGGCTTTAACAACCACAGCCTGGCCCCAAGGGATCATTCAGAGGGGTGAGCCGCTGCTTAGTGATGTCTACCAGCACTAATGTGCGGGTAATGGAAGGGGACAGGACAACACAAAGGTGTTAAGTGCCAGTGTGCCCACCGCAGCAGTGTGTCACAGCAGGTGCTGATGTTTCCACCTTGGGTATTCCTATTGCAACTCTCAGCTGTTTGCCAGTTCTTGGCTGGGGATCAGCCAACACCTGGGTATGGCTCTGGGGTAGCTCAGTCCCTCTTCTCTCTTTTCCTGTGCTCCCTCTTAAATCTGCAGTGAAGATTTGCCAGAAATCCCAAGTCCTTCTTTAGTGGCATCTGCCATGCTTGTTGTGTTACAGCTGACAGCTCAACACACCAAAACCCTCCCTCAAATTCCCAAAAGGAGCTTTCTTCTGAACAAAGATGACAGTCTTGTGTAACGTGAACTGAAAGACGAACGCAAGTCCAGAACTAAGATCTTGGGAAGGACTTTCCAGTACATTTGTGAAACTCTTCAGATTTCTTATCAGCTACAGAAGCCTTTAAAAGTTCCATCTCCCATTTCTGGCAGCAGTTAAAAGG
Organism: Netta rufina; assembly: GCF_964035555.1. Taxonomy (NCBI): domain Eukaryota; kingdom Metazoa; phylum Chordata; class Aves; order Anseriformes; family Anatidae; genus Netta; species Netta rufina. The sequence goes on along the minus strand of NC_140145.1, from coordinate 1,655,029 downwards.
GTAGAAGCTTTGGAGTAAGTACCTCCAGCTGCTGGGAGAGCTCACAGTAGAGGATTTGGCTTCTTGCTGGTGAGAGGAGGAGGCAGAGCTGCTGCCCCCTCCTTATGCCAGACATGGCCCTGGGCCCACCCCAGGTGCTGCTCTCCCCCGTGCTCTCACCTGGTGAGCACACAGGAATAGTGCTTCTCAGTGCTTTTGTCATCCAGCCATGAGTGCACATAACATTTTTACAGGCAGAGCACGCCAAGCTATTGCTGGGGAGACATGTAACAGCTTTTCAGACACTTTTTACCTGTACTGAATTAATGCAGTGGATTCCTCTCTCCACCAGCTCTGCTGCCTTCCAGTAGCTCAGATGGCTTGCTGGAGTCAGTCAGTAGGTCTTGTGCCTTTTAGAGCTGGTAGATACATATATAAGGAAGGTATCCACATTTTTCCAAGCTCTTGTGCCTTTTCCCTACCTGAAGGGATGTTCTGGTGCGGCAGCATCACTTCAGTTAGGTCAACCCAAAATGTTAGGGATTGTTTTTGAGGAAAGCAGCACTGCCTCATCACTGATGCATCTTCTGCTTATCTCAGCTGCTGCAAACCCCATTTTGGTTTGCAGAGCTGTATGGAGCCATGGTTCCAGCTGTTTCCATGTCCATCACAGGGCAGGAGCATCTCTGTGCTGCTCACACCACAAGCAGTGGTGCCTGTAGGCTGCCAGAGTCCGCACTTCCAGGAGTGAGGGGGTCCTGCCTCCTCCAGCCCCAGCCTGCTACATCTGCCCCCAGCCCCACAGCAGCATATGCTGCTCCTTTCCTCCAACAAGCCATGACTGTCTCTGTTAGCAGCTCTGTTCTTTTAGGGTCAGCACTGGGGGAAAATTGCTTCTGGAGCTTTTCAACCCTCTAAAATATGATGCTTGCACTAAACACAATGGGGATCCACCCTTTGCTTTGGATTTCATAAACCAAGACCACTTCCACAGTGCCCGGAAACCAATGTTTTTCTCCATCCCAGTGTGGTGACATTTCAGACGCAATAAGAGGCTGAGGAAAGGACCATGAGTGATGGAGAAAAACACGGAGATACACGTACACCTCACCCCTTCTTCCAAAGGCAAAGTGGATCTCTGAGTACTTAGCTGCAGGGAGCATCGACACCACACTTTGCCATGGGCAACCTTCCTTCATGGAAGATCTTAAATTCACTGCCAGAGGGGTCTTCCCTGCCTCTGTGATGACAAATGCGGTCAAGATGCCTCTGGGGTTGAATTGACCACATCTAATTGTATTTCCCAAGGCCCTCATGCATCTGAAATGCTTGGGCACATCTTGGAGGTGATTGATGCCTTTGGGCTCCACATGAGGCTCAAAACACCACTAAAGGAGGGAGGACCCATCCTGCTGCTTCAAAGCAGATCTCAGGAGAAAGGCAGGGGTGAGCAGCTGTAGGGAAGGAAGCCAGGACTGCTCAGAGACCCTTTGCCAAGGGCTGATCCAGGCTGAGGCTCACGTCTGCATCCAGGCAGTTGAGCCCAATCCGGGCAGGTGATCAGTCTGCAGACCCCTTGCTCAGCATCTGTAAAGTGCAGTTCACTTCTGAGAGGATTTGAGATTAAGTAAGTAACAAAGCAAGATTTCTCCTCTAAACCTCTATTTAATCACATAATCCTGAGGGAAGACCTCTCCTCTCTTTAGGGAAAAAGAAAAGTAGGTTTGCTGAGGGAGACATAATTTCTTTATCCCTATATAATTGAATATTTGCTGATTAAATATAGAAATAATTGGAAAAAGATTGATTTCTGATAATGATTCAAAAAAAGAAAAAGAAAAAGACCTCCCCCCCAGTTCACCCAAAGCCAACCAAGATAATGGGGAAAAAAATAGTTTTTTTTCTGGTAGCTCTATGGTGCAAAAGCAGAGCCTGCTTTGCCCTTGCTTCAGAAGGATGCAGGAAGGACTTGTGATGCCTTCCATTACGTCCCAACACAAGGAGCCAAAACACTGCCAAATCCTGGTGGGCATCTGGAGGGCTCAGTACAAGAGGTGGTTGTTTTGGATGACACACAGCAAAACCCTGCCCTTGGATGAAAAGATCATCAGATATTTGGGGTTGGCAGGGACCTGCAGAGGTTTCAGCCCAATCTTCCCCTCAAACATGGTCGGGCATGGGGTCAGACCAGGTTGCTTTATCCAAGCGTATCTTAGAACCCTCTGACGATGGAGGCAGAACGAGGACATTTAATGTGATTTCAGAACTTATGTACAAAGGGAACAGCTTAAGTCACTTTGAAATTTGGTATACATGTTGGGCAGTTCATTGCTGTAGGTGCTCCTGCAAAACCAATCCTTCATCCATAGGCCAAGATTTAGGATCTGAGGCTACCAAATTGTTAAGAGAGCAAGAAAATCATTTACACTGCTTGTAGCTGTTCTTTGTGGGATTCAGACCATGAATGGCAATGTTTGCATGTGTCACTTTCAGTAAGGGACATGCTGCTCAGTGGTGCAATGTACATTGCACCCAGGAAAGGAGCACACCGGTGCTCTCTGGTCATGAGCCTGCACTGCAGCATCACAGCAGCGCTGAACCTGCAACAGGGACAGTGAGCACCAGGAGCTTTATAAATGCTCCATGAATCTGTAAGGAAACCCCAGATTTTCCCCAAAATGCTTAGTCCCAGCCCTGCAGCCACATCCTCTGCCATGGCACCAAGAGCCCTTGTGCAGGCATCCCCTACAGGACCCCTTTCCATCTCCTCCTCCTTCTGCAAACCAGTCAGCAAAGAGGCATTTGGGACATGAAGATGCTGAAGGGACAGGAGCACCTCTCCTACAAGGAGAGACTCAGGGGGACCTCATCAAGGTCCATAAATACCTGACGTGAAAATTCAAAGAGGACGGAGCCAGGCTCCTTTCGGTGGTGCCCAGTGCCAGGACCAGAGGCAGTGGGCCCAAACAGGGGCACAGGAGGATCCCTCTGAGCACCAGGCAGCACTTGTGTGCTGTGCAGTGACCGAGCACTGGCACAGGCTGCCCAGAGAGATGCTGGAGTCTCCTCCTTGGGGATCTTCAAAGGCCACCTGGAGGTGGTCCTGGGCACCCTGCTCTGGGTGGCCCTGCTGGAGCAGGGTTGGACCAGAAGGACCCAGAGGTCCCTGCCTGCCTCAAGCAGTCTGGGAGTGGGATACGACGGCAAGATACAAGTGGTGACCCCTGCCTGGCACCTTTTTCCTTGTGGCCCTCCAAGGCTCCATGCACTCCTGGGAGCCTAGTCCACCCCATGAACATCCAGACCTCCCAGAGAAGATTTCCAAAACCAAAATGATTTATGGAGTTCATCTGCTGGGGATGAACTAAGATTTGGTGCCAAGTTCAGGCTCCTATTGTTTTTCTTGGGTTAACAGTTGTGACAAGGCAATGGCTTGGCTCGTGCCTAACCCAGCATCCGCAACTCCCCTTCCTGCAGCACTGCACGGACATCCACCTGCAACAGGCTGCATCAGGAAACCTGCACAGCATCTTTTAAAGCAGACATCAAACAGGGGCTTTGAAGAGATCAGAGCTTTGCAAGGATCCTTCAAAAGGGCCTGGATGTTCCCTGTGTTCACCATTTAATCCTGGAGGAGGAAAGAGAGAACAGGGAGGAGAAACATAACCAAAGAATGAATACCCACTGTGCTGGTGAACTTGGGTACGGCACAGGACTCAGTCCATCATGGATCTGGCAAACGAACGCTTCCCGCCCCCCTCACAAAAAAAAACGATGCTCAAATTAATCTGCAATTTCAATTGCAATTGGGGGACACCTGCCCCATTGCTCTCTGCTCTGTTCCCATCAGGGGGACACATGAAGCCGCCTCCAAAGGCAGCCCAGTACCCCACAGGGTCAGACTGGGTGCCTGGTAGCAGCTGCCAGCACCGATATAAAATCTACTGACGCATCCTCACTCTGAAGAGGTCGGCTATAAAAGTAATGTGAAAAACGGCTTTAAATAAACCCATCCAAGACCACTTCATAAAGACACAGCTGGCTGTACAGAGCTCATTTGTTTTTTAGTGAAGCTTCACAGGATTACAATTATGAACAATCATCGTTTTGATGCACTTGGTTATTACAGTAATAGCCAGGAAATAAATACCTGAGACAGGCTGGCCAGACAGAAGTTAGAAAAGAAACACTCACCTACAAATTGTATTGTCTAAAATTCAAGCTTTTAATATAAATATTGGCAATTTTGCCTCTTCCCCCCCTCCTCCCAGCTGAAAGTAATGCCAGCACTGATGCGTTGCCAGACACAAAATTTGGGCCAGGCTTTGCAAGAGCTGTGAGTTTAGTGCAGGGACCCTTCCTGCACCTGTCAGAGCAGCTCTCAGCCCCGTGCCCAGCTGCTGCCTGTGTTAAGGGGACAGGGCAAGAGCCCCCAGAGCCCCTGCTGCCCCAGGCTGGCCAAAGCATCACTGGGGGCAAGCAGCACACCCTGCCAGCCCCTGGGGTAAGGGTGATTGCTCACACCCAGGGAAAAAAAAAAAAACAGAACCCACCATTGGCATCGCACTCATACAGGTGAGAAGGGCACAAACCCCTGGATCAAGCAGGGGGAGGACCAGTGGGATGAGATGAAGCAGTGCCAGGGAGGGCTGAATGAGAACTTGAACGCAGTAATATCGCTCTAGATTTTGACTTTTTTTCTGGGGGGCGGGGGGGCAGGGCAGAGCATGTGCCTGGCAGCTCCAGCCAACCCACCAGGGAGTGCTGATGCCCCCCAGCACACAGCATGCCAGGGTCTAATGCAGGAAGAGGAAGGATTTGGTAAGAGGGGATGCTGGAGCTGTAACACTCTCCCTTCAGCCCACAGTGCTCTGAGCAGCACACCCAGGACCCTGCTCCATGCAGGGGCTCCCAACAGGCTGTGGGATGCCCCAACAGAACCTGAATTAAAGGCTGGTTTTATTCACCTGTGCATCTCATGCAACCAAAGCCCCTCTTTCAATCTCTGCCAGCTCAATCACCCCAGTGTGGTGACAAACTAGCAGCAAAGAGTCTGGAGGCTGGGTACTGCTGCTGGGAAGGGGCAGCTCTGCCTGCATGCACCAGCATCCCCTAAAGCAGAGGCTTTGCCCAGCCAGGATGCCAAAGTCTCTGGGGAGGATTTTTTGGGCAAGAGGCCAGAGCAGACTAAGAAGGGAACCCAGTGGTGTCCCCCCCCCCCACCTCTCCCCTTTATTTTATTTCCTGATTTTCTATTATAAGAATAATTTTGCTAATGCTGTACAGCACCAGAACAAGGAAAGAGCTGCTGGCAGCCAAGGGCTCCCTCAGCTGCATTCACTGACAAACCCACCAGCACAGCCCACCTGAGGCAGCACCACAGGCAGCACACCCCCATCACTGGCCCCACCAGGCTGCAAAACTCACCACAGGCACCATCCACAAGTATCCTTCAGTATCGCATCTCCAATGCTCACTAGACTATCTTGGAAGTTGAAAGCAGCCTCCTTCCTTCTGGGCAGCCCCAGTGGCTTCTATAACCTTGCCAAGCCCTCCCCTCCTTACAGCAAACCAGGTCCACCTGTACAGAAATCACCCACAGCTGGTTTTTGTCCCCCGGAGCCCATCACCTGCTACGCTGCAGCTTCCACTTAGCAGAGTGGCTTTCATGGTTGCGGGGTATACCCGATAACACACACTTGGGAGAGCACAAGTTGCAAAAAGTGGACCCTATGTGAAAATAACTGCAGGATCCAAGTGGGTTTTGCTGCTCGAAATGTCCAACTTATACACAGCACATGAAGGCAGATGGAGATGGATGTGTGGTGCTGCCAGCTCCGTGCCTGAAGGGCCCTCAAGGAGCTGCTGGGGAAGCAGCAAACACACTGCAACCACCTATAAGCACATCTGCTCCTGTAGATTTGATGTTACCAACCAATTATGGGAGTTTGCATTGCTGTAGTTTTAGTTAAGCACAAGTCTCCCATGCATGGCACTGTGGGAGCCCCAAACACGCGATGCTTCCAGCCATGCTTCCCTCACTGCCCCTGTGGGTATCCCTGGCGTGAGTCTTCCTGAAATCTTCAGGAAAACACAAAAAAGGAAAAATGTAGAGAGAAGCTGTTCTTAAGCTGCAGCAGGCACCCACCAGCCCAGCTTGCCTTATGAAACCCTGTCCTGCAGCAGGGCTGTCAGAGCCAGGGAGGGTGGTGGGGACCCGGCTCCCATTTCACCTGGTTTCAAGCTGGGTTCACCTTCTCCCTTCAAAAACAGCGGGCAGATGGACCTTGCTGTCTTTACACATGCCCAGGATCAGTGCAGAATTACGGCCTGGAAACCCAACAGCAGGGATTATCCCTCGTTTTGTTAATTTGCTGCTTTCTTACTGTTCAAAACCCACATCCTCGTTTTTAAACTCACATTAACCTCTCACTGAGGCTGGTGGGACCCGTCTGGTCCTCCTTTGGGCAGACTGAGAGTGGAGAGGGAAAGACGCAGTGTCCCCATCTGCTCTACAGCCATAGTTCACTTTGCAGGGAACTCCAGGGCCAGGGATGCCTAGGGACACAGTGGTCCCCATTTGGGGAGGGCTTTGCTTCAAGCACAGAGCACCTTTGCAAGGTGAGCCCCAAACTCACTGCAGCCTTGAACCCTTTGCCTTCACCTGAAAACAAATGGAACTAGAAATGAGCCAAAAATGTTTTGAAAGCCCTTTTGTGCCCTCTAAGCTGTGAGCACGTTGTTAGCATGGCCACCCTGACATGTCAGAGGGACACATCCAGGCTTGAGACACAATGTCAGCCCCTACAGGCTCAATCCCAGTGCTGGAGTTCAGGGACAAAGGTCCCTGACCACAGCCTGGGCCCCCCTTCCAGCAACAGGAGACCACCTTGGCCACGCTCAGTCCACTGTGGCTTGCCCCTGTGCCAACCTGCCTGATGGGGCACCTCCATGAGATGAACCAGATGGGTTTATTACAGGGATTTTTAGTATCCAACTTTGCCCCTGACATTATAAGAACACACAAAACTTGTGTCAGAGAGAAGGCGGTGCTTCTCTCTGAGTGATGCATGGTGCCTGAGCAGAGGAGGTGACAATATTGATCTGCACACATTTTCTCCTTTCCCAGGTCGGCATCTGCAGGCCTTGCAGAAGCTGCAGGCTCACAGCAGCCTGGCTGCCCAGCCAGATTCCAGCAACAGCTCACGCGGGACAGGGACATTTCTGCCCCACAGCTCCAGGGACTCTAAAGGAATGGAGGGCACCAGAAGCAAAGCCCAGCCCCAACTCCTCTCCCTCCTAGCAGGGCTCGAAACTGCTGGCTATTAACTTGGCTATTAACATGTTTTCATGGCCTGGCTTTCTCACTGCTCACTCTCCAAGGTGTTTAGCAGCTTTCATAGCTAATTTGTTTAAAGAAACCAAAATGCTTTGTTCTGAGCAGACTTTAGGAGTCAAAATTAGCTATTTTGGCACCATCTGCGTAAGCCCAGCAGAGCTCAGAGCAGCTTTTCTTCTAATGCTGTAAGCTTGTCACCAATGAGCAATATTTTATTAGTAAAATGCTAATGCCCCAGTCCAACACAGCCCTCCTCGTTTTGCAGCCTCAGCCCCTGCCTGCAAAGCTCACCACTTTTTTTTCCTTCTAAATTACTCTAGAGATTGGATTTCTATAATACAGGGATGATGCGTTGTATCATTCATGGGGTGGGCTGCTGGGAAGGAAAAGAAGCACATGAGACTACTCACCATGTACCTCACATTGCACTGAAATACACCAAACACCATCAATGCCACAAGTATCAAGTCCGAGTTCAATGCCAGGTCTCAAAAACCTGGCTCTTCACTTCTCTGGCTTGCAGTCACAGGGAGATGGGGACAGGTGTTGGAAGCTGGAAGAGCTGTCCCCATGCGAGAACCCCTGGTGACGCTCGTCCAGGTTCTGCTGCCAAGACAAATGCCTATGGGGGTCTTCCAGGGGAAGCTCTTGAGTCAAAACAAAGACTCATGGTCAGCGTTCAAGGAGGGTCCTTGCTGTGCCATCAGCAGTTGGAATTTGAGGCCAAAAATATGACCCAAAAGGGCAAATAGAAGCTGTAAGCCACAACTAGTTCTCTTTGTATAAATTAGCCCATTTCACATCAAAAAGGACTTGCAGGTTCTCTTTAAATCATAGAATCATAGAATATCCCGAGTTGGAAGGGACCCATAAGGATCATCAAGTCCAACTCCTGGCACCGCACAGGTCTACCCAAAAGTTTAGACCACGTGACTAAGTGCACAGTCTGATTGCTTCTTAAATTCAGACAGGCTTGGTGCAGTGACTATGTTCCTGGGGAGCCCGTGTGCGACCACCCTCTCGGTGAAGAACCTCTTCCTGATGGCCAGCCTAAACTTCCCCTGCCTCAGCCGAACACCATTCCTGCGGGTCCTATCACTGGTGTTCACAGAGAATAGGTCACCTGCCTCTCCACTCCCCCTCACAAGGAAGTTGTAGACTGTGATGAGGTCTCCCCTCAGCCTCCTCTTCTCCAGGCTGAACAGGCCCAGTGACCTCAGCTGCTCCTCATACATCTTCCCCTCTAGGCCCTTCACCACCTTCGTAGCCCTCCTCTGGACACTCTCCAACAGTTCAATGTTTTTTTCTGTACTGTGGTGCCCAGAACTGCACACAGTGCTCAAGGTGAGGCCGCACCAGCGCAGAGCAGAGCAGGACAATCACTTCCCTTGACCGACTAGCGATGCCGTGCTTGATGCACCCCAGGACACGGTTGGCCCTCCTGGCTGCCAGGGCACACTGCTGGCTCATGTTCAGCTTGCTGTCAACCACAACCCCCAGATGCCTCTCTGCAGGGCTGCTCTCCAGTGTCTCGTCGACCAGTCTGTACGTATAGCCAGGGTAATGATATATGATAATGAAATGATATACGACCTCCATTTTTTTATTTTTTAAAATCTCCAGTGGGTGTATTTTGCTTTTATTTGGGACAGCCTTGATACCACATGGGCAGTTGTACCCTCACCTGTTTCAGTCTCCTGTTTCAGACTGCGTGGTGTCAGCTGCCTGCCTGAGTACATTCATTGAGAATAAACCAACACTGAGCATTGTCTGAAAGCCCCAAACCTGCTCCCAGCAGGACAGGATGGGTTGCACAGCAGCATGTTACTGTCACCTTGTTGGGTGGGTGCCACAGGGGTCAGGCAGGAGCACCCCAGGAACTGCCGAGGCTGCAGCCTCCCAGGACACCTTGTCCCTGCGGGCTGTCAAACACAGCCAGGGAGGGAATAACAGCTATAAGAAGTGAGGAAGTAAAACTGAGAATAGGCATGGAGAGGTGTTTGTATCAGGTGTTCAGGAAGGGAAGGCAGGAACCAGAGCCCAAACCTGTGACGCCAACGCCAGCAGCTCCATGTCAACACCCCTGCGGGGTCTCCAGCCCCCAGCCCTGTTGGCTTTTTGTCTTTTGGAGAAGAGAAGTAGAAATAGCAGCGTGAAGCAGGCTTGGGGATGACAGATCAGCAGCTCAGGGGGCTGCGGATAATTTGACAAGCAGCTTCACATTTCCTGGGGCGATCCACCGCAAGCAAAGGCAGCATTTAACAGCTAATTATTCACGGCTTTGATGCTTTCTCTGTTTTCCAAATAACACGTATTTAGCGCTAAGATGATTTAAACAGCTGATCTCATCTGAGCCCCTGGCAAAGAGGAGGAAATCCAGCAAGGCAGCAGCGGGTTAAGCTCCCAGGTGGATGCCCCAGCAGTGAGGGTTATGTCAGCAGCAGCATCCCAAAACTCACAGCCGTAGGAAAAGCGTGGGCAACAGTGGCAGGGTGGAGACGGTGGGTGCAGGAGTTTGTGGGGGCAAGGAGATGCACTCCTTATCCCCCATGGCCACCCCTCTGGGGCACATAAGGGCTTTGAAGATGCACTGCAAACAAGGGACATGTCCTCAGCTGGGTTCGAGAGCTGAACCAGCTGATGCTTTGGGTAGCAGGGATGAGAGTGAATTCTGGAGTAACCCACAGCACAGCTGGCTCCATCAGAGAAAACAACAACAACAACAACAAAATCACCACGTTTTGGGGGATTTCAGCAGTTAACCACATTTCTTTCAAGTGAGTGTTGACATTTGTTGACATTCTGAATATTTCCAAGGTGTTTGGTTTTGTTTTGTTGTATTGATTGGAATGACTCCTTGCAAGCTTTCTCTTTGATTTTGATCTAACCTGAAATGGCTTTGGTTCAGAAAGTTGCATTTGAAGATGCCGCCAGCTGTGGTGTGATGGGAAGCAGGGGAGCAGCCGACTCCATCCATCCAACCCAGTGGGTCCTGAAAGGGGATGGGGAGGCCTGAAAACACTGGATCAGCAAAGCAGACACCACCTATGAGGAAAGACCAATTCCAGGCTATCTTCCAGTCCAGACATTTATCTTTAGGTTGTGAATGCCTTGAGAAGTTTCCTTCATCATTCAAAAAAAGAGACTGTTTTAAAAAAAAAAAAAAAGGAAAAAAATGAAACAACAACAACAACACCTTTAGTTACTTTGTTTCTTTAAAAATAAAAAGGTGGGGAAAAGTGCAGGAGAAAATGAAACGGCAAAAATGTAGTAATATCTCTTGGGAGATGCAAATTTCCTGGAAAACCAGGTCTAAGCTTTACGTAGTTTGTTTGGAAGCCTGGACCCATCGCAGCTGGGGCAAGAGATCAGCCGCTGGAGATTGTTTCTGACATAGCAAAGCCTCTTGTGCCAACACTATTGTGCCAAACAAGCAGTTTTGGGCATCTTTTCCATTGCATCCCCCCAAATTTATGTGTGGTGGTCACCCAGCTGTGGAAGGCAGCACAGGGAGAGTCACAGCTTGGGTATGGAACAGCATAGAGAATGCACGGCAAACTTCTGTTAAAAAAAGAATTAGTAAAAATAATAAAAAAGCCTGCTGCGACAGCAAAGTGTTTCCAGTGCAATGTGAACAGCAGCATCTGAGGAGGACACTTTCAATCATGGGACCAAATAAAACTGCTCCCTGCATTTGCCTCTGTGCATCACCAGGGCCCTGATGCAGCCCCCCCAGCCCCAGCCCAGCCCCAGCCCTGCCTGGGGCTTCCCCCCCCGTGGAGAGGATGCTGATGCTGCGTGTCAGCCAGTCATTTGCTCCTGGCAGTGGGTACCACACCTGAAAATGCCCAAGATGCTGCCCAGCAGGATGCCCAGTGCATTTCAGAAAAGAGACCAGAATGTTTCCCACTTTAAAATAACCCCACAGGCATCCAATATTTGAGAGAAAACTTCCAGCCTCTGTGATTTGGGGTGCACGGACCCTGCACCTCTCTCCTGCCCCAGAGCACCTCCAGTTTTCCTTTCTCAGTACCAACACCGCTGAGCATGCCGCGGCCACCTTCACCTTCTTTCTGAAAGCTTTTTCCAGCACCTCCTAGGATGGGAGAGCATCCCAGCACCACCTTTGGGAGGAGCTGTGAGCAAAGCCTATGTGTTGCTTACAACATGGGGTCACTGTGCAAGTGGCAGAAGGACTTTGTCTTCCTCGGTCTTTCCAAATAACAGCAAAGGAGGGTTGTCCTAGGATGAAGGCAGAGGGCAGGATTTGTCTCAGCACAGGGGAGACAACCCAGCATGGTGGCCCAGCCCCAGAAAGCTGAAGGATGCCCCTGGTGGGATGGAGACATGGGGATGTGGTTGGTGGGATGCAGCCACCAGGGATGGGGAAGGGATTGGTGAGATACATAACCATGAAATTGCTCCTGCTTAATGCTCTCATGGGCTTCAATCATGTTGCTCCTGCATGGATTTTGGTCACGACTGGTGTGGGTTCTCCCTGAGTGTCACTGCCACCTGAAGGTCCCATCACTGCTGGAAATGAGATCCCTGACACCTCCACCCCTGCTGCAGCTGGGCCTGCCAGCCAGAGTGGGATGGAGACAGGGATGGGTTTGGGGAGGAGGAGGGAAGGAAGCGTTGGGCTCCCTCCTCCAGGAAGGGTCAGCTCCAGAAACCCAAGGCTTCCTTGAAATATTTCCCCAGGTTTAGTTTCCTCCCTTCCCCTTCCTCACAGCAAGCTGCTGGAGCAGCACGTGTCCTGCTGTGGGGCCTGGGCCCCTCCCGCCGAACCCGCAGCCTTCGCCAGCTCCCAACTCAATTTGCAATTGATGAAATGAAAAAGATGCCCTTCCTTCAATTAATTCAGACATCTTTTTCCTCGCCCCTCAAGGCACGATAGTGGCTCTAACATCGTAAATGATTTAGGATGGGAGCCAGATGAAGACAAAGCTGATGGATGACAATTCTCTGTTTGGGGGATGTTTTCCAGCTGGAGATTTTTGGAAACAAATAGATTTATCCCCTTCAAGAAACGACACGCAGCCATTGCATGACTCACGCTGTGAGTCAGGGAGCAGCAGCAGCCAGGAGGGATGCCAGCCTGCACCGGGAAGGGACGGGACAGACCAGGGGAAGGAGCTGGGGCACTGGGCTCAGTGCCCAAAACTCAGCCACAGCCCCTCTGCTCTGGGCTTTAAGTGGTTAAAATCCATTTTGCCCACTTTTCCTTTAGGATCAAACCTCCCGAGCCTCCAAGCTGGCTGTCGAAGCAGTAAGACCGTCTTCTCTCGAAGCACATTGTGCCTGGATTTGGGTAAAATCCCCCCAGACCAAAGCAAGGTCAGTTCCTTGGGGAACCAAGTGATCTTTGAGGTCCCTTCCAACCCAAACCATTCTATGATCCCTATTTTTGCAGAGTGTGTTGAGCACATCCCATACCAACACATCTTGCAGGGGAAAACGCAGAAACCACAGCCCATGCAAGCATCCCAGAGGGCGATGATCTGCTTTACATCCAAAAGCAGACACTTCAGGCCGGGTGTGCAGTTCCCGTGCAGATGAGGGACTTCACCCCGGCGATGTTGGGGTGCCCGGAGCACCACCTCCACCGCCGCCTGCCGACAGGTGAAGCCCGGCAGCGATCGGCTCTGGCTGAGCTGCGCCTTACACAGAGCACGTCCTGGAAACGGCGGCGATTTGTATTATGTTGTACAATTGAAAGCTATTCGCGTAAGAGGATTGCTTTCGGGTACATACATTGAAAGATTTGCTCTAAGCACAAGGCAATGCAAGTGTAATTGTGGGAGCAAATCCTGCCCAAATTGCTCTCTGCATGGCTTCCAGATGTTAGACAGCCCAAAAGGGACAAGCGGGTGTGATGCAGTGTCACTTACCACCCTGCCTGGCTTTTGGGGCCGTGTTTTCCCTCTAGCCTCTGAGCAGGGGAAATCACAATTTTTCTGAGACATTTCAGCACCAGTCCCAACGCGGATCCCACTGCGGTGGTGGCCTTGGTGCAGGCTCTGGGGACCTGCAGCCCTGAGTGCCCCCTGCATGGGTCACCCACCTCCTCCTCCCAGCCCTAGTGGCAGTGGCTCCATCAGCCCCAGCTCCACGGCACCCCAGGACAGACCTGCCCTGAAGCCCTGGAAACGCAGAGCTCCAGAGCACAGGGACACCAGGAAGATGAGGGAGAGGGATGGAGGGAGCATGGGGACAAAGAAAGAGGACAGAGGGAGCGTGGGGACACCGGAGAGAGGAGGGAGAGGCCTCTCACAGCCGGAACAAGCTGTTATTTCGATTCAGCCAAATGGCCCATGGAGAAGCAATGCATAAAGGGGACAGCAGCAATTTCCGTGTCCCAGGAGGGGCTGGGAGAAGAAATAGTGCGGATGCTGCAGCACGGAGAAGCCATGCAGACAGGGTTTTCTTTAGGGCTCCCCTAGGATTTCCAAGGGAAGGAACTGTGGGGGTTTTATGGGGCGTTTTACATGAAGTGCTAATGACCACAGCAGCTGTTGAGGGCAGCAGGCATCTGGCGGTGACACGCAGCCCCAAGGCTCCTCAGGCACAGAAGCCACTGCTGCCAGGGCAGTGCCGGCTGCTACCAGGGCTCAGCACAGACAAGGAAGGGGCTGTGGTGACCGCTTGTGATTTACGGCTGTTTCAGCTCTCAGGGAGGTGGATGCAGGAGGGAGGCATCTGGCCCAGGAAGGAGGACCAGGTGCAGAAGAGCTCGTGTCCACCCAGGGGAACATGGTGCGTTATGGTGGGCACCAAACTTCCCAGCCCAACTCCAGCTGCACCCACATGCAACTGATGCCCTGGGGTTAACTTGAGTCCCACAAAATAAATGTGGCTTGCTGAAGTTGTTAAAAGACCTCAGTTAACCCAAGTGATCCACAGGAGGCTGGTGGCTTGGAGACATGTCTCACAAGCTGTTCTTTCTCCTAAGAGCGGTCAGAAGGAGCTGCAGGCTGCTAAAGGACAGCCCATGCCTGCAAAGTGGTGGGACCACATCGTCCCTCTGCTGCCTCTACCAGAGCTGGTACATGTGTGTCTGGAGGATTCACTAATTTGTAACACGGATGCAGTTAAATACTTGTGCATCTTACTTATTGCATACACAACTTCCCTTCTCCTGGCCTATGCCATGGGAAGGTACCCCCAGACCTACCATTACAAGAGGCCACATGGAGGAACGAGGATGAGCATAATGGCACAGCTGAGCAGAAAACGGGGAAGGCCATTACCTAAATGTGCATGCAGGGGCTGGGGAGATGCCCTGCCACAGCTGCCTGGGCTGGCGGACATCAGCCAGGTCTGCCGGAGCCTCACAGAGCAGAGCTGGTGGCTGGAGAGGTCTCGGCACCTTCTAAACAACTGTGTTCTCATAACTGCATCCCACCCCTCGTATTTTTACTCAAACTGCATTAGTTCTGCAAAATAAGCCTAGAATACAACAATTTTTAACTTGAACATAGCCCAACACTGGGAATTTCTGAGAATTCATACTCTTCACATGGCAATCCTGCCATCGGAAGCAGGAGTCAGAGCACAGGGCTCTCAGAAAACAGCACAGAGCACTTTTGCAAAGAGCTCCCGGGCTTTCCAGTGCTGCCAACCTTCACCCTAAAGCCCAGATGCAAGTTAAATGGTGTCAAATGTCACCAAAGACAGAGGAGTGATTGAGCAGGGTATGAGAGCGCCTGTAGTGAAGCTGTGGTGGGAACACGACAAATCATTCCCCAGCAAGAGGAAAGAAGAGCAGCCCTTCACCAGCCAGTTTCTTAAGGAAACCAAGCCCCTAAGACAAACTTCCCATGATGGTTTTGGATTTGAAAATATGATTAGCCCCTGCTCAAAGGGTTGGACCCCTAGCATGGCACGGCAGGAGCCAGGCTGGTGGGGGCCCCCAGGTCACCCATGTCCCCTGCCTTGCCCCATTGCTCCTTCACTGCAGCCCACCCCAGCTGGCCAGGTTTTCTGCAGGCACCAGTGCAGCAGAGCATGCCAAAAACATCTTTTGGCAGAAGGCAACAAGCAGGAGTGCTCCCAGCTGAGCGTGGTGCTCAGCAGCTCCCAGGAGCAGGGCTGTAAAGGAAGCAGCACGCGGACGACCCTTAGCTAGGAAGAGGCACTAGCAGCTGAGAACAGCAGATCTCACTAGGACCATAGCCTGGCTCACCCATGGGCAGCTTTCAGGATGGGCCACAACACACAGAGGCTGGGGCAGGGGTCTCACCAGCCTGGCTGGGACACTTGGATCCTCCAGCTGGATGCAGTCACTCAGCGCGGACACCTCATGGTCACCTGGGCTTGCTTGAGTCCTGCGTTCAGACCTGGGTGGTGCAGAGCATGCACACCAGCATGGTTGTCACGCCAGGTTTCCATCATATGCAGACACAGAGATGGCTTAAAAACATCCCACACCTGCCCACGGCTTGCAGGTGCCACTTGTGTCCCTGTGGAAGCGCAGTGACTTCTCACCAGCTCCAACCTCCTCTCAGTGCTTTGGGCAGAACCCGCGATGGGCCTGTTGGAGCTGCTTCCTATCCACCAAGCCCTTTCCATTACCCACAGGCACGTGGGCTAACCCTTCTGCTCCTTGTGCTATCAAGAAAAAAGATGTTCTGCAACACTTGTGCTTTTCACATCCTTAAAATCTTGTTAGCGTCCCCTCTCACAGAGTCTTGTACGACTATGACACACAAAGGTGCCCTAGGGAAAATTATTTTTTATTTTCTTTCTTTTTCAGAATCACTTTTAACAATTTAAGAAATGAGGTAATCTTAAAAACAGTCACAATCTGAGGAGCACCCATCGACAACACCGTGGGCTCCGCGGATCCCAGGCTGCAAGCGCTTGTGGAGCCAGCAGCGGTGGGAGCCCTGCGAGCACCTGGAGCCCGGTGGGGATGCAGATGCTGGAGCATGACTGCATTCTCCCATCCCCAGCTGGCACCTCTGGGTCTCCACTCAAGCCACATTTCTGCAGCTGGCTTGGCCAGGCTCCTCAGCTGGAGCAGTGTCAGGCTTCCACCACGCAGCCGCTGGAGGAAGCGGGGCAGCTCTGCTGACTGCAACCACCCCACATCGCAGCAGAGTGGGAGGAGAAGGTGGGGAAGCCCTCCTGCCCCCTGGGGGAAAGTCTGGCAGAGCTGTGGCAGGCAGCCAGCAGGGATCAGGGATGTCTGGGGCTATTTCAGACCTTCAGTGACTGAACACACAGCCTGACCACAGTGGTGCTTCCCCAGTGAGGTCTGCCCTGGGTATTTTCATGCCAGTCCTTCCTAACACATCAGTGAGAGCTCACACTGAGACTGCAGCCGACACGGGTATTGCATAAATAGAAAGGCACGTGAGAGCAGTGATCTTCCCAACAGCAAACCCCTTCCCCTCTCATTTAAATGCATTTTTCCAGCCAGACCCCAGTACCTCCAAAGAGAGTGCAAGGCAACCCCTGTGGCTGTGTCAGTGTACCCCATGCTTGGATGTTACCACTCCATAAGAAGTAGTTTCTTGACACAGAAGAAATCAACTGGATTGGGTTTTCACTTACATCAGATTGGCACCCCTATTCAAACCAGTGGTGATGCTGGGTCCTGGTTTGGGCTGAGATATAGTTAATTTTCTTCACAGTGGCTGGTATGGTGCCATATTTTGGACTTTGGAGGAAAATAACATTGGTAACACACCAAAGTTTTAGTGCTTACACAAAGCCACACTTCCCAGCTTCTCATGTTGCCCTGCCAGCGAGAAGGCTTGGGGTGCACAAGAAGCTTCGGAAGGGACACAGCCAGGACAGGTGACCCAAACTGGCCCAAGGGATATCCCATAACTTACGGTGTCATGCCGAGCAATTAAGCAGGGGGAGTTGGCTGGAGGGGCCACTGCTGCTCAGGGACTGGCTGGGCATCAGTCAGCAGGCAGCGAGCAATTGTGTCGTGCATCACTTGTTTTGTGTGTTCCTTTATTATCTTCCCTTCCTTTTCTGGCCTGTTAAACTGTCTTCATCTCAACCCATGAGTTTTACCTGTTTCCGATTCTCTCCCCATCCCACTGTGGACAATGAGCAAGTGGCTGCGTGGTGCTGAGCTGCCCGCTGGCTTAAACCACAAGGGGCTGGTGAATTGCACAGGTGGAGCAAAGGCATCCTTCCATGAGCACAGCGTGGCTTTGATGGATCATGTGCTGGTTAAGGCTGCTGGGAGACTGGAGTAAAACAGCTTGGAAAGTACACATTGCCGAAACCATGAAGCTGGAAATCATTTGGACAGATATCAGAAGTTGCACATGACATTAGCAGGGGTGCTGTTACTTACACCATCCCCAGTAAGCTGAAGCCTGGGCAGCAGACAGGGTCTTTCAGCAGACGGCAGGTGTTCAGGACACATAAAGGTACAGTTGTTGGTACAATGAGGCCTTCAGTGGGGCTTTTAGATCTGCCTGCAGTCGCACCTGCACAGACCCAGCCAGCCAGCAGTGGTTAAATCCCCTTCACACTTACCCCTATGGACACCACACACTTTGCAGCCAAGCTGGGTGCACCCCTGGCCTCCCTTATGACTCGTCACCAAATTAACACCAACGCCCACCCCCCTGCACCCAAACCCCAGCTTGCACAGCCACAGAGATCACGAACGCGGCCTCCCCGATGGCGCTGCCAACGATGACACAGTGCTCCCATGCAGCATTTGTACAAGGTAAAAAGTGTTATAAATACTTCCATCCAAGAAGCCCTAAAAACAGCAAGGAAGGGTTAAACAAAGACTTCAACATCCTTCTCAATATTCAACTTCAGAAAGTCTACGTGAACAGATTTGATATGGGTGTTAGTATGGAAATGAAGACCAAAGCTCATCCATCAGCCAGCCTGCAGACTGGCGAGCCCCATCCTAACGTCAGCACCCAGAGATGTCTTTTGCTTTGCTCTTCCGCTGGTATCTTACATCCAGGGGATCAAAGCCCCGTTGGCTGGACCCAAAAAGCGCCCAGCGAGGAGTCCTGGCTGTGTAGTCTGCTGCTGTGAAAGTCTTTGATCCCCCACTCCTCTCGTGCTCTCGCACCAGCTCCTGGAAGCGTTCGTAGTTGATCCAGGTGCACCACTCGCCGTCAACCTTGAACTGCAAAATAAGAGAGACGTGTTACTGTGCTGCAGAGCAGGGAGCATTACCATGTCAGTGATTCATGGTGGGACAAGCTGCTGAAGCTGGGTGTGTATTAGATTGGATTCCTACCTGTATTTTTTTTTGTGGGTCTGGTGATTTTTTATTTATTTTTTTTCCAAATTTCTGGCCCCATTAACGTCCCAGGTGAAGCCATCCAGAAGTTAAGATAGATTCTTAAAGAGGAAAAGGAAATCCTTCAGGCAGACATATGCCAGGAGCTTACTGTTTCTGAGCTACATTTCATCCATGAGGTCTGACAAAGCAAACGCAGAAACAGGATGGCCACTTCTCTTACAGCTGTAGTCATTTGGCAGAGCTGTCTACCAGCAGATAAGCTTCATGAAGATGTGATTGTTTGGTGGCTTGACTGATCCTTTGAAGTACCAGATCCCAACATCATTTCAGCCCCACTTTGCATCCCAAAGCCCAGTTCTCAGGTGCAATTGCACTTGCCAGTGCACTGTCATTTATACCTTAGACACCTTAATCTGGGGAACTGGAGGAGTCCTGGAAGCAATGTATAAATTTGAGCCCAATACCCAGGTGTCCCTTGATGAAAGGCAGGGGCGGAAGGGCTGTGTTCGGGAGTGGGGAAAGATAGAAAGGTTTAATGACACGAATCCTCTTTCGATACAAGAATTTTAAGAATTCCTTTCTTTGACAAGTTGAAGCTGCGTTTGTCTCACAGACCTGCTCTGCTAATTTAGCAGCAGTCTTGACTGAATCCTCAATTAGGATTTGTCTGAGCTGAGAGCTTATCCAAAGAAAGAGGGAAAACATACCGGCTCCCTGATTTTTTCGAAACCTGATGGTTATGCATTTAAATGGCATTTGACTTTCTGCCCAAGAACTAAAAGCTTTTTTGGTTGGAAAAACTGCTGATACCTGCAAAACTTTGAATCAAACATTGCCAATGTTAATCTCTTGCTGCCTGTGTAATTGCAGCAAATTGTTGCAGGAGGAGTCCTTCACCCAGAGCAGAGATGTGCGACTGCAGAGCCAGAACAGCCGGGAAGGAGTCTTGCTGTAAATATGCTCGCCCAAGGCTCATTCTTTATATGCTAACATTTAAACAAGGCAACACGTCCTTTCCCATATGAGTGGCTGCAAATAAAGCAACAGCAGAGGAGGCAACACATTGCTGGGAAAGCAGACAGGTCCCTGACAGAGCCAGCCTCAGGAGAGCTGAGCTTCCCTCCCGATGGGAGGTGCCAGATGACTTTGGCCAAGTCACCCAGCTCCCATCCCTCTGGTGCAGTCCTAACTACCAAGACTCAAACCTTACTGGCACAAAGAGCATCCCAGAGCAAGGTTTCTGCAGCCCCGCTCACAGCCTTTCCCAGCACAGCAGCAGCTGGGAGTGCTGCAGGCAGGTGGTGGTGCTCTGCGGCCAGCAGAGACCTGGGGCTTGGACCTGTTCTGCCCACGGCACTCCTCTGCAGCTTCTCTCTGCTCTCCCATCCCTCTCTTTCTATCCCCAGTGCCTGTCTGGAAACATCATAAGCCAAAAGCCAGAGGCTGAAGGGAAGACACTTGAACAAGTTCAGACCATGCATCAGAGCCCTCCCCAGATTTGATCACTACTGCTCATCAGTAAATTCTCACATGAACTAAGGGCAAAAAATTCTGCAGGATCCAGCCACACGGCCTGTAACACACGCAGCATGAAGCAGAGCTGCTTAGCACACAACAAGTTGCTGAGCCTATTCCCATGACATGCTCAGAGCTCCTAACTTGTCAGATGGGTCCCTAGATAGACTGAAGGCCAACTAGCAAACCTTCTACATAAAGAATAAAGCCACAGCTGAGACCTGGAACCAGCCGAAGAGGTAATTTTGTAAAGCTCGTTTCATTGAAAACCCATGGGATGCTCTCATCTCAGGAGGGAAGGGGAAGCTTGCAAAGAATCCTTAACCTTGCAGCCAAGAGAGGCTGAGCAAGAGCCAAAGCCACGAGAGGTGCTCGTGCCACCAGGGCAGCTGACACAAGGCTGCAGCTGCCATCCCCAACCCAAACCCTGGTGTAGATCTGTGCCTCTACAGAGTCTCCCAGCAGAACAGCACCGCTGCCCACCTGGGGGTAAAAGCTGTCTTGCACAGGGATCAAAGTCTGAAATCAGGACACAATTGTATTGCTCCCCTTTTTCAAAGCAAACTACTTCCTTCATGCCCTGCCATGGCTGTATCTCACTGTGTTATCTGTGGAGACAGTGACCTTCAACAAGGCTAACAGCAGGAGATAAAACCCAGAACCTCCCACCCACACCAGTCTCTGCGGGGTGATTTTGGCCATACGTGTTACAGAGTGCTCCTGCAAGCGGACTGTGCTGGCAGAAGCTCTGGGGGCAGGCACCCCGCGTCCTCCAACAGACACGAGCACACATATTTCCCAAACCAGAAGCACCCCGTTAAGCGCAAACATGCGGAGCATCGGGGGTTCTTGACCCACAATTTGACAGCAGACAGCACTGAGGAACGTGGCACTGGGTGCTGCCCCTGTGTGAGAAAACCTCGAGCAGCACCAAAGCTCTGCCTTTCCCCAGGGCCCCACCAGGCAGCACAAACTCCTGAGGCTCCTGGAGGCCAAGTAGCAGAAACAGGGAGGACACAGCTCGCAGGTGGCCCAAGTGCAGCAGGCTCAGACCCGCAGCCTCTGGGCTGTGCTTCTGAGCGAGGTGAGGCTTGGAGAGGTAGTTTGGTCAGTGGCAGAAGGAGATATTTGCCCCCTCCTCATCCCCTCAGAATAAAGCCCTACACATGCTCTCCCGAGGACAAAATGATGGAGCTCTGGTTTAATCTGGTTTTAACCCCCCAGGCTTGCACAATCACTCGCATTGCTCCACAGGTGTCCTGAACGTCGACTGGGGCACCTAGGGGAGATTCTAAGCCGTCTAATTTGGACTCAATATACAAACTTGCAGCTCCTGACACAGCAGAGCTACTGATGCTGCGAACCGCCTGCTGCAGCCCTGCACAACAAGAGCTCCCGCAAGAGCGGCTGGATGAAGGCTGCCTGGGGTTTGTTACAAAAGCAGATTAAATACTATTAAATATTTGTGGGGCTGCAAAACAACAGCAATAAAAAACAAAGAGATGGGAACCATCCTTTATTCTTGTCATGGAAACCAATTACTTCTGCGAAGGAATAAAAACCAGACTAACGTGGGGTAGGGGAGAAGAGCCTCAATTGCTTAGGATTTACAGATGAAGTTTTAACAATTTTATGATTATTTCACAGATAATGGAAGATTTAAGACTTGGAACAGTTTCACAACATCCATACAACAGGCGAACCAATGATAGACATCAGTGTTATTTCAAAGTAATGCAGTTGGATGTTTTATCAAATTTTTCACTACCTGGTTAAGTCTTTTAAGGCGATAAATACATCGGCAAAAAGACGAATGGCTGAAACCTTCCCCTTGTTTTCAAGTTAGCATCTTAAAAAAAGAGCAATAAAGCTCCTTCAGTGGCTCTGAGGCCAGGCTGTGCTGTCTGGAAAGGCAAACTCAGCACCTCCCAAGGGCTTTGCTCAACAGCGAGGTGATGCCGGGGCCAGCGCTCAGCTTCCCCCCGGGAGTTCTCGTCCCTGGGTCCCCAGGCTCCCACCCCTGCCTGCTCCGGTCAGAAGCCGTACTGGTGCCCAGCTCTGCAAACCCTATTTCTGCAGAACCTACAGCTCGTGCAAGGAGCACCATAAGGAACTCATAATGGCCCTTGAGTCAGGAGGAACCTGGAAGCACACATTCAGAGCTGAAGGATCAGGTGGCTCCGACCACCCTGAGCATCACCTCCCTGCCCCTGCGACACAACTGCTTACAGCTCCGCAGGTTTTTGGTTCAAAGTTATTTTGTAGCACGACACCAAGGCCCTGTGCATGGGGCAGAGCTGCGGCAGCGTGGATACGAATGGGAAATTTCTTTAAATCAGCTTTTGCAGTATGTTTAGAGCTGTTTAGTCTATATGGAGAAGAGCTGCTTGCTGCAGAAACCCATCAACATACACGAAGGAGAAGAACCACACTACATATTTCTCTTCTTATCAACCTATTTGCATAAACAATTTTGGAGGATAAAAATTTATGCATGTATTGAGGACGATATAGTAGTACAATTTACTACATTGGCCCAGTCGCGCATAATTGCCAAGAAATAAACACGGGGTTTATACGAAGGGATAAAATATAGAAGAAAGGCAGAAATGGTGACACATGAAATGCCAATGCTGAAAAATGGAAGTCAGCCAAAACCCAATTAGTTTGCCCTAACAAGGATAATGCTATATTCTCCTCAGAGGAAAACACGCTGGAAGGAGAACGCTCCTCTTTGCCCGCTGACTGCTGGTCTCTGCAGAAAAGCGTGCATTTCCCGGACAGGACGACATAGCTCGGGCAGAACAGGACAAACCACAGCACAGCCCACAGGACCACAAGGCAGCCTCGGCACATTGCGTCCCATGAGGCTGATGCAGGGCAGAGGGAGAAAACAGGGCTTGGGGGCTCACAACCAGCTCTTCTTCAATGACTCATGAACGTGTGGATAAATGCACAGGTTTAGTGGTCCAGCAAATGAAGTCTTCCCCAGGCACTTGCAGTATTTACCAGTTAAATACAGCAGCTTTATATGCAGTCTTAAAAACCACGCAAAAATCAGTCAGTAGCAAGGAGGGAAAACGGGGCACGTTCAGCAGCATGGACACGGCACTGGACAGCAGGGAGCAGTCTGGATGTGCAGGGAGGTCACGTCAATCCCCTAACAGTTTTTCTAATTGCAATCCCCAACATTCTGAAAAAAGGGTTTTGGCCAATGCTTTAGTCAACACTTACTTGGTTTGCACGGGGCATGAGACATTAAAGAGCATTTTGCAAGAGCAAGTCTCGGCAGCTGAGCTTTTGTAAGGCCAGCAGCACAGATGCTTCCCTTCCCTTGCCTGCACTTTTATGTCCTATCCCAAAAACCAAATCAAACCCAGCTGCTGGCTCTGCTCTTACACATTCAGAAGCGATTAGGTCTTCCTCCGCCTTCTCTCAAAACCCTGCCGAGCGACACAAGCTGACAGCTTACACAGGGGCTCTGTGTCGCCAGGGCAAAGCTTTTGCTGATGGCTCTAGCGACCCAGTGCTGCAGGGTGCTTCGGTGCCGCAGGCAGGGTTTCAGAAGGGCTGTGCTTTCCAAAAAACACATCTTTTTTTTTTGTTTGTTTTTAAGGGAAGTAATGCGTTCAGAGCCTGCAGCATTGCGCTCCCTGCACTGTCTGAGCATTTTAAAGCACAGAGATTAAAACCCAACACTGCTACCCTCTATTTACATTCTTTGAG
Organism: Netta rufina; assembly: GCF_964035555.1. NCBI lineage: Eukaryota > Metazoa > Chordata > Aves > Anseriformes > Anatidae > Netta > Netta rufina. The sequence continues at coordinate 1,631,225 of NC_140145.1, read as the reverse complement.
AAGAAAGCTTATCTTTGGAAAAGCAATCGGGTATCCTCAGTCCGTTTGTCAGCACCTTCCCTTGAAATGCTTTCTTTGCTGAGTCTAAATATATTCTTTCACTAATAAGGAAAAAATATTGTTCTGGGGAAAGGGAATGAATGGGGCTTTGCACTTTGGCACTTTTGGTAGTTTTTCGTTTTGTTTTTAAATTCCATGTTTCTGTACTTACATTCTTGAAACTTAAAAGTATTCCTGTGTGTTTTCGAGTACCTGCTCAGCTTCCTGCCAGCACTGCAGACTGCACTTCAGACCAGGTGAGCCCACAGCCCATGGGGTCACTGAAGACCACCTGCTTCACACTAGACGGTTTACATTAAGAGCATTTTGAGACAAAAGTGCATAGCAGAAACACTCCTCTCCTTAGCTCCCCTGGCAGCAGCTGGAACAACTCAGGAGCATCAACGCACTGCAAATTTCATTGATCTGCAATGATATCTGACTCAGAATACAAAAATAAATCTGCCTACAAGCAGCTGTACAGCAGTGCAGAAGTTAACACCCATCACCTATTTTCCTCTTGCATTTGCATTGCCACCAGAGATCTGGGGCCTGTTCCAGACTCCAGGTGTGTTGCAGCACATCAGACCTAAAGAAACAGCACCAGCCTTGCAGAGAACCTGTCTGTGAACCAGATTTGGTGGGGTAGGCGCACATCTGGATTTTCTATAATGGACAGAAGTCGTGAGCTGTCTAGACGGTGCAGCTGGGATCTTACAGTCAGAAGGAATTTAAACATTGCAGCCCCAGAGGCAGCACGCGAGGCTGAGATGGGTCCGTTCCTCCTGCTGCCACCATAGCTGGCTTTGCAAGCCCGCCTCACCTCTATGATTCCCTTTGTGAGAAATACAATCCCATCTTCCAACTCCATTTTACTTCTCAAGGTTGCACGGTTTTGAAATGTTTAAGAACTCTGGGGCCTGAAATAGATGTCTGAGTGCGAGGTAATGCCACGTGAAATGTGCTGCTCAGGAATTATTTACCGCTTCGGATCTGCAATAAGGTTGCTTTCAGCTACTGGCTTTGTATTGCTGCTCTCCAGGTCTATGCCCAGAAAAATGCCTGACATGAGGAAGGCAGCTGGAAAATGACTCTGAAGGTCTCAGTCCCAAGCATCTTACTTTAAAACTGATGCCGCCAATCATTTCAGTAAACAACTCCTGCACACAAGGTAGTATTAATTAGACCACATATAATGAGAGAGAAAACTTGCACTATGCAACTGCAGTGACTTTTTGGCACCTGTCAGTACAAAGTACTCTGACAGTACTCCTTAAAGTCAAACAAATAATTCATTGTATTATTACACACAGTTTCTCATCTAATTAAGACTCACAATTATTTAAGGCTCCCTTTATTCAACAGTGAAAGTGGCTGAGCTGGAGTCATTCAGGGAAAAAAAGAAGAAATATTGTAGATAAATTAATCTTAACAGGGTCACACAGCTTGTTAAAGTTAAAAACCTTTTATTTTTATTTATCAATTGTAACCTCAGACTTTGCATGGAAGAAGTAAAGATTAAACTAGTTAAGTAACAAACGTGTGGAACAGAAGGTTATAACCAACCCATTCTTTGCAAACAGCCACGCTGAAGTAGATGAAACACCTCTCAGAGCTGGCAACTACAGTGCCTGGAAATGGGGTTTGCTATCATGTTTCCTGAGAACAGCGAAACAAAAAGGCAATACCAAACCAAGGCTAAAGCGACCTGGCCTTGTGCTGCTGGGCCAGTACTGCAGTGCCTGATGCTTGTGGGATCATTCCTCTGCCACTCGTCAGCTTCTATTTATTAAATCTAATCTTGTATGAATTAATTACTCTAAAGAAAAGATTCATTATTGCAGATTTTTTTTTAATCTGTACCTGCTGCAGAGATGAACAACTCATCTGCCAATTAAACCAGGGCTCCATCCAGACAGTTTTAATTCCGATGGATGAAAAATTGATTACCTTAGCATAACTGATCTTCTTTTAATAACTACCAGATCAAGCACAGCAGAGCCACCTTCCTACTTCGAAGGAGACGGAGGGGAAAAAAAAGCAACTTAAAACCCATAAGACCTCATGCTCACACCTGCAATCAGGCTGTACTTTGGCTACTAAGACACTTTGTCCTGAGACAGGGAGGAGCCCCAGCGCAGGGATGTGGCATCTTTCATGACCTTCTGACATGAAGCAGCAAGCCAAGTCCCTTTTCCCCATGTACTGCACCAGTCACAGCCATGGGGTAATGCTGATATAACAGCTGAGGTAGCAAGAGAAGGACAGGGTCCAAGTTCTGGATCTGGGATGCAGGATCACAGGGACAGCTCATGCTCTCCAAATGATTTGCAAGGCAGGAAGGAAATGGATGTGATGGACTATTTTTCTGTAATATAACCCTTGTTAGTCAATCTGCAGCTGGTAGTTAAGTGCTTCCTTCTCCTCCCTAAATATAGATGAAATGCTCAGCATGGAGCAACTTCACTGTCCTTCATCCAAACTCTCAAGCCTCCTACAAGCACAGCCAGGGTGCATGTGAAGTCCTCGTGTCCCACCAGAGCCCCATGGGACAGACATGGGTGATGCTGGAAAGCCCGGTGGGAACAAAGAGAAGTCTGATTTCATCTGTGGTGGGAAGATCTCTTGGTTGACGGAGAGCAACGAGCACCACAGACCAGGCTGCCATCTCCCCCCAGCTTATTTCAACTGCAGCTACCCATGATATCTGCTGTGGTGGCACACTGTGCACCCTCAGCACTATATCTTGGCTATGGGAAGTCTTCTCCCCAGCTCTCCCAGGAGAGGACAGCGAAGAGAGTCCTTCCTCTGAAAGCATGTCTCCCTTATCAGCCCGCCCATACCCTCTATGGAAGGACACCTCACCTCCACCAGCACGGGGTAGCTCAGGCAATACCCTCCTGCAGCGCCTCCAAGAGGAACGAAAGCAAAATCTTCCCCATCGAGTGGCTGCAGATACTTCCCCAAAAGTGGCTGCTTTGGCTTGTGCTGCAGCTGCTCGGTGCCAGTGGGCACGCTGTGCCTGCTGCGACCCTGCTGTGCCAGCCAGCAGCACCAGGGAAAGAAAATACTCCACTGGTGAGATGAGGGAAGTCTGTGGTAAAATTGCTGCATCTGGACCAAGCAGCCCTAGAGGACCTTGCATCCAGGGTACAGACCTGAATCTGATTGCAGATGCCAGGCAAATCTGTTTATTTGGGCAAAAGAGGATGCCAACAGCAACTTCTCTGAGCTTGCTGACCATTCACCTCACCCTGTTAACAGACACCTCCTCTCAGGCAAAAAAAAGTGTTCCTTATGCTAAGGAAACAACATGGAAATCCACTGACATGGAAAACAATCCCAGCACCACAGGGGAGGCAGGGATGCTCACACACACACACAGACCTGCTAAGGACCAGACTGAGCAGCAGCACAGGATGCAGACTGTGCTAACAAGAAACTCAGGTCAGGAAAGCAACTGGGAAAACACGGCTGGAAACCAACTCCCCCTTGCAAAAGCGAGTCAGATATTTAAACAAACCTAAGGGGAGGTAATTGGCAGGCAAGCATTTTGATACAACGGAGCGGGTGGTAAACACATGCATAAAGCAAATTCATCGAAGTGGGGCAGAGGGTTTCATTTGAGAAGTTATTGAAATGCTAGCTTTCATTCAAAAAAATATTTGCTGCAAGGCAACTGGAGCACATTCTCTCTCCTTAGGCACTCGTTGTGGTTGTCTCAAGGAGACATTTATTGTTACAGTGCAGGGAAGCCAGCTGCTGGAGGTCTCACTCTGGAAAAGGTTATACATATTAATGGTTGTATTATAAAGTCGCTGCTGTCTCGATATCTCAGCCAATTAGTTCAAAAGCACTAACAAATTAGGTTTTTGTACTGTGGCATTTATAGAATTTGGTACAAAGCGAAACAATTACTGAAGGATTTAGCACCACTGCTGAAGAACCAAAGCAGACGCAGCGGGCTCGAGGTCAGCGTGCTGGGGCACACAGAAAAGATGGCTCTGAGGAATCCCACAGCCTTGGGAGCCTGGATCCAGACAGACCCTGCACCCAAGCCCAGCTGCCCTCTGGCTCCAGGGGGCTCGTACTGGTACCCAGTTGACCTCAAAGCGTGGCAATGCCTGCAGCCAGTGGATCCTCAGCTCCCTATGAGGGCAGTACAGGTGCTCCCTGCATTTTTTTTAGGGCTCTGTGAAGGGCAACTGGAAAGCAAACACTTTGCACTAAGGCTTTAAGCTCATGCAACCTTTGCAGCTCCTATTGCACAGCACGGAGCTGCCAGGTCCGGAGCTCCCTGAGGTAAGCAGCAGTCCTCTCACTTCCCCAGCTTCACTGAGGCCTGAAGGCTTTCACCAGCCTCTTATTTTTAGTTGTAGAAAGAGGCACAGACACCATGACTGTACTTCTGGTCAATGGAATTAAAAAAAAAAGAAGTGTGTGCATGCCTATGTGTGAGGGAAGAGACTTCAAAGACTAACAGCAGATTTTTGAGACACTGAAGTACCCCTAAAATGCAACAGCTTCTACATGTATAACCTCCTCTTGATTTCCCAAAACAAGAAAATACCACTAGACAAACTGCAGCTTCCTCTACCTAAAAAACCCTTTTCTACCTAAATCTCTGGCCTTAAAATACTTCAGAGCTCAAGTCCTAAACTATTATTCATCAAGTGAGCAGGTGCCTATCAATGACTCTTCTTAAATCAAGGAGCAGAGGCTATAATCAAGGTGCATTACTTCTGACGTGTCCAGACTCTTTAGTACATGCTGGCACTTCAATACTAGGGTTTAAAATTATTAGTATACATATTGTTTCAAAACCTCAAAACTCAAACCTAGCAGAGCCCAAAGAACAAAATCACATTTTAAAATTATTTTTATTACCTACTTCCTGCAACTCCTTAACTTTCTAAAGATACCTTTGATTTTGCAATTACTCACTACAGTTTGATTGTTCCCAGAGTACAGATTTTCTCCAAATAATATACACTGACAAATTTTATTCTCCACTGGAGCCTGAAATTCTGAATTAAATGTAATAGAAATATATTTTTTTTATTAGTTGTTTTAGTACCAAGTATAGATTGTTTCCAAAAGACGCCCTCTCCTAATGGTTTTGGAAAGCAAAGCAGCTGTTGAATTCCTCCTGGGCTGGTATCAATCTATTCTCGTTACTAACAGTGTTACTTAAATTATGCATCAATAACTTAGGTGGCAATCTGTTTCCTTTCTTTCCCTGAGCCTTTCACCTTAGAAAAGGATTTTTTGCATTCAAGGATTTGTTCAGGCACTGTTGCCAGTGGCAACAACCAAGACTGAGACTGTAAATAAAGCAACTTTATCATGAGTTGAAACAAAAAAAAAATAGTGCCAGGTATCACATTTTTTTCTGCTCCTTTTACATCTATTCCCATAAAACAGCAAAACAAGGAAAGCAACAAAGTTTTGCAACTGCACAAAAGTTTTCGACGATGAGATTCTAATTATTTCCAAACACCAATTCAAAATATTTCAGACCTTCTGCAAGTGGCGATTTTAACCAGTTACTCCCTGCGTGTAGCATAGCATGGCCAGAATTTTCTTGCACGTAAAGCCATACAACACCGACTAAAACCAGGTCTCCATCCAAGCAAGTGGTATGTGGCTTCAGCAAACACAAGCAAAGAGCAAAACCATCACTACTAGCATAGTAAGTAGTTGCTCCACCAGTTGCATTGCTAGCACATTATACATTTCCTATCATCTTTCTATTAAGCTTTGCTGGAGCTCAGAAAGGCAAGTTGTACTTGATATTTCTCATAACCTGCATCCTTTAAAAAATATTTTTTGGCGCTTCATTTGTATCTCAAATTGTGTTGATGGTATTCATGAAGGAACCCGAGTTTCTAACACAACATTATACATACGCACTCAAAGGCTGCTGAGACACACCTGGCCTGCAAAGTGCCCCAGTAGCATAAGGGACACTGGGTGGCATCAGAAGGCAGCTCTGCATCCTCTTCTCCATCGTCAGGACAGAGAACACAAATGTGCCTGTTGTGTTCTGGTGAATGATTTTGCAGAAAGGCAGGTCCAGTTCAAAAAAGCACGCAGACGGTATTTAACATCTACATATCAATTTGAACTTTGACAGAATTATAGCTCCAGAATAAGCAAAATACGTTATTCCAGCTTTGGTTGAAGTGAACATGGACATCTAGAGCTTTGGAAGGCATTGCCAGGATCCAGAGGAGGCAAAACACAACCCTAACCTTGTGTGAAGCGTAAGTTCCCTAAAGAGCTGCATATACCAATGAAGACCATCACAAAGAAAAATAAGGCAATGAGACAAAAACAGCTGACCCACCTCAACTAGATTTGCCTTTGCCTCTCTCAAAACACAAAGCAGTGAGAGTGATGAAGCACAAGAAATAATTGCAATGAGCTCTTCCTGGACCCATTAGATATTTCATGCTGTGTAACGCTATGGAAGTGCTCTGAGTTATCACGACAACTGAAACCTGCAGTGGCTTCATTAACTCTCTGCGGTACATACTAGGCATTTTTCCCTCCAGAAGTATTCAGCTAGCTCCAGAAAGAAAATCTGCTCGAATAAGGCAATTGCACATCACTTCCAAGGCCAAGGCATGGTGCCTGATCTCACAGCTTGGCACAGAAGAGTCTCACCTTCTTGTGAGCTATCAGCAGACAGTTCGAGTGTTCGTGCTCACAGGCGATTTCGTAGTCTGGGATGAGTTCGACCAGCTCCTGGACGAAGCGCACCACCTCTTCGTGCCAGGGGACGTTGGCCATGGTGAGGCTGCTGGCTGAGCTTTCTCCGCAGTACGTCACCCCCTGAGAAGAAACACGGAAACAATCACTGTCAGCTCAACCCTTCAAGGTCAGGTCCATTTTACCCCCTTCATGCTGCATCTTACGGAAAAGAATTTGGATTTGGGGATAGCCTCAAATAGACCTGTCCCTCGGTGCTTTGGTAACCGCTGTCTGCTCAGGCTTCCCCAGCAGTGACACACAGGTCAGGCATTAGCCTGCGAAAACAGTTCAAAGCACCCAAACAGATAGAGCTTGTGCTCCTGAGGGATGTCTGAGAAGGTCACTTTGCTTTGAAGCATGGTGTACCTAGAATAAAGTCTCACAAATGACTAATGCAACAAGTCTGGAGAAGAGGAGGCTCAGGACAGATCTTACGGCTCTCTGCAACTGCCTGAAAGGAAGCTGTGGGGAGCTTGGGGTCGGCCTATTCTCGCAGATAACTAGTGATAGGACAAGAGGGAACAGCCTCAAGTTGTGTGAGGGGAGGTTTAGGTTGGAAATTAGGAGACATTTCTTCTCAGAAAGAGCAGTCAGACATTGGGATAGGTTGCCCAGGGAGGTGGTGGAATCACCGTCCATGGGGGTGTTCAAGGAAAGGCTGGACGTGGTGCTTGGGGATATGGTTTAGCGGGTGACGTTGGTGGTAGGGGGATGCTTGGACCAGATGATCCTGGAGGTCTTTTCCAACCTTAATGACTCTATGAAGTTGCAGCACGGTGTTTCCAGAGGGGCCCTGTGTTCTGCAGAGGTAACGACTCCCCCTCCTGAGCCAAGGCTGCAATTTCTGCCCCCACCCCCTACTATTTGTACAAATCTCTTCCTAACTCATTGTAAAAACAGTTCTCTCCAAGCCCCTCCATCTTCCGGCTGTTCAAACTAATTACAAGACAGTTAAAAGTCTATTTTAGGCATAGGTAATTGCTGTAACTGCCCCAGATCAACACAAAAAGCCTACTTGCTGCCTTCCCGTGGTGCCCATGCAAGGAGACCCAGGGAACCGTAGCCTGGGCTGTGTGGATACGTGCTTCTGTAGCTGCAATGGACTGCACATTTCAAGCAAGATGCTCAGTGCTCTTTACTCAATTGTTTTGAACTTGAGATCTCAAGGTTCTTCCCGACTATTGGGCAGTCTACAGAAACAACAGGATCCTCCCTGAATTTGTGTAAGAGAGGCATTTGCAAATCCTTATGCAGCTGTGCACCCATGGGCTGGGTGGGCAGAGTCCTATGGAGCAGCAGAGCCAGTATTAGCAGAGACGTGGCTCATTAGGAGAAAGGAATAGATGTAGGTGCTGGCAGGGCAGGAGCAGCTTGAACCCAGGGAAACAGCATTAAAATACCTTTCTTTCAAAAGAAACGGGAAGAAAAAAATCCACAAGTATACAAATTATCCTTCTAGTCCGTGCATGCACAAAGGGTGCAATTGAGACCCTAAAGAAATGTCTAAAAATTAAAAGGTACAAAATTTGAACAAAGTGAAGGATTCCTGTGAACCTGGAGATTTTCTGAAGACAAGTGCTAATTAAGTTCAAAGCAGGACAGAACTGGGCTTTAAAGCTGCAGAATTTGCATGGTCCACTGCCATTTAACACTTTGCATTCGCTAAACCAGAAGTGATTCCACAGGGATGAAAGCATCCTCCCCAGGGCAAAACCCAGATTTCCCAAAAAAAAAAAAAAAAAAAGTTCTGCTTCTGCCCTTCTGCTCACCTGAGCTGTTTTTCAGCAGCAGCCAAGCACCTAACAACCCCTCAATAAAGCCAGCAGATGAACACCCCTGGGAAGGACAGATGAGCATCTACACCTGGAAGTGAAAGAATTGCACAGGGACGTGTGGGAAACTATGGGAAAAAGGACAGGAGCCCTGGTCAGCACCTTGGCATTGGTGCCCTGCCAAAACCTCACCTTCCCAGTTCAGCCTGCTTTGACTCTGGTCTGCTTCCCTTCCCTGAAGTATCACTGCTCTGTCTTCCACAGAAAACAGCAAAACACTGTAAAACTGTAAAGCCTAGACAGAGGTGCTGCTCTTCATCTTGCATTCACTGCCCAGCACTAAACTTGCAGCTTAAAGGCTGCCCCAGACCCAGAGCAGACTGCGAGGGTTGGCTGGTTCTGCCCCTTCTGAGCAGGAAAGGACAGACACAAAGCCCCACAAAGTCAGGGGATTTTAGAAGCCAGCTGGAAAACTTTGCTTTACTAACTCTAGCTGAAGAAACGAGTCACCAACTTTCAAGACTATTCTGTAATTCTCCAGCTTGGTATCAGCAGTGGTGTTTGCACGGATGTCTACAGGCTGCATGGCATCCTAAAGAAGCCCTTGAGCAGATTCCTTCCAGACCTCACCTACAAGAGCAGACAGCAACCACCAGGCACTTAGTGCTCCAGACCCTCATTAAAAACCAGTGGCTGGAGGCACTTGTCCAAACTGCTGGGTATCGACTGGCTTCCAGGCAGACACACAACAGCAACCACAGAAGTTGGCATCAGCTGGATGCAGAACTAACACTGGCACCATAAATCGGCCCAAATACATCCCCGGAGGAAGGGCACAGGGACACAAAATGAAGGTGGATGCTCCCAGGGTGAGCAGGAGGTTTGCAGCTAAGCGAGCGGTGTAGAGCCATTAGTTACATGCCTTGGGGTCAGCCGGTGTAAAGAGCCAGTAAACACGGAGTACTCAAGGCTGAAAACATGAATAGACACCCAAAAACATAACAGCATTTATAAAAGCTCCCTCCAATTCATGCTACTCCTGCAATCTTTTGCTTCAATTAATTCAGAAAATACTGGGACCTGCCTGGAAAACAGCCCATCTCTGACTGTCTCCTGCACACACAGAGGGCGGATCAAAATGCCTAAGTTGATGCTGTAGAGAAATTCTTACTGTTTACTTACGAGCAGAATTTATTTGACCACATTAAAAAGCAGCTTGTGATTTTCTGGCCAAAGGCCATTGGAACAATTTATAATTTCTATAATCCTACCACTCAGGGAGAAGTTCATGTTGCTTTGTGAAATGCTGAGAGCCGAAGCAACTGCCCCAGAACAAGTGTATGCAAGAAGTGGAGGGATTTTCATAAAACTGAGGGGTGCTGATTGCAGATTTCCCCTGACCCTGCCCGCACAAACAGCAGCACCACCTGCACCCACCACAGCCCCTGCCAATCCTGGATGCCACAGCACCACTGACTTCGCAGAAATAAAGGTCGTGCAGTGCTGGAACCCCAAAAACCCTTTTCCATGGGGTGGGAAATACCCAGCACTTGTGGGCTGATATGACAAGGGCTACAAGCATTGACTGTGCAGAGCACAGACAGCAGCTTCCCACTGCAAACTGGTCTGCAAAGCTCTGCAGCTCACCGGTGTGCACATGAAGAGTACAAGTCTTCCACAAAGCAATCAGAAAAGCTGTTTTCCTGAAGTATCCTCAGAACTAGTTACTGAATGAAGTGGCATTGTTCAGAAGATGCTTTCCTCCCTGCTTCGCTCACAGTGACCCCGAAGGCTTGGTTTTCTGCAGCAGTACTCGTGCCCTGCAGCCCAGGGCAGCTCCACAGGTTCTCCTAGTCCAGAGGAGACAAAGCCACTTCTAAGCTTATAACTTGGAGATTTGTTATTTTAATTTGGAGATACAAATCAGTAACTGAGGAGGTTCAAGTGATCAGTCTTAGCAGTGACCTCAATTTCACTTAAGTCTTGCTCCATCATTGCGTTAAAGTTTTCATAAATTAGCTCAGCAGTATGAAGCTTTCTGAAGCGTTTTGTTGTTTATTTCTGACTTTCCAGATAAAACTAGTTACAAGTGTATTGAAGCAGTTTAACCTGTCATACCACAACAAAGGTCACAAACTCACTGGCACTCAGAAGGGCAAACTCACGTAGGAAGCTTGGCTTTTCTTCCAGACAAAAGCCTGAGTCCCCTGAACTCAACACTTCTGCTATTTTATTCCAAGCACAAAAAAACATCAAACATGGGCATTTAAAACATGCACTGTCATGTTTTTCATCTGAAGAACACTTCTCCTACCTGGCACCTGCATCCCCACCATCTTTATGGCACCTGCTCCCAGCTGCCATCGCATGCCCTGCTCCCAGTTCAGCTGCATTAAAGCCAAAAATGTCACATCCAGCAACAAACAGGTCTTTGGCAAACACCTGAAACTAAAGCAAGGTGAACCACACTGTAAGGCAGATGCTTAAAGGGGGGTGTTACAAAGAAACATACTCATGCTAATTAGAAACTGTACAAGTTTTGGAAGCAATTACTTTCTCGCTGTTACATTTATGATGACCCTCCTCTATTATTCTGCCCAGGCAAACAATATTTGAGCTGCACGCCGTAACTCAGAGCTGGAGCACAAACAGGTTGACTGTGCACAACAGCACATGAGTCAGGGGAACACTAAACAGGGAAGTACATTAATATTTTTAAGCCCAGCTATGAAAGTCTGAAAAAGACTGTAAGCGTTCTTATTAGAGCAGCCAGCCAAGCAACTAAGATATGCATCTCCAAAGTTCGGCGGTACAGACACAGCTCCATATAGCAATATTTTCCCTTGTTCATTATACAGATTATGATTTGAGCAGCATGAAAAATGGATGACTATGAGGGGGAAAATTCTTAGCGAGCTACAACATGACTCATTCTTTTAATAAACTTCAAAGATATCATTTACAAGCAAAGAAAGCACAGAGGCAAATGGAATAACTAAGTGCTCGGATGGCTGATTAATTCACATGCACAAATCAATGAAAATCAGCTTAGCAGCACACCGAATGAAAGCACATCAGCTTTCAACTTCTCCAACTTCTTAAAACTTGAGTTAATTAAGAGTGCTGATACCACTTAAAAAATGTGAACAGTTGATTAGGGCGGTCATGTTATATTTTTCAGTAATACATGAAGACAGTTATTAAGACATCAAGTATTAAAAAGGAAACTGTTCTATTGTACACCCTAGTGCTTATAGAAAATTCCCCGCAGTAGAAACATCAATGATGCTGCCTCTTAATTAGTCTTTAATACGGATGCTTTAGCATCCTAATCATGCCACACAGCTTTGGGCAAATACCTTGAAAGAAAACCTTTTGAAAAGCAACTCGGATGTTCTTGGTTATGCTGGTGGGAATCCAGAGCACCCTCAGCGAGCGCACTCGGGATTTATGTGCTGCTGTAACAGAGCCGAGCGTGCACAACTGTATTTAAGCAACACGTTGTGCCGAGATGATTACTGCTGTGGAGAGTGAGAAACATGAGAAGCTCACGTCGCCTGCTGCTCGGCACATTTGTTTCATTGCGATCTGGCTCCTTGCCGGAGATCTCATCAGCTACCAGTCATTTTAATCCATGGGACTATGAAGGAAGGGAAGTAAATATGACAGCACTTCGTTTCTTACCTCAGATAAAGTCCAGGCTTCCCAACTTAATTACTGAACAAGAGAATTTTCTGAGCTCCGAGCCCACAAATTGTACATTTGTTCAATTGAGGCTTCGGTGAATTGACAGAAGAACAGAGCGTTGGCCAAGTGCTCCTGACCTGCTGAGCCACACAGCCACCGCTCCAAAACTGGGGCAGTCCTGCCCCAAGACAAATATAAAAAACCTCAGATGACATGCTGATAGATCACACACCCTGCAATAAAAATGCTTATGATCTGAGCATCAGCATTGTCCAAATTATATACACAAGCTCTCGTGCATGTCTGCTCCTCACTGGAATGGATTCGGCCTTGTCGGTTGGTTTTTGTTTTTAATAGTCACTTTCAAGTTGATTTAACAAAGGACATTGTTTTTTTTGTGTCAGTTAAATGTGAAGAGCTGGAATGGAAATGGTTAGTTAGGCAGCATAACCCCGATATTTATCGGGAGTTCTCCGGATGCACCACATGTATGGCTACATGCAGATCTGTGCCACAGCACCCCATAAATCTTCAGCAACTCCCTTGAAGTCAAAGGAACTCCTCGCATAAAGGCTAAGCTCTGAAACGCTGGATGTGAACTTTCCTTCCAGCTTTTAGAAGTGAATGATACAGATCTCGCAAGAGAAATGCTCACTGTTAAATCCCCCAGCCACCACTCCTCATGCACAGAGGCAGGCAGGAGAAGTTAGAAAGACTCAGACTGGGAGGTAAGAGGGAGACTTCAGCCTGACAGCGACTTGCTTTGCTGTGATCCTTCCTATCATGCTCCAGTTTCCCCAGCTGCAATAGGCTAACGGTACTAGCCCCCTTCCCCTGCAACAAGTAGGCAGAGGACAGAAAGCATTTCCCCGCGTCACTGTTACAAACACGCACAGCAGCGCTGGGCCGTCACACATGGCCAGTCGCCATGAGCTGAAGAGGCTTTACATTCTACAACTTCATCTGGTCATAGCTAAAAGCCCCACGAGCCATTGCCATGTGTTGTGCTTCCTACTTGTTTTGGAGGCTAATCCCTTTTCTCGTGCTGAAAGCTGCCAGCTACCTCCTTTAGCCTGGATGTTCACAAGGGTTGCCTTTGCATCCAAGCCCAGTGCAGGACTGCAAAAATTCCTTCTCAGTTTCAGAAATGCATTTGCAACAAAATGCAGGCTTGGACTAAAGACTGACTTTTCAAGGACACGATGTGGCAGCTTCACTTGAAGATTCCAGATGTAATCATTCACCTATGTTTGCAATGAAGCTTGTTATCAAGCCTTAATAGGTGCTCCAAGAGTGCAAGAAACGCCTGTCAAGCCGAACTCCTCAGACACACCACATATTAGTAACTTTTAGCTGAATCAACAGAAATACCAAACTGGCTCCCTGCCTCTGTCACCCAGATGTAAATAATTAAAGGCAGAGATTTCAGCAGAGGCAGCTTGGGACCTACCCAGAAGCTGCCTGTGCCATGTGCAGCCTCGTGCTCCCACCCAGGGCAACTGGGGTACCCGACCGGCCGGTCCCTGGGGTGGCCCCGACCGCCCTTCAGCTCGCCTGGGGGGGTCACACAGCGCTGCTCAGCCCGGCTGTGGGCACCTTGGCCCCTACCACGCCTTCTGTCTGGTCCACGCAAAGTGCAGAGATGCTCTTGGCTTGCTGCTTGGTGCAAACAGCAAGTCTTTATTGTTTGTTTTTCCCCCCTTCAAGCAATTACACATCGCTTAGGTTTGTTTTAGAGCAGGCACTGGGACAGGTTTTTTAACTTTGTCTTCTCCTCATCTAACTGGAATGGCACCAAGACTCTGAGTAGCTTTGTGACAGGTGGGGGCAATTGCTTATTGGTGCATGTAATTAAAAACTCATTAAAGCAGAGCTCATTTTCCTCATTATTTTAAGCACTTAGTCTTTGCTGTTTAAGAGGACAAGACTGAGCAGACTGGGACAGATATGTCCCTCTGGTCCTTCCCCTCAGACATTGACTTGGCCATTTTAATTTCATAGCAAAGTCTCCGATACTGACCAGGAGCTGCAGCTGCAGAACCTCGTCCTTCACTCTGCTGAACACGAGTTGGTCCCTGAACCATGAGCTGGGTGATGTGCTGGAACCAGAGCTACGGCACAGCCACCAAGGACAAGTGCTTTCAAGCAGCTGAACATCAATTTGAGGAAGGCTTGAGGAAATTCTGTGCAGTGCCTCAAATCCCACCCCTGCTTTGCCCAAGCTCCGTGATACAAACAGCCCTTGACCAGAGGACAAACCCAACAGGCTTTATTATTATTTTTCCCTTTTTCAAACAAAAAGGCTGCAGAGAAGCAGCAGGGCTCTGCTCAGGCTGATCTGGAGAGCTGCAAGATGCAGCTTCACTTCAGCAAATACGGATGGCCTCCCCGAGGAGGGCTGGTTCACCTCCAGCTCCAAGCAGAGCAACTGCACCTCCCGCACCATCACGGACACAACTCTGAAGTCAAAAGCCACGTGTGCAAGGATCAGCCCTTCACAAGCACACCTGTATGCACGCAGTCCTATATCTGTTGGCAGCGCGGAGGGGGTGCCTGGGCACAACCACAATTACACGTGCAAACATACCCAGCTGCTCCGTGATCTGCCTGCAGGGGTCAAAGGTCTGCAAGGGTTTTGGGTGCTTGGCTGGCCTTGCGCTAACACAACCCCACAGCAAGCTCCGCTCGTAAGGTTATTGAACGAATTCTTTAGGACCTGCTTACATTTTTCCCTTCTAAACACTTTTGCCCCTTTGCTTTAAGAACAAAAATAAATGGCAACATACTGTGTGTTAACAGAAGGCTCTGGCTTTTAAAACAAGAAGAGGGTTTTGCAATGCTTGCCACTGCAAAAAGATGAGCTGCACATCCTAGATATTAAATCTAGCAATCAACCCAGTATAACTGTGATAGAGATGTTATGGCATTCAAGTTTACTAATGCAATAAATAAAAGTGATGTGTATTTAATAACCACATGACTTCATTTGCTTGGGTTTTTGCACACCAGTAATCAACACTAATTTCTATTGGCTTAAATAAGAGAACAGGGTCCCACAGAGTTACACTGCTGTAAGATACTCATGTAAATGAGAACAAGTATTAAGCTCTGCAAGAATCTAAATCTCTACCCACTCCACCCTGTGAGCCTCTCTGGAGCAACAGGGGATTAGCTACATTCATTTTAAATGAACGTCATTTATCTCAAGTATTTAACCAGGAAATCCCACAGAGATGAGCCTCATTTTCTGGCAGATGCTTTGCAGTATCTTGTAATATTTTTTTTGTTTATTTGCTTTAAGCATGACCTGGTCTTTGCCTTAACCTATCTCACTGGGGTCTTGGAAGAAAAAAAAAACAAAACACAACAAAACATGCCCCAAGCGCATGCCAAACCAATTCTTTAGCGTTTCATCCTCGAAGAAATGTTAAGAAGTTACTTCTGATCAAAACAAACAAACAAACAAACAAAAAAAACGGTCTTTTGGAGAAAATACCCATGTCACAAATGCAGTGTAAACACCACAAATACCACAGCTGGACACAAGGACAATTACACACCAGCAAGAGTTTTTGTTCAATACATAGAGGAGACCACGAACAGGAACTACAACAGCAACGAGCGCTAGGTTTGAACACTCCTCAACCCTGCCGGGATTCTTCTGGGTCAGAATTGAACTCCCAGCTTTATACATTATCAGACCAAGCACCACTCTGACCACCGTGGGATTATGCCATAGCCTGCGTACGCTTTGCCTACACAACTGCAAATTCCCCAGGCGTTGGGGCTACACTTGAATTAGCAATGCAGTCTCTTTTGTGCTGCTGCCCTTTGCCTACACCTACTCACCTTTTATTCCAGAGCAGAGGGACACAGACCCCAGCTTTTGCTTCACCCTGCAGTGCATGGGCAGAAGCATTGAAATAACCTCAACTCATGGAATCACAGGATCATTCAGGTTGGAGAACACCTCTAAGATCATCTAGCTGAACCTTTAACCAAGAACTAAGTCCATCACTAAACCATGCTACTAAATTCCAAACCCACACGTTTCTCAAAGATCTCCAAGGACAGTGACTCAACTGCTTTGCTGGGCAGCCTATTCCAATGCCACGCAACCCTTTCAGTAAAGAAATTTCTCCTAATTCCAGCTTGTTCATCATCAGGGCAGCTCAAAGCTTTGCACAACACCCCTGAAATCCCCACAGTGGCTGTGTGCCCCACTGACCCTGCCACGCGAGAGTGCTGATTGTGTGCGTAGGGCACTGGACAAGGGCTTCACAAACCAGCATTAAAAAAGAAGCTATCTCCAGAATGTACAACTGAGAGCAAAGCAGGGTAGCCTATAAATTCTGTTACATAGGGGTGCCACAGCAGGTGACAGACACTGCAGCAACATGACCATCACCAGCAGCAACGGGGACACCACCTCCGGTGATCAGAGGACACTTCTGAGGTCAGCAAAGTGAGGAAGCCACCCTGAACACCCCTGTCCCTGTCAGCCTCTCCAGCTGGGGCTTGGGCTGGAGCCTCCTTCCCTGCAGCTACTCGACTAGATGTTCACAAGCCCCCTGGAGCTGGCTGCTTGACCCTTCTGGCTCAGAGAAAGGGAAAAATTGGTTCCGCTCCCAAGGTGAGAAGCCAAGTGACCCACTTGCATTGCTAAGTCACAGATGCACAGCAGCCAGAGAATGCTGTTGTGCCTCCACACAGAGCCACACCTTCCACACTTTAGGAACACGGCTGTTCAGCAGGAACTGGCAGGTGAAACCATGCAAAACAAATAAGGCCACTGGCTGGGCTAATCCTGCATTTAGTATGAGCTACTTTTCCTCTTCGGATCACTACATGCCCACCTTTTGGAGCAATGTTCCAATGAGGCACGAAAAAGGCAAATTGTTTAAGAACACCTGGCTCTCACAAAAACATCCCACATGAAAATCTGGGAGCACACCTTTTGCCTTTTTAGGTCTGTTTAAACACAACCTAGTGACAAGCAAATCCCTTGTTCCTCTGAAGATCACCTGGTCCAACCCCCCCTGCCAAGCAGCGTCACCTAGAGCACCTTGCGCAGGATGGCATCCAGGTGGGTTTTGAGTATCTCCAGAGAAGGAGACTCCACAGTCTCCCTGAGCAACCTGTCCCAGTGCTCTGTCACCCTCCCAGTAAAGATGTGCCCCCTCATATTGAGCCAGAACCTCCTGTGCTTCAGTTTGTGCCCATTGCCTCTCACCCTGTCCCTGGGCACAACTGAAAAGAGACCGGCTCCATCCTCTTGATACCCTCCCCTCAGATATTTATACACATTGATGAAGTCTCTCCTCAGTCTCCTCTTTTCCAGGCTAAACAGGCCCAGTTCTCTCAGGCTGTCCTCATACGACAGGTGCTCCAGTCCTCTGATCATCTCTGTAACCCTCCTTTGGACTCGCTCCAGTAGTTCAGTTCCATTTAGATCAAAGCATCCTGCTCGCTAATCTAATTAAGTAGAATTAAACAGCATGCACTTTTTTAAAAAAACAAAACCCAACAAGACTGCTAACTTACATCAGTGCACAAAAACTCCCAAATCCACCCAACAACAACTCATGGCCAGCAGGCACCACGAGCACCCACCTTCCTTCCCAGTCCTGTGACCCCCCAAGTCCCCCTGCAGCCTGATGTGGGGCTGGTTCCTGAGTGAGGCCGAAGCCTCAGCTACCCCACCGTGCTGCGTGGCTTTTGTGAAGTGCCATGCAGCCCCTCTCTACTTTAGTTAATACTTCTGCAAACAGGGTGAAGCGTTCACTATCCATCCTTTTCTTGGAGTAAAGTCATCGCTGCTTGAGAACTGAGAAGCACCCTGAAGTGCCCAGTTCAAAGACGTTTTTGATGGAAGCAGCTTGGGCAGGAGCCTCGCCCAGCTGGGTAAGCACCACGAGTCAATCCCTGACCACCTCAGAGGGCTCCTAATCTACTTCCCCAACAGTCCAGGCCATGATTTTGCTAGGGAGGAGTTGCTGGGAGCGCTGAGAGCCACAGCTGTGAGGCTGAATCCTTCCCCAGGCAAAGGGAACTGCAGCCTTGGAGGAGACAGATGTTCGCCCTGGAGAGCACTCAGGGGAATCTGCACTTAGAAACATTGATTAACTTACACCTGTTTCATTTTTACTAATTAAAGTCTCTACATGACAGAGCAGTCTAAGTAGCACGTACAGCCTCACCCTCCACACTTGGCATGCACTCATCTGTCTTCCTCCCTGCTGCAAGGAAGGATCTTGTACCATCAGGCTGCAGGGAGACAGGGAGGAGATGCAAGGTGGAAGGGTCCCACAGGAGCAACTCTTCTGCCAGGCTTTACTTTACTTATAAAACAGCCTGACATGCATTGTAAAACTGAAGGTTCCCCCCCCCCCCCAAACCATACTCAACATCTTAGTTTGTACCGAGCTATCAACTTCAGCAGCGCATTCAAAGACAAAAAGAACTCCCAATACTGATAATGTCTCAGAATAACTGAAAGTCTTGGGCTGGAAGGGACCTTAAAGGTCATCCAATTCCAACCCTCCTGTCATAGGCAAGGATGCTACCCACCAGATCAGGTTGCCCAAAGCCCCATCCAGCCTGGCCTTTAGCACTTCCAGGGCTGGGGCATCCATAACTTCTCTGGGCAGCCTGTGCCAGTGCCTCACCACCCTCTGAGTGAAGAATTTCTTCCTAATGACTAATCAAATCTATCCTCTTTTAGCTTAAGACCACCCCCCTTGTCCTATCATTATCCATGCAAGGATTTCTTCTCCATTCTTTTTGTAAGACCCCTTTGGGTTTTGTTTCACAAGGAAATTGCAGCAAACTTTTTTCTTCAAAGCAGCAGTAAATAAAGGTTTTGCAAAGGAAAAAATGAAAAGAAAGGAAAGTGCAGAAGTAATAGAACTGCAAATATGCAGACCTGAGGTAGATGTGCTGATCTGCAGGGGGAGCTGCTGGAAGAAAATGCTGATAATGACTCCTTACAGAACACATTGTGATTTTTATTATTTTTATTTATTTTTTTTACATTCTCTGTATACTAAATTGATTAATCCAAAGATAAAGCACCTCCTGCCCTACTGTATCTCACATGCTCCTGTTAGTTGCTCTTCCAGTCCCGAGGACAGTATTTCCTCCTGTTTTGCACGGCCTGATGAATACTACATCAGTAAGTCACACATTATCGCCTTTCCCCCGGCAGAATTTGAGACCACAGTGGGAAGAATAATGCCACAAACTACCAGCTTGTCCTAGAACATTCTGCTTAAAATGTTGGCTGACATAAAAGAAACAAGTTTAAAACTATTTATCTGCCCCTGCTTTCATGAGAAATACAAAAAAGCCCAGAGGGTTATGATTCTGTTGGGCAGAAATTGATGTCAGCTGCCACAAAGCTGCTCTCGCTTAACACTGAAGACTACGCTGAACACACGTATGAGGCATTTGAAACCTGTCTGCCTGATGTTAAAAGCAAGAGATATGTTCCTTATACATCAGTGAAACCTTTGGAAGAAGGAAACTTTAACACTGTTTACGTGGGAAACAGGGAGGAAAAAGGTAAAATACTGATGTGCAACTCACCTTGACCTCAATGAAGTCTGGTTTACCCAGGGATACCAGGTCAGCATAGGCTCTGAGTTCATCCACGTTCCAAGCTTTCACCAGTGTCAGCCTATAGACTGTACGCTGTTGCTGTAAAAAAAAAAAAAATAAAAATTAGCAATCGACACTGACACATGGACCATGTTCCAGCCTTCCACACAGCTTCAAATAGGAAAAAAACACATTAGTTTATTGCAAGAAACCACAGGGTAAGACAAAGTAGACCCAAACCAGGAGCCATCTCACTTGTTCTTTAAAGGAAGCTCCACATCTTTGAGCTGAGCCACCTTTTGCTCTACAAAGCCCCATCTCCTCTCTATAAAACCCGGACACTTCATTTTCACAGGAGCTTTTACTTATTTGGAAAATAACCAGGAAGTTTCTCACTTTAATTTGCTTCCCCAGGCTTAAAATCTCACCATTTGTTGCTCTATCGCTATTTTATTTCCTCCAGGTGGATCACCTGGCCCTGGTCACTTTTGGACAGACTGAACAAGGACAGAGCATTGCCTGCCCCTGTCCGATAACTCTTCCACCACATTAGGTACAACATTGCAGAGAAAAGGCTCTCGGGTGATCAGTTAAACAGAACATTTTATTGGAAGCACAAAGTGACAGTTAAAAATCACAGCCAGGAAACAGTGCAAATACCTCACTTGCGAGCTACTGTTAAAAGTGTGGCACAAACCACTATGGACAACCACAGTACCTGCAGCACTCACGGATACAAGAGCAGCACCCACCCCTCACTGCCCTCCGCATCCCCAACAGACCTTGTCCCTCCATTCCCATGCCGCAGATGAGGCAGCTGAGTGCTGCAGGCAGCTCACACTGCAGCAGGATGCCCAGGCTGGATTTATCCCCGTGCACTGCTCCAGGCAGCACTCTGAGAACTTCTCTCCTCGGAGTTACTCAGATGCTTCCTCCAAGGGCTGCTCTCTGCAGCAGTTACTGGCGACAAAAGGACTTTGGCTTCCTTAATCACTTGGCCATGGGATGGATCCAGTCTCCCTGCCTACATCTGCCCTTTTCTCCCCTCTCCTTCCCTTCGTCTTCCACTAACTTCTAGAGGTAGGTGAAATACAGCGTTCTGGACAAACTTCTGGTTAGATGTTCTGGATTAACTCACTGCACTCCCCCAGCACATCGGCTGCACGATGTGACAAAGGCCACTGCGCACCAAGGCCAGGACTTCACAGCACAGCAAGGGCTGGAGTCAGCTTCTCCTGCTCCACAAAGTCCAGACTTTCATCATTTGAATTAAGAGATTTTCCCTTACCTATTAACATGTCTGTGGCATAAGGTTACCCCAATTTCAATGCCACTTGTGGTATGCTATTCAGTTTATTCCATTTTTTCCCTAACACAGAACAATGAGGTAATAAGGATACCTGCTGCTGAACTGAACTTTTCATCACCAAACCTCAGACCGTTATGCACTGCAATGCCCTTGCAGCATCCTACTGGGTAGGGCAAATCCAGGACCGGGGCCAGGACACTGAGTTCAAAGCTCTGTTTTAGGAGTTCACCCTATCACCCTTCCCCAGATAAAATGGAAGTTTCCCACTATCTATCCCAGCCACATTTTACTTCTGTAGGTCCTACAAGCAATATAAGTGAACTTTGCTCTCTATGTAAGAATCAAATCATCACTGTCCTAAAACAACATACAAGTGTTTTCCATGGAGGAAAAAATTAAACCAATATTCTACACCAGTTTACTATGGAAGTGTTCCAGATTATTAACAAGTAACTAGAGCACAAACAAAAAAAAGGAGCATCTCCTTCCTCCAGCTAACAGCAGAGAAGAACAAGGGGCGAGTCTTTGGGGTGCTGGAGTATGTGCAGGGAACTAAAAGCCAATGCACACAAAAGCATATCCAAGGCACTCAGTGCCTGCTGCCTGTCATCTCAAGAGCCTAAGCACCAGGTAAACCTGCTACACTCTCCAGTGGTAAGTGTAAGAGAAGACTTAATTCCTACAAGGATTCAACAGTGTTTGAGAAAATAATTCCATAGTGTAGCATCTTTATTACAGAAGTTTGTGGAAGAGTAACTTCAATTAAAGAACAATTGAGAGAATGATTACTGAAGGTCAATTATTCTGTGAATTGAAATACTTTACACATAGCTTATAAACTGTTTTACGCATAGCATATAAATACATATTTAGAAATGAGAGACTGCAAAATAAATGCATCATTTAGCAGGGAAATAAGAAACCAGAGGGAAGACATCTAACAGGAGGAAAAATGCTGATACGTGCGTGCCTGTCAATCGTTTGAAGTGATTAGATACCCAATTAATCAGGAAATGCCTCCCCAAAGGTCAGCCCAGTGGTAAACAAATGCAGGCAGCTTTAAGGCAACAGTAAATAAAGTCATGTTTTTAATACCAGCCCTCAAAGCCTGCTGATACAGACCCATCCTACAGGGCCAGTCCTCAAAGATCAGCAGATCAGGTCCCTGGTGCAATCAGCAGAGTCGGGGGTCCAACACAAAGTGAAGCCTTTAATGTTTTTTGTTTTTGTTTTTCTCTTCCCCAGTAGGATATTTTTGTGCTAAAATTAAGAGCAGATTTCTGGAAGTCTCTGTTGTGCACAGAAAGCGTAAGCTGGCAATGAGCACGCGGCAACTGAGACAAATCCATCCTGTTTAAACCAGCAAGGGTAGCACCGCCACTGCTGGCTGAATAATCCGCATCATTGGAGGCTATAAAACAGAAAAAAAAACTTAACAGGGAGAAATAAAATACAGGAAATCCATATGTGGGAGGTGGGATGAAAGTCTTACGAAATCCACTTGATCTTTGCACAGCAGACACTATTTACAGAATCACAGAATTTTCTAGGTTGGAAGAGACCTCAAGGTCATCGAGTCCAACCTCCAACCTAACGCTAACAGTCCCCACTAAACCATATCCCTAAGCTCTACATCTAAACGTCTTTTGAAGACTTCCAGGGAAGGTGACTCCACCACTTCCCTGGGCAGCCTGTTCCAGTGCCTCACAACCCTTTCAGTGAAGAAGTTCTTCCTAACATCTAACCTAAAACTCCCCTGGCTCAACTTAAGCCCATTCCCCCTCGTCCTGTCACCAGGCACGTGGGAGAACAGGCCAACCCCCACCTCGCTACAGCCTCCCTTGAGGTACCCATAGAGAGCGATAAGGTCACCCCTGAGCCTCCTCTTCTCCAGGCTGAACAAGCCCAGCTCCCTCAGCCGCTCCTCGTAGGACTTATTTAGGGAATTTGAAGACATCACACTTGTAACAGAATACTGGACTGGGCAGAAACCAGTTTCAAGTGCCGGATTGGAAAATATCTGCGCATGCATGGAGAGCTCCAGTAGACTAATGAGAGACATTGATAGATAAAGTGTGAAGCAGAACAACTGCTTCATATCACCTCTGCCAAGCAAGAAGGGCACAACCTGCTGGCAGATGAAGCACTGGCAGTTCAGGAGGATATCAATACCCTAGAAGACACGTGACAAACCTAAGTCATTTCTGCACTGCCACGCTGCTTGGAGCAAGCTTAGAAAATACCCAAGTGTTCTCCCCAAATTCCATTTCTTTAAGAGATCTTCAAAAGGAGAGAAGACATTTCCTGCTGCAAAGGCTGCAGAGGACCACTCACAGCAAGAGGTGAGCAGTGATCCTAGCTGGCAGCAAAAACTGAGGTGACTGCAGGAAGGTGGCTCTGGGAATGCCGTGCTGCCATTTCAGGGGACCACTGTGATTTTTGGCACGGGGGGAAAACTGGTTCCCCTTCCATACCTGGGGGCAGAGGAACGTGCCAGAAGTACCCACGTCCCCTAGGAGACCACGCTGGAGGGGGCTGCCCGCAGCTCAGGAGCGGGCTGAGCATGTTCACTGCCAAAATACAGCAGAAGCAAAAATTAAAAAAAAAAAAAACAACCTCAAGTCTTTCCTGGTGAAATGTGTGTGAAATCAGACTGCAAAGATTAACAAACATGGTCATTGAAAAGGAAACAGACACAGGCTTGGTTCTGATCAGCCAAACCTCCACCCTGCACTTACGGCCATCGCCAGGACCTGCCAGCACCGAAGGTTTCTTGGCAGCTCTTACACACAGCTCCAAAACGGGGAACACAGGACAGGGCTCCCATGGGGCTGACCCTACCGAGCCCTGCATCCTGCTGGGGTCACAGGCACAGCCTGCAGCACTGCTCAGCTCTTTATGCACCCTTCCGAGTGCGTTTCCCAACCAACGGTGCAGCGGCTGGGGCAGGCGGGGGGGCACAGGGGCTGCAGGACGAGCTGCTCTGCCTCGTGGCACCGCTGTGGGGAGGCTGCCAAGGGAGAGCTGCCCAAGGCGCGTGGCCAGCAACTGGCTGCTTGTGGCGAGGAGCAGGGGAACAGGCGTGCCGGCAGCCGTGACCAAAACCCAACCGTACTAGCACGAATTTTGCAGTAATACAAACATTCACAAAAAATCCTGGGCTGAGAGAGGACATGCGCGTGCAGCGAGCTGCCAGCCTCCCTCCCCGTCCTCCTGTGTCTGAGGCCCAGTCACTTGCTGTCTTGCAAGCCAGGACGAGAGGGGACAGCTCTCTGCCCAGCACCTCGGCGCTGCAAAGGCTGCTGTTAAAGTCAGACCATCTTATTTTCTCTATCTCATCTCAAGAATGGGTTTTAGGGGCTAACCCCTAATCCCCGTGCTTTGCTCTCAACTCTAGCAGTTTGTTCCCTCTCCGACTTCAAAACTGGGCTGAGGCATGCAAACACTTTTCCCACAAATGTTTTTTTTTTTTTTTTTTTTTTTACACTCATTCTACAGAGGGAGTAAACCTAAATGACACAAAAAGTGGTTTGAAGCTCCTGCTGAACACACCATGGGGGTGTCAGATACAGCAAAAGCGGTTTGGTGGAGAGGATGAAATGCTATCGATTTACTTTCACCACAGCATTTTCTAATGTACATCAAGTAAAATACTTCAGCATGCTATTTTCTTGGGGCAATGAAGGCCACCATGAAGAGCTGTTTCTCCCATTTGAACCTCAGTTTTAATACTCACAAAGAGATGCCCTCCATCATTTGAGGAGTCTAACTGTAAAGTTCAAGTACTTCATAAAACCAAAACTGCTGCAGTAAGAGGGCTCATTCCCCGAGAGGCAGCACTAACCAACAGTTAATAATTGCAGTCCCTGTCTGCTATCCCTCACTTCTACAGCTGATGCATCACAAACTGTTAATTAATCATTACTGGTAGCGAGGGAAGCCGGTAAAGAGAACTAAACTGCTGGAGGTACACCAGAAAAAGTTGGATAAATCAGACGTTAGCGCTGTGGCTGCAGAAACCTCTTTCCAGCGGAGAACATCTCTCACGTGCCATCTGAGCAGGGAAGAGCCTCTTTAAAGACGTGGTACAAATGCCAGATCAGAATGGCTGCGGGGCTAATGGTGCAAAGTGTTAGGTACAATCCTTACAGACTGCTGGCAGTACAAATACACAACCCTGTTTTATTAATGTATTATTTGTATTTGCTTGTACAATAGGGCCCCAGGAGGTTCTCTTAAGCGCTGAAAAACAAGAAATAAGAGCTTAAGCCCTGAGAATTTAATGATCTAAAACATCAGGATATAAAAACAGACTGCAATGCTTTACGCCCCACGTTTCCAGGAAAAGCAACCATTATTTCACTTCAGACAGCCATCAGAATAACATTAGTGTAAAAGAAAAAGTTAATATTGTAACAATCCTTTCAAATGGGTGAAAGTTGAGGGCGTGGAGCCAAGTACATGTTGATGTCTAAGGGCTCTTGATGCAAAGCAGCAGGCGGGGGGCTGCGGCTGCCCCTCCATGGTCTGGGGGTGCTCCAAGCTGCTGCCTGAGGACAGAGCTGCTGGGGCAGCCGCACAAGCCCACGGGGTGGCAGAGAAGAGGAAACATGGAAGAGAAAACACAATAACAACATGTCCTTGTAAATAAATACCTGGTGGGGGAGTAAAGCAGGTGAAGAAAGCAGGTAAAGCACTAGCTGAAACAAAGGAAATTGCACTAAAAAACGAATTTCTGTGGGGAGGGTGATTAAACACGGAATTGGTTGCCCAGAGAGGCTGAGTCCCCGTGCTCACCCAACCAGGATTAGTGAACTGATTCAGGGCTGGGGAAGCCAGAATATCTTCCATAAAGTAATATAACAGAAATCATGGAGTGCACCAAGGGGTTATGTGCTACAGTGCCTGCAGGCCTGTGGCAGGAGCCAGGCTGGGAGCAGGATGGAGCCTGGCCCCGACACAATGCGATGCTCTGACCCAGCTGGGCAAACTGAGGGCACTCCTCGGCTGTTTGCAGCCTTTTCCTGATGGAGATCACAGCTGAAGAACACGCTCTACAAAGAGACGATCTCAGAAATGGAATAACTGAATAACTGACTATTAAAGGATTATTATTTTTTCAGCTATGAACACTCCAGAGCCTAATGAAGTCGCCTGGCCAGCATTGCTTGGCTGCACTCCAGTCCCTGAGGAGCAGCCAGGGAAGGGTCTCCTCGCGGGGCGGGAGCAGAGCGGGATGCTGGGCTGCGACTCCCCTGCTGTGCACCATCCACTCTCACTTTGTCCCTACAAGGACCCCAGCAGGACCCCTGTAAGGTCACAGGGCATTTAGTGCGTGCCCAGGAGCTAAGGCTGGAGGGGTCTGGCCTGCAGCCCCCCGGGAGGTGAAGTAACACCATCACTGAGCTCCTCCAGACCTGGTGTGCACGCTGTGCCCTGGGGTCCCTGCAGGAACACCCTTTTCTGCCTGGCAGCCTCCTCCCTGCCCTGCTCAGGGGTCAGTAATGCTTTTACTTATGCCCTTGATAAATCAGTTGGCTCAGGAGATGCTACCCGGAGAAAGGTGACAGGAGCTGCTGTTGAGAAAGCACCACAGCAGCAACCAGTGCTGGTCACAACATCCTCTGGAAGCACAAAGCAGATCTCTGAGAGGTGCCAAAACAGCAGCGGGAGGGCTTGTGCTGCTACTTAAGGACAATTAGCATCAGGCACTGCAAATCCGCATGCTGGGAGATCTTCCTGAAGGTCCCTGGGAACAAAGGCAAAAGGACAGCAACGTCGTCCTGAGACCCTGCCCAGTTCCAATGAACCTCATCCAGAGCCTCGTGTATAAAAGGTGTAATGGAAGCCTTCTGCCTGCCCAGGACACCGGGCATATGGGTGGAAACTCAGCAGCTTTATACAAATACCCCTCACTTTCTCAAACCTTCACTCAGGTTATCATAGCAGACTTTAAAATACAGCACAGTCATTTATTTAGGACTGTATGTAGCAGATGGTCCAAAGGCACCTCAGTGTGGATTACTGACCAAGAAATATCTTTAAAAAACAGAACAAAACAAAAGAAACTACTGAGAATCATATTCAGCACACACACACACTGGCCACCCCCCTTTCCAAGTCTTTCAAACCTTATTCTTTGGAGGACACACCATGACAGTGTCAACAGCATGCTCAAGAAACCCAGATACTGCTCCTTCTCTCTCTCATTGCATTCTAAAACTACGTCCCAACTGTCATGCTTTTGTAACAGGGTCCAAAATGTAAATAACGAGGGTCAGCTTGGCAACACCTCAGACAAAGGAGTGAGGAACCAACCTGGTGAAAAGCAGCATTTTCCCCCTGGGCAGCTCTTGCTAAACTCTCTCCAAGCTACCCCCAAAGCACTGCGCTCCTTGAATGCCAAAGCAGGGCACAAGGAACAAACAAACCAAACGGAGTCAAGGGAAAAATACGTGCTATAACAAACTACTTCATTATCTGGATCTAAGATGCTGGTCTCTCTCTGAGATGACAGAAACCAGTTTTCTGTCTCAAAGGAGTGTCTCATGCCCTGGTGCTGCAACAGCAGCACCCTGCAGGCAGAGCTGAAAGCCGCGATGGGGCCAGCAGAGGGATGCAGCTCCTTTTCTCCGTCCTATACCCAGGGCAGCCAACACCCAGCTGAAGCCACCAACAGCCCCGAGGCAGTTACATTTTCCTTTGAAACCATCCTAGAAGTTTCCTAGTCTTAAAATTTTGCCTCTGGCCAAATTTCAAAGCCAAACGATCCAACAAACCCCAGGCTCCCAGGCAGGCCCACGAGGTGACACCACTCTCCCGGTCTCCGCTGTCCCAGAATACGCTAATAAAGGTTTCACGTCAGCTTGACAAAGTGCTCCCTTCTTGCTTCAATAACCAAGGGAGATTTGAGCTTTTTTTTTTTTTTTTTTTTAATAATTTCTTTTTAATTCCCTCCTCCTCGACATTCATCTTTTTGCAGATCAAATAAAATTATTCTTCATAAAACATCCCAGGTCTAATCTCAGGAGGAAGAGGGAGGGGTGAGCACGTCACGCGTGCTGCAAGCAGCAGCTTGCTGGATTGATGGGTTTGTATGAGTTCAGCATCTCCTTTTTCTGGCTGAGGCAGGGAGACAGAAGAAGCACAATTTGACCTCGAGGGACTGCAGGAGGCCGGGGCAAACACAACGAGGGCAAAGATTGGACAAACCTCCTCCTCCAAACCACGCTCTGGGATCCTACAAGACCCCTACCTTGGATTGTGTCACTTGGACTCATTCTTTTGATGATACAGCATAATGCTGTCCCACTGTTTGGAAATAAACTCAAACCCCGCATTTCAGTTTTGGCTCCCTAGCTTAAAGCCTAAACACTCGTACCTCCCTGTGATATAGATGAAACAAACTTATTGCTAGAAAATTACGTTTTGTTCTGACTCCTCAAAACAAATCCATGTTTTGCAGCTAATGACGCTCAAGTAACAGAACCAGTATTGTCAACAGAAACATTGCTTTGCTTAAATGCAAAAAGCAGTCTCCGGGGAGAAGAAATTATGGTGCAGGCTCTAAACAAATTGCTCTTTCCCTCACTCAGCTTCACAGATCCTTTGCAGGTATTAGATGATGAATAGGAAGCCACTTCAAAAGCCAGTTTCTCAGTTCCATTAATATTTCTTATTCCCTTCAGTGAAAGACTCAACTTGCAAACTGACTTCATAACACATTTTCAGCGCTTCCCAGCTGGCAAGGAGCAGCTCAGACCAGCACAGAGAACAGCCCAAAAGCTGAAGGCACGCACAACCTCACAGCCTGGAGCAGCGCCAGCACTCCTGCCCTGCCCTCTGCACGCAGCAGCCCCACGAAAACAGCCCCAGCCCCTCCAAGAACTCGATTCGAGGCCCTGTTCTGGGTTACACAACACCTCACTAGGCGAGCAAGTCCTGAATGAAGATATCAAAGCAATTTTCACACTTGGAAATTACTTGTCACAGGGATACGATCAGAAAAAAAAATATCCCTGCAGCCAAGCATCTATTCACCACATTCAGTAGCATGCATCTTTATGCATAAAACCCCATGAAGGATAAAAGATCCAAAATGTAGCAAAAGAAGTCTCAAATGCCAACACGCCCCAGATTTCACAGCTTTCCAAACCTTTCCCGTTCAGCCTGGAGCCAGCTTTTCTGCAAGCACTGCAGGTTCAGAGAGCCTACAGGATCACTTCTGCCTCTCCTGAGCCCGGCGCTGTGGAGCCGCAGGCTCCCCAGCCCCGCAGAGGAGCTGCGGCCCCCACCTCACTCCTGGAGAGCATCAGCAGGAACAGACTTGGTGCCCTTGAAAAAAAACGGCAGATTATTCTTTTGGCAACCAGGACCCTCCCCTTAAATAAAGGGCTCATCCATCACCAGGCACCCAGCCCTGAGCACTGGCACAACAGGCGTCCTCCTAAAAGTCACATTGCAAGCACCTGAGAGCCTTCTGCCAGGCAGATCCGCACAGCAGAGGAGGTTTTTTTCCCTTCAAAGATTAACTCAGCACAAAGCACAAAAGTTCTTGGCTTCCTTTCTTCAGGCTAATACCGTCATTAAAGTGAGAAAACTGAATAGGTTATGCTGCGTAGGTATCTACTAAAAACATACATTGTTCAAGCATTTGCTATTAATAAACTGGTTTAAAGCAAGTTGAGGCTTTGTCTTCACTGCTAAAAAAAGTGCATTTTAACCATGGGATAATTAACGCATTAGCTACTCTGCTGTAAAACCAGAGCAAAGCTCAGAACTTTAATTTTACTGCTCGAAAAGGGAGAGCGCTCAATGCCAGCATCTACCTGGGGATCAGCACCAAAGCGCCTGGTCTGCTTGCCTAAGATTTTGCAACCCAACAGTTCAGAACAAAAACTCAGCAGTTCTCAAGTGCCATGTAGAAAAGACACAAGGTTTCTTACATTTCTAGAGTTTTGAAAATAAAAACTAAAAAAGCTACCATGAACAATAATTACAAGAATATGAAAGTTGTACTTCCGTTTTGCACTTTTTTTTTTTTTTTTTTACTGTTTTTATAATCAAATCATTTAACATAACTTATCTCATTTTGTAAAAATCAGCTTTTATTGAATAGCTTTGAAATTCTTCCTGGAAATCAAAAGAAGGTCCTGAAGCGAGACAAGCACTAATTGCTAAGCCAGGCTGTTAAGCCAGAAACGCCCTCAGCCCGCACACAGTCCTGCTGATGCACTGAGCACAAGTATAAAATATCCAGACTGGAAATAAGGGAGAAAAATCAGATTTCATTCTTTTACCTTCCTAAATCAGCTCCTTAAGCCATGTTCCCCTTTCCATAATCATTATTCCTGTACTTGCCACCTATTGCTCATCATCTGCTTTATTGCTTCACACTTCAGTAATAATTTACCCATTTTAGTTAAATATCTCCAGAAACAAGCCAAAGTGGGGTAACATCTCTGTTCCGAAGCCTGAACATATTTTAAGTAGATCAGAACCATAACTGCTGCTTATCCGTTTTCCACAGACTTGCTTTTAATATACCTGCTCCTGTAAGTCACCAAGAACAATATTCTCCTGATTAATTACTGCTTTTTGTTATATCTAGAGGAACTTGAAGGAATTACCATGTAAAATTCATACCCAGAGAAAGAAAAAAATCCAATGCAATACAATTTAAAATAAAACAGCATCAGAACAGACTATATCAAATCATCAGCAAAAAAACACTTCAAGCTTGCTGTTAAACAGACCACACAGCCTGCAATATTTCATTTCCTCAGGGAAAGAGTATGTTTAACACTGAACAGACAAAAAAAGCATTAGCAGAAGTCTGGGTAGGGCTCACACCAAACTCTCCACAAAATCATTGTTGTAACCAAAGCCAGGCTGAAGCCTGAGCTGAAAACACACGCAGGCAGTACCGAAAGAGCCCATCACAGCCCTTCCCTGGGATGAAATGCTCAGCGATGCTCCAAGTTTGTGCCCAGGTCCCGCTGACTTTGAAAGGACTTCAGCCAGAAGCTTGACAGGGGATGCTGCTGGGAGAGCTCCCAAATATAGGCGAGATCGGGACCTTTCTGCACAGGCAGCTTCCAATTAACACGGCGGCAGCCCCGTGGGTCGCGGCAGCAGCTGCCACCACAGCGGGGGGGGACAGGAGCCAGGCCCAGCGCCGGCTGCTGCTCCTCGCACAGCACGAAGCACAGACAAGCAGCGGAGCCTGGCCAGCATCTGACTTGCTCAGCCCCTCACTTCCTGCCCCTCTGCAGGAAAGAGGTGAGGAACCCAAGGAACCACTGACCTGCTCCGGGCTGACCTTAAAAGTGCTCTGTTCAACTCGAGCTGGCACCTCCGCGTTCACTTAGCGGATGGGGTAGATGCTTGGTCTGCTCACACATTGGGAAGAGAGGCACTTGGACCCAGTCTGTGATGGGGAAAGGCTGAAATGACCCCCAGGACACCCCACAGCCCCCTTTCATTTTATGTCCCCAAATGAGGGTGCAGGTCCTGGCTACAGCTCCACGCTGCCACTTCCCTCGGGCGCCTGGACCCAAGACTTGGCTGCCTGGCCCCAGGCAGGGCAGGGCAGGGCAGGCGGCTGCTGCTCCTTGTGCAGCAGCCCCGGAGGGCACCTCTTCAAAGGTCTCCCTTCAACGCACAGCTGCAACCCCGGCAGCGGAAGGGAGTCAAGAGGAGGACAACAGTAAAAGCAACTACAGGCAAGGAGGAAAGTCCGCCTGGCACAGCAACCTGCAAAATATAACACACAGACGGGAACTTAAAGAAAAAACTTGAATGGCACTGATCTGCACAAAGAAAGTGAGGGGTAAGAGCAGTTTAAAAAGAGTCCAACTTTAGCCAAATGCTTTTGGACAAAGAAAAAAAACTGAACAATCACCAGTATCTCTTCGGATCCAACGGAAGAACCCAGTCTCCCCCATGTCAGCTGCCAGGTGCTCAGTATTTTTAAAAGCCATCCCAGCAGTTATTTATACATGCAGTCAAAGACTTGGATGCTTCATTACGGACCTCTGTAGTTGGAAATCTCAGCCAGGAAAACAACATCCCACTGAAATTTTGCAGGGCTCTAACAGAATATTTCTCAAAATCAGTGTTTTTGCTCAGCAACAGGGGATACAGGGAAGAAGAATAAACTGCATTTTAACTAATCCTGTAATAACAATGCTTTAAGTCAGCAACTGCAGGATAATGGAAAAACTGAGACATCGTGTCTGTGAGGCAGAAAGAGAATTCAGGATCTGACAAAAGATCAGCTCTGCCACAGGTACAACTCAGGCAGCGATGCAGATGCGATGCCCGCTTGAATGACAGCATGGCACGCTGGCACAGCGAACACAGGCTTGGCCAAGGCTGGAGAAGGGCTATTGTGCTTAAGACAATAAACTGACATTTGCTATCTCAGAAAACAACAAACCAGCCATGCAACTTCGAGAGTAAAGTGATGAAAGCAGAGATTAATCTGCCGTAAAAACATAATTACCTCATTAAAAATCACTCTCGCAGTTTGCGAAGCAAAGAGTAATATTTTTCGTCTGGGTTTTGTCCAAATCATCTAAAAATAGAAATGAAAGCCCTACCATAATTTGCTGAAAATCCTGCCCATTTCATTTAACATAGAACAATATAAGCAGAGTCTGAAATA
Organism: Netta rufina; assembly: GCF_964035555.1. Classification (NCBI taxonomy): domain Eukaryota; kingdom Metazoa; phylum Chordata; class Aves; order Anseriformes; family Anatidae; genus Netta; species Netta rufina. The sequence continues at coordinate 1,598,395 of NC_140145.1, read as the reverse complement.
AAATTTCTTCCTGGTGAAGCAGTCCTTGCAAGACTACTGCTCCTGTAAAGTCCTATCTCAGGAGTTTACCTTCTGAAGTAACAAAACCCATGCAAAAGTAAACAGGCTTTAAACATTTTAGCTGCCCATCCTATTGGGTAGTCAAGCTCCAGCAGGAGCTGGAGACCAAGAGCACTCCCGATTGGCGTTGGGACGGAGTGAGATGTGCCAGGAGGTGACACGTCCAGAGGCCATGCCCCACCTGAGCACCCAAGGAACGTCATTCTGCATGGGCAGGTTTGTGAAAGCAGCCCCTCACTGCACCTGCATGATGCTCTGCAATGCACGTGTGGAGATCAATGCTGCTGCAGAACAGGGGCTGCCAGTGCCCCCCGTCCCAGCACATCTCAACAGCACTTACCTGAGCACTCAGGTGCAGTGCTGGGAGCCTTTTATCAGCTCCTGCAGGCTTTGTATCTGTCTCTCAGCTTTGAACAGTTAGCCTCTGAGCTTTAGCCTTGAGGAGCTGGACTCCTCTCAGTTCCCACTGATTTATAGGATTAATCCCTACAGATACACTGTTTGTAGAATATCGCCACTGCAGAGCACAGCGGTACTTGAACTCTTCAGTCCCTGCCCTATCTATTCCCACCCACCAAGCAAGCTGACCCCCCAGCTGCCCGGGTCTTGTAGCCCCCAGTAAGTCAGCACCACGGTGCGCACAGCAGAGGCTGGCAGGCTGCAGGCTGGCAGCGAGCAGCACTTTTGCTTGCAAAGAAGCTGCCGCTGCTTTTCTGTGCGGCACTCCAGTCCTTTTGCAGCTGCATAGATACGTCCCGCCATCCACTGCAGGATGCCACCTCTCCTGTCTTGGCATGACAAAACCACTGCAAGCTCTCACATGTCCCAGGATGCGATGACCCTCAGACTGCGCCCCTGATTCAGGCTGCTTATAGCTGCTGGGTAAACATCCTCACATGCACCATCTCAGGAAGACAGTTGTGGGCAAGCACCAGGTTCGTCTCTTCTCAGCCCCACTGGTGTGCTTGATGTGCTCTCAAGTGTGGAGACATGGGCACAGAGCAACTGGGTGTCTCTGAAAGCTACTGAGTGGGATGATCCTGGAGCATCATGCAGAACAGGAGAGCTCTCAGTCACTGCCATGCAGCATCCTGCTGTCCCCAGCTCACTAGAAGTACAGTACTGCTACATCAGATCTCCAAGTTCACTCTGCAGGTACAACCACAAGCAATGCATGAAAATATAGTAGTTAGAAAAGAATCAGGGATTTGCTCAGTTGACAGGAGCTGGGTGGAAAAGGAAAGAACAAACAACTTAAATTATAGGAGCAACCCAAAGCAAGAGAAAATCAGGGGCTAAATACACGTCCCATTCCTGCAGGGCAGAGGGGGAACACCTGGCTTCACAAACCTGCCTGAATGCAAGCCTCAGGCAGGAGGCACTGTGCATTGCAACTGATTAGCACCATCTCCTCACCTCGTTTCACCAAGCCACACATTCAACTGTTACTTTACCCACCTTTCACAACTGCAATGTGTCCACTTCCCTGGGAGCTTGAACAAAAATGACAACTTTCTCCTTGAGTGACTACCTGGCACAGCTAGAGCCTTTGGTAGCAACACGTCCCAGCAAACTCTGGATGAAGATGCCATGCTATGTATTCTTTACCACAGAGAACAGAAAAACAGCTTACCCAAACCGTGCATGCTTCAAAGGTATCTGTTAGTCTGAGATAGATATTTAATAATGATGTTGTTTTTTAAAAATCACAAAAAAAATGGTTAAAGTCGGTGTCTCTGAATGTAACTTCCACCCCCCACTGGAGGCAGGTGCCCTCAGGGATACATGGTTTAACATTACCTGAAGCTCCAACATCAAACCATGGAGTGGTTTGGGTTGGAAGGGACCTTACAGAGCATCTAGTTCCAACCCCTGCCATTGGCAGGGACACCTTCTACCGGATCAGGTTGCCCAAAGCCCCATCCAGCCTGGCCTTGAACATTTCCAGGGATGGGGCGTCCATATCAAATTAAAGCTTTCTAAAACTGAGACCTAATCTTTATGAAATGCCTTCAGATCTTTGCATTTTCACAGAAAGCTGGACTCTTCAGAAGAGCCTTCCATGGAACTACGGCTCCTCAGGACAGAGGAACAATTTCAACACACAAAACCAGAATGAGCCAAATGCAGTGAAGCAGATGCACATTTTTACAGGTCTGCAAACAGCTGCATTAACGCTTGGGATCATCAGCTCTTCAATTCCAGGGCTCATCACCACTTACATTCTCTACGTTACTCTGTTTTTATAACTAACAGTTAGAGATGATTTACAGTGCATCTAATACCAGATCCTCCAGCAAAGGATCCAAGTGCTCTTCTGGGTAATAAAAAAGGGAGACCCTCCCCCAACCGCTCCCCAAAAAAACACTGTTCAGTACAGCAACTGCACCTATTGCACTTCGAAATGGCTTCTCTCAAAACTGTTTCAACTAAGCTCACTCATCCCAAAGGCCTTAGCTGCATGAGAAATGAGAAATAAATCACCTTTGATTTACCAATTTTCTTTGACCTTTTACTAATTACCAGCTTTCTGTATTTAAGTATGTACAAGACAATAAATTCCCAAAATTTATCTAAAAGACACAACAGCAATTCAGCAGCTTCAGAGGAGATTCTGAATGCACCTGGTATGATTTCTGCACTTCTTATATTGGCAAATCTAACAGCACTTTTGTCCAAGGAGGAAGTGCAGAACTTGGCTCTCGAGCACTTGCAAGTCAACAAGGCTCCAGATGGGTTTTTCAGCACCAGTGGAAACAAGGGATGGGGCACATGGTTCAGGAGGTCACAGACCACCTCCCTGATCACAGACATTATTTATGATAGCTCCGCTACCACCTACCTGCCACAGGATCCTGCCCTAAAAGAGAGCTGAAGGAAGAGGCTAAGTGCTCCTCTGTTTCAGCCCCAGCCCTGCTACGTTTGGTCAGAGCACCGTCGCGGCAGGTTGAGCCGAGCACTCTGGTTTCACCCCAAGGTGAAGGAGGAGCCTTCCCAGATGCTGCTTCACCAGGGGACGTGTGGCCCCCAACTGCCCTGGGAAAGGAACTCCGTCTGTCACTCCAGTACTTCTGCAAGCCTTGGTCGCCTGAACACAGCTGCAGCACTCCATCCACCACAGCTTGTGAGAGGGTTTCTCACCCTCTCTAGAGCAATCCACCCCCTGTTTTTTTCCACCTGGCATGGGGTCCGTGGCTATGTTCCCTCTCATTCTGAGGAGCACCAGCACACCAGCTACCACATTCCTACAAAATCCTTTTTTTTTTTTTTTTTTTTATTTCCATCAATTTTACACTCTGAGATGAGAAAATAGATCAGTCTTGCAGATGCTTTGTCAACTCATCTTCCCTGAAATGTCAAATGAATAGATTCGATGAACCAAATAAACACTTCTTATCTGAATCATCATGCTAGAGCCACTGATACTCGGTCAGTGAGAAGAGAAATTCAACAGCTAATGCATTTAGCAGAATGGAATATTATACAGTGCTCTGCACAATCCCAGTCCATGGCATTTGGCCCAGTAGCTTTAACTTTATAGGTTTAAATAAAAACATGCTTTCAAATAAACTGCAGATATAAATTTGTTTTGCTTAGTTGCCACAAGCAGAATTTTAGATTCGCTTTCTCCTTCTTTAGATTCCACAAAAACACACACGTGCTCTCTTCCTCACAGGGTGCCCATGGATGAAGACCATTGCTCTGTTCCACAACCAGGGAACGAAAGAGCAAAATGTCGTCCTCGAGACCATGGGGCCCGCTGGGCAGCCGGCAGTTCTGGCTCCCAAAGCTGAGCCCTGCGGAACAGAGCAGCCATTCCTTAGTGGTCACTGAACTGCGTTCTCTACAAATCCAGTCTCTTACAGTGTCTAGGAAGAGGCTCAAGGCAAGAGACAGACCACATTTAATTGAAGGTAGGGATAGTAAATGCTTCCAATGAAAGCGTTAGCAGCAGAAATAGGTAAGCCAAATGGTGTGTGCTAGCCAAGAGGGAAACAGAAGGGTGAACTTGGAAGAGGAGAGCCCTCTTGTTTCTTCCATTTACACTTTAGAGGTCAAAGCCCACCTCTCCCTTCCCACTTCTCCTGGGGAGGCGTCTCCTGCAGGCAGGAGGTGGCTGCAGCCCCCCTTTGGCTCCACCAGCAGCCCTGAAGCCCGGCTGCCCACAGCCCCGCATGGTGAGCAAGGAGGGGACTGGCGCGGAGAGGGGGCAAAGCGCTGGGGAAGGACTGGGACAGCTCCCCCAATAGGCCAGAGACACCTTGCTTCTCAGCCAGGCTCGCTATCCTGTCTTCTTAAGGCACAGCAACAACCAGCGCCTCGGAATATTGGATCATTTTTGATTATGAAGTGTGTTTATGAACATTTTTCCCCTTTTCTTGCCTGCAAGCGAACCGAGAGATACTGGAACAGACAGCAGAAATAAGATTTCACTCCCTCTGATGCCAAGAATCTTGCTGAAGCCTCATTTGGATTGCTGCTTGCTCTAAGCTAAGCTGAAAGGAGATGATGTATTTCAGAAACTATAACTTAATATTGTACCTTTGTAACACATCATATTGCATTTCAGAAGGCTTACACCAGAAGTCTCATTAGCAAAACTATTAAAACAAGCACACAGCTGGTAGAGAGCATTTTCTGTGCAGAAGAGTCAAATACTTCTAAATTTATAGTAGCAAAATTGATTACTGATTCTAACATCTGTTAGAAATTTTTACATTTAAATTCTCCTCAAAAAGTCACTTAGCGCTCAGAAACAGACGAGGCTCTACAAACCAGTCCCTCCCCCCAGTAACCACATAAATAATCTCCATGCAAATCAAATGTGCTCTTCTCATAAAAGAAATCATTACTGTCATATATTACACAATCATCACTACAACATGCTTAAGATGCAACTCAATGTATTTACACTATGTTTGTAATCACACAGAAGCCAAGGGTAACTTTGAAGAAAGAATCATATTGGAAAAGACCAAAGGAAATAGCAACAGATGCAAGACTGAAAACATTTAAATATGCAAGTTGGTGTCATCGCTGAGAAATGTAAAAGGAACTACCTGTAAGCAATGTGCCAGCACAGAACTGGAAGACATGAGACATTTCATATTTCATGCCTTTCTCTGGACAAAGCACCTCTATCACCTTATGGCAAGGGGGACAGAGCCACAGGCACTGAAGTCCTTGGAAAGCCAACATCCTATCAAATATGTGATAACCTAGGACAAGCAGAGCTAAGAGTTTTATTTTTTTTTGGTCCTTTTTAGTGGTAGGAAAAAGGAGACTTTTGCTACACCGCACCCACAGAGCCATGACCCTGTTTCTCTATGAAATCTTAATTCCTCTGAAGAAGGAAAAAATGAAGGCAAGGTTTTACCCAAGATTTAAAGCAAGAGTTTTATATGATGTATAAAGACACTGAACTCCAGAAAGCACCAATAAACCACTTCTTTTGCTTTTTGTGACCCTCCTGGAAGGACAGGAAGGATAAGGTTCTGCCTCATCATCAGTTCCCACAGTGCCATAACATCTATTAACCTAAAGGGTTTTTTCCCCTGTTTGCTTTGTGCATGGCTCCAATCTGTTTCAGAGAACATTGGCACCTGTCCCCTGAAAGTTAAAGCACTTCAGCAGTGCCTACTCGGTGCCTGGCAGCACAGCAAGTTCTGAGCCGACTGGACAGGATTTATCATGATTAAGTCAAGAAGACACAGACAGAAGAGGTGACACCACGTCAAGGGTGGAAGAGTGCTCCTCAGAGCACCTGAACACCAACAAGGAATATTCCCCTACTGCTCAAACCCACAAGTGTCCAAGCAGTAGCAGGCACTTGCTTCAAAGGTTATCTTGTGTTCCCAAAGACATAGAAATTGAAAAATGCTCAGAGATGGTGCAACGTAATGCTGAACCACAAACAGGGCACATCCTGCTGCTATGCCCATCACCGATTTTTCTCTAGTTATTTTCAGTGCACTTGGGTAGAAATAAGCACTTTTGCAATACTGGGTCACTGCATCGCCACTTCACATACCAGCAACAGGGTGTTTCGCATTTTTCTCAGTCAACGTCCCTATTGCTTGGGAAAACGTCTGGTGATTTATCATCAGCAAGAATAACAGTTTTCAAGTCTTGCTCAACCCACAGAACCTGTTGGAGTAACACTGAGGGAAACAGAGCACAAAGTCAGAAAAGTAAAATGGATCATAGGTCTGCTGATGTTTCAGAGCTCACAATGTCAGCTCCATGTTCTCATCATCAGGCAACACATTTGGTTAAAGGTATTTTTGGAAAAAAAAAAAAAAAAAAAAAAACATCAGCTTGATAAGAAAATTATGAGGTATGGAAAATCTATTTTTTCCCTCCTGAGCTTCTGGACATTTGAAATTAATTTGCACCTCATTTCTCATTTGGATACCGCATTATGAAAAAGCAATGGCTGGAAGAAATTCCTACCACTGGAATACAGACTTCTCCTCCCTAGCAGAGAAGGATTCACATTCTTAGCGCTTCTTCCAAATGCCTGGTCCATCAACTTGGGTCATCTCCCAGTTGTTCTGATGAACTAAAGGCTGTCAGAGGATGAGTCTATGAGACTTCCAAAACGTGACATTCAGAAAGGGCATATTCTAAATTGTACACAGCATCTTTCTTCCTCTCGATTTGATCTGGAGGATGGAAGACATGATGAGAAACAAATGGAGCCTTCTGGGAGTCCACCTGCTGTTTAACAAATTCCTCTCTCAAGAAACGTTTCTTGGCATAGAAAACTCAACACAAAGATCATCTAAATGAGAATTCCTCTAGGAAGGATAACACTTGAACCACATAGCAGGGGACAAGGACAGGGCTCCTTCCTGTTTGTTGCAGAAATCACAAAAGTTTTTTTTTTTTTTTTTTTTTATTCCTGAACTTCCCTTGCAAATGCCGTAGCAACTGATCACTAACATGCTGCATGATGCTGTGAAAGCACACTGGGAACAATGCATTATTAAATTCACTCCTGTCTCTAACTGCTCATCCCTGCAGCACCAAGCACACAGCCACAGAACAGCCAGGCTCTCTACCTGCCAGTGGGCATCACGCAAGCAGGAGCAGCACTTGCCAAACACAGAAGCAAGCGCAGCAAGGTACAACCATTTTGTTGTTTTTGTTTTTTTCTTCCTTCCAAACTTCCTTTGCCCATTTCTGTTTATTTTTTAAAACGCACCCAGATCAAGCCTATCAGTGATTCTTATTAGCAGTGACTCATATCAGCTGCAATGCCAGCTTGTCTCAGTCTCAGGAGAATTAAATTGAATAAACCTGGATAGTTTGTCAGGCTGTGTGAAAATATTGGACTTGTATTTTATTTCCAGATATATTAGCATCACTTTCCCAACACAATGCATCAGCACATCACCATCCACTCTGAAATAGAAGCTGTATTTCTCAGGAATATCAGCAGGTGCATTAGCTTTCAGCACTCCTCATTCATCACAGTCCTAAAGAAAGGTGCTTACAATCACATGTGAACACCAAGCAGTGCACTTGGAAGGAAAACAGTTGCTTCCACCCAGAAGCAGCTCAAGATATTTTGTAGGTGCCACAACTACATGTAACATTAAATGAAAACTTATGAACAGCAACTTCCTTGAGACTCCTTGCTGCTGCCTGTGTTTGATGACACAATGTGCAGCTGAGCAGGGGCTGGCAGAACAGTGCATTACCCATTGGAGAAACTATTAATTGGCTCTTGTGTTATCAGTGTTTCAAGGACCCTTCAAAGTGCAGTTGTTTTTAGGAGAAAATGCACCTGCTAGCTGAGCTTTTTTTTTTTTTTTTTTTTTTCTTGTTCTTCACCTTGACCAGGGTATTTTTAGCTGCATGGACAGACTTGCCAATACTTTCACATTCAGTTCTTTGCAAGGAAATTTCTGACAACATGCGGCAATGGATGAACCCTATCTACCAGGGTCAAGAGAGACAGGAGAGCAAAAATCAGCTTCCCAAAAGACTTCTCCAGTATTTTTGCTTTCAGTATTTTAGTCCCCCTTCTTATTTCCACAGCTTCTCCTACTCAGAGTATTTAATGATAAAGTTTGTACTCAATTTCAGTCACCTCAGTATTCGGCCTGAGATTTTGCTCAACAAAATCAGCTGGCACTTAAAAACAGCTTGATAAAGCTACCCACATGCCTTTGCAGAAGAAAGTGTCACTCAATTACACTGAGTCTCCTGGATCTCCTAATGTAAGCATATTTGGCAGAAAATGGTCCAACATTGTCATCTCAGAAGGCAGTAAATTTGATTCAAATGAAACAGTCTCTTGCCTGTTCATCTCAGCAGGTAACATATAAACTTCTGCCAAAACAGTAAATAGCCGTACTTGTTTCCATCAGAGTGCGGTATCAGTAAACAAGTGAGGAAAGGCATTCATGAAGCACTTTTCTTATTAATTCATGTGATGCTGTGACCAAGAGTGATTCATTAATCACTATTAAAAACACTAACACGGTGGACTCAATTTTGAGACAACAGCAGCAGACACGAGCCTGTGTTTTCAGGTCACCATTCAGCTGTCTTGCACAGGCACAAAATACTGACAGTGCAAAGGGACACCCTTATAACTATGCTCAAATACACTATTTCAACTAAATCTTCCAGACGTACGCAGATGCGCTTAGAACTATGTAGCAGGAGGGCAAGTAGAGCTAGGAATCTCCAGCACACAAATTACGACCTTTATGTAATTCAATTTCAAGGGAGCCTTTGAGAATCAGTGCTGAGTACTGTGTGGATTTACAACTCTTCCTAGGCTTCCCTGAATTTCTAATCTTTTGAGCAGCCATCAGTATCCATGTTCCATTCTATTATGAAATCTATTATCTTATAAACTCATCTCTTATCTTCACATCTTATATTCATTATCTTAAACTTACAAAGTTTACTGTCCCATTTGACACATTCTCCTCTCCTAGTTATGGAATTTCTTCTCACACAGAAAACTGATCAACCATGCTGGAGTTTTACGTATTATACAACTTATGTGCAAAACATGCTGCTAACAGACCTCAGAGTGGATTCTGGATGTATCTTAAGACCCTCTATCCTCCACTTTTGTCCCAAGTAGGTAAGATGTAGAAGGAAGGAAAAAATATTCTCATATGGGTACCTTTTCAGACAAGGCCTTTAAACTGTCTAGAAACCTCTGCCAGAAATCCTTGAAGAGGGGTCGATCAATTCTTTTCAGGCTCTCTTTGGTGCTGGCATCCACGCTGACATACAGCTGCGTTACTGGCTCGAGGTTCCTTGGTAATAAAAAGAAGGGGATTGTTATTTTCAGATATTACTGTTAACTGAAGGTGGGCATTCTTACCAAGGCATGTATAAAAATACAGCATCTGCCAACAAGCTGCTCTGCTGGTCCAGTAGCAACAGGAGCTATGCTGTATTCATAGGGAAACTCTTAAGGTTCAGCATTTCACACCACTGCCAAATGACCGCTCTTACCAGTAAGATGTTACAATTTTCTTTCAGCACTTAATATACCCCAAAGGTAAGAGTACCACATACAAAGGACATCTTTGAGATACAAGGTTATCTTTTCCTCACTGAGCTGGAACGTGCTTCACTGAAGTGTACTTGTAAAACACTCAGAAACATTTCCCATTGCAGGCTGCCATGGGTTCATGCGAGGCACCGACTCCTTTTCACACCACAGCCCACATGGGTAAAAGCCACGAAGCTCAGCCCCTTCCCCTGACCTGCTATTCACCCTGGCCTATGGAAAAGTAAATCCATTCAACAAAAATACAACCTTAATTCAGCCAATTTCTACTGCTGGACACACTGAACTTACTTAGTTGCAGCTGGCATCATCTGTCAAATAATGTTTTGAAGGAAAATCAAAGCTGATAAAAAAACAAAGTGCCACCCCCCTCCCCCAGTGTTCTCCTTCCACTTCCAGGACTCTTATTTCATATAAAGTGCATCTGGTTACACAGTGCTGGTGAACACAGCATCTGGGAGCCCAACACAGGTAACTTCCAGATGATGAAACCTCCCCTGCCCTGCTAAGAGCATAGGTCAAGAGGCTCTGCAAAGAGCATAATTCATTCCCTAAATCCCAAAGGGTATACAAGAGAATGAGCAACGATGAAGTCCATTAGCAAAGGGATAATGAAGGACAAAAAAAAGGAGCAAACTAACCCGAGCTCCCTTGCCACAGAGAGGACTGATAAGGTAGCAGGTGTAACACACTCATTCCTCTGCTGTCCTCAGGGAGACAAAATGAGGGCCTCCAGCTCTTAGCAGTTTTAGGACAATGCTTTGCAAGTGTTTGTTTTTTTTTTTTTATGTGCATGTGTGAAGGCTGTTAATGAGCAGACTACAGTCCCAGATTGATTTGGTCCTTTAGAAGATGAGAACAAATTAGAAGCTATTGTTCAGCTGCCAAATGACGCCACCTAAAAATACACCAAAGTGCCTCACCCTCCCCAGAGGTGACAGGATGACAAGAACTGTCCAGAACAAGACCTAGCAGAGCTGTTAGCAGCCAGAAAATCCAATTACTCGACATGAACACTCAACCTATGTAAACATACCTTCTCAGTATGTATTTAGACAAAAGAATGAAATAGCCCAGAGCAAATACAACATTTTCGGTTAAAAAAACTGTTTTGCAATTAAGCTTGTCTGGACTGCCAGCCCAAAGCCACAAGCTCCAGAAATGACCAAATGTTCTAGCCACGAGTGGACTGAAGTATTCAAATACAATGAACACAGCCAAAATTCTTTTTGTCTTTCCTTAAAGCTATATTTGCCTAATTAGGAGACCCCAGTGAAGATGGAGCAAGTGTTTTTTTAAAACACGAGCTGAGAAAATCATCTCTTCTAGGGATCTGAATGAATCCCAAGGACAGGCAAGAGGCAGCAGACTCAGCACTGGAGAAAGCTAACTCCTTAAGATAACTCCTTAATCTCTCTCTCTCCTTAAGAGATGCCAGCAAGGGATTTCTGCCCCAAATTGCTGCAAACCAGAGCTGCCCACAGAGCTCTGCCATGGCCAGGAACCAGCATGACTTCCTGCACGCTCTCGCCAAACGGGGGACAAGGTAAAAGGGAAACCAGGGGTACACCCATCACCAGGGAGAAACAGCACAAACCGATCTTCCCTGAACACACCCAGATTTCATAATTAACAGGAAATTTAGTTGCACACTACTAGGATAGGTTTTTGAAAGTTTCTCCTTAATTTTGGGTTATAGTTTGCAAACTACCACAACTGAAGACAGCTGAGATCCCATCCAGGAGACCAAACTGAAATTCATGGCATTTACTATGTGTAAGATGAACTCATGCAGAAATCACAACTAAGTTGTGTAGCAGTAAACTGACTTCAGACCACCAGCCATGGGGTAGTTTTACAAGCAAGAAAAACAATGCAACTTGCTTAATGATACAAAAACCCAGAAACAACAATATAATAAGGAAATGCTCATTTTTGTGAGCAATAATGAGCATCTGCTCACTATTATTGATGTTCATAAATGCAGACATAGATGTGAGGGTTCTTGTTCACAGGCAATAATCAAAAACAATAAAAGAGGACAAGAGCCAGGTAGAATGAGCTCACACCAATGAAATCGCTTTTGCTTTATGAAAAAGTGTTTGTCTGGAGGCAGACGAAGCTGCAGCCCAAACACAAAGGAAGAGGAAGGCACAGGCAGCACCACGATGGAGACCCACCGAGTCCCCCCAAAGCCAGGGAACACCCCAGACGTGCTCTGAGTTTGCGTGCTGAATGCCAGAGGTCATGCTGCCTATTTTAGGACCAACTTTTAGACTATAGCTCCCCTCTTCTGACAATAGAAAAATGAACTCGGTGCACACTTCAGTTCTTGTATTATGCAAGTCATTTGCTTTGATTAACCAAAGATCAGTTGCAACTTTTAACAACAGCAAGACTAGCATTTTATCACTTTGTTTCTTTTTAACAACATTCAGCAGATCCTAAGAGATCAGCTGCAAAATATAGTATGCTCTCCTTTTAAAATGCTATTTTTAGGAAGGAGCAATTTCTGTCTATCAGGCACATAATACATGACTTAAAGTAACTTGATTACACAATTATTCAATCATTTGGAATGCCTTTGTAGCGTATAATTACTCACTCAAAAACTGCATGCCCTTCCCCCCTCACTGCCATATTCAGACCACAAAAAGGAAGTAAAAAGGAAGCTCTCTCAGAAAGCACTAATATGGAAAGGCATTGAACTGAAATAAGCTGAGCAACATACCAGAACCACCCCGCATACAGCTGCACTAACTTGCTCAACTAACTCCAGGGATGAATTTTGTCAGCATTGTTAGCTGATGGTGTTCAAATCAGTTCCCAGATACCTTGCAGCTCACACTACTGTGCAGAGCAAGGGCATTAACTATGTTTCCTTGCTATATTCCTTATTTTTGTTAAACATGGCCTGGTTGCTAAAAGACATCTGAATCAGCAATGCTTCATATTTGTAAAAACTCTCTTGGAGTTCTTGAATTGTTGTGTGAATGTTTAGCACAAGTCCCTCAGAGGGAGATAGTAACTACTGCTCCTGCTTCTGCAGATGAGGTTAACGTATTGCTGTGCTTCTCCCGTGCTCTTACACTGTGCTCTGGGTCCTGCTGCAGAGGCTGACCCGTACAGACCTTGGGTTTGAGCTGTTACGACTGTTTATAAGGCAGTCAGAGCAGATGTCAGACTGCAAGGGAAGCAGACAAACCATACAGACAATTTGCGTTTGGCCTGCTCTAGCTGTCAAACACTCGCGCCAGGTATCTGCATCCCCAAGCACAAGACACAGCTCACTTGCTGCTCTCCTTCCCTCACACCTCCAGGAGATACGATATTACATTCTCTTCACTTCAAGAAGTGATCACACTTTAAGAGATATAAAAAAGAAAAATTCAAGCTGGGAGAGAGAAAGATGAAGAAACACAGGGAGATTAAGGTTAAAATCAAACAGGTGCCAAGTAAGCTTTTCTTTTTTATTGTCAGCACTTGTGCAGAGCTGACTTGGACAAATGATAAAATGGCATTACAACAGAGGTCAGCACTGAAATGCCTTGGAACAGAGTTATTTTGTCCAGCCTTACCTAATCTCATCTGGAAACTGTGCGTTTGTAACGAGGAAGCTGGAGATATTGTGCTGGTGCAGGAGCTTCAGGAAGCGGTTGATCTCCGGGTACATGATGGGCTCTCCCACCAGTGACAGCGCACAGTGCTTTGCTGTCATTGCTTCCCCAAAACGATCTGCTTTTACTCCTGCCACTCCTGCAAAAAAGACGGAGAACTGGCATAAGTTGCATATAACCTCCTCCTGAACCATGCATCCATATCTAAAATATACCCTGTCACCAAGTAAAACCAGCTAGAGCCTTCCTGAACCAGAGAGAACACCAAGCCACAGACAGAGACCACCAAGACAGCTCTGCAGGAACCCAGAAAGCAGTGTATGGCCAGGCACACAAAATTCAGGGCTTTGTGTGCACAGTTAACTATTGCAAGTGATTCTTCTTAGTAACGTTTGAGTCAAACTTTCCCTTGCTAAGACCTCAGTGATGCTGCCTGAATGCTGAGACAAGCACAAGAGCAAGTTCAATTCCACTTCAAGTTGGCATTTAAAAAACAAATAGGTTCTGTTTCTCTCCAATGCTAACCACAGACTGTGTTCCAGCCCCACAAGAACAAACTCCTCAGTGAGGTGGGCCTGGCTCCTTTGAGCAGAGCCACAAACACCACGTCTGAATGAGCATCAGCCACCACGTGCAATGCAACCCAACAGAGGACGTGCTCAAAAGAAACCTCAACACATGACACTGTCTTGAATAGTGAGAGGAGTTCCAGAACAAAGACAGAAAAGCGAGGAACTCAACTGCAGCATCCACGTGAAAATACCATCTGCAGGTTTAACTGACCCGAGTCACATTTACTGTACCCACAGGAGGGCAGGAGAGAGGTGAGCACTGCTCCTGCCCATCCGTATCTGACTAAGTGCTCAGCACCCCGTATGAAGCCATCTGACTACAAACAAGCTTTTGTTCCAAATGTGTCACTTCACATTTCCTTGATGTGCCTTGATGTACTTGAATAATATCTGAGGTTTCAGATTGGGGGTTGGTCTGTTTCAAAAAACAAAGACTTAAGTTTGAAACCAGGTCCTCAGCTCACCTCCCGTTGCCTAGACGCTGGAGCTCAAGCAGTACAGAAAATTACATGCTATGCTGCAAAGCCAAGATAAAAAGAGGTGTTCGTGGATATCGCTTCAGCCTCACGTAGAAAAGCTGGTTTGTGATCAGAGTGAAGCTTAGTGCATTTTAAACCAGCCAGGCTCTGTCCTGAATAGGTGACAGGACTAATGGTTACTCTGCAGAAACTTGACAGCGCTAAATGAGAACTTTATTTGAAAAGAAAGGAGCATCTCAACCACACACGGAGATTAAAGGACTTAACTTTTGTTTTCCTAAAGCTACTTTAGGTCATTTTGGGAATTAATTTCTCTCTCAGTATCTTGCAATTGGACTACAGTAATTACACTGCCAGCTTTATAAGCAGACAGAAGAAAGTTCCAACATCACGAAGTTCGAGAGTAACTTTCTCAAAATGGTTTACATCAAACGTGGCATACAGTAAATACACTCCAGAGGAGAGTAGAGGTTTTATATGCGATCATTTGACCACATAAATCACGAGCTAGACAGGAGTAAACTAAACAGGATTAGTGGGTACTCCAAGGAGTACATGAATGCTGCTGTACGTGTGGCTGCCCTACCACTCCAGCACTCAGCCTCTGCCCCTGCAGATGAGCCCCCTTCTGCCTTCAGCCAGCAATGGACTTCAACAAAGGCAGAGTTCGGGCAGATTTCGCATGGCATGCGGCAAGTCCAACACAGGTGCAGGAGCTGGGAGCCACAGGAGCTTGAGATGCCTCTGCAAGAGCGGTGCACAGCTTCCAGCTCAGATCTCAGCGAAGCATGCAGCCAAGTCACCTCTGAGCTGCAGATCTCCTTTGAAAAGCTGACTCCAGCTGCTCTCCTACTGACACACTTCAATTTCAGAAAGGAAAGCATCATCTGGCGTGTCACCCTGTTCAGGCTGGCTGTCGGCTTCGTGCATCCCTCTGCAAGTACCTGTGCTACTGCCTGGGGGGCAAGGAACACATTTTATGCATGCTTACATCAAGATACACAGGTGTTCCCAGATCTCATTTTAAGACCTGTGTTTTGAGTGATTCCCACAAAACCGCTCCCTGTAAGCCGCCAGGATTTCCTAGTTTAGGTCATGTGCTTATTTGTTCATTTTTCCCCCAAGCTAAACAAGGGCTCTATTAGAGACACCCGCTCTTATTTTTTGAATTATGTTTCCATTCTGTGCGTGCCCTTCACAAGGGCACTGAGATTTACTAGTCACCATCTAGAAAAGGTATCCATCAAATAAACTGCTTCACACCTTCCCACCTCAGCTCCTTATAAGGAAGATGTGTCTCCATAAGTTACTCTAAGAGAGAATTATGTGACATTAATTAACATCTCCAGTCTTCAAAACTTGTACACACTATGGCAACATTAAAAGAGGGAAGAAGGTATCTTTAAAAGCATGCAGAGAGACTCTTGCAGGATGAAGAGCTATCCTCTAGGATACGTTATAGGAGAGAGGGTCTGCAAATATTTTTTGTTCTTTCAGGGAACATCTTATTTTTACTACAATGTGTGCAGATAACAACGCAACACAATAACTCTCCTCTCCCTCTGGTGCACAGAGATGTCTGTACCAGAATGCAAAGCTGTGGTACTGGTACTACGAATAGAACAAATTTATTCAAATGTTATCTGAGCAACATTACCAGACCCAAGAGCCATGAAGACGAGGACATTTTCCCCATGCTTTTCTTCTCCAGCAGCTCAAATTCTCTGCTCTACACTGGGATCAGCATTCAAAATCCTTGGCAGATGTGCACAGCACCCAGCTGGAAACTTGACCGGTGTCATTGGAGCAGCCCACGGAGCCCAGCTGCAATCCATCTTCCCTCTACACTCTCTCCCTCTTCAACAAAGCAATCTAGTCCATCACTCTGCTGAAACATACATGTATTACCTATTTATCTTAAAATCAATCATCGTAGAATCCAACCCAGTATTTGCGTTGCGCCGCTGGGTTTGCTGGAAGCAGTGGTGTCTTCTGCCTGAGCCACCTCCAGCCCAGACGGAGCACAGCTCTGGCAGGCGCACAGGGGGTTCCCCGTGGGTTCCCCCTGGGTTCAGGGCAACATTTCTAATCAATTTTGCTCTCACATGGTTCTATTCTAGCCATTTTTCACCTGCACCTCAGGGAAACAGTGTAAAATTCACAAAATGTAACAGCTAGCTACTGGTCTTAATTTTTTCCTGTTTTTCTTCTCCTGAAAACACTTGCTCTTAGGCTCCCAAGACAGGGAGTACATTACCATCTATTACTCTGCAGTAACAACCCCCCCCCCCCCCCTTTTTTTTTTTTTCCCACTTTGCAACACAGTTCTAGTCCAGAGCTTTTTTTTTGCCCCCCTCCAGTCATTCTCCTCTCACAGTTCCAGGTCAAGGATAACTGTGCTGAGGAAGCATGTGCAAGTTTCAGGCATCGTTTGGGAATCTATTTAATGGAAAATACGCTCCAGAAGAGAGAATTGGACCGTCTTTACAGACCTCTCAACACTCTGGGAATACTTTCAGATGCTGCCAAGTCATGCTTGAGTCTTTCCTCCTTCCCAGCCCTTTTTGGGAATGCATCAAGGTGTATCATGGGGAGAAGAGGGTTACTCCAGAGTTTGAAGTTGGGTTTAAACCAACTCCTGTACTTAGCTTTCAGAAGGCAGGGCTTTCAAACAGCTACAGAATAAGCTGCTTTTCACCTTCTTGTAATGCAAACATGAACACATTTTCTGCCATACAGGAGCAACGTTTGCATCACACTGCAGTGCACCAACACTGCATGCAGGAATTGCCCTTGACTCACACAGAAACGCACCCCGTGCTCCATCACAAACTGCAGGCAAACCCAGTCATCATCTGAAACAGCACGTGGCTTTTTTCAAGGTGAATGTAAGTGACGATTTTGAACTCAGGTCCTATCTGATAAAAGAGGATATATATTTTTAATTACTTTCAGAACTTTTGATTTTAACAGGTATAACACAAGTCACAGAACTACTGGTCAGAAGGGACTGCCACAGGTGTCTGGGCCAGGCTCCTGCTCAGAGAGGACAGCTGCCAACACTACTGGGGCAGTCACAGATTTGCTTAGAAGACTTGAAAGCCTCCAAGGCTGGATGGTCTCCCCTCCTCCCTGGGGACCTGTCCAAGAGCTGCACCACCTTCCCTGTGCAAGCTTATTCTTATGTCCAGCCTGAATCTATCAAACAGCAACCTGACTCTGTTGTCCCTTCATCTACAATAGCAGGAGGGTCTCCTCCCAGCAGTGACAACAGGGCGATGACACCCTCACAGAACTTTCCGCTTCTTGCTGAGCTCCATGTGTCCCCATCAGCCCAAAGAGCAGCTCTCTCGAGGTGCTGCTGAAGTACAGCTCTGCTGGTCAGTGCGCCTGTCACCCCCCCCTAAATTAGTACTGCCTGCAAAGCTGCTGGGGGTGTACTCAGTCTCATCATCCGCTCATGGAGATGTATAACACAGGCTCCTGGATCAACACCTGAATTACCCTGCTTGTTATCAGCCACCAACCAGACTTCAAGCTATTGATCATGATCCCTTTAGCTTGCCCAGCCACATTTCAACTAATTTAATAGCCTGGCTATCCGGAATAGACTGAATTCTGAGAAGTGCTCAGTGCTGTAAGTATTAAGCATGAATACTGCTTTGTTTATAGCTTTAACTGTTACTGCATTCCAGACGAAATCTGACATCCTACAGGCTCCTCACTCAGATGAGCCACCTGTACCCAAACCCCTGCTGTGCTGGCACTGCATCCCAGCAGCTGAATTAACAGGCTGCCATGAAACCCTGCAGCAGCTCTGGGCCAGCCAGGCAGCACTGCTGCAGGTGTTCTGCCCTTCCCAAGCACTCTCCCCACCTAGCTCCAGCACAAAAGGAACACCATCAAAGCTAGGATGTGAGACCTGCACATCTTGAGCGGGTTCAGAGAAGGGCGACGAAGCTGGTGAGGGGCCTGGAGAACAAGTCCTACGAGGAGCGGCTGAGGGAGCTGGGCTTGTTCAGCCTGGAGAAGAGGAGGCTCAGGGGCGACCTTATCGCTCTCTATGGGTACCTCAAGGGAGGCTGTAGCGAGGTGGGGGTTGGTCTGTTCTCCCACGTGCCTGGTGACAGGACGAGGGGGAATGGGCTTAAGTTGAGCCAGGGGAGTTTTAGGTTAGATGTTAGGAAGAACTTCTTCACTGAAAGGGTTGTGAGGCACTGGAACAGGCTGCCCAGGGAAGTGGTGGAGTCACCATCCCTGGAAGTCTTCAAAAGACGTTTAGATGTAGAGCTTAGGGAAATGGTTTAGTGGGGACTGTTAGCGTTAGGTCAGAGGTTGGACTTGATGATCTTGAGGTCTCTTCCAACCTAGAAAATTCTGTGATTCTGTGATCTTAACACCCTGCCCTGCCTCGAGCACCAGGAGCTGTGCTTTGCTCGAACTGAAGGAAGATGCACTACTGACACCAAACTACTCCTACTGTGCCTCCAATCCTCTCACTAGCTCTTCTGTAAGGAAAACCTCCCCACCAAACTACCATCCTCTTCCCCTGTTATACTACAGCACCGTCACTTTTCTCCTGAGGAGCAATAGAACTGCAACCCAACCCAATGGGCTGCATGCAAGGGGCAGAGTGCAGCCAGGTCTTGTTCTTCTAGCTGCTATCCACTCAGCTCAGAACGGGAGCTCCCAGGGAGCTGGCTTCCCTGGAGCTGTTGGTCTGGGATTGCAAGATGATTCAAACCAGCCACTTCATGAATGTGTAAAACAAAGCTCATGAGGCCCCAGCTTGAGTTATTTTTCTGTCTATTACATAAGTCCAATGAGTGAGACAGAGCAACTCCCCTCCGCTGACACGAGTTTTTTTTGCCTGTCACTTTTTTAATCCGTTGGGTTCTCTCTGTGCACAGCCAACGTAAACAAACGGGCTCCCAAAATGACAGCCAAGACTGAGGCTCATCTTGCACGTTTTATGGACGCTTCATTTCACTCCTGCTGCTCACACAGCCTCTGCTGTCAATTAGGAAGAGCAGAGTTCTAGACCTGCCCTGCCAAGCTGGCCAGTCCTCTGAGCACACAACGCTGACCTTGGCAAAAAGACCAAGCTTATTACACACATCTGGGGGAAAAACAAAACAAAACTAACAGCCATCTATCTCTATATATACAGATATATAGCAAGTGAATGAACTCATGAAGATTTGATATTGGAAGCAAAATACAGTAATTTTCAAAACTGCCTAACAACTGCAGCTTCAGTTGCACACAAATATACTGAGTAATTCTTAATAAATATCATCATCCTGAATGCTACCTCTCACTTATAAGTGAGGAAAATACAGCCTGGAAGTTTCAGAGGTAACAAATGCTCTCAGGGGAATATGGCTGGACAGCATATTTCCTATTCAGTTTAGAAATTGATTCCTTTTGCCTTCCACCTGCCCTCACTTTTGTATAAGAATCAACATCACTCATCATGCGGGCTAGCTTCAGCCACTGCAGAAGCCTCTGTACACACAAAGAAAGGATGTCACTGCCAGGATGCACAACAGGCAACTCCACTGTACTCCCTCAAGGCAGCAGTAGATTCCCAACAGCTGACTCATGTTCTGAGGTCAAAAACAAGACAGAACATTTCCAAAAACAAATAATAAGTACACCCACAAAGTTTCCTATTTGCCTATCTTTCTGAGATTATAAATCTTATGCCTCCTTACCAGCATTCTGCAGGTAACCAAAATGTTTTAATATAAACTTTGAAGGTGGTGCTGGTGATTATCTTCCCAAAGTATCATTAATGGGCAAGAGTAAGAAAGGTTACCTTTGAACTGCTTAATCATATTCTGATGGTTCTCAATAGCCTCCTGCAAGATCATTTCAGGTTGGTCCATCTTCCATCTCCACTCTGTGCCCACTGGATTTGTATGATGTCTGAAGGAAAAAGAGACTGGGTTATTCACTGCAATTTGTACGAACCCATCCATCACCCTGGGGACTCTGGTATTGTTTAATAAGACTGAAAAACAAGAGCAAATTATCTGCAAGATCCTGCTTCCAACAACTCTCAGATGTGACCTTTGAACACCAGTCTTCTACCCCTCTCCTCCCAGACTCTGGTCCTCTCCAGAAAGAATGGACCTTGTAGTCTAGTATAAACATTAGCATATGTATTTTGAATCATGGGTAAAAGGTTTTTAAGAAGTTAAAATGATGCTCTGCAGCCAGAAAGACCTCTTTTTAAAGAAAGAAAAACCAGCTCTACCTCCTCTTCTGACCACAGCTACATAAAGCACTTAAGAAGGAAGATCCTAAGACTCTTATAGATCCATTCTGGAAAGGCAAACTATTACCCTAAGAAGGAAAGGATTTACTTCTAAGCCAATCTTTGGTTAACACTAGTAACAAAACAGATGATAGCAGGCTACTCAAAACACATAAAGGTTCTGGGAATTCTGCAGTATGCCAGAGATTCATCTCTGGTGAATCCAGTTAGTCTCCCAGATTTACTCAGTAGGGGTTTCTCATCACTTCTGAGACCTGCCACCCAGTTTCTGACACCCAAAGGGAAAAATTAAGTGTTAATTTAGGAATCAAACTGACTGCAGGGACAAAAAACACTGATCATCCCTCTGAGGGACAGCTGTGTTGAACTGTGATAGGAAGCCGACCTTGCCTATGCAGAGAAGAACACTCACTGTACCCACATTTTGCTTTCCTCAAAAATGCAAAAAGCATACTCAGGTGAATCGACCATTCAAGTGCCCGGAAGATACCTGAAACTTCTTGTTCCTTTATTCGTTGCCATGGGAGGATATTACTCAGCCACTGTAAATCATCTGGAAGAACCTAATCCAGACCAGCAAGTGAAACCCCACAAAGCAACATGCTCATTCCTGGACAACTCCAACCCAAGGAGAGCCTGTACAAGAGCATGGACCTCTCCCTGGTGAGAGGAACTTCCCACTAACCTTGCTGCACTCAGATGAGTATCGAACAGGGGTAGGAAGATGTCTAAAGGCTGCACTACGAAAACCAAAGAATTTGTGCTTTCACCTCCTTGTTCTCTCTGCCCTCTCCTGTTTGTTCCCCAAAATACACTACAAAAGTTCTTCTACTTCTCCCCTACCAATTCTACTGTGGCTTACTGAATAATGCATTCAAAGAAGAGTAGTATATATTTGCTGTGCCTTTCAAAATAGCGTTATTAGATCAATATAGGTCTGGACAAGAAAACATCAAGCAATGCATCTTCTTGAAACTCAGTCTTATAACCAGCTGATCTCTTTTCTCTACTGCTTTCATCATCCCTGGAAGTCAGCCATGGAGAGGACTGAGGTTACCTGCCTCACTCACTCCTTCCATCTCCAAGGGCATTAGGAGATAACATTCAGCATTTAACTAAAGGAGAAAAGAGAGACAAGGGCGCTTTTTCCAGAAGGAAATGGCTGCTTTTTTAGAAGGAAATGGCCTACTGAAGACCATCAAAAGATTCCCACTGGCTGCAGCTCCACTTGAGCAGTGCTAAAACACAAATTCTAGCTCCAGAGTCAACAAGAACAGACCCTAGCCCAAATGCTGCTGTGCCCGCTTCAAGAGCGAAGATTCAAATGCTACTCTCAAACTGCTTCACCATCTCAAAGCTGCTTTAAGCAAAAACAGCTTTTTTGCATTTTTTTTTTTCAAACGCTGCCAATATGGAAAGTTTTCTGAATGCCAACTATAAAAAGGCATTTATAAAACACTTACATGTTTAACTACATAGCTTGTACCCCATATATTTAATAGGGCAAGCTGGCAGAAGATCAACAAGCTCTTAATGCACACTGGACAACTATTAATTACTAGCGTCTAACAGCCCTTGAATTTTTAGCACATTCTGTTTATTAAACATACCGGGTCATGTCTACAAAGCTCATTTGGCAAAAAGCAGCTTCTTTTCTCCCAGGGCACAAAGCAAGGGTTTGTGGCTGATGAGATTGTTTCGCAGTCCCCAGCAGAGACCGGCTTTCCCCGCCACCTTCCCACTCCCCTGCAGGCTGTCACCCCTGCATCCTCTGCCTCACCAGCTACTCAAGCCTTGAGCAGGTAATTAAGTGTGATATTCCTTTCCATCCCAAAATAACACCACACACAAAGAAGTCCTACCCAAACCCGCACACACACTAGAAAGCTCTTACTGTGTTAGAATTTGAGTCAGGAACATTTACCTGACCCTTTGGAGACAAGCCATCGCCATCCCAGCACGCCACTAAGACAAAGTGATGATGGCGAGCTCTCGGCTCACTCCAGCTCTTCCCCAGCTAGTAAGGACTGCCACCAATCAAGGCTGGTTTGCACTCATCGTATCTCTGATCTACCAGTGTTATTTGGCAGTGTCACCAGCACGCCCCCAATCAGACCTCTGTGAGAAAGGTGGGTGCTTCGGTGAGGCACTGCATCCCAAACCCCAGTTGCCAGGGCATGATTTCAGTAACACAGCGTTTGCTTTATTTTCAGGACAGGTTCATTCAACACCACTAATTCTAACTGTGGAAAATGCCAGGGGAATTTACAACTACTTCTTTACAAAACTAGAGTAGTTCTCTCCCTGCTAAGAAACTACAGCTTGTTTATAAAGGAAATCCTTTTAAAATGACCAGAAGTGTCTGAGTTTGTGCCTCTTTTCTTTTGTCAGGGTGAAACCATGAGTACAGATGGTCTTAGGATGAGAGCCTGAAAATTTGGGCTCTAAAATGAAAGTTTATTTTGCAATCAACTCCCAGCATGGCGAGAAGAAACCAATGACCCTCTTTTAAAATGTTTGCTTTCTTCTATGAGCAAAGGTTAGCATTATGAAGTCTTTCAAGAGACTTTGTTGGAAACTGTAGCACAGGTATAAAGTATCCTTTACTCCAGTGATTGATGTCGATACCTGGCAGAGAACACGAAGGTGAGGAAACACTGGGGGCAGTGATCATGAAAGGACAGGGTACGCAATTCCCAGGAAGGGACAGGAAGGAAAAGCAGAACAAAAATAAGAGTGTTCAAGACAGCAGATCTCAATGATCCCTGAGAATCAGCAGGTGAGGTCCTAGAGGAGAAATGCTGAAGGGCAAAGGAGCTCTGGAGAACTAGCAGGTTTAAACCCTATTAAGGCAGAAGTGCAACTGTGGCAATATAAAGCAAAGCGTAACAAGAAACCAATCCAGCAGAATCACAGGCTCTTCTGCAACCTTGCAATCCTCCAGCTGAGAAAAAAAAAAAAAAAAAAAAAAAAAGGAAGAACTTCAGAACACAGGGTCACAATCAGAGAGATCAATGCACAGAGTATGATACACCTAGCAAAGGATGTACAAAAGGGCCAACAAGAAAGCCTCTCCCTGTACTGACATGAGGAGCAAGCAGACAATCATGGAAGAAGTTTGGCCAATACACAAGGACACAAAGCTTGTTCCTCCGTGATAAGAAGTGTTGGCATCTCTTCTTCCTAATGACAAAGGGACAAACCAGATGAGACTAGGGAAGGACAAGTTAATAATACTTCTCTAAAAAGTGTTTTCACTCGGGTGGTAACCTTGCCCTGGAATGTGCTGGATGAATCAGCTGACGGAGCATCACGGTGGGTAGCAATAAGCTGAAAGCGTGTGGCCAACACAGAAATGCAACTTCAAAAAGACTACAAGACTGCAAGTGCAACGCTTGCTTTAGCAGGAATCAAGGATTTCTGTATCAGCCCCTCTTAACTTTGAATTCCCTGGGACACAATGGATTAAGTGTTTGTGATTTCCACACCCCCTTGAGAAGACAGCCTGCAGATGAGAACAGCCAACAGAGAACATTTCACACCAAGACCACCACGTAGGTGTGGTGGCCACCTTGTAGGCAAAGGAGAAGAGAAGAGTTCAAGCTTTGGACTCTGATTTACCCAATATTTTCACAATTTGACCAAGGAAATGTTCTGTAGAAGGCACTATTTTTAAAGAGTACATTATCGTGGTGGAAAACTTAGACCTGCGATCAGCCTCCACTGCTTCAGAAGGCCACCAGACCTGGCCAGAAGGACAGCTGCAGGGCGTGTGCGGAACTGGCCCCATTCAGCGGTTTCTTAGAGCTGAGCAGCGCAGGAGGCAGGCTTGCCACAGCCCCAGGTGGAACCAACACTTCTGGAGATGCAAACCCACAGCATGCCATTAGGAACAGACCACCCGCTGGCTGAGGATATCACCGCCCTGCTGGTGACAAGCTGCCGTAACCTGCCACTGGCTGCAAAACGCAGCACAGGGAGGCAAAGAGCTGGGGAGCGCCTCCTCCACAAGGGATGGGATAGCGAGGACGGGCTGTTCTCCAGGCATGCAGAATCACAAATGGCCTCAAAACAACAGTGAGGAGGGATGCCTGGTTCTACCAGTCCCCCTGCAGACCAACACCGCAGCATGCTGTGAGGGAATCACTGCTTCGTGCCTCTAAGCACAGGCAGCACACAGCCATCAATCAGGACCGACACAGGCTCACCTGGACCTGCCCTCCGAAGAGGATGCACCAGAGACTTCATGTCTCAGATTGTTTTTACAAATCACACAACACTCACTTTAAGAAGAAAAAAGTAAGTTGATAGGCATTTTTAGTTTTTTGTTCTTATCTAGACTGTTGTCAAAGGAAAAGGAACAATGTACCTACAGAAACTTCCCATTAAATATTTTTTTTGTGTTGCTTTGAGAAGTCTTTTGTTAGGTTTAGGAGTAAGAAAAATAGTTTATAATGAATAAATTCGGGAAAAAAAAATCAAAACACATGGAATAAGCTATTTTAGAGAAGAAAACACTGGGGAAGTAAGTCCAAAATCAAATTTTGGATATCTAAATATCCAAAGAAAACTCATTTTAACAGTGACAATAGTGAGTATTTTAGAAAGAAAACTTGGACATCCATGTTTTGAAATCAATTTAGGTAAAAAGAAAAAAAAAAAAAATTTTCAGAAACAGATAAAAAACCCATGGCTCATTTATTTTTTCATCCCAAATCCAGCAGCTCAGAGCACTTCCCTAGAACACGCTGCAGCTGACCTCCCTCCAGCTCCTGGGGAGTGCTGATGCTCCCCCCTCAACGTGCTGCCAAATCACAAGGTGTAATTTTTCCTGAGATAGTCATGTTACAACTGCCTACAACTCGTGGCACTAACAACAGTGATTGCTTTAGATGAGGTTGGATTTGCCAGCTACCCCAAACAGAGGGGACTGAGCTTCACAAGGCTCTAGACAAATCCCCTTTTTGAACTCGCATTTCCGAAGTCTTAAGGACAGAAGATGGGCCATGCTGAAGAATTACACCCCAACCCTCAGATGTCAAAAATACTCACCTTTTATAAGCAGGGCACAGTTTATAGAACAGCAGGTGCTGCTGAGCACCTCCCAGAGGCCTGCCAAGGGCTGTGTCGGTGTATTTTGTTCCTTCCCAGCAGAAACAGGCACCGTGCTCAGCACAGCGTAAGAAACCATCCCAAAGGCAGCCCTCAGGATGTGCAGGGTCACTTTCAGAGCCCACGATCACTCCATCAAGTTACTCATTGCTGTAACTGGCTACCAAGTCACCTACGATACCCAACAAGACATACGTAAGCATTCCATTAGGCGGTGATCTGGTTACAGTCACCACTAACGCCATAAATACACAGATTGGCCATGGCAGCTACAAAAGCCAGTAACAAGTCCAAGAACACAAAAACGCACGCGGCTGTGAGATGAAAAGCATGGACTTCAGCCCCAGAAAGTGCTGGCAGGCTATTTTTTTTCCCCTGTGAGCCTTTTACATAACAATAGCAATGAAAATGCTCCTCACTGCACAGGGTGAGCTGGGAGCCCTCCACAATAGATGCCACACTGGGGCTTTATTGACCTCAAGGTCACTGACAGGAACCTTACCGCTACGCTTCCATGCCTGGATTTGGCAAACCAGCGTCTAACCATTACCAAGGACCACGCTTAGCAGTGCGGTCTTTTGTACCACACAGAGCAACTGATCCAACTCCATCCTGCTCTAACAACCAGCACCAAGGGCACTGACAGTGCCTCAGCAGAGCCCCAACGCTCCCGTGTGCCAGCACAGAAGCCCCCAGCCAAGCGAGACCCAGAGGCTTGCTCCCACCTCACCCGATGGACCCCACCAAAGTGTTTCCACAAGAAAAATGCCCAACAGGTGACTGCAGTGCTGGCAGAGCAGCATATAAAGGCACCAAGAGAAACATTCTCTACTCTATCAAAAGTAAAAAAAAAATTGTGTTCAGAAATTACTTGTGACGTTGGTTCAGGTTTTACCAAGGATGAGCCAGCTATACTCTGCCATCTGCCCCTCCCCTTTCATTTACACGGTTACCTCCAGGTAAATAAACCAGTGAAAAAAATAACACTGAAAAGGGTGAACACGTTGCCATATACTACTACAATTCTGTAAACAAAAACAGGAGAGTTATACTTACGCTGGGAGAAGAGTCTCGCTCAATTGAAACAAGGACAGGTGACTGGAGATGCCAAAAGGCTTCCTGAACTTCCAGGCTCAGGTTCCAAACTTATTTTACAAATCTGCATTGCTGTCAGCTCCTTTGATACCATATTTCACATTTCCCTGACAAACTTCACCTCTGGAGTAGTTCTTTAATAAAAATAAACTTTGTTTTGATCTGTTTTCAGTTTTCAAGCACCTTTCCTGTAGGAGATTAATATTATTTTTTTTTTAAATCTCTTCATTTTGCAGGGCTTACTGTAATCACTGGCTTTTGGCCACGTATATTCAGACAGTCCAAACAATTTCAGCTGTTGCCTACTGTACAAGTTAAAGCTGGAGCCTTCAAGTACAGGTACAAACAATATAAAGCTACAAAAGAAGAAATATGAACACATTTCTTTATGGGATATTTTATTCTGTCTGGTTTGCCTCTTCCTCAGATGCAAAATAAAGCCTATTAATTTAAATCTTATTTAGCTGTTCCATCGCTCCACAAAAATTGATCGTGTTTTAGACACTCAGCCAGAGGACATAATCAAATCAGGTTTGCCTGGTGGCTGTGCCGCAGTACAGTGTCAGAAAGCCTCAGTCCCCACACTTGCTCTAATTGATTAAGAGATTCGGTCATTTGCACATTTCCATTTAGACAATTAAGCTAAAGAGACACTACAAACAGCGAGACCAACTGAGTGCAATAATGGATAGTGACGGACTATTTCTGTAGGGACAGTTATAAGTTAGGGATGTTGCTGTAACTAAAATTTGGTGGGTTTGGTTTTGTATTTTTTTACCCCCTCTTGCTTTTATTGCAGCACCGCCTTGCAGGGGAACAACACACAAACGAACGACCTGCCACATCGCTAACCTGCACCAACAAACCACCGGCCACAAGGGGAATGGAAGCAAGGGCCAGCGGCCAGCCCAGCAGGGGGCACAGGCAGGTTACCCACCAACCCGGAGGAGGAAGGTCTCTAGAGCACAAGTCAAGCTGCATCTTTTATAAGGCAGCCCAACTGTCCAAGTGTTTGGGGGTTGGCTCCACCCGCAATGCCTGGTCTGGGGCCAGAAGGCATCAGTCATGACCAGCCAGCTGCAATGACATCCAATTCCCAAGGAACGCTGCTGAACTACAGCATTTCTTGCCAAAGTGAGGAAGAGAAAACAAACAGGCTCCTCGGCCTTTTCCTCAGTGATCCTCGGAGAGCCGCAGTGAGTTATGCAGCTGGAAGTACTGGCAGCCTCTACAAATGTCAAAATCCTGAAAGGGATCAAGGAAAAAAAAAATCACAGCAGTCTTATCTGCAGCTTAGTGCACAGAGCTGCACAACAAGGCCAGCAAAGCATAAAACCTGTATTAAAAACATTTTGCCAACTGTAGATCAAAACTATCGTTTCCTACGTCTCCAACAGCACAGATGGTAACTGCTAATAAGAAGGTAATATATTTATACTACCCAGCCACTGGTGCTTGTAATTCTGCATTCAGCCTCCTGTGATTAAGCATCTGCAAGGAGTGGTGGGTTTAAAGTAAGAACTGTGTAGATGTTGCTGGATGTTTGTGAACTGCAGTGACATGTAACAGGTAATGACAGAAGTGGACGAGGAAGTCTCCTTTCATCTAACTAACAGGACCTGGCGCAGCTTGCAGCCATGGGAAGGATTGTAGCAGCACAAGCACAGGGTCTGAAAGCGCTGCCAAAGCCGAGGAGAAAGCTTCGTTCAGTGACAGTTCTGGTTTATGTCAAGATGAGGTGTACATAAAATGAGCCGTGAGATGAGATGCAAACTGAACCTTAAGTCTTCAAATCCAGAGGTCAGAGATGAGCAGACAGCTGCTGTCCACATGGACAAGTCCAACAACTGCAACCCATTTCACCTACTGAAGGTGAATGAGAAAGTTTTTCGGCACAGTCCTCTGGAAAGCTATTTGCTTGCATTCAGGTTGTTACCATTAGCAAAAAAAGCATTCCAGCACTCAGTATGATTAGAGCTACATGTTTCCAGGATTCTTCTCAAAGTGCCAAATGACACCTCCAGAATGATGAGTCACACGGAAGGTATCACACTTTGCAATTTATCCTCATTTACACTTGTTTGACCTCTCCAGCTCAGCCCCATACTCTAGGTACAGGCTGGGATACTGCTGCTAAGAAATGCCGGAGTTGGGTCATTTTGAAGGGGAACAGCAGTAAATGGTCTGCAGTGCAATACTAGGAACAAAACACTATGTTTTGGTGATGTTATTGCTTTCTATTTGCTGTTTATGATGTACCTTCTGTGTAGGGACAGAGGGACAATAATACGCATGGCGGTCTTCCTCCTAGCAGTACAGCCACCACTGCAGAATTAAATGCACTACTGCTAGCTGATACTTGGAAAACAGGAATAAGCAGTACATTTTTTGTTGCAGTCATCAGATTGTTATTACGGGCGCTGAAGAAAAGTGGTAATACTTGCCAGTTGCTGTCCTTTCAAGCCAGGATACAATGAAAGCCCATCAAGAGCACCAATTAACATTCTGGAATAGGCTCCCAAACGCAAACTTAACAGGACAAGTGGTATCTGATGCTTATACTTAATACTAATATGGAAGGCAGCGTCAAAGTGCATTCAAAGTTTCAGCAGCACTTTTGTGTGGATACTGTCATTTAAATATTCTCTTGAAACATTTGCATTATTAGAACTTGATGACTATGAGAGACAGGAAACAGTACTCAGAAACGCAGCTGTTTCGGCATGAAAATACTGGTACATTGGACACCCAGGCTCAGGGATGGAATAGCTGCTGCTGGCAGACAGCCCCCTAGGGTAGACAAATAGCAGAGGACGTGCAGCCCCCATGGTTTGAAATAGCTAGCAAGGCAGAAGACAAAAGAGCTCAAAGAATAACCTCTGTGTCCTCCCACTCGGTACACTTTCACGTCATTGCTTTTATTTCTGCTGAGCTTCTCAGTCTCACCGATCCCCTCCTGCACTCCCCCAGCCTAGCAAAAAACTCCCTCTGAAATCCAGGCATTTTGGTGAGTTAGCAGTGCTAGAGCAGCTGACAGTTCAGATCTAGGCAAAGCTCATTTCCTTCAGAGAAATGACAGTGAAGTAATTCCTTTGAGAAAAGGGTCACTTTACTAGCTAAAATGGAAAATCATTTATTAACTACTGTTTTAGAAAGGCAACAGTTATGAAGTCATCACTTTTCACTCACTGAGAATGTGAATTGCAGTGTGAAGGTAAGACGAAAGATCCAGTTTCAAAGAAAACAACAGAATAATTAGCACCTTGGTGGCTTTGCACAACATGAGGGCCTGTCCATGTGCTACAAAGCACCACGAGCCAGTCCCAGACAGTGACCTCAAAAGGGAACCATACTGCTGTCAAGTGCTGGCTCTTGCCAACCTTTTCAGAGCAGGGTGCAGAGGGACTTGTGGGCAGTAGACAGAGAAAAGCCCATCTCCTGTCTCCCTGATTTCTCCTTCCACCAGATGGTCTGAGCTTGCTGGGGCCCCAAGATGTGGCTGCAGAGGACCCTGCTCTAGGGAAGGTAGCGCTGGGGAGCCATCAGATCTTATTCAGCCTCTAGGAAATACAGTCTCCCATGCACCTACCTCAGGCCCAAGCCATGGGCTCCACAGCTCTCCAAGGAGGAGTGCAGGCAGATGCACGAAGGCAGGGGTGAGCACAGCTCCCTTCCTCACTCCTCCTCCTCCTCACACTTCCAAGTGGAAAAGGACACATGAATGACACTGCCCTATGTTTGAGGATAAGGACAGGGACGGAGTGGTGCAGAACAAAGCCCAGCTGGCCCACACAGTTGAGTAGAGCAGGGCACAGGATTAGCACCGTGGACAGATATCCCTCTTATGTAGCTATTGCCCTGTTTCTTGTGTTGCTGTTCACAGTGCAGGATTCCTCTCCCCATGTGCAATAGCACAGAAAGACTGTAATACATGACTAGGTGATCTCCCCCACAAAGCAAAACTGCAACAATATTTTACCTCCAGCAAAACACACATTTGTTGGCACAAGCAAGGCTTGGCGTGGCTTCCATGCAGCGATGGCTCTCAATTCCATAAAATGTGTGCTTGTAGCAGCCGCCTCGGCCTCGAAGCATCGACTGGCAGCAGAAAAAGACACAAATACTGAGAAAGTTAAAACACATTATCTGTAACCAAACCAAGTGTAAAGATTTAAAGTCTGCTCCCTGGGCATATTTGCAGTTTTCAATCACTAGTAAATTTGGTGTTCAGCCACCTGTGATGGGTACAGCGAGCCAGGTCACAGCTATGCAACAGGTCAGAATAATGATAGATGCAGTCTGTTTTAAGAAATTCCTAATAGGCATATCACCATACAGTCTGATTGTGTAAGTTTCCTCTCACACAGCTTTAAACTTGACACCATAAATGCCTTGCTTCTGTAAGGATCTATCCAGACAATCAGCATCTTCTCACTTGCAGCACCAAAGCATAACTGTGCTCCACCGAACCTTTTAACTGAACCAGCCAACAGAAGAAAGCAGGTAAAGCCACTTAAGCCGTAAGAAATATTATTGCAAGAGCCCAATACAGAGTAACAAGGATCAATATAAACGCTGCACTATGAAACACTCAATTCTTTCCATTTGTCTAGTAAAGCATTTCTTCTAGCACTAAATTAAATAAATATCCTGACCTTATAAACCCTCATTCACACCAGTCACTGGCTCCAGCAGGACATCGCACGTTCCTTCACAGAGCCGCAGCTGCCTTCCCACCGGAATTTGTCTCCTATTTAGTATGCAAGTTGCTTGGAGCAAAGACTGTCTTTCATTATCTCAGTTAAATAATAATAAATGAGAAAGGATCTTTACCACTCTCCAGAGAAAATTTGAAATATAACATAATAACTTTTAATCTATCTTCCTCTACCTGAAGTGTCCTAGTGATCCAAGAGAAAGTTTCCACTGAGCACTAGGGAAAGAATAGGTAATGCCTAGCATATGTACAGCATTGCTGGAAGATTAAACAAAATAGAAAATATTATTTATTCTACCCATCCCTCAAATGACAGAGGTTTCAGGAGACTCACAAGTTCTAGGAGAGCAAGTTGTATTATGGATTTCATAAAACAGGCAAATTGGACCCTGCCTTAAATTTGCAGGGTTTATGCTCTTTTCCAGAATACAACAGACACAATCATTTTAATCTGAGATATCACTGTGGAGCGCTGCTTAATACTATTCCTCGTAGCCCTGGCTCCTTCTCTCCACTGATACAAATCTGGAACAAACCTCCTGAAGACACTCACATATTGGTGTGAATCTGAGTCAAAGCCACTGCCTGTAACCAATTTCAGCTCAATTTATTAGAAGGCTTTATGTTCAATTCCTGCTTAAGCTAAAAATAGTATGGTACTATCTAAGCACACAGAGCTGCTATTTATTTTGTGAAATGGCTTTACAGTGCTGCATTAAATTTCAGTTCTTTAATAAAAATAGGTTCTCTGGTTTTCTTTCAGTCACAGCATTGATGAAGTCTGACAAGTTTTTCTTTAAACATTTCGTAGCCTTCTCTGACGCTAAAAATGATGGAAGAGAAATATTTGCAAGAGTAAACAGCAGAAGCATCACTGGGATCAGTATGTCTCAAATATTCATGACAATACAACGGTGGGCTCTTTAAGCTGTTCACAAGAACAAGTCTTTTGATAAGACAGTTCATTGATACCAGCCATTTCAATAAAAGCCTCACTGCAGCCACCCACTCAGGTGATTGCCATTCAAAGAGCTCTTTTCAAAAATAAACAAAGTTAATCATGCAGCAAAAAGAGAGCTGAGAGACCAAGGAACTGATCGCTGCCACAGCTCAAGAATTAGAGATGCGCTGGCATTTTGATGAGATGCTGATTCCTGGTTTATCATCCTGCGAATGCTGAAGGCTTGAGCACGTTAAAATCAATGTTACTCCTCAAATGTATACCATTACAGGCCAGCTTTCAACTTCAGAGCTGCAAACTGCTTCTCAGGGACCTGCACAGGACAACTAGAACACACATTCCAAAGCAGCTGACGTTTGTTCTATAGGGCTCTGCACCTCCACAGGGAAAAGTCTTAAGCCTGCAAACAAACTACTTGAAAAGCTAATGGCTTACATAGCCTACAACTATAGGAATTGGGGGATGATTTTTTTCCACCTATATATGCATACACACACACATATATATACCCACATGTATATTATGTACAGCTATAGATACACACACCCCCAAAGACTAAATTTAAAAAACTCCTAGTGACAGTTACTTTGCTATCTAGACCTTGGCAAGTGTTGCAAAATAGTGGAGGAACATTGCCTGTTACAAATCAGATGCCTTAGTCACAGAACAGGTTTAATGAGTGCCCTTGCGCACTCATTTGAACGTAGCGATGGACTGTCATCTTTGTTTCAAAAGACCTCACACCTATGACAAAACCTTCCCACTTTCCCGTGGCGTTCTGCTCCTGCCATATATTTTAGTAGGTAGGAGATATTTTAGCAGACAGCAGAAACGGGAAAAACAACAACAGAAAATGATGTTCCCAGCTCTTTGCCACAGTCATGTTCTCACTCTTAGCAGCAAGCTTTTAATAGCTTGAAATGCAGAACTACAGCCTGTAAGACAGAATGTCTTCTTGCAGGTAATATCACATTTTTAAAGGGTATTTCACATGTAAGTTGTAATACCTGAATAAGTCTCTAGCTTTATCTTTTTATTTATTTATGAACTGAGAAAAAAGCATACCTTTGTCCATCGACAAAGCTTCACCCCAGAATGGCTTCCGATCAGCTTGTAACCTGAAGACAAGAGGTAAATCAAATGATCAATTTCAGCCTGAAATAGCTGACACACAAAATATAATAAGGGGTAACAGAATTATTAAGCATCTCCACCTCAGTGCTGCTTTTCCCTGTTAGCACAAACGCAACACCAAGATCGGCAATGCCCGCGCACATCGCTCGTCACTTGACTCTGGGAGCCCACACATCTGAGCAAAGGCCATGGCCACCCAAGGGACTTTGGCCTGCTTGAGGCAGTTTTTTCCAGAGGGGATTTATTTGTACTGCTCAGCTGCCTGAATCATTCTGGGGTGGCCTTAAGATTTCTCCAAGTAACAGGGTAGCCCTGCAACAGCGGTGTGGGACACCTGCATTGACCCCAAGGGATGGGGCATGGAAGGGAGCAGGACAGGGCACCAGCAGCTTCTCCTGGCCCTAAGCAACTACTCCTGACCTGACTCTTCCTCAGGACCAAGGAGACCCGTTCCTGCTCCTCAGCAGGTCTGACCAAGCCTGGAGAACATCTGATTGACCGTGCAGCTGCAATGCAGCTTGACATTGCAGCTGCAATGGTGGAAGAGAACCAAAATTCAGGGCTCAGTTTGAACTCAAGCTTCATGGGTTCACCAACACCACACACACCATCTCCCCTGGCCATGACAGAGCCACAGTAATCAGGTAAGCAAGGAAGCCACTACTCCACACCCAGAGGAAAGCTGATTTCACATCATTTCACACTCCTAAGCCAAGATCAACACAATTTTATTTAAATTTATTGGCCCAGAAGGATTAATTCTACAGTGTCTGTTAAGCACTAAGTACTATTATTACCCAAACTGCTTGAGTTAGGTTATTTTCTTCTTTGAAAAAAGTGCATAGAGACCAATGTGTCTGAAGGATTAAAAATCACTTCAGAAATCAGCATAAAAATAAGAGGGATTTGAGAAGCCTCGCGGTCTCACTCATGCAGTAGCATTTTATGCATCTGTGTGGCCTGGCTGTCCAAACCCAGCACATCTCCACCAGAAGCTTTGGGCAGATGTTTTTATTAACATTTTCAAGGGAAATCAGACTTCAGGTCTCAAGCCTCCTTCCTGCTCCTCCTACCCAAGAGGGGGTAAAAAAATACCTGTTCACAGAAGCAGCCTTCACCTGGTACAATGGAAATGGGCACAAGCACCCTGCCTGGAACTGGTCACCATGTCTCATGCAGCAGGGCCCCAGGGAAGCATGACAGCACCCCAAAGTCCCCTGCACCTCCAAGTACACAAAGCCAGCCAGGAACTAAAGTGACAGCAGATGCCGTAACAGCTGCAGCAGCTAGAAATTAAACAGTGTGAAGACATGCACAGCTAACAAGAAATCACACAGCATCTAGAGCACACTGCTTCCACTACTCCGCCACTGAAATTCAACAGAGATCTGACCAGCCTCCTCTTACTTGTTGATCTTACGTTGTTCCAGTCTCCTTGTGCAGCTTCTTAACCTCATGGGAGGGTGGACAAATGTAGTTTTAGCTTGATCTGTTCCCTGATCAGCTCTCCAAGAGACTGTGTGAACAGTTGGGTCATAGCAAGGGGGGTGATTGGCAGAACCAAGTGGTGGGGGCCCCCTTTTGATGGCAAAGGGACGGACAGCCAGGTTAAGTGAAGGTTCAGAGACTTCAGTCTGCTCCCAAGAATAAGCCCTGAGCTCCCTCTCCCCTCAACTCAGGGGGAACAGACAACATTTCAAACTCATCCTCCTTGCACGTACGCCCGGGTTAAGTAAATGCAGCAAGGAGGAGAGAACTGATGCAAGCCAAAAAGCCTTGGTATTTTACCAAGCTGATCATCCAGCCCTTTCCTGGAGAAGACATCAACATAACCCTGATCAGCACTTCTGATATGGACCTGATATCCGGCACAGCCAGGGGTGATATTGAAGTCACCATCTAGGACTGGACGTAGCATCTCCCTGTTGATCCTTGCGTGAGACAACCAAATCCCCACAACTGAATTTGGCGGCATCACATCATCTCCTCCTACCCTGAGTCTCTCCTGCTCATTTCTTCTGCATTTCTTTGCAAAAAGGTTTGTCCAGCAAGGTCTAATCTCAGAGACCTCCCTGTACTGCTAGAATTCATATCCTTACAGAATATGATGAGCATGGGAAAGCCAGACTCTGCTGATATCAACCACTGCAGCCTTAGTCGTCATCTTGTATTTCTCAGAACCCAGCAACAGTGTTCATATAAGATTATTCTCTCAGATTGTCAATAGAAGTAATGTGGCTGCTTTAAAATGAGTTTTAGATTAAAATTAAATTGGAACTAGGGCATGCTTGCCCAAATCCACTACTGCGTTGCTTAAGGGAAGAGAGGAAGCAGCTAAACTGGACAAGGTGCCAAACTCCGGAGCCCAAAGCTGCAACACTTTCTCTTAACTTACTTAGACCAACTTCCACCATGTGGAGCGCCCACAGCTTCCTATAAAGGCCAAGAAAATTGTACATGTTCAACATCAAAACAGAGGCTTACAAACTTCAGCCAGCTTTAGCTATGAGAAGGGGCTTACTCATCTTATTTGCTGCTGCCAGGAGTCACAGCTAGAGTTACTGGAAGAAACATCGTATATTTGCAGAACTTCTTTAAAGCACTGCACAAAGCTTTTGAATTCGAGTCTTCACTGCATGGGTAGCTCTGGTAGCCAGTCTAGTTACCTTGCCAAGCCATCACAGCGATCATGGACCATGACACATTTTTTCAGACTTGGAAATTAAACCAAGTATCAGCGACCACGTCTGTACACTCTTTACATCTATTGTGAGCAAAGTCCCTCTGACTCTCAAGCCTGTTTCTTTGAGCACTATATTTTAGCCCCCAGTTTGGACTAAAAGAAGAAAATGCAAAGAATTATGCAGGAGCCAAGAAGTGCTGAGCTTCAAACCAGCCCTGGTAAAGAACATTCCAGAGAACCAGTTTGAGGGTCTCACCCATTACGTTTCTGCAGCAGTTTCTGCAGAACAACCACTGAGAAAACTCAGGCCAGCTCACCCCTGCCACGAGCTGTGCCACAGCCCCACCGTGCCTCTGCCAAGGCTCTTCTACAAACGGTAGCTGAATCATGTTACTGACGGCCCCAGAGTCTGCACCTATGCATGCCAGAGCTCACAGCACACACACACACTTCTTAAGCTTGCTCTTGGGAAGTATTATTGGGAGCAATAACTGTAAGTGAATATTTGGATGCAACACCCTCCAAATACATTGTATTGTCTCAATGGGACTGGGCTCATAACTGTTACGTATCTTCAGATCCTAAGGCTCAAGAGAAACATCATATTTTATCTACAGCCTAATATTCAAAGGAGCCTTTAAATTACCAGCAGGTTAAATAATAAGCTCTACTCAGTAAAGGCACAATGTCTGATCACAAGTGTGTATTTTAGTTGATTCCACACTAGATTATAAATTTTGGATGACCCAGAAACCTGCCAAGCTTCACTGAAATTCGGTGTCACTGTCATAAAGACTTGAATTAAGCTTTTAAACAAGCTTTTGGGTGAAATTAGTTTCATCAGGCAGTAGGCCAATAAACATTCGGTGATTGTTTGCCCTGAGAATCAAACTGGAGTTTAATAGACCACAGACGGACTTTTAACCAAAAGAGATGGCCTCTGTAACAGATGGTGAATGCTCCATCATCTAGTGCAAAACAGCTCTGCAACTGTTTAAGACCATTACAGCATTTCAACTCCATCACGTAAATAGTTTAAAAGGTCCATTCTCTGGAATTTTAAGAATTTATTTTAAGAATTTAAGAATTTATTGAGGGACTCTGCTGAACTTTCAGCCTCAGATACATACCTTAGGCAGGACACCACTGTCTATATATACACACGCACATATATCTCACATTACAGGAAATCGAGGTATTTTGGTGATGTCTTTGCTAGATTATTTTACCGGTGTCACATAACAAGTCTCCAAATTTGGATTAGCTACATGCACATGTGAGTAAGCATGGTAATTCTGAAAGCAGAATAACCAAGATAACCCAAATTTCTACTAGTACAACTGTCCACATATTAGAAGCAGCATCATATCTGCAGTCGAAAAAATGCATCTGCAATAGTCACATCCACAACTTTAAGATTCCTCTGACTATCCTAACACTGCCAGATGTCCAGGAGAAAACCCGAGGGCACCCTCCAGTACAGATGTTTACACTACCAAAAGCATGCTTCAACTAAAGACTTTGAAAGCACAGAGGTAAAGATTTTAAATAAAAGAATCAAGCAGATGAGTGGTGGTAAAGACCCCAAAAGGCAGAAAGACTTAAACACCCTGTGAGAATTCAGTAACTGTAAGCTTGGTGAAAGCCAATCTGATGTCACGTTATGCTTCAAAAAAAAAAAAAAAAAAAAAAAAAAGTGACTTTCAGAAAGCTTTCTTCAGAAGAACAAGTAATATGCAGCTGACAAATCAACGTGGTTCTATCAAGCAATCTCCTTAAATAAAAACCTGTTTTGAAGCAATGATTATTCCTTAAAGCTGAAAACACAGTAAAGAAAGGGGAACTTCAAACTAGGGGAATGTTTACAGGGAAAAGTTTCCAGTTTCCTGCCATTTTGCAAGCGTGCTGGTTAAAAGGCCTGAACTGAAGGTTACAATACAGCAGTAATCCATCACCAGCATTGTAAGGACCATTTTGAAAAGCTGAAACAATTGCTGCACTCGAGCTACCGTCTCAGAGACAGCATTCTGACTAATGCTAGAAAACAAGTAAGAAAAATAGAAGAGTAATTTGAGAAAGGAACCTGTTCAAATTATATCAGCATTTATACCAAAATAGAAAGAGGTAGGATCAGGGAATTGGAAATTTTCAGATCGCCCAAGCACGGTAGGAGAAACCTCAGGTTTTATTTCCAGCACTGCTCAATCTTCAAGAAAGCCTTGCAAAGCACATCTCAGAGTCAACTTCTCTTTTTTTTTTTTTTTTTCCCAAAAAAAGCTTTTTTGAAAAATATTGCTCTTAAGGAGCAAAAGGCTAGTGAGTTGTGGAAGGGCTTGCTTCCACGCACTCATGGCGGATAAAGGAACATGATAAAGGATTGCAGGACTACACCTTACATGCAAAAGATAGTGTAGTTCAAAATCGGATGGAAAGTTTCCTCCATCAGCAGAGCTGCCAAAATGCTGCTTCAGATCATTCTCATCATAAAGAAAACACAGAATTTCTTGAA
Source organism: Netta rufina (assembly GCF_964035555.1). Classification (NCBI taxonomy): domain Eukaryota; kingdom Metazoa; phylum Chordata; class Aves; order Anseriformes; family Anatidae; genus Netta; species Netta rufina. The sequence goes on along the minus strand of NC_140145.1, from coordinate 1,559,626 downwards.
CATTTTTAACTTGTAGTAAAAGCCTGCTGAAGCCGCTACAAGAATCACAGCTGCTATGTCAAGCAAACCAAACCTAACCTAGAATCAAGAAAACGAGACTGGTGAAGGTCAAGGATGGAAATGCCAGTAGCTCTAAGTTCCAGCAGCAACAGCTGTCCATGAAGGAGCCAGGAAATTCTTAATGTCTGGGTTTTCACTTAAACCCAGATGTCCATTTTAATCCAGTAGCACTGTTTCCCTTGCAGCACTGAATTGCCAGGGCACCAAGGGCATAGGAATATAAAACCTCCAATACTCAAATGTATGATATCTAGTCAAATTCTGCTTTTGACAGACAGACACAGAGAGCACTGATACTTTCACCTGCATCAGCTAGCGCTGAAGGAAAACAAAAGAAAACCTGTCTATATCTGGCATCTTTGACAAAGGAAAGTCTAAGACCATTTGCAGAGCTGTCGTAGAGTGTTTGCCATGAAGGAGTGATGCTCTTGACCTCCACCAGAAGCAACTCCAGCAAGACACGCCTCATCTTCAAGAAGTGAGGCCATGGGCATCTACAGCATGGCACCTCATCCCATTTTAATTGAACCTCCAAATCAAATGCAAGTTCTTGAGACCTCTTACCATGGAGAAGATTGAGAAATGGGATGTCCAACCCCTTAGCTCCAGTAGTTTCACCAGCTTCCACACTGGCTTTGCCGTCCCAAGATAAGAACAGCTGCCCTCTACCCCAAAAAGCCATCTTCACAGACATCCACCACCATTCACCAGAGCAGCCATCAGAGAACAGAATAAACATGCTATGGACAGAAGTCACCTCCCCATTGCTCCCAGACACTGTGCAGATAAAGACCTGCAAGACAAGTCACTCAACTGAGTAGCAAAAGGACCCTACACCTTTGGGACGCTGGGAAGACAAGCTCCACTGAAGAGGAGAGCACATCCAATCCCCTTTTTGGCTGAAAAGCAAGCAAAGCAAGAGAGAATGTGGTGGGACTCTCAAACAGGCTGTCTCAAAGAAGAACCAGCTTCCCCAGAAACATGCCCTGCACTGCCCCAGCCAGTAGCCCCAGCTCAGCACAGAGCAACAGCTCCATGGCCAGGACCTCAGGCTGCCTTCTCACCCACCCACCCTCCCATGGAAGACCTTCAGGTCCCCACAGTGCCTCCCGTACCCCTGCCTCATAACTCCAGCTCCTCTCACATCCTTTATCTATTTTGACTGGCCTGATGACTGGGTAGGATGCAGCAAATATGCCCAGGCTACAGCTAAACCCTTGCCAACCAGCAGCAACCAGCCAACCAAACACGATGGGGCATAGCTTGGAGGTCTGGGCATTAAGTGAGAAAGAAGAGTCTCCATCTCTCCTCTTTGTTCATAAGAAGATTCAAAAAACTGAATTCTCAAAATTGAACCATTTTAGAAGTTCTCAATATCTTTAAGAACTTAAAAGTCAGTGACAGCTTTAGCAGAAGCTGTCCTGCCAGGTCAAAAGGTTTAGGTGGAAGAAGGCAATCAGCCTGCACAGCTCTTTTCCTTAAGTAGCCCGAACTAATACACAGAGAACTAACGTTATTAGAGAAGAGAATGTGCTGGCTTTTAACGAAGCTTTCAGTCATTCTGAGCACATTTCTTTCTCTACACGTCCATTTGTATAAAGATGGTGACCCCTTGCCTGGGGAAAGTGCTGTGTTATGAAGAAAGGATAGCAAATTTTATCCTTGCCTAAATATATCTTGTACTTTGTTCCAGCTTAATAGACTTAATTTCAAAAGACCAATACTCTCCAAAGCCCTTCCAAAACCTAAAAATAATGGGTGATCTTCAAATACAAGTGAATTTATACTTATTTTCCCCTGTTATATATGGGTAACCACCAACTCCAATAACTGCACACAAGGGAAGAATCAGGCCCACAACGCTGAGTTTTGGCTATCTAATCTGCTACTGATAAGCTGCTACATCTGCGCCAGCACATTAGTATTGCAGTCAGCTCACCACCAGCTCTTGGCAGCTTCCACGCTGTTGGACTTGAGCATCTTCTGCTTCCTGGATTCTTCCCCGTTAACTGTGTATTTCCCATTTATTTACACAGATATTTTTAAGGAACAGCAAGAAAATCTAGCAGGCTTAACTTTGCCTGGTTTCAGTCATTACATTTACTCTACTCACAGGTATTCACAGAAGAATTTTGTGTTTTTCAAACTAATGTTTCATTTTCCCATAGCCAATAACTGAATTCTGTGGTACATTTCAGAGACTGCACCAGTGTTACTAATCCCCGACCCAGCTGTGAGCTGTTAGTGCCACCTGGAGTTTCAGAGCGATACATAAATCACACCAAAACCCAAAGACATACACAAACATTTTGGTGCACAGCCTGCAGAAGCATACATCCGGCAGCACCAATCTCTGGGCAACTTCTCTGTGCAGTGGATTTGATTCCCAAAGCCAGAGCACCTACAGCTCAGCACAACGAGCCAAGCAGAGACCGTCAGAAGCTCAGAGCAGCAGGCACTGAAAAAATCAAGAACGGGCAGTAAAAGCTACCGACTACTTCACTACTTCTGAAAACCTAATCTCAAACAAGATTGATAAGCACTTGAAAAGCTCGGTTTTCAATATTCTTCTGAAGTCAGCCTCCGGATTTCTAATACACGCTGAAAAACACAGATCAAAGCATATCTTTACATCGAGCAGGAAGCCAGAGCATGAAAGAAAGAAGTTAGTGAAGTAGCCCATACTATTTCAGATAGCAGCCATCTCTGAATAAGTACTTGCCTTTCAGTACAAGTGAAATAGAGATTATGGACACACTGGTGCTAAATCTTATGCACATTTAACCAGTAGAAACAGGATAATCCAACTGGGCTGCAGCAAAACTGTACTCGCAATAGCAAAGCAGCAACAGAATAATTTAATAGATGTCCATGGGGTCTGTCTTTGGGTAACACTAATACATTCCTGTTGTGTTATTACCTACTACACAGTTACAAGAAACAGTCGTGTTCAGCAGTACATACAGTTGAAGAGAACAAAGCAAAGAACATGTTGGAAACAGAGTATGAGCAGATGAAAAAAAAAAAAATTCAACTTTCAGCCCCAGCCAGGATTGTTTCAAGACTCTACAAGAAACTATAGAAAGCAAATGAGAAAGTAAGTTGGGCTGTGCCTACTCATCACCACAGGAAACATCCACATGAAAAGTTTGCTTCTATTTTCAGTTAATTTCATGACATCGACCTAAACAGATGAAGCAACTAAAGCATTAACATACTGTCAGCCCTCTCTCTCTCCAGCTATATTTGTTACTTGGAAGTACTAAGTAGTTCATGCTGTATGTGTATTTTATGCAAGACTGAACACCGATGGGAAGGGAATCAGTGTTTGCTCACAGCACAAGACCAGCTACGACTTTCAAAGAAACAGCTATTTCAGAGAACCTTTTATAAAGGTATTTGCAACCAGACAACTACAAGGGCTTACACCTACACAATTCAATATTTTAGATTATATTTAGCTGAAATTCACTGCCAGTGCTAAAATAAAACTATTAAGCAATATGCAGTTTACGTACAGGAAGGAGCTAAATTTGTCTGAAGGTGATTAAAAAATAAGACCAAGTGTTACAGTAGTCTGCAGAGATGCTGTTCAAAGGCAAACTTCTGTTATTTCTGTTATGCAACTACAGTTCAAAAGAACAGCTTTCTTCTGAATCACTACTACTGTTTTTTCCTTCTCTTGGGCTAATTATGCCCTTAGGGAGAATCTTGAAGAGACACTGAACCCATATCCAAAGCAAACAGTTGTCGCCAAATTAGATGATCTTCTGACAACACTGCACTCTTATTTTGGGGGGGGATGGTGCTGAGGGAAGGAGCGAATTGCTTTATTTTTATAGCCAAATAAGCTTGTCCTGGCATATTATTTGCAGAAAAGAGCTACAGCACAAGAAGAGAAAGGTAGATTTTTCTTCCAAAAGCAACCACTAAAGAATTATGTGAGAGGCAGAGGAAAGAAGGGGAGGGTTGCATCAGCAAGAGGCAGTCGGAACTGAAATTACATGCACAATAGCTTTAAGCCTTTCAAACTTCAGATTTAGGTGAGGAGACCCCCAACCAGATGATCCACTGTTGGCACTACCCTGAATGCAAAAGGAACAGAGAAATATTTTCAAAATAGAAAGTATCTGAATAATGAATTCCTGTCTCTGGAACACCAAAAGGAAATCCCAGTTATTTGGGCCTTTGTTTAAAAAAAAAAAAAAAAAAAAAAAAAAAAAAAAAATCCGGCAGCAATGTGACCCTCCCTCCAGCATTATTTTTCAAACTACCACTTTTATACAGCACTAATACCCCACCATTTCATTCACCCCCCAAAATGGAATCAGTAACGAATGGGTCATAGCGAGCCGGGACATGAAGCGCTCCCACGACAACCCCCGTGACCACCCTGGCCTAACAAAGAGCCAAGGCAGAGCACTGCACCCCAAGAAGAGCATCCAAGCAGGGCAGTTGCTGAAAACCATTCACCCAGACCCCAGACGTTAGTACTGCAGGCCACTTCTACATCCCTTCTAGGGCTCCTGCTGCCTCATGCGGGAGCTGAGATGCCTGGGGCACCCCGCGGAAGCAGTGGCCCCAACCCTTTCAAAATAGGGGACTCACAGCAGAGCATGCACTCAGCTCCCTGCAGGCCAGCTCTAGAAGCAGGGAGGTAAGAAGAAGTCCAGAAGTCTCCAGCAGACCACTCCCCAGCCCTGCCAGCCAAATTCACCCATCCTCACAACACCCTTGTGGGCAGAGTGATTAGCCTTTCTGATCACATACAGTAGTAACAAAACAAGTACAAATAAAAGCCTGTAAGACTCCTCAAACTGCTCTGCAACTGCCACCATATCACAACCTTCAGAACCAAAGCTGAGAAGCATTGAACCAGCCTCCTACAGCCCTCCGCTGGCTCCAGCCAGCAGCAATGCCACTGTGGACATGAGGATGAGGCACAATCACTGCTACTTCATGCTAAGCATCATTTTAAAGAAGCTTTTGCTGGGTTCTTTAAATCTGCAGGCTGAATGAAAGAACAGCTGTTTTACAACTGCACTAAGGTTAAAGAAAAAACAACCAAACGAGTCAGACACGATAGGCAGAACACAACACCAGCCATCTACAAAAACTCAGGCTGAAGAATATCTGAGATCCCGTGGAGCAAACGTGTTGTGATCCCATGGCTGCTGGACTGACACAGAATGTGGTCAGAACTTCAGAGCCCAGCTCTGCAGCAATGTGTCTCCACTACAGTGACCAAAGAACCTTCTCCGACACATCAGGAGAAAGGCTATTGATTCAGCAGGCAAGAGAACTGAGTACACTCATCCTGAAAAAAATCACACAGGCTCCCTTTAGTCTCTAACCACAGTGACAGAGCAGCACAGGGCAGCTCACATCTCCCTTCTCCTGGCTTTACCACTCACAGCTGAGGGTTTTGAACTGCAGGGCTGTTGGCTTGGCTCCTCTCATGCTTGCCCTCTGTTTTAAAACTCGTCCTCTATTAGCTCATTAACACTGTTCATTACAACTCATAGGAGAACCACTAACCTAGTCATCTAGCAGATGACATTTGAAAGATTTTCCTTATCGGAAATGAAGTTTTAGTGCCAAAAAAGCAGAGGCATTTGAAACTGAAATAAAAGCATGGAACTAAAGTGCAAGACCGAAACAAATCTGATCTTTAAATATTCTTACAGAAGCCTATACTTAGTCCTATGTGCCTCACGCTCCTATCTTCTATCTCAAACTGACTTAGCAGAAGTTACACCCTGAGAACTCTGCTACCCTCTCTGTACTTTACTGTGCATCATGCTGAGATGCATTACACAGCTTTAGATTCTTCCCCCGTGGAACACAGATACAGACAGCCCTAACCTAATTTGTCTTGCCTCTGGTTAGAGCCTACCAGAAGCCTACCTGGACTCACAGTCCAGAGCAGCATCTTTGAGAGAAAACAGGCTTTCACTTGCTCTGTTAACAGCCCACCACTAAGCCGGGACTACTGCCCAGGCTGACAGAACCTCACCTTGCTTTGTGAGCGCGTCTCTCAGAGCTGGGGTTATCATCTCTCTCTTTTCACCTGCCTCCTTCCTCCCGGCGGTCTCTCCAGACAAGCTCGTTCCAACATGTCCTTCCTCAAGCTCACGTTCTCTCTGTTTAAAGACAGTGAATTACAACCACTTAGATTGAAACATCATGTTTTAAGCACTGTGGCACAGTTCAACCAGTCCTGACAGACCTGCTAGACTTAAAACCTACACAAGTGCCCACACATGAGTTCTGCATTCATGTAATCCTGCATTTTATCCCTCTTCCCATCTGTCACTGACCCTTGAGTAATTTAGGACGGTGAATTAAAATAAGAGAAAAAGATCCATACGTGACACTCTACATTTGTTCTAACACAGCAAGAAAATTTCCAAGGACACTTTAAGAAACAAGGTGCTTGAATCTCATCTGGAAGCAGGAGGGACTCCAGGCTTTAAACCCACGGGTTTTGTGATTGCAAAGTAACCTCACCTCTCCACAGCATGCAGACCCAAAGGAACAAACCATCCTGTTTGGAAATGCAGCTGCCTGGAGTGACAAAGCAGCTATTGTCTCAGTTATTTGGGACAGACAGTGGAAGAAAGCCACATCACTACAGTGATTTGGACAGCCCAAGAGTTTAGACTAGAAGATGCTCTCCACGAGTCACCTAAAAGGACAGCCAAGAGCACCACCAAAATTCAGTGATCACCAAAGACCCCGCAAGAAAAGGCTATTTTCCTCCAACTCCAAACAGAAGCTGCTGCATCCCACAAGTTTGGCTTTCAACAGATGCTGCTTTATAAACATGCTTAAGCTCATAGAGTTTACTTAAAAACAAATACAAGAATATCATGTATTAGCATAAAGTTAAAAGAAGAGAAACAAACAAATCCCAGCACGTAAAAAACTGTGAATCCCCTGCTGTATAAGTGTCACTTCTGAGACTTTATGGGTATTTATTACTTTATGTCTGCACAAAGAAGCATGAAAGTGTAAATAATTACTTTGATATTTCATGCAACTTATAATCTGTCAGTCCTTTATGGCTTTTTGAAATATTAGAGAAGTTACGGATAAACAACAAACAAAAACCAACAGAGGACATTCTGTTTCTACAAAACAGGCTATTTCACATCCAAGCGTCTTTTGCGCCAAAGACATCAAGAAGTTCATGCAAATGCTTCCAAGTTTACCCACCAACTGTTCACATCACTAATGAAACCAGTGCGCTTGGCTTGCCAAACTGTGTTCTTCACAAAGTAACCCAGCCGTCCCTGAACATACATATCTTTTGTACCTGAGCAAAACTTCAGAAAGCAATTAAAGGTAACCCAGAAGCAAAAAAAAAAAAAAAAAAAAAAAAAAAAAAAAAAAAAAAGTCTCAGGGGTTCCAGAACAAAGTAAGTTTCATAATACTTGAGAATGAAAGAGGAAAGTAAAACATTTAGGGACAGAAGTTACTACCTCTCCTCATGTTGAATAAAGCTTTGTCTACAGTTTCAGTGAGGCTGTGCAGGAAGGTGTTTTCTAGTGACCAGTAACATAACTTGGGCCATACTGAAGGAGAAAGCGGCTTCCATCTTTCACTTTCCTTCAGTTTGCTGAAAAGCAGTAGGTTACTTTTTTCTTTTAAATAGGAAGATTGCATTGGTTTCTATAACACATTACAAACTCCCCTGAAAGGTTGGCTCTATGAAGTACTTGTATGCTGTTGAGTTTGAAAGCTCACATCCATCCATCAACTTAATCGTCAGGGAACTGCAGAGTCATCTGGGTTGGAGAAAGAAAGACCTTCAAGAACACAAAATCCAACCATCAACCTGACCTACCATGTACCATCACTAAACCGTGTCCCTTAGGGCCACTTTCATGCATCTCTTAAATACCTACAGGGATGGGGACTCCTCCAGCTGAGCAGCCTGTTCCACAATGTTTAACCACCTTTGCCATGACAAAGGTCTTCCTGATACCCAGTCTAGACCTCCCCTGGTACAATTTGAAGCCATCGCCTTGCATCGCATTGTCACCTGAGAAAAGCGAGCAATACCCTCCTTGCTGCAGCCTCCTTTCAGGCAGCTACAGGGAGTAATGAGGTCTCCCCGCAGCCTCTTCTCCAGACTCAGTGACCCCAGTTCCCTCGGTCGCTCCTCATACATCTTGTTTTCCAGTCCCTTCACCCAGCTTTGTTGTTCTCTGCACATGCTCGAGCAATTCAATATCCTTGCAGGGCAAGTGCAGGGCACCACACTGAACACCATATTCAAGATGCAGCCCCACCAGCGCTGCGTACAGGGGACAATCCCCTTGGTGGATTTCGATCACGAAGACCTCTTCCCTCCTAGTCCTGCTGGCCACGCTGTTTCTGCTGTTGGCCCCCTTGGCCACACGGCTGGCTTGTGTTCAGCCAGCTCTCGAGCAGCACCCCAAGGCCCTTTTCCACCAGGCAGCTTTCCAGCCACTCTTCCCCAGGCCTGTATCACCTCATGGGGCTGTTGTGAGCCAAGTGCAGGGCCCAGCACTAAGTCTGACATCATTTAGCATCAAGGCTGTTCAGAAATAAAATATTAATATTACTGGAAAAGCCTCATGCATAAGGAAGGGAGGAGATAAAAATCCTCATCATTTAACTATTAATTCTCAAACTAAGGGCTTCTCCCACATCATTTAACCGACAACTAGGCACGACCATCCACTTAAAAACGAAAGGCACTATCTCAGCACAGATTCATTAGCTTGCCAAAGCAAGACACCATGAAGGATTTGTGAGTAGACACATGCTGGCACATCCACTCTGCTATCTCATGCCAGGTTAAACCCCCCCGGAACTCAATATGCATTATGTAGCACATCATAACATTAAAAAATGCAGTGATTCACTTAACTACAAAGACGACATCCTATCCAAGCCAGCCTTCAGATACAGGGAAAGTCCTTCTGAATTAAAGAGTTTGCATTTCTACCTGCCTGTTGTGCCTATCACTGCAGTAGCTGAGAAAAGTACCTAAACATAAGAACAAATATATAAAATTGCTTTACTGGCAAGGCAGAAACGTGTTTATTTCAATAATCATTTCCCCCTCGGAGAGGATGTTAATATTTTTTCCTCTTTCATCTTGATGTGAAAGCCTGTAAACAAAATAATCGTTTTTTTTCCTCTGAACTGCAATACCTGAGTTGTTCTGTTTGGCAAGTGATTGGCTTCAAATATTTCTTAGGGGAAACTGAATTCACACCCCCATGAGTTTCACTGATTTGCTTAATAAAACTTTCGTATCTATTTTTAGGGTTTGAGTGCAGACAACAAAGTTAACTTTGCACAGAGCAAACTTCTTGAGTTCTAGCAATTTAGCAGGAAGTCCCATAGTAAATCTAAAGCAAGTTACTGTCTTTCCATAACAAATCAAGCGAGCACTGACAAGAGCCAGCTTTTTGTGCCCTTGAAATACTTCCCTGCCAGAAAACTGAAGTAATCCCCTGGTCTGTATTCACCGATGAGAGCCCACAGACAGAAAGCCCCGTGAGTTCCTCCCAGTTCCTTGATAACTCAGGGTTCAGCACAGCTCTTGCTGCAGCCTGCAGGAGCTTCAGCCTGCTGTCATGCAAGCAGGTCTGAGTAAGAGCATCAAGACCCACGTGTAGGGACTAATGATCTACTCCTCTGCAAGTGAAGGCGAAAGTCCTTCCGTTTCTTGCGATACAGGCAGCACAGACACGAGCAGCACGTACTTTGTGTGCAGGCAGCAAAAATCCGGCACAGACACAAACAGGGACCTCAGCATTCCCTGCCAAGGCAGAGGTGCTGCTGCCCCTCTCACAGGCCACAGTTCAAGTGCTTCGAAGGATTTCCTACAAATCTCCCTAGGAAACTCACCCACGGCCACTTTCAAATCTGGTCAGCGTGACCAGTGTGACATGCTACTGCCACTTCTCCTCTTTGAGCTGCTGTCTCCAGGACATCAAGGTGCTTGGTGCCTGCGTTTTCCATTTTAAAACATCAAATGCTTTCCAGACTACTACTGTGGGCAGGGGAGGAGAAAAAAAAAAAAAAAAAAGGAAGTTCAGTGTAAACTCCATACAAAAGTATGCCCTTAAACTAACTTAACATTTTTAGCCTCATGGCTCTATTTATGTCCCAGAGCTGAAAAAAATATGTTCCCTGAGAAGTTTTTGCCCCTGGAAGGAAAACACCCAAAATATATCCCAATTCTGACTGAACTTATTTCCTACTTAGCCTCCCACTGGGCAAACGAGAGGGAACCCTGGCCTTGTCATAATTTACAGCCTCATCCATCAAAAGACTCTAGGATCTTCTAACAAATGAAAGGCACAAACGCTAAGAAAACAGTAATACATCAGTGGCTGGAGACATGAGAAACAGAACTGGAGCTAAGGGAAAAATGTTGGCAAGGTTATCAGGAAAAGACTGCCTGGCAGCAAGAAGCATTAGTAGAACTTTCCCAGGGGAGTGGTTAAATGAGGTATTGAAGTTCATGAATTACATGAATGAAGAGTTGAAACCTCCACCAAGCAGTGCTCTGGAAGCAATACCCCAGTGACAATAGGACAGTTAAAGCTGACAAGCTTCCCCTGGTTCAGGCCCAGCTATCTCTGGCACTATAGGCAGTGGTATCCTGAGGGACCAAGCTTCCCACAAGAGCAGGACAGAGCATAAGCTCGCACAAAAGCTCCTGAACACAGATGGAGAAGACTGCTAGCCTGCTGCTCCAGGTACAGAGAGCTGGCTGTCACACAGCCCAGTGGTTGCAAACAGAAATGGAACTGCTCAGTCCATGGACTAAATGCCCTGTCACTCTTACATCAACGTGGGATACTCTAACTGCTGTCAGTCATCACTAAAAATGGCCCTAAGCATTTGCAAGTGAGCACAAAAATGAGTATTAGAAACTTGGATTGAGTAATCACTGAACCAGCAAACACCCTAACAGCATGAAAATCTTATTAAAAATAGCTACTGGTGTCTACATAATCACAAGTTACATACCCACTCCATACATCACTGCCCAGTTAAGCAAAGAGCCTGAACCGAAGCAAAAAGCAGACGAGAGAGAAAAGCCTGACAGCTAAGAAATGGAGAACTTGGCAATCCATTCCTTTGCCATGGGCTGAGACAGGAGGCGGCTTGATCAAAAGCAAGAGCCATGGTATGTATTTTCAAGACCTGTCCCTAAAGTGGAGAAAGCCCCTGAGAAGTTCTGATAGATAAAAACAAAAACTGAGGAGGCATTTTCTCCTGTGATAGATACCTTCATGACTTTTCAGTAAAGCTCTGGAAAGAAGTTTCCATCCACACCTACCTTGCTATGCTAAACAATAACCCAAGGCCCCTTGCAACTTTCTCAGGCAGCAGGTACTAGCTGCCATCCAAACAGAACTGCAGCTCAAACCCTGTTGAGGGAATCCTGCATTTTCTTTGTTTGAAGAGTCAATGCTGAGATTTTTGGACACACACAGAAGCAGTGATGATTAATTATAAATCCAAAGTCATGCAGACAAGTGATGACAGAAGGCTTATGCTGCTACCTAACTGAATCAGCTAGTAAGGGGCACAGCACACCCTCCGTGAAGCACAGAAACATGAGCAATCCCACCAATGTCCATTTTCTTGTAGTATAGCATCAGAGAGAATCGTCAAGGACAAAAATTCCCAGACCACAACTCTAAAGTATATATGCAGGGCTACAAAAGGATTTTTGAGATTGCTTCACTGAGCTATAATATCACTGCTTTGCTGTAAGGAAGGTTTTTACAAGGTGCAGTTAAACCTTGTCTGCATTTCATGTGCTACTTCATGACTCTGTCGACATTTGTTTGATTTGGGAAGCTTCCTTGGACACACCATAAAGACTGATTTTTCAAAGGAAACAGAAGAATCAAAAACTAAAAGTCTGCCTGTCTCCACCCAAAAGTAACTAGCTTATATTTGAAAACTGGGACATATATTCACATTATTCCTTTCTTCTGTGCTACTATAATCAAAACTAAAACCTAGGAAACAAGATTTAACAAGTGTCCTGAAGTGTTCAGCTCAGCCTAAAGCCAGCAAGACTTTCTGCTATAGTCCATTTTGCTTTTTCACACACAGAACATGTAAGCACACTTTTTTTTTTGAGGGTCTTGCCATATTTTGCACACTTTTTTTAAATGGCTCTGTAAAAGACTTCTCCATTCCATTTCTTTTTCCATACAGTTCGGGGGGGGGGGGGGAGAATATAAAAGAGAATATAAAGAGAATATAAACTAGACAATTAGCAATTGGGAAAATGGACATCAAAGAGCCCTGTAGAGCATCCCTCAAACTTTGCCTGCTTTGTCAGCTCAAATATCAAAGAAAACAAAATCAGGGCTCACCTTGCAACAGGAAAGACAAAACAGCTCCCACTGTCTGTAATGGGTGCTGTCCTCCATGCAGAGGAACAGGGCACTGAACAAGCTGGAGGCTGTATACTTACTGCAGTCAAGAGCCACTTACAATCTATTCCAACCCCTGGGAAGTTGCAATAAATAAGGTTTGATTGGAGCCTACATGTGGACAGGCTTACTGGCAGCTACACTGCTGAACAACCGATCTGCGGGGTTCGTCTAGCAGAACACGGATGCATTTACAGTACCTCTTAACACCTTATCCAAACACATTTATTTGGCTTGAAGCACAGCATCTGCTGCCATCCTTATGCTAGTCACTCCTTGGATACAGCAGCAACAGGCCACTTCCTCCACACTTCTCCCAGTAATTACCATCAGCAGATAATTGTTCCATGCATTGATTTGTGGACTTCTGTTCAGTTGCGTTATTTGCCTGGCAAGAAACTTAAAAACTCCACAGGAAAAAAACACCTGAAGAAACACAGCACAAAGTTTCTGCAAGAAATGGTAAGCACAGGGGCTGGGCTGCTGCAGGGAACACCCTGATCTTCTCCAATAACAGATGGGGAGCAGAAAAGGCTGCAAATAAAGATGAAATCTAATGCTCAGATGGACTTAAACACTTCTGAAGTTTGATATTTAACAGCTTTGCATTACTATCCAATTATCAAAGGGCTGGAGCACCTCTCCTTTGAGGACAGGCTGAGAGAGCTGGGGTTTTTCAGCCCGGAGAAGGGAAGGCTCCGGGAAAACCTCACATCGGCCTTACAGTGCCTAAGGGGAACTGCAGGAAGGCTGAGGAGGGACTCTGTCATGGGGTGTCATAGGGCAAGGAGTAATTCCTTTAAACTAAAAGGGGGTAGAGTTAGATTAGTTATTAGGAAGAAATTCTTTACTCAGAGGGTGGTGAGGCACTGGCACAGGTTGCCCAGAGAAGTTGTGGATGCCTCATTCCTGCAAGTGCTCAAGGCCAGGCTGGATGGGGCTTTGGGCAACCTGGTCTAGTGGGAGCTGTCCCTGCCCTTGGCAGGGGCTTAGAATTGGATGGTCTGTAAGGTCCCTCCAACCCAAACCATTTTGTGATTCTATTGACTAATTTACAACAAACTAAAGAGCAGCGAGGGGTATGGGATCTACCAACCAGCATAGAAATCAGGCTCTTTACTCTCTGAACTCAAAGCCCTTTACAAAGGCTTATCAGGAAAAGCCAGCATCACAGTGCACGTCAAAGACAGACTGCCCAGTCAGAAGCAACCTTTAAAGTATTTTTCCTTTTTCCTACCTATTTCTTTGGGCGCTCCCAGGTTCTACATGGAAACTGAAAGCCTGAAAATCTTGCATTGTTTACAAGTTATAATTCTTCACATCAGCCAAGGCATAAAGAAAGATTTGAACACAGGAAGAGGACAGGGAAAAGCATCCCTTGGACAAATTCAGATTTCAGTGCTGGTGGTCATCCCTCAACAGGGAAATGATGTTTCTTAAAGCTTGTTTCAAGATGCAGGATCACTCTGAATTCTGAGCCAGAATAGCAGAGGTCAAAATCTAGCCCAGAGACTGAGCTGCTGAAGATAAGAGTGATTTTGTCCTCTACAAATCTGTCACCCATTAAAAGTTAGAGAAACTTCTTGGAGAGCTCTAAAGGCACACATCATTTTTAGCCATTTCTAAATCTGACAATTAAGTACTGAGCCTCATTCAATTCAGTTAAAACACAGCTAACAACTCTTGCATGCTCTAGAAGCTTATGCTTGTATAAAAGTTGCATGCAACACTGTCTGTAAATCTCATATTTAATTCTTAAGTCTTAAAACTTACTGTCCCACTTCATGTAAAACTCCAGTCAACTCCACTAAAAGCTTCTTCACCAAGGGTCAGAAAAGTCTGGTCTGCCATGGCTTACAAAATGCTCTTAAGAACCACTGAGTAACTTGATTCACTATACTAGCAGTGGTGAACAGCAACATTAGGATGACTTTTTAGAGAGGAGAGCTGGGGGAAGGGGGAAGAACTAAAAAAAAAAAAATAAATCAAGAAACCAGTTCTGTCGCAAACAGCAATAAAACAAACTTCTTGAACAGACCTTCTTGGGCATGCTTTCTTTCCTATAAAATCAACCCTATCTTGTTCTCACACCCTCTTCCTTTGTATTTACATCACAAACATGACTATCAGCCTCATTAAACTTTGTTTGAAAAAAACAGAACACTAATCTCTAAACCGAGCCAACAAAATATGCCCATTTGATTACCTCCCAACCCATCCAAAAAAAATAGGATATTATTATTACTCATGCCTGCAGTTTCTAAATATGAAGGTTAATAAAGCCATTTCATTCCCTTGGAACCAGTCTAGATTGATTTGTCTTTCTAGTTTATCACAATCTCCCAGCTGTGGGAGATAATCTACATTAAGAAATGGTGTCCCTGTGATTAATTACAGTCTTGCAGGCCACAAACATACCCATTAGATTTCTCAATTTTATCTGATAAATATATTTCAAGGGGGTGTCAATGACTTTGGAGGACGGGTAAGCGTACTGCAATTGTACAACTTAAAGTCTACTAGTTACGAAACCCATTAAGAAGAGCTATTGCCTTCTGCTGCTGCATAATAGCACTTTGGAGAACAGGCCCAGACTGTCAGCCTAAAAAACAACAAGCCAGAATAAACAGATGCAGAGAAAATCCAGAACTAAACCTAGCTGTCCATGCATCCCCCAGCCCAGCATCACAGCCTTGAATCATCAGACACCAAGAGAAGCAACCCGAGAGCTGGTGGTGATAGATTGATCTGCCAGCCCTCTTTGGGCCATGGCTGCATTACACACTTCTGGACTTTCATGCCTGAGCACTTCATTAAAGTTTAGATGCCATCCGTACTGATATAAAGGTCAGAGTTCTGTTCAGAATCCTACTAAGCATCATCCATTTCTTGTGGTAGCAAGGTCCAAAAAATTGCATTACTCAGAGTGCTGGATTTCAGAAGCTATTAAATAGCCATCATGAGACAGAAGAAGATTCAATAAAGTGTGGAATTTCCCTTTATACCAATCATCATTTTATATATTTGAATGATGTCCCTTTGATACCCCAGTCTTTCAAGTTTTGGGCTCGTATTAAGTGTAGAAGGTGAACATCATCACCTTGAACAACATTCCTTCATTCCTAACTCCTTAAAAATCTCTCTTTTCCAAGGAATAGTGTGTAATAACTACAACTGTAGCAGGAAGATAGGTTCAGTCATTCACCTTGTACTCCTGGATCCATCTGCCTGATCCAAGTAATTGCAAAAATCCAGTACTTGTCTCAGATCCTTAGGCTACACTTTGTAAAACACAAGTAAGCCGAAGCATACAAAAAAGACAGCTGTAGGCACACACACACAAAACAAGCTGTAAAGCAATCCAGTCTAGATTCTCATCAAGTAATAGGAGATGGATGCAAAATTAAATTACTATCACCTGCAGATATTTGAGTAAACATTCATTAGATATACTTGTCTCTACAGCCTCACTCTGCTATCCCACAGAAAGCAAACCAACAATGAATTGTGAGAATCACTAGCAGATAGACAGATGTGCAGTTAGTCATAAGTGGCAAAATGCCTCCAAAAGATCAGAGCTCAATCAAAAAACACTTCAAGAAGCTAACTGCATTGCACAAGGCAGAACCTTCTACTCTATCACCCATAAGCGGAGTTAATATACACAACACTGAAATCCCAAAAAACACATGCTGGAAACTGCCAAGCGTATTTCAAACCCAAGACACTCTGCACGTGAAGTGTTTGTGATGCAACCCTGAAATACCCACATTTTCTTTAAACTCACTGGCTTGTACATAGGTAGTTCAGATAGAGAAATCCAAAGCACTTGCCTGTATCTGTAAGGATTACTTCAAGACAACAGATTACATCAGTGTACATGTAGAACAAAAGTGTCAGACTGATCTTACACAGTCCAGCATTGTGGAAAAAAAAAAAAGTGACTGAAGGGGACGACACAACTTACCTGAAAAAAATTCCTCATTGCACAAATTCATAGCCACTAAAGTGAGAACATGACTTAAGAAACTAAGATGCATTGCATTTAAACAACTGTATCTTCTAGCCTTGGAGCAAGAGAGCCCAATCATGATGAATTACTTTCATAAATGCAGATCATCCTGCTCTTTCATATCAAGTCTTCAGCATTTATTTTCGTTACAGTAAATAACTGCACCTAAGGGATCATTTTACAATTCAAGTGTTTGCATAAACCTGTTGGCAAGTCAATGCACACATTCCCCAGGAGATTCTCCACCAAGCCAAAGTCATTCTTTTTCCAAGCTAATGATATGGATAGCCATCAGTTCATGAGATATTTACACAGCAATATCCTTTCTTTCCAGGGTGATGACAGAACACTCCTATACAAGAGGGTCGAGGATTAACACTGAAGTCACCACCGAAGGCCCTTTCTTCATTACCTGCTCTGGTTACAGAAACATGAAACTAGCAACCTAAATTGCAGCAGCTAGGCAGATCAGCCACACAAAATGGGAATAAGGGGGCCAGTAATGAGAACTACACCTTTTAAGGTTTCAAAATAAATCCAAAATCCCAGGACAAGTCTAGAGTAGTGCAGTGGTGTCAGCACCAAAGAAAAGCTGACCTTTGTTTCATCAGCTGACAACAGCTCACATCCAAAAGGAGCCAGGACGCTTTGTGCACAAGAATGCATTCTCAATTCTTGCCATGGTCCCACACAGAGGTGACTCGCACTTTAAGGATTAATTATTTGCAGAAGCAAAAGGGCAGCACTCAGCTGTCAGGGACGAACAACTGTGTGTCATCTCCTCTAAGAAAAAGGCAGCAGATCAGAAGACTGCAGTTTGCAGCTCCAGATGAGCACCTGTGCTCAGACAGAAGCTGTCCTCTCAGACAGAGAGGCTATTTAGGTCTGAGGCACAAGAACCTGACCTTCACACTTGTGCTGAGTACCTTGCAGGTACCACATGCAGGCCCCTCTTACACACACACACGGGCAGGCCCCTTCCTTCCCTGGTCTCAACCCATCTCACATGGCATGCTGCTACAGAAACCGCAGTTCCTTTCTTGTCAGTGACCTCTAGTGGCAAGCACAGACAGGAGAGGAAAAAAGAGGGCCACCTCACAGCACAGTTACTATGAAAGAGATCGATCTTTTTCCCCACCAACAACTGAAAAACAAACAGTTCATCCTTCTCTTGGAAACTACAGCAGTCAAGCCAGGGATGGAAGCTCTCACACATTCTGACCAACCCCATTAGCAGGGCTACTCTCCTAGAGTCAGACTTCACTATAAACAACAGATTATCTTCTTCCCACTCCAAACGGTAAGGATCAGAGATCACCGTATTCCCCTCAGTTTCCTTACCTCCGAAGGATTCAGCTTCCTCTAACCCAAGGCTTGCCTTGCTACAGCCCAGCTGCATACCCTCGCCTCAGAGTGCTAAGGAAATTGCTAAGGTTCAAGAAAGCTGTGAGAAGTCCATACCACAGCACTGTGCAATGCAAGAAAGGTATAATTACAGACAGATGTTGAGATAGGGACAGGTATCACCTGACCTTAGGGCAGCAGCAAGATGCAGAAGCTGTTCCAGCAGTCTGTTACCACTGCACCTGCACTGCTACCACCCCGCTCCACTCCCTCCCATGACGTGCCAGCACATAGCATGCCTACATTTCAGCTGATGTATCCACAGCCAGATTTAACAGGATTTGTGTTTTGATACTGGACCGTAAATCACAATGGCAGAGTCGTACTTCCAGATCTGTGATGTTCACAGTGAATGTAATTTCTCTCAACTGAAGACAATGTGTTACCACACAGCATTCACTTCATGAACAAGCCAAACCCAGGTAGCCAATACCTAAATCCAATATACCTACAAGCATGTTCTGGGTTTGGGACAGGTTCTCAAATAGTTCATGTTTTACTCTAACTAGACTCTACAGGTTTGAACCCAGCAGACAATATTTGAATCAATGATAAAGAGCTGGCAGTTCTATACTTGCTGCAGTAGCGGTACCTTGGCTTTCTTCATGTGGCTCATGACATTGCCAAGATCTTCAACATCAATGACAGAATTTGTGCCTCCAACTTCCTCAGCATCAGCCTCTTCCTCACTAGTGGTTTCAACCAATTCTGCCTGCATAAGAGACCAGAGAAAAAAATAGGTGCATATCTGCTGTGTTAAACAGAAAACCTGAAAATAGCCCCAAAGTTACTTCTAACAGTTCAGTAGTACATGTACACAGACCATCTAAAACCCAGTCCAGATAGCCTGTCTCCAAACCCATAGCGCTCTATTTCCCTGTGTCATCTGCCCACCCGATCACTTAAGAAGTCATACAGAGAGGTCTGATTCCTGCTGTATGCTATGACAGTCTGGAAGCCTAAACTCCTCCAATTACCCCTGGCCTGAACAAATAGGGGAGAGAACTGCTTTCCACATCAAACTGTTCATAGAACAGAAAAATTGTCTCCCTTTCTGTATATAGCCAAATTACAACATAACAGCACCAATGTAACAACAAGATCAACCTCATCTCCTTCCAGGCAACCTGCCTGGTGAACGAGGGAAAGGCTGTGAACATAGACTACCTAGACTTCAGCAAAGCCCCTGACACGATCTCCCACAGTATTCTGGAGAAGCTGGCAGCCCATGGCTTGGACAGGTACTTTGGAGAAAAATTAGGAGACATTTATTCTCAGAAAGAGCAGTCAGGCATTGGGACAGGTTGCTCAGAGAGGTGGTAGAGTCACTGTCCCTGGGGGTGTTTAAGGAAAGGTTGGATGTGGTGCTTAGGGACGTGGTTTAGTGGGTGATAGGGGTGGCAGGGTGATGGTTGGACCAGATGGTCTTGAAGCTCTTTTCTAACCCTAATGATTCTGTGAAGATGCATTCCTCCTGTTCCTGCAGCAGCCAGCATCCTCAAACCACCTCAGACAGAAGAGCTCCTGTTTTCCTAAGGAATTCTACGTGGCCATAGCAATCATTTCCAACCCGTAATAAATGACATCCAGGAAGGATTAAGTACCACAGCAGCTCTGGGTCTTGCATGCAGAGCAATAAAGGATTTATTCAAAACCTGCAATCAACAAATATCACAGAATGGTTGAGGTTGGGAGGGACCTCCAGAGATCATCTAGTCCAACCCCTCTGCTCAAGCAGGCTCACCTAGAACAAATTACAAAGGATCACATCCAGGCAGGTTTTCAATCTCTAAAGGAGACTCCACAACCTCTCCGGGCAGCCTGTTCCAGTGCTCTGTACTGAACCATACCCGAACCGTAAAGAAGTTCTTCCTCATATGGCAATGAAACCTCCTGTGGTTCAATTTATACCCACTACCCCTTGTCCTATAACTAGCTACCACTGAGAAGAGTTTGGTCCCACCCTCGTTACATTGTCCCCTCAGGTATTTTATTGAGAGGGGATCTTATCAGTCTCTATCTCCTCTTCTCTAGGACAAACAGGCCTAGCTCACTTAGTCTTTCATCATCAGGCAGATGCTCCAGTCCCTTAATCATCTTCATGGCTCTACGCTGGACCTGCTTTAGATGTTCTATGTCCCTCTTGTACTGGGGAGCCCAGAACTGCACATAATACTCCAGATGTGGCCTCACCAGAGCTGAGTAGAGGGGGAGGATCACCTCTCTTGACCTGCCGTCCACACTCCTCTTGATGCAGGCTAGGGTCCTACCTCCCAGAAGTGCATGCTGCTGGCTCATGCACTTGTCCACCACAACCCCCAGGTCTCTCTCTGCAGAGCTGCTCTCCAGCAGGTCAGCCCCCAGCCTGTACTGGTGCTTGGGATTATTCAATAAGTGCAGGACCCTGCACTTTGCCCTCAGGAGATTCCTTTCTGCCCACCTCTCCAGCCTGTCCAGGTTGCTCCAAATGGCTGTGCAGGCCTCTGGTGCATCAGTCACTCCAACAAGCTTTGTATCAGCAGCAAACTGGCCGAGGGTGCACTCTGTGCCTTCATCTAGGTCATTGTTGAATAAGTTGAACAGCACTGGACCCAGTACTGAACCCTAGGGGACACCACTAGCCACAGGCCTCCAACTAGATACGGCACTGTTGAGCATATGCTAGAAGTGATTATGGGTAGATAAAGTCAAGGAGGTACAGGACTTGCTCAGATAACAGTACCCCAATGCCTTTGGAAAATCCTTGGGATACAAAGTGCTTTAGCTTCACCGAGTTGGGAGCATGCTACCTGCTCATAGCAAGCTAAACGCTTCAATCTGGCTGTGAGACAAAGCAAAGACTGGCTCCCTTCGAGCATCTGTCACAACACGCATCTCCTCCCATATCATATAGAGACTGTTCAGTCTAAGTCCAACGCTAATCCTTGGTCCTTCTTTTTGGATTACTTATTCTGCTTGCCTCTCATCCCTCTACTCCGTAACAAAGAAGTATCAAGCTCCCCACAGCACCTCTCTGGGCTGTGGGATGAAGGAGAACAGTCAGACAACACTCCAACAAGCACTGAAGCACTGAACCAGAAATAAGGACTTGTGGATTTTGTCTCTACCTCAGCATTCTCATAGTCTGATGCCCCGTGTTCATGATCTGAGCTCTCCTTGCTCTGCTTCCCCTGGGATTTGCACTTCCCTTTCTTGCACTTCCCACTGCAGGGCTTCCTTTCCCCTCTGCAGAGGGCCTGGAGACAACTGAGGAACTTGGTTTTCCAGGCTTCGAAGTCAGCCTCAATGCTGCCATGCTTGCTCTGGGCCACGTTGCAGTCCCCCTCAGCACGAGTCATGATACGGCTGGCACTGAGCATCCACAGCCATCTGTCAATATTTCTTCCAACCTAGGATGGGATAGAAGTTAAAAGGAAATTTAAAACTAACAGGCAATTAAGAAAGCAAGGACCAAGCCTGGAAATAAAACAAGCTACACAGGCTGCAGGACAGCAAGACATGGACTTGTAGACTCCCTCTAACCTGCTGAATCAGAGCACAGCCACAAGGCACTCTGAACACTACCGAGCACCCTCCAGCTGTAAATAGCCCCGCTATCATGGCAATGTAGTAAGTGAGGTGTGAGGACTAGCTTTGTGAGATGCTTGTTGGTTAAGATGTCTACATACATGACACTTCAGGTGGCCCCCAGCTACACAAAACTAACAGTCTGGTGGCAGTCACCCCATTTTTCTTCAACTTCAGAGATTAATTATCAGGCTTAGATACCAACGTATTTTATATTAAGAAATAAAAGAACCACAGTAGACAGCAAAATACAGGAAAAGTTGAGAAAAGTGCTCTAAACTGAAAGGCAGCAAGTGAAAAGGCTTCTGGTAATGTGTCTTCATGCACTGAAAGCGAGCTTTCAAAGCTGGGAAATCGACTTAATAAGGATGTGGTAAATGTGTTCTCATTAGTCACTACCAAAACCACTCAGACTAATGCCATGCTTACAGGACTTGTCTCTCTCCCATTTCATAGGACAGCACACTTGCTTCAAAGCTGCATTGCCTATGGCCTAAACCCAGCTCCTATCAAGTCCACACAAATGCTGTAATAGGAGCTGAATTCTCACACCTTAAGTTCCACACCAGGTAATATCAGTGTCTTCTCAAAATGATAGTACAACTCCACCTGACCCTAAAAACCTACTAGTGTCACTCAATTTTGTTGCAGTTCGGAAAATTTAGCCATTCAGAGGAATGAAAAAGTAATGGGGATACTCACCGTGTTATAATGATCAACATAAACTGAGTTTCCCAAGCCAAACACAGCGTATCTCAGGCCCTTCAGGTAGGTTTTGCCAAAGCGGAAGTCATTTGCAGTCTCTTCTAACCACTTGCAGAACCATGCAGCACTCTCAGTTGGCTGTCCATCTGTGTACGTAGCTACCAAGAACACACAAATGTTCCTGCTGGTTGTCTAATGTATAAGAGTGGAACAGGAAAAAAAATCACTGATTATCAGAGCACTTTACATGAGGAAGAGCTGTAACACAAGGACAGCTTGAAGAAGTTAAAAGTTGTTTTGTGGTGGGTTTTTTGGTTTGTTTGTTTGTTTTTTTACTACTATATGAGTTAAGAATACTGCAAGTAATAAACCCAATGGTAGCAAGTAGCCATCCTCCATGCAAAGCCATCTTAAATTAGCCAAGGGGAATCAAGCCATCTTGCTGTCTTCCCCCTACATAACAGGGACAGTAGTAAAACTGACATCCACCTGCCCTACCCCAATGAACAGTTTCTTATACTTGCAGTGATAAAAGTCTCCCACAGATGCAAGAAGGAACTATTAATATTTCCAGAAGAAAAAAATCCATCAAGGATTATTCAGTATAAATATGCCGCCCTCCACCCCCCCGAAATTTTCTTAAGTCTTTGAAGGTTGCAGAAGTATCATTATTTGTTCTTTGGTTTCCCCATGTGTACCCTCTCAGAGAGAACAGAGGGACCACGTGCAGATACTTTCATGTAACTCACTCCTGAGTTACAGGAACCAGCTCATACAAAATCAGCATCAGTATCAACATATTGTAGATGATGCTCTTATAGTGACTTTCAAGATTACTGCTGAGGGCTGAAGGGCTATGCTCACCTATGTTTAAGAAGCGATTTGCAAACACATAGCTTTGGGGTTTTCCAGGATAACAGGAGAGAGATACAAAAGGAAAAGATCCTTGACAATACCAGGAAAAGTTTGTATTTATTACATACCTCCTCTGCTAGACAGTCATCTGGATCATAATCTCCCATGCTAATGACTTCCACAGGCAAATTAAGGGAAATAACTGCTTCAGCCAGACCTTTCGCAAATCTCTGAGAAATGTAGAAAATTATGAATGACTTTGACCCAACTACAGTAAGTGTGAAACAAGCTCTGCTGTGTCCAATCACAAGACATCTCCCAGAACAGAAAAAACAATGACACTTGATAATTACACACTGCACCTGTAATTTCTCAGATTAAAAAAGTGAAGGAGCAACGAAGACTTACAACTGCTAATAGCTAATAATTTACATACATACAAATTCATTCTTTTTGACAAAGTACCTGAAGCAGCAATTCTCTAGAGTACCTGCTAGCAAACTAAGAGTATATTGTAAGAGCAAGTTTTAAGTCTCATAATTAGTGTCTCTACCACTTGCCCCACTTTACATGAATAGATTTGTCGTTTGCTTTTTTTTTTTTGGTTTGGTTTGGCTTTGTGTTGTTTTTTGTTTTAAACATAATTTTCACTTATCTGTCATGTTGTGCACTGATTTCTAATGAAATAATGAACTTCCCAATAAACTTTCAGATTTTTACATGGCACAGCGTTCCTAAGGCAAGCGATATACTTGAATCTCGGAAATATTTCTATCAGCTTCAGGCATGTGGAAAAAAAACAGTAACATACCCTTGCTGTGCCAGTCTGAGACCCATAGAAAATCTTTACGCCAGCAACATAGACCTCCTTTGCCTGCGGGGCAGCATATCCATTTGCTTGTTTTTCTTCTACAACTTCAGAAGACAGATTCCCATTGGATTTTTCACCCTGTGAAAAAAAAAAAAAACATTGTTTCATTCCATCCTTTTAAGTGTCCTTAAGTCCATTTTCCCAAAAGCGTTTAAAATCCTAAGCCAGTAACCAGCCTCCCAGCACTATGCCAACGCAACAGTCAAAGCATTTTAGCTTCTCACACATTCCTAGAGAAACGCATTAGTGACTATTCCACTGAACTAGGCCATGCTGTAAACCCATCTCACACATCAGGGAGACAGCAGGATTCAGCAGAACCTGAGAAGTGATTCTTCCACCCTGTGCTGCAGAACTTCACTCATGTGTGTGAGAAGGTTTTAGCTTCCTGAATGAACTAATCCCACTCCCATCCTAAAACCAGTTCAATATTAAGGTCACCAGAAAGGCTAACCTGAAACACTGGACACAAGCAGAGTGACTTACATGAAGTGACAGAGCTGTCCAGGCTAACGCTTCTCCAATGCAGAGTGAGAAGTTTTCAGGCAAGATCTGCTCTAACCTCAGAGCAGCACTGACAGCTAGTTACCCACGCCCACAGCACAATCCAGACTGAAAACTCTAACTGTCAGGTAAACTAAAACACATTTTGGATTTACAACAACCAAGGTGGGCCCGCAGCAAAGTGTGGCATTTCACTGCACCAGTGGGTACCTTCACCTGGCACCTACCCCTTCCCACACACAAGTTTTGGGTTTTTCTCAGACAAATGTGCTCAAGTCTCCAGTTACCTTCTTTTTGGTGGTGAAGAGCTGGACAACGATCCAGAGACTAATCCCAAAAGCAATAACAGAATAGATGTAAAATCTGTGCAGCCATAAGGATGCCAGGCAAGTGTAGGAAAAGTTCCACATATCCATTCAGACATCTAAATCTAGAATAAATCACAGATTTAGCAAAAGCAAATTCCTTCAGTATGAATTTAGAATAAGCACACAAAAAAGTCACACCACACCCACAGATTCATGCCATCAGCTATTCTCAGGCTCTGCAGAAAACAGCTTCTGGCTGAAGACACAACACTACAGCTGAATCAGTGACCTTCACCTTCTCAGCAGTGCGTACCTGCCTACCTAAACTAAAATTTTAGACCATCACACTGAAATGCTGGGCTTCTCTTACCTAGGACAGGTTCTGTCCCAAGGAAAGGCAGAAAATACTTGTGCAGCACCGCTGCCTGAAAGTAAAGTAAAACATCCTTGTTAAACATCAATTGCATCTCACAGGCCTTAGCTTTCCATAGACCCAACACACGCAGATCTCTGGAGGTGTAAAATCCCATGTCAAGGGGGAAATCACTCCCCAGAGCTAACTGCAGAACAGAGCCCTGGCTTGCACACACAAGGTGCTACACTGATTACGACGACAGGTTGGGTACAGAGCATCGAGGCCAGACTGAAATCTGGATTCGGTCACAAGTACTTTCCTGGGGTTATATCATGTGGGTGAGGTTTCATTCAGAACAGCGAAAATTGTTCTGAGCTGACTTTAAAACTCCAAGGGGCGCTGCTTGTGTGGCCCCTGTGATTCCTTTACGGGTATGAAACATTGAAGAGCTTAAACGAGGCTCATCTGCAACACGTAACTGCCCAAGAAGCACCGAGCGTGACAGCTGGTGAATCTGCAGGCCTCCTGCACCCTGCTTTGGCAGGCGTCTAACAGGAGCGGGAACGCAGAAGGCCTGAGGAAGCTGGAAGCTTTATCTTCGCTCTCCCCGGGGCTGCCGCTCGTAGCAGGAGGTTAAAGCCCTCCTTCCCCTCGGCCAGCAACACCCAGACCCCAAGAGAAGCGGGGTGAGGGGACCCTGCTCCCAGCCAGCCCCGTGCCATAGGTGGCTGCCGGGCACCGCAGGCAGGGAAGGCCTCCAATAATTATAACACCTCAATAATTACCCCACCGAAGCCCCCTACACTAATTGCCCCACTAATTACTCCACTGAAGCCCCTCATACCAAGTATCCCAATAATTACCCCCGTTGAAGCCCCCCTGCACCAAGAACCCCAATAATTACCCCACTGAAGCACCCCCACGTGCTAATTACCCCCACTGAAGCCCCCCCGCGCTAATTACCCCAATAATTACCCCACTGAACCCCCTCCCACGTTAATTGCCCCACTAATTACCCCACTGAAGCACCCCCACATGCTAATCACCCCCACTGAAACCCTCCCCACGCTAATTACCCCCACTGAAGCCCCTCCTGGCGCTAATTACCCCAATAATTACCCCACTGAAGCCCCCCCACATGCTAATTACCCCCCCGAAGCCCACCCCCACCACTAATTACCCCGCCGAGGGCCCCCAGCACCCCCCGTACCTCCTCTCTCCCCTCCGCTCGCGGCCCCCACGCGGCGCAGCCCCGTCCCCCTGCCCCCTCCCCTTCCGTTTCCCTCCGGCCGCCATTTCCCGGCCCTGCCCCTCCCCGCCCCTCGCCGCGGGGCCGCGCTGCGCAGCGCTGTGGCGGTGTCGGTGGCGGTGTCGGTGTCCGTGAGGGTTCCGCCATGTCCATCTTCACCCCCACCAACCAGATCCGCCTCACCAACGTGGCCGTGGTGCGGGCACGGCGCGGCGGGAAGCGCTTCGAGATCGCCTGCTACCGCAACAAAGTCATGGGCTGGCGCAGCGGGGCGTGAGTCGGGGGAGAAGGGGGGTGCAGGGCCTGGCTGCGGCGGGGCAGGGACCGGCAGGGAGGCGGCGCTGAGGGGGCTCCGTGGGGCCCGGTTGTGGGGTGGGGGGGATCCTCCGGGCTCCCCTGGGCCGCCCCGGGTCTTGTTAGCGGGCTCGGCCCTGCCCTCGCCCCGTCCCCGCCGCTCCCTGACGCTGCTGTTGCCTGGCAGGGAGAAGGACCTGGACGAGGTGCTGCAGACGCACACGGTGTTCGTCAACGTGTCCAAAGGGCAGGTGGCGAAAAAGGAGGATCTGGTGCGGGCCTTCGGGACGGATGACCAGACGGAGATCTGTAAGATGGTGAGTCCTGTGCCTCGTAGCGCGGCTTGGTGCGGCCGGGGGTCCTGAACGCCGCGCAGGCATAGGAGGTTGGTTGGTGCAGAGCTCACGGTGCGGCTGTGGGTGAAATCGTTTGATAAGAAATGTGGAGAGAGGGGTGGTGGATCTTTGGTATAGTCTCAAGTATACATTCGTCTGAGTCTTCTGCGTAGCGTACAGCCTTCATGTGCAGATCTCTTCAGACCCAGGTGAGCCTTGAAGAATTTACCATCAAAGACTCGCCACAAAGGATGCAGAGAAAAGAAAAGGATATTCACTTATTTTGGAGAGACCAACTAAATGTTAAAGCAAATCTAGTTTCTTCTTGGCACGTTGCAGACTGTGGGCTTGCTGTGGGTGATGACAATTTAAGTAAACCTGTGCCTTTCTTTTTGTAATACAGTGCTTCCGTAGTGTTTCTTGGTTGTGTTTTTTTTTCTGACATCTTTCCAGTGTTGTCTGTTGTAACAATATGCATTCTTAATGTTTGTTTTTTTTCCTGTATTTTGTGTCTAACCAAACCATTAAAGCAACTGTTAAATCTGTCATGCAAGGGTTTTCAATTTTTAGCCAGATCTGCAACACTTACTAACCAATTTAATTTTAACTGCAGATTTTATCAAAAGGGGAGTTGCAGGTGTCAGACAAAGAACGACAGACGCAGCTGGAGCAGATGTTTAGAGACATCGCAACTATTGTGGCTGACAAATGTGTGAATCCTGAGACAAAGAGGCCGTACACAGTAATCCTTATAGAGAGAGCCATGAAGGATATTCACTACTCCGTCAAACCAAACAAGAGCACAAAGCAACAGGTTAGTATTCCCTCAAAATCAGCTTGTGCTCAGAGGTGTTGTCAACAGGTGTAACTTTTCTATGAGCATTCGCATAGGAATGAAAACAGCCTTGTGGTCAAAAGCTGGCAGAATGATTAGTTGGCTGGCTGGCAGCTGAATGCTGGGTACAAGCAGCTTCTGAAACTCCTGTAGTTTGTTTTTTAACTGTTTGGTGAAAGGAGAAAGATAAAAACTAATTAAAGCAGCATCAGTGATATGTCTGGAACAGAAATAAATGTTTCATGATTTATTTCACATGAGGTAGTAAATCAGTCCATACATCTGAGCCATATGAGTTTCTAGTGTTCTGTAGTATAACTGTCATTTAACATCATTTCCTATTTAACATTCTTTCTAGTGTGTTTTTTCAGTATTTGAAGTGACCACCATCAGCTCTGCCTGTTCTTTTAGTCTAGCAAACTAGCGTAACTGCAATCTCTTCCTGCAGCAAAGTGCTAGTGAACAGTACTGAGAAATGTCTGAGGCTAGTGCAGAAAAATTGAGGTTTTGATCTGTGTGGCCTTTTTAAGCAAGTGAGTAAATGCTCTTTCTTCTTTCTTCAATGTCTCTGCAGGCACTGGAAGTGATCAGACAATTAAAGGAGACCATGCAAATTGAACGTGCTCACATGAGGTTACGATTTATTCTTCCAGCAAAGGAGGGGAAGAAACTCAAAGAGAAGCTCAAGCCACTGATTAAAGTTATTGAGAATGAAGACTTCCACGATCAGTTAGAAATTGTAAGCAATAAAGCAGACCTTGGGTTTCATACTTGATTTGACTATACCATGCTACAGCAAGAATTAGTATACGGAAGTTGTTTAGATAAACTGCAAGGGTGCCGCAGATTCTAAATTAGAGGCATGGTTTGTAGTCTTTAACATCACAAAATCGCACTGAAAGCTTGAAAGTAGCCTTTAGTTTAGAGATTGCAGGTTCAGACTGAGGGGAAGCATGGTGTAGTTTCTCTTAGCAGTGATTCTCCTATAAAATACCTAAGTTTCTCTACATGTATGGAATTCTTCTGTTAATTACTTGGTGGATCAGGCCTGTATTTTGACAATAGTTAATTATTTAAAAAACAGTTTGTGGTAAAGCAAAATTTGTAATTGGTAAGAATCTTTGAGAACAAATTAGAATCTAGCAACCTAACTGTCGAAGCCATCATGGCCAGCATGCTGAATGTACTGGAAATGCAAAACTTCTTTGATAAAAGAACTTTTGATAAAAATTGCTTATCAATTCTGCCAAGTCCCTGTAGTAACAAAACAATACCTTTCTTTAAATGAAAATGAGTTTTAGATCATGAAAAGTTGTTGATGAAAATTGAGTATTATTGCTTGACTGATTCAATGTGAAATATTTCAGGTGTGCCTTATTGACCCAGGCTGCTTCAGAGAGATTGATGAGCTGATCCGATGTGAGACAAAAGGGAAAGGAACGCTGGAAGTGCTCAGTCTGAAGGATGTGGAGGAAGGAGATGAAAAGCTTGAATAACGAAAACCTTCTTGATGCAGTACTACTTTAACGGCCTTCAACGGAATGACTGGCGTTAGCCACTGTTTTCCGTTAGGCCTTCTTGTTTTTCCAATCTCTTGCTGCCAAATACTCTCTGACACTAATCCTTTGGGATTTTTCCATGCAGTGTGTTTTTTTTATCATTTTACACTTGCTTGGTTTGCCTGTAGGAACATTTTGCGTCAAAGTTGCACTAATGAGGATTGAGTTAAGACTTGATATGGAAGTTACTATGGCTTTGGTTTACTTTAAGAATTGCTGATGAGGAGTGTTTGACTGATATGGCACCAATCATTTTTGCTTAAATTGTCAGTGATGAGTGGAAGATTGCATATGTCACCGAGGGGTGGGTGTTGTATGTGAGGAGAGGAACCTTTGGAAAAGGGAGATGCATTTTCACTTTCAAAGAAGTGCAAAATGTGGATCATGTGTAAACCAATCTCTTGGCAGCATGAAAACTCACCTATACTTCCATAATTGGCTGCTCAATAATTACAGTAATTTAAAGGACCATTCTTGTAGATTTTCTTCACTGGATATAACAGCACTCATTAACTTTAAAAAAAAAAAAAAAAAGTTCTCCAAATAACTTATTCATAAAATCTATTTAGTTACATTGATAAAAGTGAATTATCATCTATTTATATATTATAGATACAGAAATAAAATAATTATTTTTGTTATAGCATAGGAGGTATCCCTGGCTGTGGTGATGCTTTTCATAGGCTGGAGGAGCAGCCTGAATTTCTGAGCTGTTCTCATTCACGCAATGAAATGAACCGCATCTGTAGCCTCTGGCCATTGTGCTAGACAGGCTTTTTGTTGGGCTGGAATTCCCTCGTGGTAGCTGTGTGTACGTGTGCCTTTTCATTTGGGTTTGATGCAGAACAATGCTTGCAGCTGTCCTTTATCCTGTGTCTCTTTATGCTGCTTTCTAACACATGCAGAATTTCCAGCCAGCTCCTGAGGCACAGTGTATAGTTCTTCAAGTTAGTTAAAACTTGTCTCAAATGTATTAAACAAATGCTTTTAAACTTGCATATGTCAAAGAAGAGGGGAAAAAAGAGGATGAAAACTGGAGAAAGAGGTATTAAAAATACCCCCAGGCCAAGCGGATATTCTTGGGAGACTGAAAGCCAAGTCAGCAGGAATTTAAGGGGAACCTTTAGTGTTATTTACCTGTTTCCATGCTGACAGTATGCAGCAAATCAGGATTTGCAGGGCAGCCAGCTACTATATCTCTGTTTCAGATGAGCATGTGGTCCATTCATTCTGTGGTGTTTACTTTTGGAGCGTGTGACCACACCTGTTAAATGATAATTAAACAGACCTCTAGGTTGTATTTTTCACATGACCTTTTCCTATGTACCATTAAAAGATGATGTGAATTTTCTAGATTTCATGCAGGGAGAGGTAAAGTCAACTGGAGAAAGATTTGATATGTCAGGTGCAGAGGAGCCCATGTGTCTACATCCTTGGTCAAAGGTTTCTTCTCTGAAGTTGATTTCTGCAGCAGCCTGTTGACATGAACTTGTTGTGCGAGGCTGGGTTCAATTTCTTCAGTAATGTTTTGGGAGGACTTGCTGCTAGGGAGCCTGAGTTCTGCTGAAGGGTTATGAAATGGAGATTCTTGAACCATTGTATCCATCTTTAAATGCTTTCTGTTGCCCCCCAAGATAATCTTCCATCATGTTTAAATGCTACCTAGGAAGGTAGCATTTAGTGGCTTAATTACTGTATTTGTGAGGTGGACACAACTTAAGCATGGAGAGCTGGAAGTGCTTGGTTAGATAGGCAAAATTCCTCATATAGACAAGCCCATCGCTGATTGTCTTTCAAATGGCCATCTCTGCATTCACAATCTATGAAGCACTGAGGATGATGTTGATACTTAACTTGTCACTGGTACTTAGAACTAACATGTAATTCATAAATCTGCAAAGGAGACACTGAGCAAAAGCCTCAGATGACATTGTGTTGGTAATATTTGATTTTGTAATTCTGTAACTTCTCTGTTTTATATGTTCAACACCTAGAGCACAGTAGGATGGCTTGAGTTACAGAAGCTTAACCTAAGCTGATTTATGAGCTCGGTGCAAGAAAGTCAATTTCCTTATAAAGTCTTTTTCTACAGATCAAATGTTAAAGGTTTTCTAATGTAGAGGGAGCTTGGTTTTATTAATAAACGTGCGTGCATTTCTTAACATGTTTGCAGTTCAGCAAGAATGTATGGTAAGCATCAGAATAAATACCAGTATTGATAGCTGTTCTTTCTGTTTTCAACTTTTGCCCATTTCAACGAGGAACATAGTCGTTTCCTGACTAATTAACTGAAATTTCTGAAGCAACATACGATGTAGTGTATGAAGTAAGCTGGCAGCTTTGAGGTAGTGGGCTTGGGTACACACGCACACATTTTTTCCCTGAAATTTTCCTCAAAAATTTAGTTAAACAAATTTCTGATCTTCTGCATGTTGCTATTCTTTTTAGTTGTGGTCTTTCTGTTGAGGTTGATGTCTAGGCAGAAGAAAGGCTTTGAAAAGAAAGAATGATCACATAGGCGTTGGGTTTCACAAGTGGGTGATAGGAACTGAGGCTAGGAGGGAGAGGAGCAGAATGTAATAAATTAACAGGTAATTACTCATCTTTCCTGATACAACAGCTACCCCTAAACCACCCTGGTAGGATTCCTGACCCAACCTTTATACAGCTGAGAGAAGCTCCTTGAAGAACGTACCCCTTCTGGACGTAGCTGATTCCTGGCAGGGCTTGGAGCGTTTGCAGGGCTGGGGAGGTTGGAACTGCCGTAGCCACGGTGATGGGACACTGAGCGTGGTCCCAGCTGGCTGCCCAGCCTTTGGAGGGCTCAGTAATTGGTAATTGCACAGTGTTCGATCCGTCATCCCCTGCAGAAACGCAGAGGGGGCTGTGAGTGGCCGTGGCCACGCGGTAGGGGCAGGTGGCAGCCAGGAGGTGCAGGGCAGCCGGTGTCGGCGTGTGGTGCCTGGAGGAGCCGCGGTGCCAGTTCCATCCGAGGTCACAGGCCAGCAGTGGCACCACCGGACAGAGGGGCCGCAGCAGCTGCTGTGTGCACGCCGAAGCTCGAGGCCGGACCGCTAGCACCATGCAGAGCCGCAGGGCAGACATCAGCCAGCAGACCCAGGAGCTGCGCAACATCATCACCTTGCAAGGTGCTGCTCGTTTCGGCCTCGTGGGCACAGCCTGGCATTGGGGGCCCTTGGTGCAGGGATGTGGCAGGGATGCAGGGTGCGCTGGGATGTTGGCCTCCTGCATGGCACCCGAAGCAAATGGGTGGCAGCCCCACCGGGATGGGGCCTGCAGTGGCTGTCTGGTCCCCTGAGCAATGCGACCCCCTGCAGAAGGGCCATCAGGTCCCCGGGGGGCTGCTTCCTTCTTGCTCAGTGGGAACAGCCAAGCGTGTGGCTGCTCAGGCACTGGGGAGGCAGGATTTGGCCCGATGTCTTTTGTCCCTGCCTGGCTTTTTCCCACTGCCTGAGCCTCTGAGGCAGAGAGGATGCATTTGTGCAAAAGGGGCCAGCAATGGTGGGTGAGGATAGGCTGTCCTGTGCCAGAGCCTGGGGACAGGACATCATCCTGCATGGCACCAAGAGCACTCTAATGTCCTCTAGAGCAAGGGAAGAAGTTTTTCACACAGTCATCTGAGGAAAAGCTCAGCCAGAACAGAGATCTGCTCCCACAGCTGCGCGGGATGGTGCAGGAGGACGTCCATGCCCTGGGCATTGCCCAGAAGGTACCTGCAGATCCCCTCAGCTGCGCCCCTGCTCTTCTGCTGGGTCTCTCCAGGAGAAGACACTAGCCTTATGGGACAATGACAGTCCCCAGCCTGGCACTGATGTTTTCTCTGCCCTCTCCTACCCACAGCGTGACCAGCTCATCATTTCTGATGCTTGCAGAGCACAGAAGAACTTGGACATTGTTTTGGCTGGGAAAACGGTGCAGGTAGAGGGCAGGGCCTGGCTGGCACTGGCTTCTGGCAGGGGTTGGGAAGGGACACTTCTAGGAGCCTTTGGGCCAGCAGCCCCCCAGTGGTGGCTGCGAGACCTGGGGTGTTCACAGGTCCCTTCCCATCAGAAACACTCTGCAGCTGCAATATGTGGACACCAGTACCCACCTCTGTCCTGCCCCACCTCCCAGGGCAACGCTCTCCCATCCTCAACCCCGCCACAGCAGTGACCATGTCCCAGTGTCCCCGGGTCCCCAGCTCTGCTCTGGAATGAGTTTCCCAGGCAGGTCCCCATCACCTCCCCACATGCCCACCCAGGGTGCCCGGGAGAAGCTCCAGAGCAGCATCTTTGAGCGGGTGAACGCCTGCAACGCGCTGCTGTACGAGGTGAGGAGGCGTGGCCAGACCCAGGACGAGCTGCAGCAGCGGCTGCAGCAGCTGCTGGATGTCAAAATCGATGACAAGCGGATCCAGGAGCAGGTGCAGGTACATGCCACTCCTTCCCCATCCTGAGCTCCCCGGGCTCGGCACACTATGCCACCCCATGTCCTGCCCCACAGATGATTCGCCAGCTGGAGAACAGCATCGAGAAGATGCTCATGAAAGTCCGCACTGGGCAGAAGGTGACCCTGCTGTACCTGGCGGTGAAGGATGTCCTCAAGAAGGTGGGCTGCCCCTTGCTGTCCCAGCACGCAGCACTGCGATGGACATGCCCCGCGGCTGGGCTCTGCCTCGGGCCATCTGCTGAGGTTGACTTGGCACGGGACCCGGAGAGGTGACGCAGGGTGGCTCCGTGTGTCCCAGGAGCTGGCCTACCTGCCTCTGCATCTGGACCTCCTGCACGGGATGGCCGGGGTATACCATGGGGAGCTGGAGGACATGGAGCTCATGGCTTTGGATGCCCTCAAAGCCAATAACATAACCAAGGTGAGGAGCTGGGGGACCTCTTCCTTCCATGCTTCAAAGCCTACAGAGGTCCAACAAAAGCAGCCCCATGTCCCCAGGCTGGTGCATCTTCCTGCAATAAATTGCAGGACTGAGCTGGACCTGCCCACAACAAGCAGGTGCCTCTATAGCTCCTCCAGCATCCTGCTCTCTGTGGCCCTGGGGCTGGGGACAGCCTGCAAGGAGCACTGGTGATGTTGAAGCCAGCCTACTCCAGCCTCGTGCCCTCCGTGCCCTCCGTACTCATTTCTTATATAGCCCAGGAGGTCAATTTTGGCCATGGAGACCAGCTGGCCCACAGAGGTCCTTCCCAGCTTTGACAGCCATTTATCCCTTCTCTCTGACTCTAATGTGCTCCAGGAGGAGCTGGCCAAGCTGGAAAGAGAGTTCCTCGCAGAGAGGGAGCTCAGGCATCGCTCCCTGGCTGCCCAAAAGGTGCAAATCGACCGACTTTGGCTCAAGAACGCAAGTGAAAAGCACTTGAGAGCGGTGAGCTGGTGGGAGCTGGGGCAGGGGACAGTGCTGAGAACTCCTGGGGTGGGCGTGCTGCAGGGCCACCCTCCCCAGGTGCCAGCAGCTTGGGGTCACAACGAGTGTCCTTGCAGCAAGCCAGGTATGACCTGGCCATGGACTTCCCTGCCCTGCTGCCGCAGGACTCGCTGATGGGTGAGTGCCTGGAGGGGTGGAGGTGCCAGGGAGCCCGAGGAGCAGGAGGCCTCCTTCCTCCCCTGCTCCTTTCTTCTGCCCAGGCACCAAGCTGGAGGCCACCAAGTCCCAGATCCAGCATGAGGCCCAGGTGACAGCGGAGGTGGAGAAGGCCAAGGCTGCAGTGCAGTGCTCCCGCCTCTGGGTGAGGGAAAATCCCACCCAGGAAACACCCAGCTATGGGGAGCTGAGACTGCTCTGCTCACGGCTTCATCGAGGGGCTCTTCTCCCGAGCCCCCTGAAGCCCCTCTTGCTCCATGGTGCCGACCCTCTGGGCCCTGCGGGCTGAGTCCTTGCGCTGTGCCCCGAGCAGGATATCACGGGCAGGCTGCTGGCACAGCAGAAGTCCACGGCGGAGCTGGAGCAGCACATTGGGGAGTGCGAGGAGAAGAGGCAGGCACTGAAGGCCATGCTGAAGGACTTGGAGCTGAAGCAGGCAGAGCTGAAGTTTCGCCAGCCCCCAAGTGCCATCAGGTGCTGCTGGCCTTGGGCTGCAGAGAGCCTCCTGGGGGCCCAGATCTGGATCCAGCCCATCCCTGGGGAGCAGGGACACATCCTCCTGCTGTTTGTTCACTGGGACACCTGTGTCCCAACAGGCCACCCTGCCTCTGTCCCCCTCAGCTGCCCACCCCTCCTACACCAGGCCTGCGTTCAGCAGGGTGCTCCCCAGTTTGGTCCCGGCAGAGCACCCAAATCCCCCCCCGGGACAGCAGGGACATGGGGCAAGGAGGGATGTGTGAGGTCCTCCTGTCCAGCACCATGGTGATGGCAGGACCTGAAGCCATGCAGTGGAGGTGCCTCTCAGACCCAGCCTGCCCCAGCAGGGCATGTGGAGGACATGTCTTCCCTGCCAGGCCTGAGCTGCAGTGCAGGCAGCGTCCACTCCACAGTGTGGGCCCACCTGGGCAGCTTTTGCAACACTTTTGGGGTCTCTCTGCCTGGGAGCACCCATTCAGACATGTGTGGGTCTGGTCAGCTGTAGGAGGCTGGAGACAGAGCTGAGGACGAGCCTGCAGCAGGAGGAGGCCCGGTTGGAGCAGGCACGAGCCCAGTCTCTGAGGAACCAGGAGCTCCTGCTCCTGTTTGAAAACGGCATTGACAACCTCTTCATCCGCCTGTATGGCATCGATGTACCCGAGCAGGTACAGGGTGCAGCGAGGAGCTGGGGACCAAGCTGCCACCAGGAGCGGGCCCTGCCTGTCCCCTCCACGTGTCCCCTCCACGTGTCCCCTCCCCAGAGCATGACCCATGGCAGTGCTACGGGGCATCCCCGTGACACTTTGTGCTGCCACTATCACCCCAAGCAACTCATAATCCCTGTCAACGTTGTTCTTCCCTCTGACCCCAGGAAGTCTCCGTCGAGCTGAAGGGGGTGGATGAGAAGCTGCAGTACTGCGAGCAGAAGCTGCAGCACCTGGTGCAGCGGGTGGCCTCCCTGCCTGCCCCCAGCTACAGCCCTGATGAGGACAATGAGGTGTGCAGGGGCCCTGTCCCTGGTCTGGTCTCTGGGGCCCTGCATGTGGCTCCTCCGGGTGGCCTGTCCCAAGGTGTCCTCCCTGCTGGAGGTGGCCCTGAGGCAGGGCCAGGGTAGCGCTGGATGCTGCAGGGGGACCCCTTCCCCAAGGGGATGGTGAGGTGGGACACCCCTCAGGTTGCAACAGCTGCTATTCCTTCAGCAATTACCCCAAAGCATCTTTTGCAGATTTTTGTGAAGGTCAGGAATTTTCTGGAGAAAACAACTGCGAGAGAGCCACAGAACCTGAAGATTTCCTTGGAGGACATAGGCTCTGCAGTCCAAGGTAGGAGAACAGAGGGACAAGTCCCACAGCAACTGCCACAGCCCATGGGACTTCTGGGGGTCCTGTTTTGCCTCCCACTGTCCCAGCAGACCCCAGCTCACAAGCTGATCCCAACCCATGCACTGTCCCCAGACCCTTGGTGCTGGCCAAGGCTTTGAGCATGGGTGGTCATTTTTGGTGGGTATGGGGGAGAACAAAGGTAGCTGGTGGGGTGGTGAGTGCTGAACCACATCAAGAGGTGCTGTTGGTCTTCATCAGCCAAATGAGGGTCTCCTAAATCACCTGGCAGAGTGACCAGGGAAGATCAGGGAAGAATGACCAGTGCTCGTCTCTGTCTGTGGCCTCCTTCCGTTAGATCCTCTTAGAGGAGATGGAGTGCGCAGCAGCTCACCACCTCTTTATTCACAGAGGGAGCTGTGGCCACCATCTCACAGCTCCAGACCTTTACAGGAAGCCCCACCAGTGTCAGAGATGAACCGCTGAGGTGGGGGTGGCATTGCCAGGGGATGCTGAGGATGGAAAATCTAGTTGACAGTGCCTGTGCTGGAGATGCCACCGGCCCTCCAAGACTTGGAGGCTCTCCCTGGAGACACAGATATACTGGAGGTGGCCTCTCAGCCCCACTAAGCTCATTTGTTCCTGTTCTCTCCCACAGATCCCTTTGACTTTGCTGACAAAGACCATGGCCTGGTTCTCACCCGGGAAGACATCAAGAAGCAGGGGCTGCACTTGATTGAAAGCAAGATGAAAAGTGGCAAGAGGAAGTAGTGGTCACTCCCCCAGAGCTCCTGATGCCTCAGACCCCCCTCTGTGCCATTTTCCCAGCATGTTTAATAGAGCAGAGCTTTTTCATCCCTCCCAGGCTTGTGGTAAGGCTGGAAGGGGGCAATCTGGGAGGTGGTCTTGTCCTGCTGCCCTCACCTGCTGCTCACCCTGCAGAGCTGGGGACATGCTGTGGTGGGAACAGCTTTCCCCCCGGAGCAAAGCCATGGGCAGGCTGGCTTTCTTCACCCTTGATTCTGTAGGGCCAGTTCCACCGTGGGGCCTCTGCCCCCCACCCCAAAAGGCTATGCAGAGAGTCAAGGCCACGCACTGGTGGGACAAGAACAAACAGGTAGAGACACCTAGGCATGCATGCAGGTGCCCAAGAAGGCAGCATGCCTTGAAGTCATGCACTGAAGCATGGAAGAAAGCTGCCTGTGATTGATTTAATCCCATGGTGGCTCCTTGCAGGAGGCTGGGTGGTGGCATGGCAATGATGGATGGGGACACGGCAGCTCAGGAGGGTTAGTACCACCTACAAAGAGTCCCAGAGCTGCAAAGCACCACGTCACACTTCTGTTTTTTTTTTTTTTTTTTTTTTTGTTTTTTTTTTTTGTGAGGTTCCAGAGTAGGAGCTGACCTAGCCACTGGGTTAGATTTAATGGGATTTTACTAGTCAAAAGGCCACCATGCATGGACCTGTTTGTAAGATGTTCTCACTGTCCCATGGGTCTGAGGCAGCTGGAGGGAAGCATACAGGTGGTGGGACAGCCTGGGTGGGCATGGCACCTCTGGACAGGTGCATGGGAAAGGAGGGGCAGATCCTGCCTCGAGAAGGAGGAACCAAACATCAGATGAAGCCCCTAGACTGGAGCTGTCCAACCTCTTCTTGGACCTCTTGTGCCTTTTCCCTCCCCCGTTGCTTGCACACACATCATTCAGCCCCTGCTGACAGCCCTGAACTCCAGGCATCAGCTCTGGGCTGCAGGGAGGTGCCTGGAGATGGCTTCGAACCCAGTGGGACCTGGAGAGCAGAGGATGCCCTGCCAAGTGGTGGTGGGTCGTAGGCACCTGGCCCTACCAGGACACATCATCTCTGCAAGCAAAGGCACACATAAAACAATGCTGCAAATAGATGGTGCTGTTTCCCCAAATACAGCCAGCACCAAGGGCTTCTGGCAGGGACCTGTAGTCCCTTCTGGTGACCCAGAATCTGGTGACACCACATCCCAGCCCACAGGGGGACAGCGGCACTGTCATTTCCACGTGGTGCCTGCACTTGGTGCTGACATCACTTGTGATTTCATTGCTGTGCAGAAGGGAATGACTTGTTTTGCTGAGCCTCCCAGGGGACAGGCAGGTCAGACCAAGTGTTCTTGGTGGGTTTTGTGAGACTGCAGTTATAGAGAATATATTGCAAAAAGCACAGTCTATTTTGCCTTTAAAAGGAAGCTCCAGAAATAGCACAAGTTGCCAGTGAAGGCATCTAATGGAGCTTTTCAGAATCAATAGCCACATAGGCACGCACTTCTGCATAATTACACCTGCCCTGTTCTCACGTGCTCACCACAGCCAGGGTCTGTGGTTTGGGGTCTGGACCAAAAAATAGTCTGCAATCTAGGGGCCAAGCAAGCGGCAGGGATGGATGGTGCTGGATCACTGAAACCATGTCCACGATCTCCACACCCAGGGGTCTGAAGAGCTTTAGCCAGGCTGTACTGGTGGGCTCTATTCAAATAGAGAATTAGGAAGCCAAATACTTGCACAACAGCCCCAACTTGAGCAGAAAACGTTTCTGCTTTTTGTGTAGGGCCCTGTCTCCAGAGCCCAGCAGGCTGGTGTTGAGATTGGTCCGCACCCCACAACACTGGGGTGACACAGCTGCAGTGGTGGCATTGTTGATGAGAAATCACGGAAAATCCACCCACCCGTGGGCTTTTGTGCAAAGCGTCCATTCCTTCTCTCTTTCAAGGCCGTGTAAGTGGCTGCCCAGCAGTTTTAACTACAATGGGGCTTCAGGAACCAACAGGAACTCCAGTGTTTGTTTTACAAGGTCTAGCACAGCACAAGTATGGAACATTAATTCTGTCTCAGCTGGCTTAGAAGCAGCACCTCCAGGAAACGTCTGTTAGACAGCAGGCACCCCGCCACTCAATAAATGGGAGTGGTTTGAAGCTATTTGGTAAAAATAACTTAAACGGATACTTCAGAATTATGCACATAGCTGCTGGGGGTGCTTTCCTCTCAAGAAGCTCCTGATAGCCTCAGGTCCTCCTCAAGGAACTTCCCCCTCCACCCCCCCAGCCGTAGCTCCCCCAGAAATAGGTGTACATCTATTAAATGGGTGCTGCAGGAGGAAGCAAAGGCTTCCACCTCTCCTCTTGCCAGAAACACCAGGACAAGAGGCGATGAGCCCATGGACATCTGCCAAAGCCTCAGGCAGCTGAGCAATGCCCCTCTTGGTGGTTATACCACTGAACCCAAGACCCAAAACGAGGTACTGAACAGTCAGGAATGTCCCAGTTCCAGGTGATCTGGTAGCCTGGAAGCTGAGGAGGAGAGGAGCAAACTGTAAGTGTTTTGTAAAAGTGAAGGGTGGCTTTTTAGAGCACAGTGATGGTGCTTTGTCCCTTGCACTCAGTCCTGATGCACAAAGGAGCAGGAAAGGGCACTGGAAAGCTCTGGAGAAGATCTCCCATAGCCTGACACATTTCCTCTCCCTCCTCTTCAGCCTCCAAAAGGTATCTGGTGAGGGGCAGAGCCATACCACTCAGCTAGGCCAGGGCCTTCCTTCAGTTGGGTTTAGTGCTGAGGAAGAGGATTCAAGCTCTTGCTCTGGTTTTTCTATTCTGGATGTGAGAAAGAAAGAAACCACAGAACATGTTGAACACTTCTTCATTTTCTGGAGAACCGGGGCTGTGTCCCGCCCTGAGGAGTGCGAGGCGGTTCTGGGGTGTGACGGCACGCTGCGGCTGCAGGGCTACTGAAACCACCAGGTCTGGAGAGGAACTTACAGAGGCAACCAGACTCATCACCAGCATCTGTTGGCTGTGTTCAGATGCAGCATCCCAGACCTTTATCACAGCCGAAAAATAAGGGGAAGGCATGTGGTGCTTGCAAGCCAGCAGCTTGTAGGCACGGAGACAGACCTCAGTGCCACCATGGATGGAGCTGGAGATGGGCTGGGCACAGATTGGACAGGTGGATCCCAGCCCCCCAATTTTAAACCCCTTCTGCCAAAGCAAAGGTGCGAGAGGGAGTGGGAAGGAACCAGAGCAGTGGCTTAGTTTCTGGGTTCAAGATCTGGATGCCCCAGGGCACTGTCCCCACCCCACAGAGGCCATGGGGCAGGAGAACCACGCAGGGGTGCTCCTGGGGGGACAATGTGCCCACCTGGCCACTGGGAGGGAAGGGCTGGTGCTGGCAGGGGGTCCAGCAGGCATGGAGATAACACAGCCCTGGAAGGAGCAGAGAGATTTCCTCTGCCTCCCTGAGAAACGTTTCCTCCCACCACAATTATTGCCAAAGGGCTGGAGAGCTCCAGCATGATTGTCTGCAGGCGGTGCCAGTGCTTGTGAGGGACCTAAAATAGGACATCAGAGAATGCACATCAGAGAATTCACCACACTAAAATATCTCTGCCCTGGAAACACTTGTGGGAAGGCTGGGTTTTGGGTGGGATTGTTTTTTCTTTCAAGGATGTGATCAAAATCAGATGGAATGAAGCAGAACCGAGGGTAGGCACAGGCTGGAGCTGTTATCAGAGCCTGAGCACTGGGGTTTTCCTGCTGAGGATGCCAGCAAAGAGCCGGGGCAAAGGGCGCAAGGCCAAGTCAGCTGGTTTGGGGCCACAAGAGGCTGTGCTGGCTGCCCTGGGCAGGGCCACCAGGGCAGGGCTGCTGGGGAGCTGCAGGAGGCAAGTTCCTGCATCCAGAGGAACTCAAGCACTTCTCCCTTTCCCTTTCGTGTTATAACGACTGCCATTTATGAAGATGACTTTTGAACTTTTTTGACTTTTTTGCCTCCTGAGTAGTGACGTGATGGCTTCCCCCTGCATCAGGTGTCGGTGGGGTCGCGGTGCACCCTGCAGCTCCTGCTCCATGGCAGGGAGGCTCTGGCCCGTGGCCCCTCTTGCTCCTGGCTGGTGCTGCCTGGGGTAGCCCAAGGTGGCCCCAAAGAGCACGATAAGAGGGGAGAGATCAATCTTGGCAGCACCAAGCATGTATCCAGGACACTGTCACCATCCAGGAGGAATTGCTCCGTTGTGCACCCCTCCTGCAGCACCAGAGCCTCGTGCCCTACAGAGCGGGTTTGCATCACCTGGGGCTTTGCTCCCAAAGACCCCTGTGGGGATACAGCAGGCGCAGCAAGGGTGTGGCACAGGCTGGGGTCTGGCACCATTTGGGGCAGTATTGGTGGGGAATGTGCCACACTCTGTGACTCAGGTGGTCTGAAAACTGCAAGCAAGGAGGAGAGTGGCTGCCAGAACCTCAGCCCTGACCCCATCTGCGTGGTCCCACCTTGGGGCAGGAGTGGCTGGTGCATGCCCCAGCCCTGGCCAGGCTGAGGATGACCAGAAGCAGCCAAAGGACCTGCAGCAGCTGAGGAACAGCAACAAACATCCAAAGGCAGAACCTCTGCCTGGGCTTCTCCCCCAGCTGGACCACAGAGCTGAGTCCCACCTGTGGGGAATCTGGGGAAAAGCCCACCCAAGCTCTCACCCATCTCCCCTGCTAGTAGCTGTGGTCCTTGGGGTGCAGATACAGAGGCAGGAGGGTCTGGATGGCAATGGAGCATGGCTGGGGACAGGGCTTGGAGCAGACCAGAGTGGGGACACCCAGCAAGGGTCCTCCATGCACCAGGCAGAGGGGTCTAGAGAGAAACCTGCTCACACTGAAGCCAAACTGGCATAACTGGTCACGCGTGCTCATAGGGGTGATCCAGCCACCATGTGCCATGGGGGCAGCGGGGCAGAGCAGGCCATGTGGGGTAGATGCCCCCAGCTCAGGCCCCAGGGGGTCCCAGAAATGCCTGGTGCCAGCAGCACCCACAGCACAGTGTGAGAGGGGGATGAGCCAGCACTGGGCACTGGTCTTTGTGTCCTGGAGAGCTTGGGCAGCTTCCCACCCCCCGTCTGGGTGCCCTGTGTCTGCTTCAGCAGCATGGGGGTGGCAGAAATCCCCCTGAAATCCATTCTGACACCTTTCCAAGGAAAAAGAAGCCAGGAGTGAGAGGCCATCCTCATCATCCTGATGCCTCGCCTACCCGCACGCAGCCCATGGAAGCGAGACGTGGTTGCAGACAAGCCAGGTCAGCCGTATTTATTGAGAACATTTGTGGAGGGGTTAAAAATATTTCCACTAGCTCTATAAGAATTTATAAACCTATACTCTTTGTATACTTTAATAAATGCATCTATGACTGTCATGCAAAGGTAGGTACTTCTGTAAGAAAATAGCAAGATAAAAAAAGGAAAGCGCTAACACAGCCTGCAGGTCCTTGCTCACGGGGCGGTGACAGAGGGAGCCCTCAGGCTGCAGTCGATATGGGGACACGGGTGGTACCCACCAGGCACTGCCCCAGCAGCCTGGGACACCTCCAACCACACCGTGGGGGCTCAAACCCACCCTGAGAGGGTGGCCAGGGCCCTGGCAGGGAGGGAACATGGCCCTGTGCCCCAGT
Organism: Netta rufina; assembly: GCF_964035555.1. Lineage (NCBI taxonomy): Eukaryota > Metazoa > Chordata > Aves > Anseriformes > Anatidae > Netta > Netta rufina. The sequence goes on along the minus strand of NC_140145.1, from coordinate 1,516,427 downwards.
TGTGTCCCCACCCCGCAGCCTGGCCGTCCCCTTCAGCCTTTCCCCACTGCCCACGGGGAAGCAGGGAGCTGGGGGGGCTCCCCTGGGGCCAGCTCTCTGCCTGCGAGCAGCACAGGCAGGGACGTCCTGGGAGGAGGGGGGGCACGGGGACACAAGAGACAAGCGAGCGGCACCAGGGGCCGAAATGGCAGCGAGGGACGATGCTCTTGCCAAGGGCAGGGATGGCGATTATTGCTCTATAGGGCCAACATCAGGGGGAGGGGGGAAGGTCTCTGCTCATGGGGATTTAGGGTTCAAGGGATTTTCTACAGGGACAGTGATGCCCCAAGGCTCCTTGTGCACCAACTGGGGATACTCCCGTTGGACGATGCTCACTGGGGAGAGGGAACGTGCCCAGGACATGGGGCTGGGCACCATCAAGCTTCAGGCCCTTCTCTGCTGGCACAGAGGTGCCACAGGCCCAAGTGGTGTCTGTCCCTCCAGCCCCTCAGTGCCCCGCTGTCCCCCTGCTGTCACATTTTCCCTTCTGTTCCCAAGGTGGGAACCAGCAGTGGGGCGGCCCCTGTTTTGTAGGGCTGGGACTGTCCCCTCCTTTCATCCTCTTTTACACTGAGCAGACAGCCCTAGGTGACACAGGGACAAGAGCCACAAGGCGGGGAGCTGGGTGGTGGCGGCCTCCTGGGAGACACCCGGGGCTGGGGCGACAGAGGGGGAACCGAAGCACTGGGGACAAAGCTGCACCGGGGGGCGCAGGGGTGGCCGGGACAGGGCTTGGGGGACCCCTGGGCTGGGCACCCCGTCCCCTCGCGGTGCCCAGGTCCATAAGGCGATACCGCAGCAGCTTAAGGTGAGAGGTGTTGTTGGTACCGAGTCTCGCAGCTTGGCTGGGATGGAGCGTGATGTAAACATCTCTGATCCGCGTGGCACACGGCCGGAGGACGAGGAGGAGGGGGCTAGTGGGAGTCCTTCATCTGCTTCTGGATCTTCTGCAGCATCTCCTGCATGCGCCGCAGCTGGGACAGAGCAAAGGGGTGACAACCAGGGAGGTGGCACCTCTGTGGGCTTCCCCCAGCCACATCACCTCCCCTGCACACAGATTTGGGTCGAGCATCCCAAGCAGGTCTGGATCATCAAGAGATGTGTTTTGTGGAGAAAACCTCTGATTCCCCTCAAATGCTTCCCCAGCTCACCTGCAGGATGTACCCTGCTGGGTCTGGGGGCAGAGCAGGGGGACAGCAGGATGCTCGGGGGGCCCTGTGCTCACCTCCTCGTCCTTCTCCCGGATGAGCTTCTCCGTCTCCGAATCGGGCACCGGGGGGATGACAGGGATGGGGAAATCTGTCCCGCTCTCCCGCGTCAGTTTGCTGTGGGGCAGAGAGAGGAGATGAGGTTGTTCCTATCCCCACCTCCAGAACCGAACCCTCCTCCCCCGACTCAGAAAATATCTCCCAGACCCATACAAGAGCTGGGGCCAACCAAAGGGGACGGTGCTGGCCCCCTGGTGTCCCCTAGCCCCTGAAGACAGCCGGGCTGTGCCACAGCCCCTGCTCCCAGCAGCACTGCGCTGCTTTCCCAGAGCATCATCCGGGAAAGGCACTCATGGTACAGCGCATCCTGCCCGCGGCCACCCCATCGCAGCGGGCTGGATCGATGGCTTCTCCCATGGCAAGGACACGGGGAGGGACCAGCTCTGGTGGCTGGGTCCCTGCGGGAGCCACGCGCTGCCCCAGCAGGAGACCACGTGGCTGTGACACCGCTGCCGCTCGCAGCAGTCACGCGTGTCACCTCGTGCCCCTGGTGCAGGGACATGCGGGAGCCGTGCTGGCTGTGGCAGAGCTGATGTGTGGGGAGGTTGCCCCTGGTGCTGGGGTAGTGCAGGCATGCAAAGGCAGGGGATGGTTTCTGGTTGAGTTTTGCTCTGTTTGGGAGATCCCCGCCTGTGCTCCTGACAGTGGCAGGGGGAATTCTGGAGCCACAGGGATGGTGGTGAGCTCCAGCCCCAGCCCCAGCAGTGAGACGAGGTTGGAGCTGGCACCAGGCACAGGCCAAGCGGCTTCACCAGCCCTGGGCACCCACCTGAGGGACCTTCTTAAAACAGGCACCCACACCCCGAGCTAGCATCACCCCAGTTTGGCGTTGCCTCCCTTTGGCTGGGAAAGCTGGGTGCCACCAGATGGGGACACAGCGGGGCCGTGGCAAACACGAGCGCCTGCAGACCCCTTGGGCACTGCTGGAGGTGGGTGCTTGGGTGACAGTGCCGGGCAGGGTCCCTGCAACCCCACCATGCCTGGGTGAGGTGGGTGGCCCCAGTGACACAGATCTGCAGGGGAACTGCATCCTCCCAGTGCTGTGGGCACTGCCAGCACCATGCCCCTGCCATGGGAAGCTTGACAGTGGGCAACTAGATGCTGATCTGGGCAATGGGCAGGTGGTCTGGGGCTGGCTGTCCCCAGGAGCCCCCCAGGTACTTTCCTGCAGGGCCCTTGCAGGCACAGAAGGACCAAGACAGCATTGGGTACCAGCAAGCACTTTATAGAGGGGCTGGGGGACGCAGGCAGCGGTGGCAGCAGGGGACGAGCACGTCCCTGGCTCAGTCTGCAGAGCAGTCGGCGCAGCACAGCCGCAGCGTGGAGGGCTGCCTCCTTCTCCCACAGCATGCATGGAGAGACGAGCTTAGGGCACCCATTGTCACCACCAGCCGTCCCCGACTGCCACCCGTGACCACCCCCCCAGCCAAGGACAAGCCACCCGCCAAGCCCCCACACTGCGCCGGCAAGGGCTCTGCAGCCAGCTCCGTGGGGCACCTGCTTTTTGGGGTCACCCCTGGAATTCTGGGGATTCTGAAGGGGATGCAAGTACCACGAGTCTGGTGGGCATTGAGGGCAGAGCCTTGGCACCAGCTGCTTGCTCTGCTCTGGCCCCAGAGCCCGTGGGGACAAAGGGTCCCCACCAACCCCTCCAGCCAGCAAGGAAAGGGCCACCCCAATGCCACCCCAGGGAGAAGAGAGGCTGCCCCATCCCTCCCCACAGCCCAGCCCCACTCCCAGCCCCGTACTTGCGGTTCCTCTCCTTCACCACCATGCGGGTCATGCTCTGGATGCACTGCGTGCGGTAGTTCTCGTAGTGGGTCTCCCGCGTCACGTCCTTCAGGTCCTGCATGTGTGTCCTCACCAGCATGGTGCGCAGCTTCACGAAGTCGCAGTGGGACGGGTTCTCCACTGCAGGGGAGCCGGGGGTCAGGGGGCCCCACCAGCCCCCCCCCTCCCCAAACCCGCCAGCGTGGGGACCACAGCATGGAGAAGGGGTGCGCAATGGTTGGACTGTGCCCTTAGGCGCATGCTCTAAAATTTTGGGCACACCTGTGCGGTGCCAGGAGTTGGACTTGATGATCCTTACGGGTCCATTCCAACTCGGGATATTCTATGATTCTATGACTCTATGTCCCCGTCCCTGCAGGGACAGGTCCCCCCATGCCGTTACCTTCCACGATGCCCCAGGGGTAGAGGCGCCCGCGGACGCGCCGGCCCTTGGCCTCCACGACCGTGTTGCTGCCGATGACAGCGAAGGGGATGCTCTCCTGCAGGAGGATGGCGAGGGTTATAGCAGGGCTCGGTCCAAATCCCCCCACCCACATCTCCCCGGCCGTATCCAGCACAGCTCTGCCAAGATGCCCCGGAGCCCTGGCTGTGGGGTGGTGGAGCTCGCAGCAGGGTTTCTCCATCCCACTGAGCTGCAGGTGGCAGCAGCTCAGGGAGGCGTCCAGCCCCGTGCCATACATCCCAAACGCACTGTGCCTGGCACCAGGGATGGTGTGCTCCCCACGGCCCTGGGGCTGCAGGGGTCCAACCCACCTTCAGCGCCTGGTCCTGCAGCTTGAACTCCTCATCCTCGTCTGAGTCACACTCCGGGAACTGGTAGATGCGGATCCCGTAGTGGTCGATCTCCTCACGGATCTGCGCACACAGTCCGGGTGAAGACTGGTCTCTGCCCCTTGGAAAGGGGGTGAGGAAGCGCCACGGGCAGGGCACACACCCGGTGTCCCCCAGGGACCAGCCACACACCCAGCAAACCTTTCTCCCACAGGAGGGGGGCAGGATGTCACGGACACCCCTACCCCCCAGAGAGAGGACCCTGGGGACCATCAGTACTGGGGGTCACGGGGGATGCTCCACGGCAAAGCCCAGGCAGGGAATGGGAAGGACCACCAGGCAAGAGGGGACCACAGCCCCCGGATGTGAGGGGACAGCCCCAGGCAGGATCAGCTCCCCCTCACCTTGTTCTTCATGCGCTCCACCTCAGAGGGTGTCAGGGTGTCCGCCTTGGCCAGCACAGGCACAATGTTCACCCGCTGGTGCAGGGCTCGCATGAACTCCACGTCCAGGGGCCGGAGGCTGCAGGGGAGCTCTGTGAGCCCCCAGTCCCTTCTCTGACCCCCCGGTGCTGCTGAGAGCCCCAGGTGGGCAGGGAAGGGGGGGTGATGCTCCTACCCATGGCCGAAGGGCGAGATGAAGTAGATGCAGCAGTGGACGCGGTTGTCCTGGATGTTTTTCCTGTTCAGGCCACTCTCATCACGGAAATACTGCTCGAACTGCTGGTCGATGTAGTCAGCCACCGGCTTCCAGCTGGGGGAACAGGAGGGCTGGCAGCAGGGGTAACCACTGGAGCCCCCATGGGCTTTCCCCAGTCCCAACCCCAACATCCCCGGGCCCAACACCTCTTCCCAGGGCTCAGCGTCCCGAGGACGGGGGCTGCACAAACCACAGCACCGTGGGGCGTCCCTGCCTCGGAGCCGCTCGCACCCACAGCAGCACTCCCTGTCCCCAGGGCCACCCCAGCACACCCACGTCCCTCTCCCCGCACCACTCGGTGTTGTTGACGGCGTCCCCGAAGCCCGGCGTGTCCACAATGGTCAGGCGCAGCTTGACGCCCTTCTCCTCAATGTCCACCACGTGCTTGGTGATCTCCACTGTCTGCGTGATGCGCTCTGCGAGGGCAGGAGAAACGGGGATGGTGCGGGCACCCCGGGTGAGGGGCAGGGACGAGCAGGATGCACTCATCTCCGCACACGGTGGGCACAGCCGTGGTGGCACCACGCTCACCCTTCCCCAGTGGCCATGCCATCACCTCCTGTGACAGCATCTGTCCAGCACCAAGCAGGGCACCCACCCCAGCTCAGCCCCAGCCTGCAGCCACTGCTCTCCCTGTGCTAGAACAGAGCCTGGGGTCACATCCAACCCCTGGGGGCACAGGATGCCTCCCAGCTCCCAGTGTCCCCACGCTTCTGGTCACCTTGTCCTCCAAACCCAAGCACTTCACTGCCCACAGCTGCTTTTGGCTTTTGAACTCAGAAGGAGTTCAAAAAGAGGAGTTCTCAAAAAGGAGTTCACAGGAGCCCTCCTTCTGTGAACACAGCCAGGGCAGCGTGAGGATGAGGAAGGTGGGCTGCCGGAGCATCACCTTGGGAGTATTTTCAGCTCCCTGCACCCCTGTGTGACTCCACAGCCCCACCACTGTGTGTTTTAATAACCCTTTACCCCCAGCCCCCCTGCACACACCGTGTCTCTGCATCCCCATGCCCCAGGGATGCTCTCATCACTCTGTGTGTGTGCGGCTGCGTGTGTTCATTTAGGCTGAAAATTGCTCCTGGCAACCCAAACAAACCCAATAACCCCCCCGGACCGCGGGGATCTGGACCTTTCGGGCTATTTTTAATTAGCGTGGCCACCACAGCTGAAGTGGAGCCGTCCACGTGGCACCGTGTCCCGGACCCCGACTGTCCCCAGCCCAACAAGCCAGGCTTTGTTCCCCCTCTGCTTTGCAGCCCAGGACAAAGCCTGGTGGGGGGGGGCACCGTGCTGGGGGACCCCGCTGCCTTGGCAAAGCATCGCGCCTGCTTCTGCCTTTGGGGAAGCCCAGAAGGGACAAACGCGGGTGTGAGGGACCGGAGGAGCCCAGCTGGGTGCAGAGAGGAGCTGCCAGCCCCTGGGGGTGGGGCACAGATGGAGATGTCCCTCCAAACCCATCTGCATCCCCTCCCCGCAGCATCGGGGTGTTCACGGCTGCTGCCCAGTGCCCGGTGCGGGCTGATCTTACCTTCAGCATTCAGGAACTTGCGGTCCCTGTACATGTCCGTCAGAAAGAGGCTGTTGACAAGGGTGGATTTCCCCAGCCCAGACTCCCCTGGGGCGATGGGGAGCAGTGAGGGGACGCCCAGGTCACCGTCCCCACGCCAGCCACCGCGCCAGGCCCCTACCTGCCACCATGAGCGTGAAGTCGAAGCCCTTCTTCACCGACTTGCGATGGACCTGGTTGGGGAGCGTGGCAAACCCCACGTACTCCTTGTCATCCTGCAGGGAGAGGGGATGTGGAACAGGGGACGCTGCTTTCCCCACCGGGGCTGTGCCCCCCCAGGCAATCCAAGGGGTCCCCTTGGGCTCACTGGGCAGGCACATCCTCTGGGGACAAAGGGACACCCCTTTGCCCCCCCTCCCAGCCCGCCCACAGCCCAGGGACCCACCGCACCTCGGAGGAGTCGTAGGGGTCCAGCTGCCCCCAGGGGCTGCGCGGCCGGGAGGGGCTGGGCGGCGGGGGGGCCGTGATGAGCTGCTGGGCATCCAGGGGCCGAGGACGAGAGAAGGGCCGCGCGTCCCTGTCATCGGCGGGCTCCTCGGCGGGGACCCTGCCACAGAGGGGGTGGCCGGGCTCCCGCCTGCCCTCGGGGGGCTCCACTTTGCGGGGGGTGTCGGTGGGGGGGCAGTCCCGGAGGAACTGGGTGAGCTCGGCCTCCTCCGAGTCCTCCTTCAGGAAGCGCTTGATCTGGGGGGGGAAAAGGGGTGAGGAAGGAGGGGACGCCCGCAGCGGCACCGCTCAGCATCAGGACCCCCAAACCTCCACAGCCAGCCTCATGCACCCCCAAGGCGCGGGTGGGGGGAAACCTTGGGAAAAAAAAGAAGAGGGGGACAACAGTGGCAGCCCCAGGACAGGCGTGGGGGGAGCATGGGGACAGCAGGGTCCATGCACCCCGCGGCGCGGGCGCTTACAGCTTGTTGCATGGGGGGGTCGGACGGCTCCTGGCGCTCCGGGGGGCAGGGATGGGGACTGTCCCCCCTGGCCCAGGGGGGGAGCTGGGCACCCCCACGCTCCTTGGGGTCTTCTGGGCTTGGCAGAGCCCCCGCATGCGCCATGGCCTGCAGGGAGCATGGGGAAGGAAGGAGGGGGGGAGAAGAGAGATGAGAGGCAACAGCCACGGAGCTGGGGGGCAAACAGGGGTCTGCTCGTGGGCTCCCCATGGAAACTGCCTCGGGAATCCCAACCCACAGGGGGACTCCCAGACTGGGGGCAAGGCTGAGCCCCCACCCTGCACAGTGGCACCGAGGTGAGAGCCCCCCATGGGGACACGTGTGTCCCCCTGCACCCCGTGTCCCCGTGGAGGGCGGCTGTGCTGGAGGCCAGGCGAGAGGTGCCGGGTGAGCAGGCTGGAAACGAGGTCACGCTGCTGCTCTGCCCGGCACCCCCACGGCCACCAGGATGGGGGATGGCAGTGCCAGGCTGGTGGCACCGTATGTCTCCCCCTCATCCCCCTCCCTGTCCCCGTCCCCAGCGGGTCAATAGCACTCGCCAGGTCCCTGACACCGCAGCATCCTCCCCTTGTCAGTGTGCTCAGCACACCCTGCCCAGCTGGGGACAGGTGCCCACTGCCACCGAGCATTTCCAGCCCCACTGCCCCAGCTCTGTCCCATGGGGCTGCAACCCTTTGGGGCCAAGCCCCCCACACCCCAGCACAGGGAAGCTCCGCAAAGCTGGATCGCATCCTCCCTGCAGTGAGCGTGTCCCTGGGGACATCGGCTGTGGCACCTCCTCCAGCCCCCCTCCAGCTGGGTGTGGGGCTCCCCCCATGTCCCCCACCCATGTCTGCCCCCTCTCCCCCGATGCTCCCCCCGTACCTCCTGCAGAGGCTGCAGCTCAGGGCCGGTGGCCATGGCCGAGCCGGTGTCACCGCGGCTGGGAGATGCTGCGAGTGGCACCGGCTGCGCCGAGGCTCAGAGAGGAACAGGAGCACATTAGCATAACTCCACCCTGTGCAGGCACCGGGGCACCCAGGCACAGCCCTCCTGGGTGCGGTGGGGCAGGGGCAGCGTGGGGGGCACAAGACGGGAGCCTCCAGGCACAGGGAGCAGAGTGAGCCCAGCTCCTGGCCAGCTACAGAGCAGGAGAGCAGCTCTGGGAGGTGTCAGGGACCAGCGAAGCGTCACTGGCCAGGGAGGGGACAGGCAGACAGGGGGAAATGGGGCTGCCTGAGCCCCCCAGCCCTTGGGCTGAGCATGCAGCTTGGAGGACGTTCATCCCAAGAGAAACAGCTCCATCCCCAGAGAAACACGGCTCAGCTGCCGGTGTTCAACCTCAAGGGTTAACCAAAGCATTAACGGCCCATGGAGGAGCCGGAGGCAGCGGCCGAGCTGTCAGTGCTGGGGGGTCTCCCCCCTCAGCCCGACGGTGATTCGCCTTGATGCATGTCAAGATGCATCGAAGCAGCTCAGGCGCGGAGCCGGGCAGGCTTCACTTGCCTGAGCTACCCAGGGAAGTGCTAAAAAGCCCCAGAGCACTGCCCTGTGCCATGGAGGGAGCTGGGAGATGAAGCGCGAGGGGCCAGCAGAGGCTGATGGTCCTGTGCTGGGCCCCCGCACCCCATAACCCATAAATCCAGCACGGGCTCTCAGGCTGAGCCCTGGCAGCGCACACAGCACCAGTGCCGCTGCTCCCTGACTGTCCCACGCTGGCGCCCACCTGCAAGCTGGGATTTATGTGTGCCGTGTCCTGTAAGCGGATTACACACCCCGCTGCACATGCGAGTCGCTGCCGGCTGCCCTGTCCCCGCCTGTCACCCTGCATCACACCATCCCGCACGGTGACAGCTCGAGGGTGCCACGGGGTGAGGTTGGCGGGGCACTGGGGCAGCACAGCCTGAGCTGCGGAGCCACCGTTGGCATCTCCACGCCTGGTTGCTCCCCGCAGCCTCCCCCGGCTGCTGCAGGGAGGCTTCGCACCCAGGACGTGGGTGAGGGCTGCCAGGGCACCTGCAGCATCCCCAGCCCCACGTCCCCAGGGGCAGCACTGCACCCTGTCCCCACGGGGATGGGAAGAAGTGTCCCAGCCAGGTGCTGTCCCCACAGCTGTGCCCCACCTGAAGGTGACATCCCAATGTGCCACCCACGGCACTGCACACACCACAGCTGGGTGTCCAAGGCAGACGGGGCCACAGATGCCCTCATCCCCACCACGTGCCACCCCCTCCACTCCCCAGCATCCACATCCCCTGGTTCTCCCCACGCACTGCACTGCAGCGAGAGGCTTCCCCTCCCCGTAACCACCCCCCACCAAAGCTCGGTTTTCCAAGGAGCAGCCCGGGGGGCTCGGCTGTCCCAGCGCCCCTTCCCTGGGGCAGCCAGCACCTGGGCTGCTCATGCTGCGACCTGCCTGCTGCCGCCCTCTTGTAATCGGAGTTTCTCGCTCCCGGCTCCCACCCCATCAGTGCCGTCCCTGTTGGGAAACCAAGTCCCCGAGCTGCGTCGCTCAGCCTGAGCAGCCTGGGAAGGCTGTGGGGGAGCAGAAAACACATGTTGCTGGGACCTGCAGGGCTGGAGCACCCCTGAATGTGTGTGGGGGAACCATGGGTGAGGAGCAGGTTGCTGGGCACCCTACAAACAGGGCGCAGGGTCAGGCGTGGTACCAGGCCTGGGCAGGGTGGCCATGCAGGGTGGCCATGCACACAAGAGAAGAGCTTCCCAGTGCGCCCCTCGGTGCGGGAGCTGCAGCCCCTTCCCTTCGGGGCACCTTTTAGGAGCAGGTTGAGTTACTTGAGGGGGGACCCAGGCTGACAGCGTGCACGGCAGCACCCCGGGTGCTGCAGCCTGCAAGTGACAGCGGGGCCTGCCCGGACTGGAATGGGGGCAGCGTTTCGACGCATGCCATTAACCACAGGAACAGCCACCGAGCAAACGAGATGATTCGGGGCACTGAGAGCCTAAAGCGGCTCCGACACAGGCGGGAGCAGCCTGCCCGCGGGGGACAGGGGTGTCCCTTGGGTCCATCCATCCCCAAAGCCAACTCGGGGGCTTCTGGGGACGGCGCTCCCCAGGAGCGGTGCCGCCACGCTCTGCCGGCCGCCCTCTCGTCTGCTTTCGCCGTGTCCCGCTCCCAGGAATGCGCCGCTCCCGTTCCCACGGCGGCCGCTCGGGGCGGATCGGTCCCACCGGGGGTCCCTCCGTGGGCACCGCGGCCCCCTGGGGACCCCGCGGGGGGGATGCGCGGGGCCGGGGCGCAGGACGGGGCGCGGCGGGGGCCGGGGCCGGGGCCGGGCGGGCTCCTGGCGGCTCCGCACCTCGCCGGGACCCCGCTCCGAGCGGCCCCGCGGGAGGGTCCGGCCCGGCCGGCAGCGCCGCGGGCACCGCAACCGCGAGCGGCTGCCGGGAACCGGCCGAAGGCCCCGGTAAGGGAGGGGGGAGCACAGAGCCAGCCGCTGCCTCCCCCCCGTCCCTTACGGCGGTGCCCGGGATGGGGGCCGCAGATGGGGGGCGCAGGTGCCGCTTTCCGGGGATGGGGTAGGAATGGGGCGCCCCGATGCCACGGTGTGGGGGGCGATGTGCAGCTCCCCCCCCACCCCCTCCGTGCCCCCCGGCCCCGGGCAGGTGCGGCCGCGCTGTGCCCCCCCCGGCCCCGCTGCGGCACCGGCGCTCCCAGCCCGCTCCGCCCCCGCGGCGCCGTCACCTTCACGGAGGGCACCGGCAGCGGGCAGGGGGCCCCGTGCGGCCCCCTCCCTGGCCCCGGCCCCGGCCCCGGCCCCCCCCGGCCTTACCATGGCTACCGGGCGCCGTCCGGGAGCGGCGGCTGCCGAGCGGCACGGCCGGGCCCCGCCGCCGGGATGAGCAGAAATAGCAGCGGCGGGGGCGGGGCGGGGCGGGGCGGCACCGGGCACCGCCACCGGCATCGGCACCGGCATCGGCACCGGCATCGGGCACCGGAAAACGGGCACTGGCAGCACCAGCAGCAGCACTGGGCACCGGCACCGGCATCGCACTGGTATCAGCATCAGCACTGGTATCAGCATTGGCACCAGCACTGATACCAGTATCAGCACTGACTTCAGCACCAGGCACTGGCACTGGTACCAATGCTGGCACCAACACCAGGCACTTGCATCAGCACCAGCACTGGGAACTGGGATCTGTGCACCAACCCTGCTACAGGGCATCGGACACCAGTACCAGCGCCAGCATCAATACCAGGCACTGGGAACTGTGAGCCAGCGCCAGCACCATGCACAGCACACCGACAGCATGGACTGGGCATCAGCACCACGTACTGGGCACAGGGCAGCAGAACCAGGCACTGGCACCAGTACCAGGCATTGCCCAACTGGTACCAAGCACTGGGCAGGAGGCACTGAGCGCTGGGGAACACTCACTGGTCACTGCACGCCAGCTACAGGGTACTGGCCACTGGGTACCAGCACCGGTACCAGTCTGCATACTGGGAGCTGTACATCTGTCGCTGGGAGCTGGCACCACACATCACACACCAGGCACCAGGCACTGGATCCCGTGGCTCTGCCTTGCAAAATCACAGCCTGCTCTGTGCTGTCCCTGTCCCTGTCCCTGTCCCTGTCCCTCTCCCTGTCCCTGTCCCTGTCCCTGTCCCTGTCCCTGTCCCTGTCCCTGTCCCTTTCCCAAAACAGTGCTGGGGTTGGAGGCAGCTGCTTTTGGGGACATTCCCGGCCATGGGACCCTGCAGTGAGTGCTGGTGGCACGTGGCTGTGTCCCTCCTGTCCCCATGGAGGGCAGGGGAGGACACTGGCACAAGACAGCGGCCAGGGCATCATGGGGTGCTTGTGTTCCCGGCCGTGAAAGGGGCAGCGGGGGGCTTGGCCAGCAGCAGCTGGAGGCAAAGCCGGAGCCAGCCCCAAGCAAAGGCTGGGACCATCTCGCTCCCACAGCTCTGCCCCCAGCACCGTCAATGCTCAGAGCCTCATCCCCTCCATGCCGCGGGGCCACGGCCAGATGGCTCCGTGCACCGTGCTCGCTTTATTCCTGTAAACAGCCCACGGAGGCGCCATCAGGCACGTGGGAGCCTGAGCAGCACCCGGGCCCCGTCCATCTGGGGCAGCGGGCAGCGGGTAGGAGTGGGGCAGGGGCAGGCAGGGGCAGGTAGGGGAGGATGGATGCTTAAATCCCTAATCCCCGCAGCAGTGCTTTCCTCTGAGAGGCAGCATTACTGGGGATTACTCACTTACACGTTCCAGGAGCTCATCCCTGTCTCCCGGTGCCCTTCAAGGAGCAGCTGCTCCCATGGGGGGGCACTGAGCCAGGCACTGCTGTGATGAGCTGGCTGTGCTCAGCCAGGCCAGCAGGAGATGTGTGCAGCCTCCAGCAGTGGGAATTTGGCCAGGGCCTCGCTCAAGGAGCCCGGTGCCTGGCAGGGGCTGTGGGATGTGGCTGCAGAGCTGCAGCCCGGGCTTTAAATAGAGCATTAAAAGCTGAAGGGATCAGCTGCGGAGTGGGAGGGGGATGCAGGGGGGCAAGCCCAGGCTACGTCGTGGCAGCTGGAGCTAAAGGGGGTCACGCTCTGTCCGTGCCTGGCTGAGGAAGCGTGCTGAGTGTGCCCAACACAGCCACATCACAGCAGGGAATGGGGCCTTTTGGGTTGTCCTGTGCATTTTCCCTGTGAGAGCAGGGCAGCTCTGGGATGCAGCAGTGGTGTCCCCATCCCTAGGGGTGCTGCACTGGCTGACCTGGGCCAGCTGCGTTTTTCTTGGTGGGGAATGAACCAGGAGGAGCAGCAGTGACATGGAGGGAAGCTGGCGGTCCCCAAGGCACCCTGAGCACCCCGGCCTCCCTCGCCCCGGCCAGCAGCAGCAGCCGGGTGCTGGCTGGGAAGGGAAGCTGCAGCGAGCCTCTACCAGGGGCCAGCGCTCTATAATTATCATGGGAGGCTGAGTTATTTTGGGAAGAGGCTATGCGCTGCCAAAGCTTTTATTCCTCCAAACCAAAACAAGATGGAAAGAGCCCATCCCAGGATGCTGCATCCGGCGGGCGCGGGGCCGTTAACCCCTTGCCTGCCCGCTCCCCCCCCCACCCACACCCTCCTCTCTGCTCCCATTCCCCCAGCACCGCACCGAGACGGGTCCTTGGCTCCTCGGTGGGCTTCCCAAGGGGGAGCTGCCCCCAGCCCACCCGTGCACAGCACATGGGGCCAGGGCTGAGTGCCCACACCACAGGGTCAGCCCCCTCCTCTCACAGTGGCAGGTTCAGAGGCTGCGAAGCCGCTCACAGCATCCTCCGTGAGAACCACTATTTTTAGCTATTTTGGTTGCAACGGGTCCATTTTTTGGGGCCTCGCCAGCACGGAGGCTCGGCAGAGGAATGCCTGCCGGGGTCACCACCTAGCCATCCCTGAGGGCTCAAAGCAAACTTCCCAGCGCTTCCCACAGGACACAGCCTTGGAAAGACGCCGACACGTGCCCTCGGCACTTTGCAGCCTCAGAAGACCCCCTGAGACAGCCAAGCAACTTCCAGGCTGGGAGCAAACTCATTTTTCCCAGCGTGAGGAGGATGAGCCACATTGTGCACCCCGGGGTGCCACCCAAGTGCCTGGGTCACCCCCTGTGCTGGATCCCTGCAGGCAGCCAGCAGTCCCTGAAACGCTGCACCAGGGTCTCGCAGACACCCAAACCCACACACCAGCATCTCCGCATCCTTGTGCCAAGCCCCTCAGGCTGCCCCTCTGGACCAGGGTATGGAGGCCTCCAGGGGGCTCAGGCATGGGCCTTCCCACACTTCATCACATGCCATCGGCCCCCAAAAACCCTTTGCAAAGTGTTCAGCAGATGGTGCTGACCCCTTCCCTCCCCAGCCTGGGGACGCGGTGGCAGTGGGGAATTGGCAGCACCCGCTGTCACCTCAGCCAGGCCATCACTTACCTCCACGTCTGGAGCCACAGCCAGAGAGGGGTCAGCACCGGAGCAGGCAGAGGACAACAGCCAGAGCAAGGAAAAGCAAGTTTTTCCATCAGTAGCGGCTGAGGATTTCTAGGGCTCCTTGGATGTTCCCCCAGCTCCCCCCAGACCCCCCACTCAGGCCAGGGCCAGCACAGGGCACGGTTCGGGTGGCACAGTGTGTCGGTGTGTCCCTGCTGCAGAGAGGGGCAGGGCAAGGGTGGCAGCAGCGTGGTGGGGAAGCTCAAATGGCAGCGGAGGGGGCCCTGCTGCCTGCCCAGGCCTGGTGGCCAAGGGACCTGAGCTTATACAGTTGGGATCGAAACGCTGTGTTTACATAGGCCCTACACAAACTGCCACAAGGGGCCGGCCTCACCTTTCAGGGACCAGAGGTGGTCGGTGTGCCTCCCGTCGGCCAGATCTGCAATGGAGAGGAAGGGCAGTGAGTGATAGCTCCAGCTAACACTGGTGACCACTGCCCCCATGCAATGTCCCCTCCGTGGTGTCCCCAGGCTGTGCCCTGGCTGGATCCCTGTCCCCAGTGGAGGGGACAAGGACATCCTTGACGTCCTTCCTGGGGCCCTTCTTGCTGCATTCACAACTCCCTCCTGCTCCAACCGCAGCAGGTTCAGCCCAAACTCACCCATGAAGAAGGTCCTAAATCCAGAGGCCTCTGGCTCCCTGCCTGCCATGTCCCCATCATTGGTGTCACAGCCAGAGGGGAAGCTCTTGGGCATCACCTCCTGTGGGACAGCGGTGGCAGGGGCTCTGCCGCATGGTGCCAGCTCAGCCACATCCTCACTGAAGCCACCTCTGCCCGCTGTGACCTCCGTGATGGCACCTAGCTCCAAGGAGCCAAGCTCAGTGGCATTCGGCCTCATCGATGGGGACATGGGGCGCAGGGCCACCTGCTGCTCCGAGTGCACCAGGGGCCACCAAGCCGAGTCGGGGTCAGGCTTGGGCAGGGCCCTGGCAGTGGGGACATCCCTGGCGAGCACCAGGGGCGGGGGGACAGCTGGGCCCTGGCGGTCCCTACCAGGGGCATGGGTGTCCTCGGGGGAGTGCTCAGTGGGGCGTGGGAGCACGGGCACGGGTTTGGTCTGGGTGCCCTTGTCCCTCTTGAGAGGTGGCGGCGGGGAAGGTGCCATGGGCCAGGAGCCCCCGTGGGCCACCTCCGCCTCCACCACTCGCCGCAGCCGCTTGGCCATGCGGTGCAGGGCGCAGTGGTACTCCTCCTGCTCCTCGGCACGGGCCTCTGCCCTCTGCACCCCCCTGCTCTCCCGCAGGGCTGAGGCCCCCATGCCGGGCTGGGCTGGTGGGGGCTCCAGGGGCGAGGAGCCCAGCGTGGTGCCAGGCTCCGGGGAGGCCCGGTGCAGCACGCACCGGTAGCTGGATTCGTCCCTGGGTTGTTGCGGGGCCCTGTGGGATGGCTTGGTGTTGGTGATGGCTGCGGGGCTGCGTGGTGCCGGTGGTGGGGACGGGGAGCTGCTGGTGGGGTGGGCAGCACGGGGGGCTCGCTGCGGGGCTGGGGGTGCGGGCAGCTGGGTCTTCACATCGACCCATGGGGGTGGCAAAACCTCCGTGCTGGGCTCGGTCTGGGTCATCTGGTCCCTAAGAACAGCCCTGCTGCGGCGGCGCTGGGGCCGGGCCGGGGCCCTGCGAGTGTCCTGCGGGGGGCAGCCCCCAGCTGGTGGCTCTGCCTGGGACAAGTTGCTTGTCATGGGGGTGACTGAGTGGCTGCCGCTTTGTCCCTGCCCTGGTCCAGGCTGCGGCCGGCCGCTGGCCCTTGCTTGTACTCCCACCCGCCGGGCACCGAGGGGACTCTGTAGGGCCACCAGCAAGCGGCTCGATGTCACCGGCTGCACCAGGCACATCCCGCTCTGCAGCTCCATCACCGTGCAGGGCAAGCAGCTGCGGGGGGGCTCAGGGACCCGTGGGGATGGGGTGGAGGCGCTGCCAGGCTGGGGGGCAGCAGCCGAGGGGTCCCGCGGGGTGTCACTGTCTGGCGGCAGCAGAGGGTTTGGGGCCATGGGGCTGCGCAGGGCACGGCCGCGGCTTGGCTGAGATCGGTCCCCAGGGAGGAGGGCACGCACGAGCCCGGCTGCCCGCGGCGATGGTGTCCTGTGCCCGGAGTGGAGAAGCGGCGCAGCGTGATGTCACCAAGGGCACCGGGCGCTCCTGTTCCTTCACCAGGGTGACAAGAGCACGGGGGTGGTGCAGGACCTGGCTGGGGGTGCACTCAGGCTGCTCCATGGGGTGCAGCCACCATCTCCCCCAACTCCCCCAGGTGCCCCTTTAGCAAAGGAGTGGCCAGGGACACAGCAGAGGGGACAGGCTGCTGGCGTGGCCCTGAAGGCCCTGACTCCGGGCAGCACTGGAGCAATAAACCACGAGGTTTTCCTTGTGATGCACATGGATCCAGCCTGGATCTGATTCCCTTTTCCTTATGGCTGTGCAGTCTCATTGCCTGGCTGCAGCATTGCCTAGGGCCACCCCGTTGTCACCACCCCATCCCCTCCATCTCCCCCCATGCTGCTTGCAGACACAAAACCTGGGAGTTGAGGTCTTCTCCAGCCAAAGCTCGAAACCCTCCCAGGGCAGGGATGCCCACGTAGCTGGGGACCTGTTCCAGGGTGGCTGCACCCCACGGCCACAGGATAGCTGAGGCTGGCAGGGACCTGGGGATGTCATTTGTTCCAGCCCCTGCTCCTGTAGGGCCACCCATGGCAGGGTGCCCAGGACCACCTCCAGGTGGCTTTTGAAGATCCCCAAGGATGAGATGCCACCTCCTCTCCTTCCCCCAGGCAGGATGTGGCCCCATGCCCACGCCGCAGCCTGCCCCTGTCCCCTCAGGCGGTCATGGCACACCCTGGTTTGATGATGGTGGCCCTCGGGGATGTTTCTCCAGCTGGTGCCCGCAGATAAGGAGAAGCCTTCGGGAAGCCGAGTGTGGCTGAGGCAGTGACACGGAAGCAGCCGTCACTGCCCTGGACACACGCCAAAGCCAACCGAAAGCTGGGCTGGGAAGGCAGCGAGGATGCGGGGACACACAGGGCCACCACTGCCTGCACTGGACTGTGCGTGGCCACCTCGCCTCGCGCTGCTCGTGGAGCTCGGCACTGCGGAGAGCAGGGGCAGCGCACGGCCAGCCCTGGGGCATGGGGGCAGGGAAATATGGCTCAGGGGTCCTGGGGGGCAGGAGGAGGGCCCCCCTGGCAGGGGCAGCCCCTGTGCAAGCGAGCGAGTCCCAAGCAGGCCGGGCAGCGAGCGGGGAAGGATTTATTGACCGAGGGCCGGGGTACATCACAGTTTGAGTTCCCTTCCCGCCTCCGGAGAGGACGTCGCGTTTGACTTCCCGGGCAAAGTGCGCGGAGAGGCTTCACAGTTTCATCCTTCGGTAAAGCAGAACTGAGGCAGTGACAAATGGCAAACTACGTCGTATGAAAAAATAATACAAACTCTTCTCTTTAAATATCTTACAGAAAATGAACCTGAATAAAGAGCATGAAAAGCACCGCACGGAGCGGCCCCCTCGTGTTGGCCCTCGAGGGGATCGAGACGTCCCCGTGCCCACGGGCGCACAGAGACCTGGCTCAGCCCAGGGGCCCCCCGGGGACGTGGTGGTGGTCACGGCACAGCGCAGGCAGCAGGGACGGGGAGAGCGCTGTGGGGACGTGGGGAGTGCTGCGTGCCCATCCCCACGCTGCAGGTACCGCTTGCTGTGCCCGCAGGGACGGGGCGGGAGCAGCGTCAGTGGGGACAGCCGGGGCATCACTATGAGGATGCCCAACGGTGGGGAGGTGGGGGGGGGACAGGGACCGCGCCCCCCACCACTCATTGAGGAACGGGGACGCCCCTACTGTGTTGCAGTGCAAGTTCACGGAAACCCAAGGCACCTCCGCGAGGACGCGGGTGTGGGACAGGGGAGCCCCCGGGCGTGCAAAGCGGGGGGCCGTGTGGTCACCAAGTGAGCAGAGGGGGGGATGTCCCCCCCACCCCTCGCTCCTGGGGGGCCAGGGCTATGTACGGGGGGCCGTGCAGGCTGTGCTGCCCGGGGAGAGCCAGCTCCCAGGGATGGGGCGCGAGCACAGGGGACACGAGGGTGGCTCCGGGGCCGGCCCCGGGCCAGAGGAGATGCTGGCTGCGGCTCCCATCTCAGCAGCTTAGACGGGGTGCAGGTGGGGGGCTCTGTCGGGGAGCTCAGGGTGGGGGGGCAGCCCCCCCTCTCCCCTCCGGTGCGTCTCCCAAAAGGCTCGGGTGAGCTGCTCCAGCTGCGAGCTCAGCGGCAGGTGGATGTCCAGGTGCATGCGCAGGGTTTCCAGCCACTGCTCCAGCTTGCCAAAGGACGGCCTGAGGAGAGAGGGACTTGTGGCACGTGGTGTGCCACCCCCCGTGCCGGCAGCCCCCCCGGCCACACGAGCACCCCGATGTCCCCAAGCTAGGGGTCACAGGGCACCAGCACTCACCGCTTCTCGGGGTCCAGGTCGCAGCAGCAGACAGCGATGGGGAAGAAGCTGGGGGGGCAGGAGGGGGGGCAGTAGCGGTCCAGGAAGCCCCGGACGTTGAGGCCGAAGTCGGTTGTGCGGGGCAGGTAGTCGGGGTCGGCGCTGACCCGGCCGATGATCTGTGGAGGGAGCGAGGGAGGAGAGATGGGCACCAGCGGGGACAGCGTGGCGGCACTGGGGACAACACGGGGGCAGCAGCACTCACCTCGCAGAGGACGATGCCAAAGGAGAAGATGTCCACCTTCTCATCATAGCTCCTCCCTGAAGGGATGGATGGGTCAGGTGACACTGCATGTCCTGTCTGTCCCCAGGTGTCCCCTTCCTGGGGACGAACCCCAGCTGTCCCCGTGCCCCCCACACCGCTCACCGTTGATCATCTCAGGAGCCATCCAGTACGGGTTGCCCACCACCGTGTAGCGCTTCTTGCGATCCGGCTTCTTCAGGTTCTTGAGATGCTCGGGCTGGTTCTTCTCATCCACCATGAGCCGTGCCAGCCCGAAATCGGCCACCACCACGCTCTTGTTCTGGGTGGAGGGAGGGGGGTGAGGCGTGGGGCCAGCCCCATGGGGCCACCCAGGGCCGAGCCCCTGTGCCGGGCTGGTGGCACAGGCACGGCGAGCCTTACCTCGCGCACCAGGCAGTTGTGGGAGTTGAGGTCGCGGTGGATGATGTTCATGGAGTGGAGGTAGGCCTGGGGGAAGGACGGGATGAGGGCAGGTGTGGGGAGCACTCTACCCCCACACGCACCCAGCCCACGGAGCCACCCCTTCAGCGGCACCGTCCCCAGGGGCTGCTCACCATGCCAGCAGCGATGTCCTTGGCGAAGCTGACCCGCTGGCTCCAGGGGTAGTGGCTGTCCTGTGGGAAGAGGGGAACGGGGAGGGGTCCTGCCCTGCCGCGGGGTGGGGGCGTGAAGCTGCTCCCTGACCTGCTCCCCCCAACACTCACCATGCTCTTGATGAGGCCCCGCAAGGTGCCCCCCTTGATGTACTCGGTGATGAAGTTGAGCCTCTTCTCCTTGTAGAGCACCCCGATGAACTTCAGCACATTGGGGTGCTCCAGGCAGCGCATCACCTTCACCTGGGGGTGCGGCACCCGTCAGGCACACCACACCCCCCGGGACACCCCAGTGCTCCCCAGGCAGACCCTGCGCTAATTGCCCTGGATTGAATGGGCATGGAGCTGCCTGGCCATCCCCACACCCCCTCCCAGCCCTGTCGCAGCACCACCCCTGTGGGATGCACCACACCAGCATGGGGAAGGACAGCCCCATCCCTTGTCCCCCCCAGCCCAGGGAGCCGCGTGCCACTCACCTCTTTGAGGAAGGTCCTCTGCGTCTCCTCGTCGAAGCGGATCAGCTCCTTCATGACCATCACCTCGCCCGTCTCCCTGTGCGTCACCTGGCAGAGGGCAGGCGCTGAGTCGCTGGCTCCCACCTCTGGGGACACCCCCAGGACACATCGCCCATGTCCTCCCCCCACAGCAGGGCCGGGGCAGATGAGACCACCAAGCTCATGACACCGGTGGCTGCCCACAGCCGGCAGGGGCTCTCTGCTTGGGAAGGGTGCCGCCGGTGTCCCCCCCTCGGTGACACACCTTGATGGCCTGGCCGAAGCAGCCCTTGCCCAGCACCTCGCCGTGGATCAGGTCGGAGGGGCGGAAGATGCGGTGGGCGCGGGAGACGACACGCAGCGACTCGGAGCGGCCGATGTCCTTGCGCTGGGAGGCGGGCGAGCCCACTGAGCTGGAGCCCGGTGACTTGTCTGTGCTGCAGCTCCTCCTGCGGGACAGACAGACGGACGGACGCGGGGTCACCCTGGTGTTAGCACGGCTGGGGATGGATCACGGGATGGGGACGCGCGGCGGCCTTACATGACGGTGCGCTGGCGCATGGCACCGAGCTCCCCGCAGGGCGTGGGGGCCGGGGAGCGCAGGGGGCTGCGCAGGTCGGGGAGGGGGCTGCACGCCAGCGCTGACTCGCGGGCCAGGGGCTCGTGGGGGTCATGCTCGATGGTCAGCTGGAGCAGGCGGCTGGTCTCCTGGATCAGCAGGTCAATCTGGGGGCACAGAGGACACGGGGGTGGCATGGGGGCACCCCGCGGGATGGCCGTGCTGGGGGGTGCGGGGGCAGCGTACCTCGTCCAGCGGCACGTGGCCGATGGGCGTGCCGTTGATCTCCAGGATGCGGTCACCCACGTGGATGGAGTTCTTCACGTCAGGGCTGATGCAGTCCGGGTCCACCCTGCGGGGCCAGTGTGCGGCAGGGGGTCAGCCCCTGTGGCTGTGTCCCTGCTGGCTGGGGACACACTGAGCGGCCCTGTTGGTCACCCCTTGTGGCATGGTGCCCACAGGTCACCCTGAGCACATGGGGACACACTGACATGTTACCCACAGGTCACCCCACAGGGGACACCTGACATGGTATCCCCAGGTCACCTCGAGCACGTGGGGACACGCTGAGGTAGCACCCACAGCCCTGCTGGCAGAAGGGCGAACACCAGCACAGCGCCCCACACCACCCTGCTGGCTGGGGACATGCCGGCACAGCGTCCACAAGCCACCCCAGCTGACAGGGACATGCCACCACCGTCCCCACCCTGCACAGACAGGACCCCACAGTCACATCTATCCTTCACTCTCCCACGCCAACAAGGCCCTGCAGCGGGCAGCTCCCACCGGCTGAAGGGACCCGACCCCCAGGAGCAAGGGTGTGACACGGCGCCGCGGTGACGGGGCTACGCACTCTCGGACACGGACGGTGCGCGAATGCTCGGCGCCGCAGCCCTGGGTGCCACAGTGCTGGTCGATGGAGACGGAGAAGCCACGCTTGCCGTCGGAGCAGGCGGGGATGGAGACGAGGGTGACGGTGTGCGGGATGCGGGAGCCCGGCGAGTCGGGCAGGATCTGCTCGATGACCGGCGTCACCACCATCTGGTAATAGCAGTGCCCGCTGCGGGGCCGAGAGGAGAGGGGTGGGCATGGGGGGGGACACGCACACGGGGACCCGCCAGCCCTGCCCGCTGCGGCTGCTACCTACCAGTACAGCTTGGAGCGCTCCACCAGCGCGTAAGTGTCCCCGTCCCCGATGAACGTGTGGCAGTTGAGGCAGCTGAAGCACTCGGGGTGGTACTTCTGCTCCCCGGCCACCTGCAGGCAGGCTCCGTCAGCACGCGGCACCCTCGGGTGCCACCCCCGGCCTCCTCCCCGCGCAATGGGGAACTCCGGCGGCCGCGAGGACCCACGCGGAGAGCGCCGTGGGCGAGGGTCCCCGCAGCCTTACCATGACGAGCCCCTTGGTGATCTGCTCGGCGCAGCCGTGGCACAGCTCCCCGAAGCGCGCCCAGTAGTCCTTCTTGCAGTACAGCCGCCCATCCTTCTCGTAGTACTGGTGGGACAGCGACGCCCCGCACTCGCAGCACCTGCGGTGGGGACCGGGGGGGGTCGCATGGGGACACCGCGGGGTGACAGCCCCACGGCGAGTCCCTTCCCCTGGCTGCCAGCGCAAGCTGTGTCCGTGTGTCCGTGTGTCCGCCTGTCTGTCTGCCACCCACCCGCTGCCGGTCCCGGTGCCACCGGGGTCCCGCGGGCCCTGCTGACGGTCACGGCCCCGACGTGACTCAGGACGCGGCCGCCCCCGCTATTTATGGGGCGCGGGGGGGGGGGGGGGGGGGGGCAGCCAAAAGGGGGGACCCCAAAATCCGGGGCCGGATGGGAAGGGCCCCGCGGGGCCAGCAGGACGGGGGCTGCGGGGCTGGGGGGGGTGCGGTGCCGGGGGGTTGTTGGGGGGGGGGTACGGGGGGGGCGATGCCGCAGTGCCCCCCCCCCCGGGGACAGGAGCAACACCAGCGCGGCGTGACGTCACGGCGCGGAATTTCCCCACCCCATGACGTCACCGCGCGAGGACTCCACGGCGGCCCCGCCCCTTTAACCCCCGCGCTGCCGCCGCCCGCTGCGCCCCGACGGGGCGGCCGATGGGTGACACGGGGGAGGGGGGGGCCACAAACGCCGCCGCCGCCCCGCAGCCCCCTTTTACCCCCGCCGCCGCCGCCAGTCCCGTCCCGCCCCGCCCCGTCCCGTCCCGTCCCGTTCCCCCCCGCAGGCCGCGGGGAGAGGCCGCAGGCTGCCGGAAACCCGCCTGCCCCGGGGCGCGGGGGGGGCCGGATCCAGCTGCAGCCCCCGCAGCGCGGGTTGCGCTGGGGCTGGTGGCCGCCCGCCTGTCCCTCTGTCCCTCTGTCCGTCTGTCCGTCTGTCCGCCACAGCCTCGGGGTGCGGGGTGCGAGCACCGGGGAGGGAGGGGGGGGATCAGGAGCCCCCCGGGGCTGCAGAGGAGCGCGGGTCCCATCCCGCCCCCCCCGTCCCACCCCCCCTTACTTGGCTCCGGCGCTCAGCGCCCGGCTCTTCCTCAGCACCGCCGCCAGCATCCTCGGCACGGGTCGGCACCGGGCGGCACGGCCCAGCCCGGCACGGCCACACCGAGCCCCCCCCCGGCCCGGGCCGCCCCCCCCCACGGCCCGGCCTCCTCCCGTCGCCTCCCGCTGCTCGAGGCTCGGGGAGGGCGCGACAAAGAGGAAGCGGGGAGGGCCGGTGGCGGTGACATCAGCCCGCGGCCCCTCCGCACCCCCCGGGAGGGAAGGGGGGGGCAGGAAGCCGGGCCGGGACCCCGCGGGACGCCGCAGGGGGGGCAGAGCCCCGGCCGCCCGCTGTCAGCTCGGTGCCGCCCCCGCGGGTCCCACCTGAAGCAGTCGGCGTGCCAGTCGGCGTTCAGCGCCTGCAGGTACTGCCCGTCGTAGATGCCCTGCCCGCAGCTTGCACACACCGGCAGGTCGGTCCCTGGGGGACAGGGCTGTCACCCGGCCGCCGGCCCCAGCCCGGGCACGGCCACGCCACGGGCTCGCAGCTCCGGCCGCCTGCGCCACCCCCCTGTGCCCGCAGGGACCGAAGCCACCCCCGGTTCCCAATCGATGGATCCATCGATCCCCGGGCTTCGTAACGGGGACAAGGTCACTGTGCTCGTGTCCCCAGCATGGGGGGATGTGGGGACAGGGCTGAGCACGGGGCAGGGTTTGACCTCTGCCACCAGGACGTGGGCAGAGTCCCCGTCCCCTCGGCAGAGGGCCGGCTGGGACACTGCCCCCTGGTCTCCCCCAGAGGCAGTGCCAAGGGGACCAGTGCACGTCCCCGGGGTGCTGGGTGGCTCCAGGGGCTGGTGGTGCAGGGGACACATGGGGACATCGGGACACAGGCCCCATGGGGCTGGCAGGGCATCAGGGACATGGAGGGGCACAGGGCAACGGGGAAGGGGGACAGAGGGAAGCAGGAGTCGGGGAGGGAGTGTGGGGCAGGCGGGGGATGCCGGTGGGGCAGGAGGGGTGACCCTGGGGTGGGAGGGTGCAGGGGGAGTGTGGGGGTCCTCACAAGGGACACTGGGTGGGATGGGGACGCAGGGGGTGCGGGAGTGCCTGGTGCAAGGGGATGGGGGAGGCTTTGGGCAGCAGAGGGGTGCAGGGAGGAAGGGGTGGGGTGATGTGGGTGTGGGGAATGTCGGGGTGTCCAGTGGTCAGGGGGATGTGGGGAGACTGGGGGGCCCAGCAGGTCGCAGCTGCAGGACAGATGTTTGGGGTGCACAGAGCGGGGACATTGGGGATGCCTGAGTGCTTGTGGTGGGCAGGCAGGGGGGCACGGGTGGGGAGGGATCTGGGGGCACACGCTGGGGTGCAGGATGGTGCCAGGGGGATGAAGGGGTGAATGAGGCGTGCAGAGGGGGAAAGGGGGCAAAGGTGTGCTGGGTGGGTGCAGGAGGGGATGAAGGGGGGGGACAAGGGGAGTCTACAAAAGAACGAAGGGCTGCAGGATGCGAGGAACAGAAGATGCTTGCACGGATACAGAGGGATGCAGGATGGGTGCTGGAGGATGTAATGGGGAAGACGGGGTGCTGGATGGGTGCAGAGAGGGAGGTGGGGGGGGTGAAGGGGGTGTGGAAGGAGCTGAAGGGGTGCGGGATAGAAGGGGTGCAGTGGATCCAAGTTACATGCAGGGATACAGGCGTGCAGGATGGGTGCTGGGGGATGCAGGTGCACGCAGGGATGCAGAGGGGCGCGGGAGCAGCGTGGGGATGCAGGACAGGGAGAGGGCTGCCTGCAGAGGCACCAGGGGCGCAGGATGGGTGCAGGAGGATGCAGGGGGTGTACAGAGGGTGCTGGGGCACGGGGCAGCCAGGGTGCAGGAGCATCACAGGATGCACGCAAGGATGCAAAGGGCGATGAGGAAGATGACGGCACTGGAAGGGATGCAGGGGAAGGGTGCAAAATGGAACAGGGCACAGGGACAGGGGAGGATGGGGGCCTGCAGGGTGGCATGGGGCGCACTGGGGGGTGCGGGGCTCAGGGCAGGAAGGTGCAGGACGGGGAGGGCTGCAGGGGCACCGGGAGAGTGGGTCTGATGGGGGCGCGAGGAGTCCAAGGGGTCCAGAGTGGATGTGAGGCGCAGCCGGGATGTCGGGGTGCAGGGAAGGATGCAGGCTGGGTGGGGGATGAGGGGTGAGCTGGGGGTGCAGGGGGGAGTCAGGCTGGAGGGGGCTGATGGGGGTGCAGGCTGGGTAGGGGTGCAGTAGGGGATGCGGGGGTACAGGGGGAGATATGGGGGTGCAGGGGCTGCCTTGGGGGATGTGGAGGTGCAGGGGGAGATATGGGGGTGCAGTAGGGAGATGTGGGGGTGCAGGGGGAGATATGGGGGTGCAGTAGGGAGATGTGGGGGTGCAGGGGGAGATATGGGGGCGCATTAGGGGGATGTGGGGGTGCAGGGGAGCACAGACTAGATACGGGGTGCATGCAGGATGTAGGGATGCCGGAGGGACACAGGCTGGATTGTGGATTGGGGGCGTGGGGGGGATGCAGGGGGAGATGTGGGGGTGCAGCCTGCATGGGGGCGTAGGGGAAGAGATCGGGGCGCAGGGAGAACGTCTGGGGGCAGCTGGGGCTGCAGACGTAGGGCTGCGGGCTGCGATGGGGAATGAAGGGGACCACGCAGGGGTGCAGGAGGGGTGCGGGCTGCACGGGGCACGCGGGGGAAGATTTCGGGGGGGGAGGGGGGGCGCGGGGAGGGCCGCGGGGGTGACCGGGGAGACGTGGGGGGGGGGGGGGGGCGGCAGGAGGATGGGGAGGGGGCGATGCGGGAGCGCGGGGGGCCGCGGGCCGGATGGGGGCCGCGGGGAGGCCGTGGGGGGGCAGCGCGGGGCCGGGGGGGCGGCGGGGGCCGGCGGAAGCGCTGAGTCAGGCGGGGCCGGGGTCACGCACCTTCCTCCTCCCCCATGGGCTCGTCCCTCCAGGTGCAGCACAGCAGCATCAACCTCATGCGGCCCCGCCGCACGGCGCCGCGACAGGCCCGGCCCGGCCCCGCCGCACCGCGCCCCGGCCCCGCGGCCCCGGCCCCGCGGCCCCGGTCCCGGTCCCGGCCCCGCCGCTGCGGCTCCGGCTGCGGCTGCGGCTCCGGCGGCACCGGCGGCAGGGGACGGGCCGGGGGCGCAGGGCGCCGGCGCGGGGGCGGGGAGGGGCGGGGCCTGGGCAGGGGGCGGGGCCGGGGGCGGGGCTTGGGGGGGGTGGCGGGGGTCGCCGTGGGCCCGGGGGGGCGTCCGCGGGTGTCCGCGGCAGGCAGGGGGTGACCCGCGGTGCCCGGGATGCCCCCGTGGAGCTGGGCACGGGCGTCCCCTGGTGCCTGGGGGTCACCGAGGGGCCCGGGGGGGTGTGACGGGGCCGGCAGGGGGTGTCCCCCGGTGTCACCTCGGGGAAGGGCAGGGCTGTCCCCGCAGGTGTCCCTCTGGGGCTGGTCTGTCACCGTGGGTCGAGGCACGCATTTCCCCTGCGCCCCCGGGCTGTTCCCACGTGCCACCCCCGGGGTCCCCAGGCTATCGGCACGGAGCAGGGCAGGGCTGTCCCCCCGTGTCCCGAGGCTGTCGCCCCGTCTCAGGGCATGGACACCCCCCTGGGGGCCCGGGATGTCCCCGCACATGTCCCCGGTGTCACCACGGAGGGTGTCAGGGGGACGCAGAAGCAGGACGGAGGCAGAATCCTTTAAAAACTTGTCCTTTATTAGTCTGTTGGCAGCGATTCCCCCTGCGTAGGGCGTCCCACCCAGTTATATCAAAGTGAGTAACATGAAGGGAGCCGGGGGGGTCGCAGGGCGGCGGGGACAAGCCCCCCCACGTTGTCCCCTGCCGCCGGGACCCCCTCCCTCCCTCCCTCCTTCCCCCCCCGGTGCCCCTCGTGCCCCCCCCCAGCCTGCCCCCCCCCCGGGTCAGCTCTCGCCACCCACCCCGGGGGGCAGCACC
This sequence comes from Netta rufina, assembly GCF_964035555.1. Lineage (NCBI taxonomy): Eukaryota > Metazoa > Chordata > Aves > Anseriformes > Anatidae > Netta > Netta rufina. The sequence goes on along the minus strand of NC_140145.1, from coordinate 1,489,612 downwards.
GGGGCAGGGGGTGTCGGGGGGGTCCCAGGCCCCCCCGCAGGGAGCGATAGCACCAAGGGGGACAGCTGCTCCCCGCAGTTTATTCCGCGCTCCCTGGGGGGGTCGGGGGGAGAATTCCCGGGGTGGGGGCAGGCCCCGGCGCTGCTGCCGCACCGTGGGGTCCCTCCCGGGAGTGTGGGGCCGGGGGGCCAGGGGGGTCTCAGCTGGGCTGGGGATTTACATTCTGGACCATGCAGTAGCACCAAAGTTCATGAGGTTATCGGTGGGGCGGGCGGTTACTTCCGCTTCCTCCCGCAGTATTTCCCTTGTGCGCAGCCGACTCCACCTGGGTTGGGGGGGGGGACACCGGGTCAGCCCCCCCGGGCCCCGGCAGGGGGCTTGGAAGCCGGGCAGGGGTGGCGGGGGACCCGGCGGCGCTCACCTCTAAAGCCCAGGGCCCCGAGGGCTCCTCCGAAGGTCTTGGGGGGCTTCCCTGCGGGGACAAGACGGAGAGGGTGAGCGGGGTGGGGGGCTCCACGGGTGCCCCCTGGGGAGGTGACCCCCCGCCCGCTGTCCCCAACCCGCCCGGCTGGGGCGCACTCACCGCCAAATCCCAGCTGGCCGCCGACCCCACCTGAAAGCACAGCAAAGCCTCAGTGATGCTCGGCCCCGTGCCCCCCAGCCCAGCCCAGCCCCACTCCCCGTGGCCGTGTCCTCGTGCCCTGCGGCTGCGTGTGTCCCCACGGGCAGGGCACGCAGGGGAAGGTACCTGGAAATATCGGTGACACGCCAAAGCCGGGAACTCCGGGCCCTGGGGAAAAAGTGACAGCCGGTGACAGCGCTGCCACCCCAGCCCTGCGTGGCCGCAGTGTCCCCAAGCCTGCAGCAAGCTGGGCGTGAGCTGCCCCAAGAGCCCCCGCGCCCAGCAGCACCCCTGGGTGCCCACCCCGCTTCAGCGCACCCCGCGAGGCTGTTGCGTGCCCGGCGGGGTGGGGACAGCGAGTGGGGCAGTGCGGTCGGTGACAGGGTCCCACCCTGGCCCCTGGCCCCGGCACTCACCTGGCAGCCCCCCAGCACCAAAACCTGCGGGAAGGGAGAGCCCTGGTGAGGGTGGCGGCCGTGGGGACAGGGATGTCACCCCGCTGGCCAGGGCTGTCCCCGCTCCTTACCTGGCTTGGGTGGTTTTCCAGCAGCTCCTGGATACAAGAGCCCTGCAGCAGCAAAGGTGGGTGTCAGTGCAGCCCCCCACCAGCCCAGAGGGTCCCCGGGTGTCTCCACGTATTGGGGACACTGCTGTACCATCTCCTGTCCCCACAGCCTGGGACACGCTGGGGCTGGGGCCCTTGGTAGCTGCTTGGTGGGGGCCGTCCCCTCCCATTGTACCCCTGGCAGGCAGCAGGCACAGACGGGGCACGGTGACAGCGGGGAGGGGACACGCTGTGGGACCGCAGAGTGGCCCCGGCTCCCTCAGGGTGGGACAGCACCCAGCTGGGCACTGCTCCCCCAAATCCCAGCCCATGGGGTCACGGCCAGGAGGGGACAGAAGTGGCCCTGAATCTCCTGCATTCCCCTGATGCCCCTTCCTTCTCAGCACCCTGCACAGACCCCTCTGTGGGACCCTCAGTGCCGAGCCCACCAGCACCACTCACCAGCACCAAGGCCACCAGCACCAAGGCCACCAACTCCGAGGCCACCAACTCCGAGGCCACCTGTGGTGAGGAGCCTGGGTGAGCACTCCCAGGGGACCATGGGGACGCAGCGTGGGGCTGTGGGGTCTGTGCCCAGGGATTTGGCCTGGGGTGGGAGGTGGGGACCAGGGACACCGGGCACGGCAGCACTGGCTTTGCCATCATTCCTGGCTCACATGGTGGGGGGATTTGCAGGGAGCATCGCAGCTCCAGCACCAGCCCGGGGTCCAACTTGCTGCTCACCCAGCCCCACACAAGCCCAGACCTTCCTGATGCAGCCCCATGCCCTGGGGGAGCACCCCCTGCCCGCACAGCACCTACCTGGGATGCCACCAACCCCTGGGACTCCAGCTCCGGGAACGCCTGTCGGAGAGAGGCAGTGAGACCACGTCCCCACAGCCTGCACAGGGAGCTCGGGGGAGGCAGTGAACACCCAGGGGTGGCCCTGGCACCCTTCCCACCTCCCCCAGCACAGAAAGACCTGGAGGCCTTCTGCTTGGTGCCTTGCTGCAGGCAGTGCAGAGCGGGAGGAAAATGTCCCCGGGGTGACTGGGGTGGGAAGAAGCCACCGTACCGGGTGGCACTCTGCACCCAGGGGTGACAGCGTGCCACCCCCCCATGCCCAGGGCTGTGCAGGGCATGTGGGGACATGAAGAGGGGCCAGCACCCCGATATCAACACGGGGTGCCCAAGGGGGAGCAGGCTGGGGACGGGTGGCAGCGATACGTACCGAACTTGGGAGGCTTAGCACCTGGCTGCACCCCTACTTGGGGGATGCCTGCAAAGCAAAAAAGGGCACCGCGTTTAGGACAGGCACCCCCGTGCCCCCCATCCCACCCACCCCCCACATCTGGGTGCAGTGCTGCCCTCACCTGCCCCGGGGAGAACGCCGGCACCGGGTACCCCCACGCCCGGCACCAACCCAGGGACGCCGCCAACGCCGGGTGTCACTCCTGGCACACCGGGACCACCGGGCACCACGCCTGGTACCCCTCCGACACCGGCACCTGCAGGAGAGGGGGTGAGGACACAGCCCAGGGCTGCATGGGGCTGGGCAATGCCGTGCCGGCATACGCTAGCCCTGCGTGGAGATGTACTCACCGTACTTGGCTGCCTTGGCTGCTGCTTTTGCTGCTGCCGCCGGACCTCCGACTCCTGGGACAGCGAGACAAGGGTCAGCATCCCTGGGGGGAGCCTCCCCAGCAGTGCTGGGCAAAGCCCATCTCTGCCACCTTGGCATCCACCAACAGATGGCCCCGAGCTGACGGAGACCACCGAGGGAGTCCGAGGTGTCCGTCCTGCCCCAGCCCTGTCCCAGTGCCAGCCCAGCTGCCATCACCACCTGCCTTACCTGGGACACCTCCAACGCCGGGGGCCAGGCCACCCACACCAGGAACCAAGCCACCTACACCAGGAGCCAGGCCACCCACACCAGGAGCCAGGCCACCTATGCCAGGAGCCAGGCCACCTGCCCCTGCAAGAAGAAGGAGAAGGACTGGGGCTCCAGCTCAGGAAGAGAGACGGGGGCTGCGAGAGGTCTGGGATGGACAGAGGTGCAGGTGGGAGGGCGGTGGGAGAGATGGTGGGAAGGATGGTGGATGGATGGAGGAGTGGGTAGTGGGTGGATGGGTGGGTGGGTGGGTGGGTGGGTGGATGGATGGATGGATGGATGGATGGATGGATGGATGGATGGATGGATGGAGTGGGTAGTGGATGGATGGGTGGGTGGTGAGGTGAATGGAGGGAATGAGATGTGCATGGGTGGGTGGATGGAGGTGAGGTGCGGGTGGATGGATGAGGGGATGAGGGGACGGTGGTGCGGATGTGTGAGTAGAATGTAGGATGGATGGATGAATGTATGAGAAGGCACACGGATGATGGACCTAGGAGCCTCCATGCAGACCAGCTCTCTGAAGAGCATCCCCTGACGCAGCCAGGACCTCATCCCACGCGCAGAGTTCTCACCCCTCACCCCGACTCATGGGGACCCCATGCAGTGCCTCAGCCCCAGCTGGGGAAGCAGCCTGGAGCGGGGAGGTGGCAGGAGGCAGGGCGTGCGGGGTAACCCCGGAGTGAGCCCGTCTTACCATACTTGGCTGCTTTGGCAGCCGCTTTGGCAGCAGCGGCGGCATCAGGGACGGCTCCTGGGGGAGAGGGGAAGAGTGAGGGGCAGTGACGGCCTGCAGTGGCCACGCCAGTGCCTACTGGCCAGCAGCACTGCAGGCATCCCTGAGCATCCCTTAGAGAGCATCTCACCGGGTACCAGACCAGGCACACCGACTCCAGGAACACCAACGCCAGGAACACCAACTCCAGGAACGCCAACGCCGGGAACGCCAACTCCAGGTACTCCAACTCCAGGTACTCCAACTCCGGGAACACCGGCTCCAGGCACACCAGCTCCTGTTACACCAACTCTCGTTACACCAACCCTCAGCACACCAGCCCCGGGCAGGTGCCCTGATCCTGCAGAGAGGACCAGGGATGCGTCCGAGCCCCACGCCCCAGCCATTTGTAACACCTCTCCCTCCTTCCATCCCAGCACAAAGGACGAAGGTCTCTCACCAAATGCGGCCGCTTTCGCTGCAGCCTTCGCTGCGGCAGCAGCTGCTGGGCCACCCACTGTGGGGACAGAAGGAAGGGTGTCAGGGGGAGCAGAGAGGCCAGCACCACGCTGTCCCCTTGTGTCCCCAGCCCCTTCGCTCACCTCCGACACCAGGCACCACGCCAGGGACACCAGCCACGCCAGGGACACCAGGCACGCCGGGGACACCAGCAACGCCGGGCACACCGGGCACGCCGCCGATGCCAGGAACACCAACACCAGGAACACCAACGCCGGCTCCTGCAGGCAGCAAGAGGAGAGAATTTGGAGTGGCTGAGCCATGGGACAAGGAGGAAGGTCTGCCCTTGCCATCATGCCATGGGGGGAAGCACCCCGTGCCTCATCCCTGCAGGCGGCTGGGACACGCGCCTGGTGCTGGGTCACCCAAGAAGCTAGGAATTCACCAGCACAGGGAACGATGCCACGGGGGGCTCCAGATGATCCTCGGCATGAGGAGATGGAGCCTTTCGGCCCAAAAGGGCACAGAGAAGTGGCTGGTGGCCCCCAGTAGCCACCTGGAAGTGCTGGGATTCAGGGAGAAGCTCAGCAATGAAAAGCTCACTGGTGTGTGAGAGCAGGGGCCAAGAAGATTGCCAATTTTCTCCCTAAATCCTATCCACTTATTGCTTTTTTTTTTTTTTTTTTTTTTCATCCTGAATGATGCAGAAAACAAATGAAAGAAATGGCCAACAATGGTCTAGCCCTCCACTGTGCCTGCTCTCCGAGCCCAGCCTCCCAGCTTCACTGCTGTGCAAGGTGCTGGGGTGTCAGCCCCTGCTGGGACCCGCAGTCCTGCTAGACCAAATCAGGTGTGCTTGCCGGATCCCACTGTTTTTTTGGAACGAAACCAAAAATTTCAGACGAGAACCAAACAAAGTCAGTTTGTTCTCATCCATTCACCCCCATGAAACACCAGTAGCATCACGGCCTGCAGAAACCTGGGGAGGGACAGAGGCAGGGGACAAAGGCGAGCCCAGGCAGAGCAGCTGGGAAGCCAGGCTGGGCACATCCAGCGCCTGGATGCTTCCCCATAAAGATCCACCAGGAGTGATCTCCAGGGCAAAGCCACCTGCCTGGTGGCACCCCAAGTCCCACAGAGGCATCCCCAGGATAATGGAGTGGATGGGGGTCTCCTTGCCCCCTACGGTACTTACCATACTTAGCTGCCTTTGCTGCTGCTGCTGCTGCTGGCGTTCCAACTCCTGAGGACAGGAGAGAGAGGGACCCTGAGCCACCTGCCCCCGTGCCACCCGCCGTGGGGACAACACTCACAGAAACAGTCACCTGCCACCCCGGGGATACCTCCGACACCGGGCACCAAGCTGGGGACACCACCAGGCACAACACCAACACCGGGCACGAGGCCTGGCACACCGCCGACACCAGGCAGCACCCCTGCACCTGGAGGGAAGCAGAGCAGTCAGAGCACCCCAAAATGCACCATGCTGCCGGCCCCAGAGCATGTGGCTATGGACCCCTCAAGCAAAGCCAGAAGCTGGAGCATCAGCGGGCTCAGCACCTCCCAGAATGTCTGCTAAGGGACCAGTGCCCACACGTGCATCCTCCAGGGCTGGGGTGCCCAAGCTGGGGCTCCCACTTGCCCAGCAGGCACGGGCATGGGGTGGGCTTCCAGGAACAGCAAATCCCCCTGGCAGCAGATGTTCTCTGGCTGCTGTGCTGCTCTCCACCGAGCCCTGGGATGCTTCCACTCCTGGGTGTGCGATGGCCCCGCCGCTCGCACGCACCCGGGCAGGGGATTCCCAGCTCCCAGCCTGGGAGCCCACATGGCCGCTCGGGAGCTGGTGGCAGCTGGCGGGACCCCGAGGTCCCCCAAGGACGGGCTCGTAAATCCCAGCTGCTCCCGGGGCTGACGCATTTCCTCTGGATGCTCCAATGAGCGCGTGCTTGCTCCTGCGAAACCGGCTCCCTCTGCCAACAAGGGGAGCAGCGAGCATGCGATCTGCAGAGCCCAGCTTGTCCCTCTGCTCATGAGCCATGCCTCGCTGCAGACGCCCTCCCAGCGGGACTGCAGGAACTGTCACAGCCTGGACCTGCCACGTCCCCACGTCCTCCAGCGCAGGCAGCGGAGGCTTTGCAATGCCAAGCTGCTGCAAGAAGGGGGAAAGCCCCCCTGCAGCCTTACGGGGGTGTTGCAGCCCGCAATGGCTCAGCAGAAGGGATCAACTCGCCCCAAGCATGGGCACGCAGATGCTGGAGCCATGCGGGAGCCTGGGCTGGGCGAGCATCCCAGAGGGCAGCACCCTGTGAAGCCACGCCAGCGCTGCTCAGCCCTGCCGAGAGCAGGGACTCACCGTAGGCTCCTGCCTTTGCTGCTGCCTTCGCTGCTGCCGCTGCAGCTGCCGGCCCTCCGACTGCCGGTGTAGCAGAATAGAGTCAGGGGTGTGGGACGGGGGGGGGACATCGGCATCCGCACCCCGGGGCTGAGCCCAGCCTCACCTCCAACTCCTGGGACAACGCCGACGCCCGGCACCACGCCGCCAACCCCTGGGATGCCACCAGCCCCGGGCAGGACACCGGCTCCTGAGGGGGGAAAAGAGGATGTCAGCGTGGGAAGGGGACACCACCGGCCTCCCTCAGCCTGGGAGGGGGACAGCAGCCACCCGGGCGGGGACACAGGCACTGTCTGTGCCCACGGAGCACAACAGTGTACTAGGTGTACAGGGTACTCACCGTACTTAGCTGCCGCTTTCGCTGCTGCTGCCTGTGCTCCAACTCCTGGGGAAGGACATGAGGAGATGCTGAGGGCCTGTGGCCATCCCAGCACAGCCTTCCCAGTCCTGGGGACTGGTGCCTCCCACCAGCAGCTGCCCCCTCTCCTTAGCAAGGTGACACAGCCCACCCCAGGCTGTTCCTAGCCCCTCTCTGGCCACCCTGGGGCCACCAGACAATGCTGCGTATCCCGTCCAGTGACTGCTGAAGCTAAGGGGGTGCTTGCTCTCTCTGCCATACTCTGCGGGTCCCTGCCACCCCACAGGACTGCTGGGGAAGGGGCCGTACCTGTCCCAGTGGGGTACCCAGCCTTTCCAGCACCAAGTCCTGCTCCTATCCCACCAGGTCCGAGACCTGCAAACACAAAGAGAAAACACAGCAAGGTCAGGATCTGGCCCTCAAGAGGGGGGGCGAGGCAGACAGCAGCTCCAACCCCACATCTGGGGACATGCTGGGGACACCCGAGCCAGCCCCAGGCTGGAGATGCCACCTCAAACCTCCCTGAACAGAGCTGGCTGCAGCACACGATATATCCTAGCCAGCATGAGCCAAGAGCTGCTGGCCCCATGGCACGGGATGCCCAGCGTGGGGGGTGCCCGTGGGCACCACCCCATCCCTGTCCTTCTGCCCTGCCCGCGTCCCCACCCAGCGTGGGTCGCTTTGCCCCGGGTCAGGGTGCTCCTCACACAGCCCAGACTCTGTGAGCAGCTACGACCGTGGAGCAAGGGCTATGAGCACTCACCATAGGGCAGCTTACCAGTGCTGTAGGGCAATCCATAGCCACCTGGAGAGGAGAGAAGGCGGCTGGTTAGCACCTGGCTGCTGGTGGCTGTGCCCCCTCTGCCCCGCAGTGTAGCCCCTCTTTGCCAGCTGGCTGTGCAACGCGAGCCCTCAGCACCGGGGCTCCTTACAAGTCAGGAAAATCTTTTTTGGGGTGCGCCCCCACCTCGTGACGGGACCTCCCGGAGGTGCCCCTCTCCACAGCAGCTCCAGAAGTGAGCCCCATGCTGAGGGCTGCAGCACGCAGAGCTGGTTTCCAACATGAGCGTGTGTTTGCCAGAGCCTCCCGTGACCCTGTTTCGGCAGGGGGCCCCCCAGGAGCCCCGCGGCGAGAGCTGTACCCAGCTGGCTGCGCCAAGGCCGGCTCCAAACGCGAGGCTTTAATTGGAATCAGGGCTTGGGAGCCTCCGCTGAAACGTGACCTCATTAGGAGGTCGGCAAGAAGGGACGGCGGGGGATTACGAGAAGGAACATCGCGGCCGGGGAGATGGCTCCTTGTGAAAGAGCGGCGTCCCATGCGTGGGACAGCGCGGGGATCCCCGCCTCTCTGCATGGCAGTGGCCACAGCCTGAGGAGCAGGGACAAGCTGCTGTGTCCCTTCTGGTGGCAGCTGGGGCCGCACACGGCAGGGGTGCCCCGCGGACACCCAGCTCCCCAGCCACGGGCAGGGCCGGCGCCTGTGGCCAGGATGCTCGTGAGAAGGCGTCCCTCCAGGCATCCCCTCCCACAGCCACATGTGCGCACCGCATTTCCCCCCACACCCCCGGCAGCCCTTTCCACCGGGTGCCACACAAGGCTGGATGGGCTCTGCATCCGGCAGCTGTGTCCGGGGTCCCCAGGGGCACCCAGTGCCACCAGCGCCTCGCTTGCCCCAGAGCCGCCTGGCACTGACTGGGTGACACCCGTGGAGGTGGCACCAAAGGTCCAAGCCCTTGGAGCTCCAGGGGTTTTGCTGGTCCAACCCCAGCTCCGCAGAGCCACTGCCACCCACCCGGATGGTGCTCACCCCCTTGGCACCAGCACGAGGACAGCCACCAGCATCACCAGTGCCGATGGACGCAGCGGCTGGCATGGGAACCGATTTTCCCAGCCCTGAGACCACCTTGGTGTGGCTGGGCACTGGGGCACCATTCCCTTCTCTACGACACCAGGTGGGACCCTGATTTCAGCCACAGCATCAGCCTGCACCCCCAGAAAGTGGGGTGGCCTTGGGGACCCCTCCTGAGTCAGAGCAGCCCAGAGCGGGAGCTGCCTGGGGCATTTTCAGCAATCCCTCCAGAAAGGAGACTTTCCTCTGAACATGTCATTTTCAGTGCTCGCCCCTCATCCCCTCTTGCCCTGTGCTCGCCAGCTCCGGCATGCAGTGCAGGGGACACGGGGGACACAGGGACGTGTCACACATCTTCCAGCAGCTCCCAATCCCACCTGCAGCATTGCCCTGCTCAAACCAAGAGCTGTGACAGCCGGCCCAGTGTGTCCCCAAGCTGCTGGGGAGTAACAAGGTGGGATCCTGGGGGGGACAGCACCTGAAACCGGGCTGGGGGACAGCACCGCTATCCTACTGCACCCTACAAGGGGTGGCACCACCACCGCCACTGCCGGCCTTGCAGCCACAGGGACAGGGGTCCCCAGGGAGGGAGAGGGGTGACGCAGCCACTCGCTGCTGGTGGGGCTCCCTCCTCCGATTTAGGCACGGCGGCTCCCCAGAAAGTGGGTCAGCCCCGTCTGGGCTGCAGGCCACTGGCAGGGCCGCCGGGACGTGGCCAGGTGCCCGCACCAGGCACCCCATGAAAGGCAGTCTGGGGCCGGGCGGCCAGACGGCATCCGATCTCCGCGGGGCTGGGTCACCCTAACGAGCGTAACGAGCCTCTGCGGGAGGAAGCGGGCGCTGGCCAAGTATTTCTGCTGCCGCTCGCAGCCGTGGGCCCTGGCGGGGGAAGCCGGCAGAGCTGCTGGGTCTGGCGCCCGTGGTGGGGAGGGGTGTGTGCCCCAGGGTGGGCTCCACCCCAGGATAAAGCCCATAAAGCCCGTGGACCTACTCTCACTCTGGCACCCCAGGGATGTGGATCCCTGGCCAGATCTGGCTTCCTGCCCTGGATGTCACTGCGGTGGGCCTGTCAGCTGCTGGCGTCCCCGGACAGGCTGTGTCACCTCATCCCTGCTGCCTGGCACTGCCATCCTGCTGCTGTCCCTGCCGGGCACGGCTGGCTGGGGACAGGCAGGTCTGGCACCCAGCGCGGGGACAGGTGACAGATGCCACTGGAGCAGCACAGGCTGGGAAAGGGGTGCTGAGCACCCCTGGGCTGGGGCTGAGCATCGTCTCTGCAGGCAGTGAGGAGGGAGACCTGCCTTGTGCTCCGTCCCCACTGCCAGCCTGCTGGTGGTGGCCTTGGTTAGCGGTCCCCAAGAGGGGACGTTCAGCCTGGGTGAGCGTCTGGTGATGCCCAGCACATCCCCTGGCCCCCAGGAGCCACAGGAAGCAGAGGATTCCTGGAAAGATGTGCCTGGTGCCAGGAGGGGGCTGTGGAGCCAGCCTGGGATGGCCTTGCCCAGCGCACATCCCCAGAGCACGCCTGCTTGTCCCCGGCACACCTGGCAGCCAGCGGAAGGCACAGCATCACCCTGGGGCCGGGAGCAGGAGCAGCGGCAGCCCTGGGCAGGATCTGCCCTGGGGGCTGTGGGCAGCAGCTGGAATCGCCCGCCCAGCAGTGCCCGGCTCCGTCCTGCTGTCCCCTACCAGCGCCAGCACTGCCGGGTCCGGGGGACCCAGGGCCACCGGGGCTCAGCCCGGGGCAGTGAGGACGTGGGGTCCCCCTGGCACTGCTCGGGGCCCTCACCCGCACCCCTGCTGGCTGTGGCCGCTTACCTGGGAGCTTGGGAGCTTTGATGGGATACCCCAGAGGGACTCCGGGCTGCTGGCCTCCAAAGCCTCCCAGTCCTGCAAAGCCAACAGCAGACGCTCACCTGGAGCCCTTGCCCAGGCTGCCACCAGACCTTGCGAGAGGGGGGTGCCCGCGGCACCCCGGGTCCCCGGCCACGGCTTGGGAAGCCCCTGAGGCACCTTTTGGTGTGAGGAGGCCACAGCAGTGATGGAGAAGCTTGGAAAGGAAGAGAAGGACAGGCGGGAAAGAGGGGACACTCACCAGGGATTCCTGCGAAGGCTCCTGCTCCTGGGGAGAAACACAAATGTCCCCGTGAGTCATGGGGCCAGTCCCCAGGGCTCCACAACAGCCCGTGACATCCTGCCTGGTCAGCCCGGGGGGTGGCCCACGGACAGCCCTGGACCCTGCCGTGCGCGGAGGAGCAGGGACGTACCTGGACCTTTCGCCTTGACGCCGGTGCCGGTGGGAACGCCAGGCAGCACCCCTACGCCAGGGAAGCGGACACCTGGGATGGAGCAGAGGGGACGGGTGAGCGTGGTGGGGCCTCTTGGTGTTACTGGTACCCCAGACCCACGATCTCTGGCTGGGTGCAAGGGAAAAACCCTCCAGACCTTGCTCCTGCCATGACCCAACCGCCCCCACCACCCAAATCCTTGCCAGCCTGCCCGGCTCAGCACTCTGCACCCAGCACCGGCGCAGCCAGAGAGGACGTGCTCCCCGCAGCCAGACCCAGCTGGGAGGCACCCGAGCCCCCCCCAGGCTGGAGGTGGGGTCCTGCCCCCCCCAGCCCTCACCCTCCAGAGGCAACCAGGGAAAAAAACGGAAAAACTGAGCTGCTTCGGTTTTGCTTGTTTGTATTTTTCTCTCCAGCCCCCCCCTCCCCCCCCCCTTTTACAAATGTCTTTCATTATAACTCACGCATTTTCAGACATGGAAAGACATTCCTGACCAGCAACAACACACTTCCCATTCTGACAATGTCGAAACATCTTGTTTTCACAAGTTTTCCTCCCCAGATTGCTTTGCAGTGAGGAATTCCTGCCCCCGCCACCCGTCTCCTCCCTCCACAGCCCTTGGCCAGGCGAGCTGCCCCCGCGTGGCCCACGCCAGCTCCGCTCTGTGTCCCGTGCTGGTGCCCCTTGCTGCCACAGGCCCCTGCCTCTGGCACCATAAAGATGTCACTTTAGGAAAAGTGACAGCTGGGCAGGCTGATAGTGGTGTCCCAGTGGGACTGAGCACACCGGGACAGGGACATGGGGCCAGGGCACAGCTGGCCATGAGAGCACCGATGCCAGCTAGGAGGGTCGGGCACTGGGGTGTTGCCTTGGGATGGGGACCCCCTTGGAGATTGGGGTGCTGCTGTGGGATAGGAAAACCCCAAGAGGTTGGGGTGCCACGTTTGGGTGGGCTTTGCCTTGCAGGCTGGGGTGCCACCGTGGGATGGGAACCCCCTCAAGGGATGGGTGCTGCTGTTGCATGGGGCTTCCCTTGAAAGCTGGAGTGTTGCCACAGGATGTGGACCCCATCGGATGTAGGGATGATACAAAGGGATGGGGCCACCCTTGCAGGCTGGGTTACTGTCCTTTGATGGGGACCCACTCAGATGATGTTCCCATGGGTGTTCCCATGGGATAAGGACCCCCTCGGAGGTCAGGGTGCTGCTGCAGGATGGGGACCCCAGCTCACCTGCACCAGGGAGCACGCCACCACCTGGGAAGGCTCCAGGGATGCCAGCACCTGCAGGATGAGAAAGGCAGCGGTGAGCCCCCAGCCAGAGCCGTTCCCCAACCACCACCAGCCCCTCCTGGGCCGTGCACCCACCTGGTACTTTGGGGGGCTTCCCTGCCGCGCCGACCCCAGGTTGTACCCCTCCTGGGGGCACTACAGCACCTGCCGGTGGCAGAGAGCCCTGAGAACCCACTCAGCACTGCCACGGGCTAGGGGTACAGGGACAGGGCGTTTCCTACCTGCGGAGACCCCAAGGCCTCCAGGAACACCAACTCCACCCACGCCACCAAGACCAGCACCTGGGGACATTGGGAAAAAGAAGGGCACAGAGTGAGATGCCACCTTTGGGCTGTGGGTGGTTGGAGAGGTGCCAAAGGAAGGGATGGCCCCAGGGGACACCCCAAGGAGCACTGGAGATGTGTCCCCCAGGTTTGGACAAGGGACCCAGTCCCAGGACAGGGGGCTTCATGCTCCTGGTGGCTCCAGCTTGACCAAAGCCCCTTTCTCAGCACAAGAACAGGCGCCAGGTGGTGCTGGCAGAGAGAGCAACATCTCCTGCTTGCAGCCCCCCATCCTCAGGAAAGGCTGGGCATAGAGGGGGCCCCCAGAGCCCTGAGGATGCCCAAGCCCAGTGTTGCCCCCCAGCATCACAGCAGGCACCCTGAGCACTCACCAGCTTTCGCAGCAGCCTTAAGAGCGGCTGCGGATGCAGCACCTGGGAAGATGCCCCCGGGGAAGCCACCTCCTGGGAGCAGACCTGCAGCACCTGCGAGGGGAGAAGGGGCAGGGTGAGCCCGGGGAGCAAGAAGGTGCCTGCACCCCCAGGCTGCGGTGGCGGTGAGGGGTGGCGAGCTGGCATGAGGCAGTGCAAGGCAGTGTTAGGTGACATCTGCGTGGGGACAGCTCTGCGGTGCCAGCCTGGCTTGTGCCCTGCACTTCTTCTCCCTACATCCCCTCCAAAACCTGCTCCCTTCTGCTCCCCTGCCACCCAGGCACCCCGTGGTGTCTTGGACTGCTGTGTGTGCCACGCAGGGGCACTGCCACCCTGCTGCCAACCCCGTGGGGACACAGGGCCCTCTCCCCTGTTGCTTCATGGGGCTGCCCAGCCTGGCCACATGGGAGGAAGTGGTGGAGGAGCCACCTCATTGCCCTACAGCTGATGGGGATGGGCCACCCGCAGTCCATGGGGAGGTTCTCTGGGGACACTGCACTGGGGACAGTTCTTGTCCATGCTCACCTGGCTGGAGGCCAAGAGGGCCAAGTCCCCCGAGGCCACCGACCCCTGGAAAGAGAAGCGGGCTGAGGGAGGCTGGGGGGTGCAGAAGCACCCGCACGGGGACAGGGAAGGGGCTGGGGTGCTGCCGTCCTTGCCCATCCCAGTCCCACGCAGCTCCAGCATCCAGCTGTGAGCTTCCTCTGCCAGCCACCCCAATGCTTGCTCCCTGTGCAAAGCAGGGAGGACAGGACCCGGCCATCGTGCTGCATGGGGATGTGCACAGGATGGTTCCCCACCAGGAAAAGCTGAGTGGGGGGTCCCCATTTGCACCATCCTGGCAGGACAGATTGCTCCTGGTCTCGCCTCGCTTGCTGGTGCTCCCAGCCCACCACAGCCCCAGGGAAGGGCATGGGGGATGGGGACAGGACCCGGCCACGGTGGCATGGGGCACGTGTCCCCATCCGATCACTGCTGCTGTCCCTTCCCACTCCGCTCCGCCTCGCCCGCCCCCCACCCCGCCAGGCCATGAGGGGACGGAGCCGAAATGTTTCAGGCTGAGGAATGAGTCCCTCCGGCTGGGCCAGCGCTGCCTTCCAACATCTGGGGCTAATCAGTGCTCGCTCCCTCCAGGCGCAAATTCCACTGCCTTTGGCTCACGGCGCGGACACCGCTCCGGCTGGGGCTTCGCGGCTGCACCGCGTTTGGTTTTAATTACGCCGAAATAAAGGGCCTTGTTTTTCTTTCCACGAGCTGAAATCTGAGTAAACGGAGGTTGCAGGCCCCCGCCTGGGGCTGGCGCTCCTGCGGCGCGGAGCTGGGCCGAGGAGGCCGGCGCACCCTGCCCCAGGCACAGCAGTCCCCATCTGAGAGCATCTCCCCCTGGGCTACGGGGCTCTGGACGTCTCCACCAGCACCAAACCAAGCAGTCTGTGCTGCCCTAGCACCTCCCAGCTGTGCCTGGCAGTCTGTGACCTGCCCCAGGATTGGAGTCCCCCAAAAGGCCCAGTGCTGTGCGTCCTTCTGCCTGCATCCCCTCCCAGTCCTAGTGGTGGCCCTGCCTGTCCCCTCCTCTCTGGGCCAGACGAACCCCAGCAAAAGCTGCCCAGCCATGAGTGCAGGCAGGCAGGGGACACCTGAAGACCAGGGCTTGGGAACAGTTGTGGAGGAGGTGGCAGCACGCTGAAGCTGGGGACAAGGATGAAGGCGCATGGAGCCCTTGGGGCTGTTGAGAGCTTGGTGAGCACAGCAGGGCAGCGCGGAAAGCGTGGGCAGCTGCCAGGGAACATCCTGTCCCCACGGCCTCTTCCTGCACCCTGGCTGCTGGCACAGTCGGCGAGAGAGGAAGGAAAGGTTTCTTACCTGGTTTGAGAGGTTTTCCTCCAGCCCCGAGCCCTGGGGGAGAGTGAGGGAGGGTGGTCAGATGTGCCCCTCCCTGCAGCGTGTCCCCTCTGCAGGCATCCCGGGATGGGGACACAGGGTGGGACAGGCTGAGCCTCTGCCCTGCCACCCCCTCCCCGCCCCAGAGAAGGGTCCCCGGCACTTACCTGCTCCCAAACCTCCAACCCCAGCACCTGCAAGCAATGACACAGGCTTAGCACCCACTCCTGCAAGCTCCCACCCAGCCCTGCCCACGCTGAGGGTCTGGGGACACAAGCAGATGGGGTGTCCTCTGTGGTGTCCCCAGGACTTTAGCCAGAGCACTAGGGACAGGCTGTCACCCTGGGCCTTTGCCCCTTGTGGCCAGGGCTGTGGAGATGCCAGCCCTGGGCTGGGGACCCCAGGGCTGATACAGCCCTGTCCCTATGCTGTGGTGCTTCAGCTGCCCAGGGCAGGGTGTCCCAGCACCCTGGTCCTGCTCTGCTGGGCTCAGAGGTGCCCTGGGTGCCCACCCAAGGGCCTGCCCATCCCTGTGATGCCCCCACACTGCCCAGGTCCCCTTACCTGGGAAAAAGCCTCCTCCTGGGACTCCCCCTCCCGGGATAGCACCAGGAACCCCTGCAAGAGAAGAGACCCTCGCTAAAACCCCCACAGGGATTTGTGTGTCCAGCTGGACTGGGGGGGCACCCCCTGGGATGGGTGCAGCTCTGTCCAGATGAGGCAGGATGCACAGCCCCAGGGCAAGAGCCGAGGGCAGCTCCCTGCCTTTCCTTGCACACCTCAATTTCTCCAGCAATACGGTGGTGATGGGGTCTGGAGCTGCCCCAGGGTCTGACGGGGTGGCAGCAGGATTTGGCCCTACACCATGGGGGGAGAGTGGGGGGGATCCAGCTCTGCTGCCCAAACCCCATCCCATCACCCAGCCAGTGCCGTCTCCAGAACCACCTCCTGGCAGCTGTGTCCCTCTGTCCGCCCCTGTGCAGTGAGAAGCTCCCAGGCCCCTCTGCTTTCCAGGGCAGGCAGCAGTGGTGCTCAAACACTGCAGTGATGCTTTTTGGGGTGCTTGGCTTAGCCCCTGCTCTGTCTCCTGCAGGACAGCGTGCGGCAGATCAATGGTCCCTGCTCCATCGTGACAATGGAAGGGGTGGAGACAGGGTTTGGGGAACAAGGACGCAGTGCAGGGGATATTTTGCTTCTGGCAGGGCTTTCTGGCACTGGGGGGCTTGCAAAGGGATTTGTGGTGGGGCTGGCAGGGCTGCAGGGGACTCTTAATGGAGCTGGCAGGAGGATTTGGGGGTTTCTGAAGGTTACAGTGGCCGGAGGGCACCCGGCACCCCCCGAAGCTGGGTGCAGGCAGTGGCACAGCCCTGGGACAGGTGGCAGCTGGGTGGCAGAGCTGGCACCCAGCAGGGGGGGCACCCAGTGCTGCACATGGAGCACCCTGCATGGCAGGGACAAGGGCGTCCCCTGCACCCTGCTCATGAGTGCCCTCCACCACACGGAGCACCAGAGACAGAGCCCCCTCCCTGCCTCACGGGGACAGGTGCTCATCTGGGGGGGCACACAGGCACAGGTGAGGCATCGGGACACGCGCACCCCCATCAGGATGCACGCACAGGCGAAGGACGAATGTCAGGACACACACGAGGAGGACATGTGCCACTGTCCCCACGCACATCAGGGGACACGTCGGGCTCAGAGCCTCCCCCAGCAGCACCCCCATGGGCGCACACACACACACACACACACACACACACACACACACACGGCGTGTTGCCCAGCCGATGTGCCCCAGTGTTGCCAAGCAGCGGGATTTGGCCTCGCGTATCCCCAAACCATGGGCTCGGGGCACGAGCCCGTTCCCATCACAGCTGGCCTCCCCGGAGCGCAGCGGCCGCGCTCGGTCATCGCTCTCCCCGCTGACCGGCCGGCTTGCCCCGCCGCCCCAGCCCAGCCCAGCCCAGCCGGGTGGCAGCCGGCCAGGGCTTACGGAGCAGCTCCCTTTCCCGGCACATTCCCCCGCCTGCCCCCTCCCCCCCCACCAGCTTGGAAAAACAAAGCCCAGCTCCTTTGCCTGTTCCCAAACATCATCCGCACATCGCCCAGCCTCCCTGGCCCGCCTTGCCGGGAGGGGATGGCCACAGCCAGCTGCGTGGACGCTCTGCGCAGCGTCCCCAGGAGCAGTCCCCATGGCCAGGCTGCACCCTGCTGCCGGCAGGGGGGATGCTGGGCACCCTGGGGAGCCCCCGGCCCCCTGCCCCATTGCTGCCTGGAGGAGCCCCCCAGAGAAGCTGGGAGGAGGCTGTGCAGCTCACAGTCCTCACAGGGTGTGCGGGGACATAAAGGCCCATGGGACACCTGCCCTGGGACTCCCCAGGGGGCTTGCAGAGGCCGTGCTCAGCCCTGCATGCCTCTCCCATCTCAGCTCCACACAGTCCCAGCGCCTCATGGCCATGCGTGTTCTGGAGGGTTAAAGAGGAGGTGCTTGTTTTCGGGGGTTCACCAGCCCCCTCCAGGTCAGGTCAGGAGGTGGATGGGGACCACCTGCCTTGACACGAGCCAGGATGGCTGTGTGGGTCTGGGGGAGATGAGGCTGTTGCTCAGGAGCTCTGCAGGATGCTGCTCCCAGCCAGTTCTGACACCAAACTCGGTCAGCTCCACGCTCTAGCCGGACCCACACACCCTGAGATGCTGCACCAGGGCTACGGGGATGGCTCCAGGGCTGTGCCACCACAGCTGCACTTGTCCCATACCCTGCAGGGAGGAGGCAAGTGCTGCCCATCAACTGGCTCGGGGTCAGATCCTGGCATGGGGGTCTTCTGCCCTCTCCTTGGCACATCAGAGATGGAGAAACTGAGTCACAGCCCTGCTGGGGCTGAAGGTCCCTGCTCTGTGTTTGCTCCTGGTCAGGGGCTGCTGGCAGGCTGGGAAGGGAGGGTTTCTCCCACATCCTCTTTTTTCCCCACAGGGCTAGGGCTTGACTGGACCCTGCACCCCAGGGCTCTATTTCCAACGCTTTCCAAGAATTTGCATCTGAATGTACAGCCCTGGCTGCAGCACTCATGGAGGTGCTTCAGAACCTGGAGTGGGGCGTTGTTTATAGAAAATAGGCTTTTTCTTCCATATTTCTGTACTGTTTGGTCACTACTACAGCTGCACTATTTCAGCCTGACCACTACTTCTATTATTCCATTTCCACTACCTGCAGCGTTACTTGCAGATTCCAGTCCAAGTGAGAAATGCAGATGGTTTCTGTATTCTACAGCTTATTTCCTCCCACATCCAAGAGGGGGCTGAGGACCCACAGCAGGACGGACATGCACAGCCTGGGCTCCACTGCAGCTCAGCCCCTTGCCCCGTGTCCTCAGCCCCGCGCCTCCATAGACCCCCCCGTCCTCTTCCCGCGGGAGGCTCAGCGCTCAACTGAGGCAGACGTTTCCCTCTTGCTGTGTGCTTTTTTGGGAGAATGGGTTTTGGAAACACGCAGTCTCCAGGCAACTTTGAAGTCGTGCCGTGTCCCGAGCCCACTGGTAGCAGCTCGGGAGGCCAGGCGGGAGCGAGAGCTAACGGGAGAGCGGGAGGCAGCCTCCAGAGCCTGGCTCCCATCCAGCCCCCGAGCCTCAGCTTTCATAGCTTTCATCTCCGGGTGCCTGCGGACAGCCTGCACCCTGCGGCTCCTGCAAAGGGAGCAGCCTCGCCAGGCTGCTGCGGCGGCGGGGAGGGGAGATGCCATCGCATCTGGGACGGTCCCCAGCACACACGGTGACACAGACTGGGATCTGACAAACCCTCCTGGTGGCCTTGCCTGGGCCAGGCCTGGTGGAGATGAAGGTAGCACGGGATGACTTTTGTACCCATTGCCAGCACCTCTTTGCCCAGCCCAGCTGCTCCTGTGCCCCTGAGCCTGCAGGGCTGGGACCCCCATGTGCCTCTGTCATCCCTGGGGTGTCACTCCCCAGGAAGCACTGAAGGATGGGTGCCCCCCTCCAAACGCCACACTTGGCACCTCTTACAGCAGCTTCCCCGTGCAGCAGCCTGAATCCAGCCCATGGGCCATGCATGCCCCCATGAACAACCCTGCAGTCCAGAGGGGTGCAGAGCAGCAGGGGCTGAGCCCAATCCACTGCTGGGAGCCTCCCAAATGCCACCAACTCACCCCCTTGACTGAGCTCCCTCCGGGTGGGTGCACCCCCACCACCCTTGTGGGTGCCACTGGCCATGCCCCTGTCCCAGCTCGGCCCCCAAGGCTGGTTGAGCAGAGCTGAGCCTGTCCGGTGCAAAGCAGCACTCCAGGCTGCAGGGACATCGGTCACTCCTCCACGGGGAAATGTTCTCCAGTGTCCCCGGCAGCCCTGGGACCACCTCCAATACCCACTCCTCAGGGAGCTGCTTCCCAAAGCAGCAACCACCCCTGCAGCCAGAGTCTGGAGTGGGGGCCAGCAGCCCCAGATGCTGTGGGATCTGACCCTGGGGCCAAAGTCACTGAGACTGCCCCAAATGGCAACTTCGTGAGAGCTGGTGAGCAAAGCCACCGTGGTTAAGCAAAGCCAGCACAGAGCATCACTGCCAGGCACGGAGAGTGGCCAGGACTGAGCTGCATCCCATCAGGGATGGCTCCTGGGTCCCAAGCTACTCAGGATCAGGCACTGACAGCAGCTCGGCTCCATGGGTGCTGGCTCGGCACTGCTGGGGGTGACGCTGTGCACATGGCAGGGGACAGGCCAGCCGGGGGCCAGGGTCCTGGGAGCAGAGCAGGGCGCTGGTGGACGGAGCTGCTGGCTGCCGACAGCAGCCCCGAGGGTTCTGCCTTGGGTGGCTCAGCACTGGCACTGCCCTCCCCTGCCCATGGGATCCTGCCTTGTCCCCACTCTGCTGGCCCCATGCAATGGCTCTGGCACTGTCCCCATCGCTGCTGCTGCCTCTGCCCCTTTAGCCATTGCATTTTCCCCGGGCAGGCAGACAGGCACTGTCCCCCTTCAACCCAGCCCCAGCAGAGGTGCCTGTCCCACCCCGAAGCACGCCGTCCCCACCTCGCGGCCCTTTGCCCAGTTTTGCCCTTGTGGGCAGCTCCAAGTCTGTGCTGGGAGCAGCTCTCCCCGGGCTGTCCCACGGGCAGGCACCTGCTGCGTGAGCTGCTCCGGCTCCCTCCCGCAGTGCAGCGGGACACGGGGGGCTCCCTGGCACACGGTGGCTTTTGTCCCCTGCCCTGGCACATGCACGTGCATGTGTGTGTGCCAGAGGTGCCACGCAGCTGCTGCGGCCAGTGCTGCCCAGCCGGGGTCTGGGTGGCACTGGGGACACACACAGCCACCCCGACACCGGTGACACAAGCACAAGAGGATGGCGCAGGGGCCAGACCAGGCACCGTAGTCCTGGGCCATGGTGCTCTGCAGCGGTGCCCAACTGCGGGCTTTGCCACGGCCACCACGCAGCAGCTTGCACGCATGGGCTGCGGGATGCACACACACACACACACACACACACACCCAGCCCACACCGGGATATACACCGGGAGGGCGATGGGGGTCAGCCCCCCGGCCCCTGGCACTTGCAGTGCCCACCGTGCCTGCACATCCCCAGTGCCCAGATGCGGTGCCTGGGAGCCCCCTCGGAAAGTGCTTGGCAGTGCTGCCCCGGAGAGCTGTGCGTCCCCCCGGGTGCCATCCCACCCTGCCTGGGCATGGCATGCGGGGAGCAAGGAGCCCTCCAGGGAGGTGGCACCCAGGCGGGCTGCCCTGCCGCCCCCGGTTGTCCCCAAGGCAGGGCAGGGACTGCTCGTCCCTCCTCAACCGGGGCAGGATGGGGAGGTCCGGGCAGAGCCTCCCCGTGCTAAGGGGAAGGAGCCTTTTCTTTCCTTACCTCCTTGCTGGGAAGCCGGGAGGATGGAGAAGAGGAGGAGGACTCCGGGAAGGAGGGGTGCAGCTGCCTGCTTTGCCATCTCTTGAAGCAATGCCCCCGTGCTCTCGCAGTCAGTGTGTTTTATCCCAGAGCTGCTTAATTGTTGCTTCCAAGGATGTGAGGGGAAGGGGGGGTGTGGGGGTTGGAAGGAGGGAGGGGAAAAGGAACGAGAGAAGGGGGGAGAGAGGCACAGGACACTACGTCATGACGAAAGGGCAAACACACAAGCCTCTCCAGGCTATTGGGCTGTATTTTTTTTTTCCTTTTTCTTTCCTTTTTTTTTTTTTTTTTTTTTTTTTTTTGTAATTTCTCTCCCTCGCCGCTCTCTCCAATTCTGGTGCGGCTCTGCCAAAATTGCAGGGGAGCTGCCAAGGCAGCCTCCGGCGGGAGGGGAGCGGAGGGGCGCGGAGGGGAGCGGAGGGGCCGGGCCGGGGTGGCACGGGGGTGGCACACCCCGGGTGGCACCGGGCCAGCGGCGGGGTGCAGGGGTGGGGGCTGCCCTGGCACGGCGGGGGCCCGGAGCGTCCCCCGGAGCGTGCTCGGGTGCCAGGTGAGGACCCGCCGGCAGCAGGGGGACGGAGGGGCGGCAGGCGGGGGGACTGAGCGGCATTAGAAACGAGCTGACGGGGGGCGGCCGAGAAGTGCCGCGGTTGTGGCGTTGGGATTTCTCCCAGCTCGGTCCCCGCTTGTTTGTCCCCAGCCCCCCGATACCTGCAGCGGACGGGGATGGGGATGGGGACAGGGGTGGCGACAGGGACCGGGACCGGGACCGGGACTGGGACGGGGACAGGGACGGGGACAGGGACCGGCCCCGCTTCCCCTGCTCTTCCCCGAGGGGTCCCGGCCCCGACAGGGCCCGTGCTGGGGCTCGGGGAGGCGGCGGGGACCCGCGGGTTCGGGCCGCAGCCGCCGTGCGCTCGGCTCGGCCCCGCCGCCGCGGCCACCGCCCGCCGTGTCCCCGCCGCTCGGCCCGTGGTGGCCGTTAGGTGGCAGCCGTGGGGTGTCAGCCAGGAGGGCAGGACGGGGAATTCGCGGAAAAACGAGCCGTCTGCGCCCGGGGCTGTCCGGCCGGGGGGGCACAGCGCGGCCCGGCCCCCTCCCCGGACGGGGTGTCCTGGGGACACGGCGCTCACCCCGAGGCCCGGCCGCGGACAGACAGCGCGGCCCCCAGGCCCCGGCGCGGGGGTTCTTGGCCAGCGTGCAGCCGAGCGTGGCTGCTCCGGGGCAAAACCGCCTGTCGCCCCCCCTTCCAGGCCGATCCCCCCACCCCGGGTGCAGCCCCGGCTGTGCTGGACCCGGCTCTGACCCCAGTGCGCAAACCCAGACGCAGCACAGGGCACCTCGAGGTGTTCACGACGAGCTCGGGGACAGGGAGCAGGTGCAGGGAAATGCCCCATCTGCACCCCCCCCTCCCTCGTGGGCCTGTGCCCCTCAGCTCCATGCACTCCCTCCACGGCTTTAGAAACTTTTGGGAGCACAAATAATCTGCAAATCCACCCATCTCCCTGCGAGAGGTGCGAGGTCCCCAGCCTGGATGCCCACTTGAAGACGTGAGCTGAATCCTTGCTCCCCTTCCTGGCCCGGCCACTTGCATTATCTCAGCTCCCACTTTATTTTAGAGAAAGTGCTGATGGCTGCAGCCCCCAGAAATCCAGGGGGTGAAAGCTGAAAAACATTGGCATCCACACCCAGTGCTGGAACACACTGAGGTGCAGGGGGCCATGCAGGAGCTGCTGGGACTCTGCACAGGCACCCATCTTGTGCTCACCTGCAGCCCCACAAAAGGCTCTGGGCTGCAGTTTCGGGGATGGGAGGGGAGTTGTGAAGGAGCACCCCACAATGCAGCGTGCACAGCCAGGCTGGCTGAGCTGAATGCTCACTGCTGATTGATGTAGTGCTCAAAGAAGGAGACACACGGTTGTTAAACACAAGCTCTTTGTGCTCCAGCAAGGGCAGCAGCCCAGGAACAGACAGAACAGTGCAGAGCAGCTTTGCAGCAGCATGACCCATGGGCATGCAGACCCTGGTGGCACTGGCCATGCTCCAGAGAACACATCCCCAATACATGTACCTGCAAAACATGCAGAGAGCAGGACTGGGAATGTGGCCTTGCTGGAAATTGTAACTGGGGCAGCTGGACGTCTCTAGCAGCTTCCACCCCTTGCCAGTGAAATGGCTCTGACTTTTGAAAGCATGTTTTGTACCTAGAAAGAATAGAGGCAAGGCAAGCTTTCCCCGCCCCTGGCACTCACGCCTGGGACTGGGATCCAAGCCCCTTGCAATTTGGCCACGGCAGAGCCAAGCCATCCATGAGCTGCCCGCGGGGAAGGGCTGGGAGCTTTCACTGGAGTTTGCAAAGTGTCGGGGAAAAGCTGTGCAATTTGGCCAGCACCAGGAAGGCACAGTTATGGGCACGCTCCTACAAGCAGGGGAGAAGGCAGAAAGCAAGGGGCCCGAGTGAAAAAGATGCTGTTTGCTGCATAGCGCAATATCTGGGTGAGAAAACCTGCCTGGAGCAAGAGTGCCTGGGATTGCATCCAGGGCCGCGTGGCAGCGTGTGGTGGACCAAGAGGTGGTCGCCCCAGGGGTGCCTTGAGTGCACTGTCCCCGCTGCGGGTCTCCTCACCACAGCCAGCAGGCGTGGGCCACACACTGTTCCCATTAACACCCCGAACAGCCTTGCCCAGCTGTTGCACGCCCAGGCACCCCGGTTGTCCCGGGGGTAGCACCAACAGGCCAAACACCGCCGTAAACACACCTTCGCCATAGCTACGGAGGAGCCCCACACCTGCCCCGGGGGGGACAGCATCCGGCACCGCGCGTGTTTACGGCGTTGTCATAGGAAACGCTGCTCGCTCCGGGATGCTGGCGGGCGTGACACAGCTTTACGGTGCCTGTGCGGAGCGCAGGGGATGCATAGCTCAAAGGAAAGCTATGTGTGAAGGGCAGATCATGCCCTCAGGGGAAGGGGCCCCCAGATGTGTCCAACCCCAGCACAAACCCAACATTGTCCAGCTGATGCTGCAGACCCTGTGGGGATGGAGATCTGTCCTTCCTGGGTCAGGGGATTTTCCTCTATCCAAACCTTAGATGTGTTTGCAGCGGGGGATATCCCCCATTGCCCAGGGCAGCACCCACGGGAAGGTCTGCACTGCATCAGCTAGAGGGAGAGGAGACCTGGTGGTGGTGGAGGAGCCCAGAGCTCTGCGTTTGGATGCCAGTCCAGCGAGGGCTACCTGGGGGACAGAGGGCTGCTCTCCCCCGTGGAGGATGGCCATGGTCTGTGAGGAGTGACGACGAGCACAATTTTCCACCATATCTGCTCTGAAGTTGGGTCTGGAAAACTGGGTTTGCCCCAGCGTGCTCCCAGAGGTCATGGAGCAGGGAGAGACTGGGGATACGGAGGTCCTTGCTGCTGCCCTGCCCTGATGCTTGGGTCCAAACAGCATCACCTTGAGCAGGGTCTGTCGCTGTCTTGGGAAGCTGAGGCTGGTACATCTGCTTGGTCCTGCCTGGCATTGTATAGGCTAAAATTTTAATTTCACCTCCCCATCCCTCTGCTGAGCAAGTGCCTAGTGTTTGTCCACCACATCTTCCAGACTGGTGTTACAGTCTTGAAATCAAGCAGCAACGGACAGAGACATCACCTCTGCCCATGGGCAAGCACCCTTATGTTTTTGTGCCTTGGTTTACCATCTGTTACTTGCTAGCTAATGAGTTAGCACCCCAAACAGTCTGAAATGCAGACCTCTGTAAGTCTGCCTGCTGCAGCATCCCAGAGGCATGCATCTCAAGGCATGGGGCAGGAGGAGGCAGGTTGTGAGGCTGGACAGGGCTCTGTAGTACCTGGGAATTAAACCAACTCTCTGCTCAGTCTAATTTTTGGTAATCAAAACCTTCAGACTTGTCAATTTCCTTGTTCAGAGCTATTTTCACTATTTTCATGTGAAATCCACCAGCGGGATGCTGGGGTGCAGCGTGTGCTTGGGGTGCTGTACCTGCTGCTTGCTCCAGCCCTCCAGGAGCCCACTGGCCCTTCACAAAATCTGCAAATTGAGCCCTGGCTGCTGTTAAAACACCAGCATCCTTCTAGAGCATCACTGGCTGTTCTAAGCATGGCCCGGGGAGGAGATCTCCATCTCCATCCTCATCCTGGAGCAGTATGAGACACGTTTCAGCAAAGCCACATTTTGGGGCACACTGTGGGTAGGATTGCCATGCTCCCAGCTATGCCCCATGCTTTTTGGTGCACAGACATTTCTCAAAGCATGAAAAGCATGACTGGCCCTGCCCGAGGGTGCCAGGGCTCAGGCTCAGGCTCCCTGCCGGCCACTGGAAGGTCCCAATGTGTGTGTGTGCAGCATTTGATCGAGTAACTAATGGGTCCACACGAGACCAGCCATACCCCACCCAGTCTCAGCTTTCCATTAGCTCATTTCTCTCCCTCAGTCACTTCCTGCAGTCGTCATGGAAAGAGGTCTTGCCAATGTAAGGTTTTGCCAACACGGGGTCTTTCTCCGTGGGTTTGAGGCTGGAGCTGCAGCCACATACAGTGGTGGGGTGCTCGGCCTTGGCATGACCGCAAGAAACAGCATCAGTCACCCATGGCCTCGAAGGGACCCTGAGGTCTCTCGGGAACATTTATCAACACCTGGCTGCAGCACTGGGGTCTGCCTTGGGGAGAGAGGTGAAGGGGAGACAACACCCTCATTGCCCAGGCTGGACACCTACCCCAGCACCGTTTTTGGACATTCACAAACAACCACAGGATGCCTGTGAAGGTGCCTTCTCTGCAGGCCTCACTTCTCTTTCACATCTTCTCCTCCATTCCCTGCAGGTGACTAGCTCTCCTTGCACTAAGGCACTTGGGCATACAGCACCTGTGATGCTTGGGTTGTGTTGCCCTGGGACATGAGCTGCAGAATTGGTGGGATCTCCATCCTTGGCCATATTCAGAACTTGCCTGGACAAGGCGCTGAGCGCCCTGACCTGGCTTTGGAGCTAGCCCTGCTTGCGCAGGGGCTGGGCCGGAGACCTCCAGACGTCCCTCCCAACCTAAATCCTTCTATGATTTATATCGAATTCTCTTTGGTATTTATGTAGTTCTGGGAAGTCTTCGGTGATGTATCATTGAGCTGTTATAATCTAAAGCTGGCCAAGGAGGGATTTAGTGGTCCTGGCTCCATACATCTCATTCACATTGTCCTTCTCAAGGACAGCTAAACATCTGCTGCTGATAGGTAACGCCAGGCCGTGCGCACCCCGCTCGCTGAAACCTCTTTGTGCCGGGGATATTTGGTCAGATCGTGCAAGAGGCTGTTTTTGTCCTTCCTCAGGCTGCTTGTGAGCTTTCCAAGCGTTGATTAAAAGGTACCATCACTGCAACGCATGCTGTGCCTGGGTGGATATAACTTTCAGCAACTGAAATGCAGTGTTTACTGGAAGGCTCCGCAGTTGTTCTCGGTCGGGACTGATTCCCTGCCAGATGTCAGCTCTGACCCCCAGCAGTTTCAGCAGTAGAGCCACTTAAAAATTGGAAGATTGTTTTGTATCCTTGAAAGAAAAATGGGTATGTTTATTATGGAGATGTTGCTTTTCCCTGCCATTATACTCTGAAATGGCCAAAGCGTGTTCAAAGAGACTTTCCTTCAAATGGCCTTTGTGCACAGACCGAGGCTGGAAAATCTCAATGCAGAAGGGGAGAACTGAAGCGAGCTGTGGGCAATCGAGCACAGCGATGTAACTGGTAACGCTCAGCCAGAACATGAACTTTAGACACTGCCTGCGCTCCAGTTTGTGTCTGTAGCACAGAGGGGCCCTAAGGAAAAGGCGGTGGAGCTCGATTATCTTGCAGCCAGATCCTTGTGGTGTTGAGGGGAAACATATAGCAGGCAGGGCTGGGCTGCCTCCCTCCCTCCAGCGCACCCTGCAAATGCCAGGCGATGGCTCCCAGAGCACTGATAATCCTGAGCATGAGTCAGAGCCCAAGAATCACGAGCAGAGCTTCAAATTAAGACTTATTAAAAAGAAGAAAAAAAAAAAAAAAAAAAAAAAGCACATACTGGTATGGTTTCTTGTGTTCTGCTTTTCTGCTTTTTAAGCTGTAAGGTTTATGCCTGCAGCATTTCTGTGCACCCAGAAGGACTTTGCATTTTCCTTTCAGAAGAGTGAAATCTGAGTCTCCCCCAGCCACGTGATGCCAGGAAAGGGGATTGAAAAACCCTGTGAGAGGAGTGATGTATTTGCTGATGTTGACAAGGCCTGGAGCAGCAGCATCTCAGAGATGTCCATAGCCAAAGAGTGCCCTTGCAAGGAATGGGAACTCCCCGCAAGGTCTCCAAGACACGTCCCTTCCCCTTTCAAGGGAACCTGGGGGCTGGGAGGGATCTGCCTAGCTGTGGGGTCACCTTGAGCTGAGTGCCCTGAGCCAAAACACCTATCAAAGGAGGTTGGTTCAGAGCAATCTGCAGCCCTGCTGTCTGACTCCCAAAGGAGCACCACATGTGTGATTAAATCCAGTATTTCATGGTGTACTTGCTGGGGAATTACAGAAATCTCCCTAAAATGCCCTTTCCAGCAGGGCTGCAGCTGGCTGCAGGTGTGTGAGCTGGTGGCTCTGCCCAGGCTGCTGGAAAAGTGAGCATGGGGATGGTGACTCTGATGGTGTGGTGAGGAACCCAGAGAAGTGGTGGGTGTCATGGATCGGTAGTCCAGCCATGTTGGGGGCTTCCATCACAATGCTCTGCAGTCTTGGGGCAGGAGGGGAAGGCAGAGGGGACCAGGGCTGGGCCAAGGAGGTGACTGAACTAGCACAAGGAGAGCTGGAGGAGTGAGGAGGGTTGGGAACCTGGTGTAAAAATCAGGGAACTGGGGGAAAAGAGAGCTCCATGGATAGATGAGGAGAGAGGGGTTGGTGCTGCAGAGCAGTGGCCACGAGGAGATGCCAGCATCCCGGGGTGGTGACACCAAAGCAGAGGAGCTGGACAGAAGCAGGCCCAGAAGTTCCTGGGCTGGCGTTAGAAACACCAGGGATGGGAGCAGTGCAGGCACAGGAGGTGCGGGGATCTGAGCTGGTGGGATCAGGGGCACATTTCACCCCAGCACCAGCCAGGATCAACTCACACCTCCTGAAGCTCCACCAGAGCATCCTCCCTGCAAGGCTCTTCCAGTGTCCTCCTGGCCCTCTCCAGCCCACTCTTCCCAAGCCGGTGCTGCTCTTCGCCTCCTACCAGAGCAGCGACCAGACCCCCTCACAGGCTGTGCCCTGCTGGTCTCATCCTGCCTGCTGGGCTCTGTACAGCACAGCCTTTCCCTCTTCCTCTGGGACAGTTGGCCAACAGTGGTCCCACTCCTCCAGCTAGCAACCATGCTGGAAACATCCTTCCCAACAAGTCTCCAGCCCACGTTTCCCTCTGGGTGGCTGCTCTGTGGGATGGGAAGGGGGTGCTGCACCCAGCCTGCAGACCCCAGGGCTCCAGAGCTGCACCTCGTTAGGGCAGAGGGATCAGAAGCACCTTGCTTTTTTCTCCAGTGAGAAGGAGGTGATAGATACTGTTACACTGCTTGAGCCCTGGTTGGGGGAGACAAGCAAGCTGGCCTTGGACACCATGCACTTTTTGGGGCTGTTTGACCACATTGCTTCCATCAAGCCTGTCACAGCTCTTGGCTTACAACGGGCTCTGTCTGCCTGTCGGGTTTAGCTGCCCTCCCGAGGAGCCCTGGGAGCTGCTGCCCAGACCTGGCAGGTCTTGAAGCCCTTAGGTTCCCACCAGCCTGTCTGGGCAGAGCAGCGAGCCCCAAAGCGCAGCCCCCTGGAGGGGAGAGCGCCGGGGCGGGACCGGCCGCTAGCCCTGCAGTCTGGCAGCGAGCTGCAGCACAAGCGGAGCCCTGGCCCGACACCAATGCACGCTGTTTCCTCCCGGCAGGCTGGCCAGCAGGAGTCAGATGAGGACACAAGAGGAGCCGGGAGAGCAGGGAGACGTCGGGGGAGAGCGGGGCCGCGAGGGCACAGGGCAGGGGCAGGCGGGTGGGTGCTGCCAGTGCCCCCCAGTGCAGGTGGAGGGGCCAAGGCTGGTGGTCCTGCTCCTCGCCTCCTCCTCAGGGCCTGGGCTGTCTCTAGTCCTTCCCCACTGTCCACCCGCAGCCCCTGGTGCTTGGGCATTTCTGTAGGGCCAGAAATTCCTCACTTTCAGTTAAAACCCCACCTTAACTCCACAGTCTCCCCCCTGTGCAGGGTCACAGCCATCACTGAGTTCATCTCCTGGCTCTTTCAGAGTTTCACCCATTCCCTGGAGCAATGGCATCTCCATCCCTCGAGTGCTCTATTCCCAGTGACACGACACTCACTGTCGCTGTCTCATGTTCTCCCAGGAACAAGGCCAGAACAAGGACTGTCCCTCCTGCCACCTGCTTGTGCACATGGTAAGTTTTTAGGCTTGAGACACCCGGTCCCCATGGTAGGAGCAACCCAGCATCAGCCACTTGCCAAAACCAGCGACTGATGTCCTCAAGAGTGTGCATGGCTGAAGCTGTCCTATGACTTTCAAATTCGTCTCTGCTCTGCCACCAGATCCCATTTCCCATTGCCCACAGTAATGCATCAGCTTAACTGAGCCAATTAAGAATTAGGATGTCATTTGTAGCTAGCAAGTGGCTAATATTTCAACTTAATACCTTTATTATTATTATTATTTTATTAAACTGTAGAACATTGCCTCAGGGTAAAGAAGCTTCAGACAAAATAAATAAATAAATACATAAATAAAAATTAACATAATATTTCACTTTTCAAAGTGAAATTCCCAGAATTTTTCAATCTAGCATGGAACCAGTTATATCTTAAAGCTAAACAAAAACAGCCCAACTAGCCACCATGTTTCAGAACAAAAGAAGCATTTCCCTCTTATACCAAATGACTCAAGAGTTAGTCTTGCTTTCAAGGATAGAAAACACAGGAATTCTGTTTCCAGGTAAAACAGCACAACACCTGGCTGTGGGGAGATGTGGGAAATGCTGAAGGTGTCTCACCATCCCGGGGGTCCCCAGACTGGCTGTGGGCATCACAGTACAGGCAGTTGGGAAGCGTTCAGAAACGCCTTTGGTCCAGCTGGATGCAGGCAGCACGGACATGTGAATGCACACACAAAGAGCAGAGCACCGGCAAAACGAGAATAAAGCACAACCAACCCCGCTGCGAGCTTCCCCGGGAACTGCTGCATGAGAGCATCCACTACGTGAACACAGTATTTGTCAGGTTTTGGGTGGATTCCCTCAAATCTTTCAAGGGCAAATACTTCGCAGAGAAGAGCTGTCCAAGCTCCCCCAGATGTGCAGTGCCCTTGCTGAAGACGTCTCCCCCCTGGGACGCTTGGCAGAGGACAGGGCTGCTCTGACATCGCCCCTGCCTTCTCTGCTGTAGCTGCTTTTCCTCGCAGCACTTCACAACTCAGCACTCTTGAGTTAATTAGAGAACCATATGCCCCTTTCTCGCACATCATAAAAGCGTGTGTTTAAAGCCGGGTGATAAAAGGGAGCATTAGCCTGGGTCACTGCAAGGCTCTGATCTCAGCTCTGCTCAGCACACTGCCTCTTCTGGATGGCTCTCAGACCAGGTGGAAACGATGTTTGAGTCCATCTGAGCTCGTTTTGCTGCCAGCTTGAGAGCCTACCAAGTATTTCACAGCTCTATCCCGGGCACGGTCTGTTCCCTGACACCCCCTGCAGCCTGCTGGACCCTGCTTCACCCTCCCAGCTCCCCCCTGCTCCGGGTGCCAAGTTTCCTCCTCCCAAATGAAACACGGGACCTTGCTCGTGGGCTGTGGGCTGCTCTGTCCTAAGGTTTGGGGACAGCCAGATGACCTTCAGACAACAGAAGGTGCAGGGCACCCCCAAAGGCATGGCTCTGAGCACGTCCCCTCAGGGCTGTGTCCCTTCATGCCCAGTGGGGACACAGGAGCACGGGCCACATGGAGACCCTGCCCAGCATGTCTTGTGCCCCTCACTAGCTACATCCAGAAATCTCCCCTTTCCTCCCCTCTGCCCAGAGGATATGTTTCTCTCCCATTCTATAGCGTCCAAGGCAGAATAACATGCCAGATGTTTTATGTTAAAAGCTCCCTTTTTCTCCTTTCCACTTCCTTCAAATCTCTGCAGGACTCTGAGCCAGGGAGGTGAGGACCCTGTCTGCTCTGGTGAGGACCGCCTAATGTGATCACATTCCTTTCGGCACAAGGACTATCCAGGCTGCCAGGAGCCCAAAACCTGGACATGAAATGAAAGAGTGTGGTCCTAGGTGAAGAGCCATGGGGGCTGCGCATGTCTGATGAGCAGGAGAGCTCTGAAGCCGCAGATGGAGATCCTGCAGCATCCTGCAAGCCACAGTGGCTGCCCCAAGAAGCCCAGAGCCATGGAGAGCCACCAGTACTGTGAGGCTCTGTGGCCCAAGGACAGGGACCTTCACAGAGGTCTGAGCCTGCTGCTCCCCTAGGAAATGTGTGTGCGAGCCCAGCAGCTCTAAGCTGAATGTCAGGGCCACTTTGGCAAGGGTCCACCACAAGCTATGCAGTCCCTGTGTCTTCTGAGCAAGCACTGAAGGATGGGAAGAGAGGAACCACCTGCTGCTGCATTCACTAGGGACCGGGACTTGGAGGAGGGAAATGGTGCTGAGAAGAGCAGGTTTGGTGGTTGATGAGAGGGAAAGTCACAGAATCACAGAAGGGCTGAGATTGGAAGATACCTCCAGAGGTCATCCTGTCTGATCCTCCTGCTCATGCAGACCCACCTGGAGCAGGTTGCCCATGGACCACATCCATTGGACCAAGCCTATAACTTGGACCACGTCTAAGTCACATTGCTAAGATAGAATCATTAAAACATTGAATCATCTGGATCAGAAAAGACCTTCAAGATCAACAAGTTCAGACACCAACCCAACCTACCAAGTCTCATCTCTAAACCATGTCCCTTAGTGTCACATTCACATGTCTCTTAAATACCACCAGGGATGGGGACTGCACCACTTCTTTAGGCAGCATGTTCCAAAGTCAGCCACCCTCTCTGGGAAGAAATTCTTCCTAATGTCCAATCTAAACCTCCCCTGGTGCAACCTAAGACCATTTCCTCATGTCCTATTGCTTGTCAACTCAGAAAAGCAACTGACACCTTCCTCACTGCAGCCTCCTTCTGGGCAGTTGCAGAGAGTTGCAATGAGGTGTCCCCTTAGCCTCCCTTTCTCCAGACTAAACGGCCCCATTCCACGACCTGCTCCTCATAACTCCTGTTTTTCCAGTCTCTTCACCAGCTTCATTGCTCTTCTCCACACAACGTCCTCTGGCATAGCTGATCCTCCTGGTCCTGCGTGAGGCTCACAGCACTTTTCCTTGCCTGCAAGCCCGAGGCACCATGCCTTCCCTTTGCTGTGGCACCAAGACCACGACCAGTGTCTGGAGGAATGTCCCCAGCACTGGTCTGCTGGGCAGAACTCTGGGAAGGGAGGTGCTCACCTCCTTGTCCTCCTCTGGGGACAGCAGTAGTCCTGCAGAGAGCCTGCATGGGGCCATGAGGAGCCCCATCAGACTAGAGGTACCAACACAACCCTGTCTGAAACAGAGTTCTTAGTCTCCATGGTGTCTTCCATCCCCCAGCATGGTGGAGAAGCTGTGTGCCCCTGACTGGCTGGGCACCCGGCTTGCTCCTGGGCTAGGGACAGCCCTGGCATGGCCTGCCAGCCTAATGCCAGCCCCATGTCCCCAGGGCCGTGCTGCAGAGAAGGCAAGGGGCTGGGCTGTGAGAGGGGAGCCCCACGTTATTTTTGCTGTTCTCAGAGACTGGCCCCATGTTTCTGTTTCCTCATGCTGTGTTTAGACTACTTTGCAGGACACATTTGCTTGTACTCCAAAAACATTTTTTTTGCTGCACGATGTTCAAGTCTGATGAGGGAAGGGCAGGGGAAGGCCAAGGTGAACCTCTGAGGGCTGCGTGCCGGGGCCAGTGGTGATGTTGGGCTTCCCTGGGCTTGGGAGGTCAGCTTGAGTCTCTTGGTGGGTTTGTGTGGATGACCTCCATCTCACACGCTGCATCACCAGGACTTGGGGCTTCCAGTCGTGACCTGCTGCATGGAGCTCTGCAGGAGAACCTACAGACCTTGGTGCCCCGTGTCCCTGCTCTTGACACACTCACAAGATTAGGGTAGTGCCGGGGTCCAAATCTGCTGGATGAGGAGACCCTGCTGAGCACACATCTGCCCCAGAACATCATTATGGCTTCTCAGCCAGGTTTCCAGCTCTCCTTGCCTGCTGGGACCTGGGAAAGTGGGGTCACTTCTCAGGGAGACAAGTGTTAAATGTTCCCCTTCCTTCCCTGGCTCTGGCAGCCGGCACTAATCTCAGCAGTGCCTAAGAAGGGAGATTATTAAGTGAGTATGAACATCCTTGAGTCTAATCCACACGCAAATGTGAAGTTAAATTGAAACCAGAAGATGGCTTTAGCAGCATGGTTTAGAGCCATTAACCCTTGGGTGACACAAACTGACCTCAGCTGGTAGTGCCAAGAGAACATGGCCAGCCCCAAACCTGAACCACAGCCTGGTGGGGAGATGGTCCAGAGGAGAGCTATGGCCATGGCCGAAATCCCTGCAGCACTTCCACCTGCCAGGCCCTGAGCCTGAACCTAGCCTTGCACCAGGACACATTTGGGTCATGTGTGTGTGTGGCTTGGGGTCAGGATGCAGCATCCCAAAGTGGAGATGAAACTTCCAGCTCAGAAGGGCTCCCAGCCCTGTGTGCCATGAAACGGCCTCAGTGTCACCCAGAAGGTGACCCTGCTGCCCTGCACAAGCTGGGAACCCTGGCAGACTGATAGACCTCCTTGGAGGAAAGGTGACCAGGAGGAAAACATCTGCCCCAGATAGCACAGTGGTTCTATTACGCATGGCCTACAAGCTTGTTGGTGATGCTTGGAGGACATGCTTCTCTCTGTCCTACCCGTGTCGAGAGATGGATCTCAGAAGATGCATGTGGCAGCAGTGCAACCCTGAGGGTGCAGCATCCCCACTAGAAAGGCAGAACAGGACAGAGCACAAATTGCAAAGCAACCCTGGCCGTGTTGCCAGGGGAGAAGGTTGGTGCAGCAGAATGTTGATGCTGCTGGTCCGTGGTGAGCGAGGACAGAGCAGCCAAAGGAAGGAGCCATGGGACAATTGCACCTCTCCTGTGAGAAAGCAGAGTCCCAAGGGGCCCGTGGTCACCTGCTTTTACCGCTCCTTCCATTGCCCTGCCCTTCACCTGCCACATCTTCGCCTGTGGTGCTCTGACCTCATCTGTTCCACTTGCTCCATCACTCATGTGCTGCTCTACTGCCCCATCCCCAGCTGCCGCCAGTCCTTCCTCCAGCACAAGGCCTGGAGCACATCACGGGATTTCTCCAACACATCTGCACAAACCCACACGCGGCCCCTCTTTGAATCCCAGAACCTTAGGGCTGGGATTTCTCCGAGGCTCTCCGTTACCTCTTCTGCATTGCTTTCCCCACCACGCTCGTGCCAGCAGCCTGTCACCACACGGATCGCTTGGCAGGACGGAGGGTGACCTAAGCAACACGGAGCCCATCGCTCCTCGGGGCAGCGTGTTCCAGGGAGAGCAGGGGCTGCCAGCGGCAGGGAAGGTGCACAAGGGGAGCGCTTAGGACATGGTTGGCAGGGCCACCAAGGCCCCCGCTCCAACAACCACAAAAATATGTAAATGAGAAACTCGGCCTCTTATTTATGAGAATTCACGATTCATTTTTCTTTCGGGGAATGCAAGCAAACGAAAATATGAAATATTTCTCCAATGACACAGTTTCCACCCAGAAAGCACATTCCTTGGAGGCGATGTGCATGTGCATGGGGGCCACATGGGACCAAGCCTGAGCCCCGGTGCAAGCTCTGCTTTGTGAAGGGGTGGAGGCTGCAGGGACAGGTCCCACGGCAGAGCTATGGTGGGAGAGGGATGAGGGTTTCGCTGAGCTTAAAAGCCCTGCTGGGATGTTGGAAGGGATGAGCATCAGGGAAAGAGTGAAGCTGAGCCTGGTCCAAGGGGAGAGAGGGCAGAGCGCACCTCCTGGCCCTCCTTCACTGTAGTGAGGACTTAGACTCCTGCTACACACTGAAAAGAGATTTCCTCCTCCCAGCATCTACAAAGTACTCGCTCCTGTCAGTGCCTAAATTTCCCAGGGATGTGCAAGTATCCCTGTTTATTGCCTTAACAGTTAAAATTCATTACCAGCTGGCTCCTTCAGAATGGCTCCTCAAAGTCAATCTTTCCATGTCCTCCACAGCCTCTGTAGGGAAAATCCACACTGCTAAAACCTACAAAGACCGTGATCTCACAGGCCAGACCTTGCTGCCTCCCAGCAGCATTGGTAGCTCATACACCCAGAATGCTCCATCTTTAGGTCCTCCCCATTCCCACCGCTCTCCTGGAAGTCCTGTTCCTGCCCTTACCTTCTCCTAGCCCTGAGAGAGCTGTCATCCAGCTGAACTCTTCTGTACCCCTTCCAGCAGTGTCCTTCACCTGCTGCAGAGTCCAACCACTTTGGATAGGAGTGATCCCTCTCCTGGTCCTGCTGGCTCCATCCGTGCTGCCTCACCGTCATGTGCAATTACCCAGCCTCTATCCGCTGCTCCTGCACCTTTCGCCAAGTTGCATTTTACAAAAGAAAAATTATCCTTCTGTATTTCACACCCTCCCGCTAGTCCCATGGTGCAGGATCTTGTCCTTTGCGCCAAAAAATGTCACCCCACCTCCAGAAGCTGCTGTCGTGAGGACCCCTCTTCTCAAGGGCAGTGATGGGAGGCTCTCAGGGCTCCACAGGGACCAGCCTCAGGACCGGGGGTGGGTGCTGAGACCCCTGTCCTTGCTGGCCCTCCCCAGAGCCTATTCCCATGGGTGCTGTATTGAGCTGGAGCCAATGTGTCCTGTAGGACAGGGATAGGCTGGTTCCCTGGGGTTAGCCCACCACTGGTGTTGGTTTCCTGGGGACATCACCATGAGATACCATGTGGTGGGTACACCATTGACCTCACAAGAAATGTAATGTATTTAGGATGGGGGCCATCTGAGATTAACTTTAATCTCCACTCTTTGACCCGCATACCAACCCCTTCTCTTTATTGATTTAGATAGAGAGTCTTTTGCTATTTGTTTGAACTTCCTTTCAAAGGTCCAGCTCAGCTTGACTTCTGGCAATTCTCATTTTCTCTGGACACTTCCAGATCCTCAGACCCACTTTTCCCTGCAGACCTGCCCAGTCTCTCTGAGCCCTGTTAATTCTCAGTGTTGTTTTTGGTGGATTTATCTACATGTGCCTGGAGGTGAGCAGGTCACTCTTCTTGCAAAAGGCACCAAATAGGTTTGTATCTTTGCCTTGAAAGCTCTTTCATCCCCTTGCACATTCAGTCTCTGAGCTTTTCACTTCAGCTGACTTCAGTGGCTGGTTCCCAAACTTCTCCCAATACAGGAAGGATAAATATCCCACCTGAGGTGCTGATCTGGCAGAGGTTACTCTTCAATTTATCTTAAATGAAAACTCTGCAGTTGAAGTGCATTCTGCAACCAACTTTGCTATCATTTCTCCTCAAGAGCAAAGACCAAGTCTAAAATAGCAAATTCTGGAGCCATTTATTAGCTGCCACTTCCCAGAATAGTCGGTAGCATTTACTCTCCAATCTATATCTGGAAGTGAAAGGCCCCCACTATGACAGCAAGATTTATGGGCAGTCATTATTAAGGGACATATCCAGGCTGCCTGCTCTGGTGCCTAAAAAGGACTTGAGCACAACCAACAGAAATACACCCCCCCCCCCCCCCCAAAGCTCCTGCTCCATGGGCTGTGTCAGGAGAAGTGTGGCTCAGCCAGCACATTCCTCCACGGGGCCCCTGCCCCAATCCCGGGAGACAGAGATAAGGG
This sequence comes from Netta rufina, assembly GCF_964035555.1. Classification (NCBI taxonomy): domain Eukaryota; kingdom Metazoa; phylum Chordata; class Aves; order Anseriformes; family Anatidae; genus Netta; species Netta rufina. The sequence continues at coordinate 1,452,784 of NC_140145.1, read as the reverse complement.
ACCCCCTCCCAGACCCCCTCCCACCCACCACATTCCCTCTGTGGTGACTGCAGAAGCTCCAGCACAGAATGCATTGGTGCTCTGGAGGTGCTTGTTTCTCAGTACGATCCTGGAGATATTTCTCCTTCTCCAAACCAGAGCCTGCAACCAAAGTCAGTCAGAGCTCTACCACATCTACCCTTAAAAAAGCCCTTTCATCCTGACCAGGTTTCTGGCATACCCACAATGATGTTTCTGCATGGTGATCCCAATCACGAGGGTCATCCCATGCTCCTCAGCCCCCACATGTCCCCTGATGGGCTGGCACCAACCCGCTATCCTGCGAGGAAACATAGTCCTCCCCTTCCCAGAGTGCCTGCCCAGCCTCTCGTCCTCTGGGTGCTTGGTTCACTGCATTTGCTGTGAGCAGAAACTCACGGGCATCAGCTGGTGACACCAGCAGGGCACAATAAAGACAGATTGCACCTTTAATTTCTTCCTGATGGGACGGGGTGCTGTATGTGAGCTGGGGTGGCTGCATCAAACTCTACAACAGGGAGATGCTGGGGTGAGCCCAGTGCTCACCAAGATTGTAAGGAGGCTGGAGCATGGGATGTACAAGGAGATGCTGAGGGAGATTGATCAGCTAAGGGACTAATTGCAGTCTTCAACTGCCTAATGAGTTACAAAGGCAGAGCCAGTCTCTTCTCAGAGGTGCACATCCGGAGGAGGATCCAGAGGCAACCGGCACAAGTTGTGGCAAGGGAAAATACAGCAGGAGGTGAAGGAAAAATGTTTTCACAGCGAGGGTGAAAATCCTCCTTGGAGATGTTCAGAACTGGCCTGGAGAAGGCGCAAAGCCACTTGGTCCCCACTTGGAGCTCGCCCTGCTCGGAGGAGGAGGTTGGATGAGAGGCACCAGCCCTCCCTTCCAGCCTGCAGCCCTGCGAAATGCTACGATGTCCCACATACTTTGGTGAGCAACACATGGTCTCAGCTTTCATTCCAATTAATGGAGCTTCTTTTCCCCAAATGTAAACAGTCTGCTCTTTTCAGGAAAATCTGCCGGCCTGTCCTCAGAGCCAGGGAGCCATATTGCTGGTTATAGACGGCCACTGATTTACTGGTGTGATTTCGGCCAAGTTGGACAGCTTCTCCGTGTGGAGATCCAGCATCCTCGAAATGCAGGAGAAACCCAGTCTATCAGCTGGTCCATCTCATCCTCGTCCAGCGCAGGGCCTTCACGATGATCAGTGTAACAAGCTTTCGGATGAAAGCCACTGGGGGAGTGCATCCATCATTGTTAGCCTGATTAGAGCTAATTCACTACAAGCTGGGTTTCTAGAGATTGTGTCTTTTTCTCTGACTTGCTTCCTGTTTGCAAGCACTTTGCAGCAGCCTTTAATTAATTGTGGCTTGAAATTATTCAGGCTTTTCTCGGGGAATAAATCTTCCCTGACTGAGCGGGGCACATTTCAGAGAAGGCCCAGTGCAGAGGGAGAGGAGCTCTCCCTGGGCAGGGCCGTGTCTCAGTCCGAAGGCACTTGCCCTGGTCTCAAGCAGTGCCAAGGCCTGGGGCTGACCTCCATCCTCCATGAGTTTTGGAGCACAGCGTGCCTGTTCCTTCACTGTTCCAAGGGCTGATCGCTCTCATGCTCATGACCAGCCGGTACAAAGCGTCTACAGCCGCATCCCGGTCTGCCACGGGATCCAAGTGAGTTTTCCTTGGGAATTACTTTCACTACTCGCTCCGCTGCTGCTGTCAGAGGGCCATGAGAAGTGGTTGCCATAATAATGGTTGAAATCCAGTTTCCCTTCTAAGCCTTTTTTTATGTTATTGAGAGCTCAGATCGACTCTTTTTTGGTTGAAAGTTTCCATTCTTGGGCCCAAGCCAAAAGTGGATTTTTCAAGAAATTAGAACTGACTGGGTTCAGTCATTTCTGAGTCACACACATGGAAAAATACACATTTCCCCCTCACACTCCACGGAGACACTTTGGACATGTACGACTCAAAACCAGCTGGAGCAAGAGACTTCAAACTTGGCTTGTTTGAGGGTCCACACTGAGGTGTAAAAATCAAGCCAGGTTTGGAGAAGATCGTATTGGCATTTTCACACTTCCCTCCCCAAAAGAGCCATCGACTGGTGCACGATGGTGAGAAAACATGCTGTTCTCTCCCCCGTTGCTTTACATTGCTTTCTCCAATGGGATAATCCCAGGGGATTAGCATTTAAAGTAATGAATGTTTAAAGTTAGCTAGAGAAGAATTCCAGCAATGTTCAATTCTTCCTAAGCCCCTTAAATGGAGCCGAGCTGAGGGGGCCTCGCGCAGGGAGACATCCGTCAGCCTCAGAAGTTGAACGGAGCATACGCAGGCAACGGTCCCTGCCGTGATCCAGGACAAACACGGGCACATCACCACCCCAAACAGCCCAAGGGCTTGGGTTGCGCTGGCTGCTGCAGGGTGGGTGCCAGGGGCTCATGGCCCCGTGACAGGGAGGATGGAGCAGCCAGGAGGTGCAGGACTCACCCGGGACCAAAGAGTGTCAGAGAACAGAAGCCAGTGTCATAGAGACCAAACTCCTAACCACAAACCCCTTCTTTCTTCCCATAATGGATTGTGTGGAGACCACATGAATGTTGCTGCTGGAAATTTCTTTCTTCCCCTCTTTAGCTCCCCAGGGCATGGGACAAGCTGTCACTGTGAGACACGGACGGTAGCTGCTGCCTCAAGTCACCGTGCTTGTCCAGAGAGGTGGCCCCCGCCAGACCTTCCCCATAGCCAGCAGAGCTGGATGTCAGTGTCCATCCTCACCCTACAGGCATGGGGCTGTGCCAGGGGCATTTCTCCAAGGACATGGGACACTCCAGGTTGGAGGACGTTCCAGGATCCCACTGCCTGGCCGTCCTCTGGAGGCTGTGCTCAGGGGCCCATCTGGGACAGCTGGAGGACTGTGCCATGCCGGAGGCCCAGCCTCAACACCCCCATCCTGGTCCTCAGCCCCCTTGGCTCTGCTCGGCCTGGGCGTGCGGGGCAGGGAGGTGCCTGCACACGAGAGCTCTGCGATCGCTGGGGAGCGGGGCCCCGATAACTTGGGTATTTCACACCCTTCCCTGCCAAGGAAGGGTGGGAGCGAGCAGGAGAGGCCAGGAGGAGCGAGGGGCTGGGAGAGGAAACCAGCTGCATGAGTCACCCTGCAGCCGCTGGGCAGGACAGCCGCAGGAAGCGCCGCTTCCCCTGGATAAGGTGCAGGACACGCTGGCACCAGCCCACGGGCACAGGGTGAACCGCGTGCTGCTGGGCGCAGGGTGGAGCTGGACGGAGGAGGTGGCAGAGTTTTGTCCATCTCTCCCGGTGGGCTACACTAGAGGCTAGGGGGTCCCCTGCACCATGGGACCCCTCACCAAAGCCACCCAGTGCCCAGCTCTGTGGCTGCTCAGCTGCCCACAGGGGAAGGACGATATTGTAGCTGGTTGGCTTCCTTCCAGGGCTTAGCATGCACAGGGGGCATGTGTGTGCTCTGAGCCATAACCCCCAGCCACACGCAAGGTAATAGAGATCCTGCAACACCCTACAGATGTACACTACTGGCAGCCTGAGCTCTAGCCCACACCATGGTTTCATACGGCTCATCTGCTACAACTTCATCTGCTTGGGTGTTCACAGACCCCCCTGCAGCACCCCCGTGCCCCCAGCAGACCTATGGCCAGTAGACACTTCCAGCACTGACCACTGGCCCCGCATAGCTTGCACGGCAGGAGGCTGGGCAGCACAGGGCTCCCGTGTGTGCTCCTGGGGCCTGGCTGGGGCAGATGAAAAGAGTATGGTGATGACCCAGCAGAGCTAAAGAAAGGATGGTGTCTTCTGTGACATGATGTCCTGTGACATGATGGAGCTGATGTCTCAGGAGCATTGATGTGGAAAGAAAGGCAGGGCACACTTGTCCAACAGGGCTGGCTCTTCAGCCCCTCTGGCAGGAGCCTCCTCCAAGGGCTGGGGACACGCAGAGGAGCAGCAAACTGTGGGCACCACCTGACCAAGTCCCTCCTAGTGGTGGCAAAGACCATGAGTGAGCAGACGCAAGAGGCACAGGAGTGTCCCAGGCTGCCGCAGCAGCACAGGGCTGAGCTGGGGCCAGCCCTGCCTCAGCGAGGCTTCCCCTGCCCAAACAGCTCCCACGAGCTGGAGTGTGGCCTCAGGCCTCCGAAAATGTCTGCCCAGACTGGGATGGAGGACAAGATCCTGGCTTCCACGCCAGGAAAGGGATACAGGCAGGCAGAGGGAGCATTGTGGAGATCCAACATCTCGAGCCTCACCACATGGGATCAGCCACCCCTCATCTGACGTGAGACCTTTCTGTCTCCCCAGCCCCACTACCTGTCACGGACAGTGCCATCCTCCAGACACCTTCCACAGCAGGGTCCCCATCCCAGATCGCAGGGCTGGGGGATGGGGACAGCCCCAGGAGGAGCTGGGCTGGGAGAGAGCAGAGTACGGTGCCCACACCAGCACCCAGGGATCCAGAGGGGTGGTACAGGGTTCTCTGTGCTCTGCCAGCTCGTCCTACCCCTGCTTTGCTCCAATAGCTTTTCCCAGTGTTTAACCTGACTTTCCCCTGCTATAACTTAAGCCCATTTGATATCCTGTCTGCCACGATCCGGGAGAACAGACTGTTCCCTTCCCCTCTGTAGCTGTTTTATGTCTTGGAGAGGACCAGCACGTCTGCCCTTGCCTAGGCTGTGCAAGCCCCATCCCACTCTCCAGAACTGTCCTCTCCTTGCCGTGCCATGGAGCCTGGCACGGGTGCTCAGACACACCGGGAAGGGCACAGAGGGCATGCGCTGGTGAACACCCCCAGTGTGTCATTAAAAGGATGAATTCCTTGAGGCTGCCAGGCCAGGCTGGCTGCAGTCGGGCTGGGGGCGTGCATGCCACAAGATACCAAAATCTTTGGCACCTGTGTGCACAACAGGTCTCAGAGGGTGTCCTGTGGTGCCAGGAGAGACACCACGGAGGGCACCATGGAGATCCCAGGGAGTGGTGCCGAAGCCAACAGGGATGCAGGGATAGCCCCCAGCAACAAGGCAGTGTGGAAATGGGGTGTCGGCAGCTGGGTCTCACCTGACTGTACTCCTCTGGGCAAACGAAGGAGATGTGTGGTGAAGGCACTGCGTGCCACCAGCTGTGTCCCCACTCGGTGACATCCCAGCAAGGTGCCAGTGGGGGTGGCTGAGGCTGGGGCAGAGCAGGGGCATGCTGGGGCCAGGCAGGCACAGGCTGGATGGATTTTGGTCTTGTTCCATGAGAGGGTTTTGGGGCGGGGGGTGTTTTATATCTAGATTTGTTTGGAAGGATTTTGGTTTGATTTCCTTCTCCGCCAAGCACTAAGCAATCGTTCTTTCCCCCCTTGGCAGGAGCTGCCTGTCTCGTGGTGTTGACCTTGGCTGGGCTTTCTCTGCGGCTGGAGCGGAGTCACACCATAAATTCCCTGTCTTCTAGGAATCTAGCATGGGAAAGAAAAGAAACGCAAAAGAGGACTGTGGATTAAAATATTTTGCATCTTAGCACATAACAAAAGGGGTTTGGCACCGAGGTGATTTCCCCGAGTACAGAGGTGTTGTGCACACAGCCTGGGCACCGGTGGGCTCAGAGGCAGGGCCCTGCCTTGCCCCGGGGGACAGCTGTGGCTGCGGTGGCGGGGATGGCCAGACCCAGCCACATGGCAGCAGGACAACCTGCTTGGGGTGTGTGCGGGGGTCTTGACCCTGCAGCAAGGCAGAAGGCTCCTGTTGGAGGAGGGAGAGGTGGTAATGGGCAGGGCTGTCCCTGGTCACCACCCCAGGTGGCCATCTCCCGCAGCACACCTGGATCCAGCACCTGACCTCAAACCAGCCCAGTCCCACCAGCCTGGTCACAGCGCCGCGAGCTTCCCCTGGCAGTGCCCTGCCCAGTGTTCGGTGTGGTTGCAGTGCTGAACAACTCTGAGGCTGGTTTGAGGCACCTTGCACAGACATGGTGCAGAAATCCTGGAAGCAAATAATGGAGGCAAGGCAGGAGGAACCAAGTGGACAAAGCCCCAGTTGCTTTCACAAGCAGGCGAGATGCAGCACAGCCCCTAATTGAATCCAGCAGAGCTGCTTGTACAGGCAAAACACAGCAGTGACTCAGAGCGCGGGGCTGAGCAGACACAACTGTCCCAGCACCTGGGGAGATGGGCCAGCACCCTGGGGTGGGAACAGATGTCACCCAGCCCTGCATGGAGACACAGCCCCATGGCCAGGCAGGAGGGGACATCCCTGTGTGCTGGGACAAGTGCTGAGTCCACAATGTCCAGGGTGCCCTTGGGTGTGCAGGGGCTTGGGGATTTGGGGTGCAGGCAAGGTGCCCCTTGTGGATGCTGGCATCTCCATAGCCCTGCGGTGCAGTGTGCTGCTTGCAGCCTTGAAGCTGGGCTGTAAAGCTGGGGCTGCCCCAGCAGTGGCAGACAGCTAGGGCAGAGCACTGAGGTGCTGGGAGTCCCCTACACGGAGGACTGGGACTTCTGCACCCTGCCAGGGCTGGCAGAGATGACCACAGGTCAAGGTGCAAGGGGCTGGTTACCAAAATCCCAGCTGTGCTGCTCCCCACCCCTGCTCTCCCCTCCTGGGCTGGGCATCAGCTCACAGGCACAGGGCAAGGCTGGCCGGAGCTCACGTGGGGAAGGGAGGGCGCAATCACACCTTGAGCACCAGCAGTTTTTCCACACAGGAGATAAAATTTCCTTGTGTAATTGTGCCTGGGAACTCTGCAGAGCAGCAAATGCAAGGCAGGCAGAGCCTGTCCTAAAGAGGGGTCCCCAGGGGGACCTAAAGCGATGACGTTATGGGGACAGGGGGTGTTGCGCTCGAGGAACAGGTTTACATCTCCTGTGCTCTGGAAACGCCAAAGAGCTGAGGGTTTGATGCTCTAAAAGGGCTCATTTTCCCAGAGCTGTAACCTGCTTTAAGCCCAACCAGCTGGAGGGAGGCCCCGAGCCCCCTGAATGTGAAGGATCCTTCAAATCTCTTTTAAAGCACTTCACATTGCCTCTGCCTGACCGCGAACGTCAGTGGAGCTCGCTCACACTTCCCCTGGGCTACCAGGGAAGGGGAACCAGCAAGGCGTTAAAATAAAACAAAGCGCCCAAATCAGCTGGAAAGGAAGAGGAAACTGATAAGAAATGTGGAGCAATCAGGGTCACACAGATAAAGCTGCGAGTGGCAAAGCTGGGAGTAAAGAGGAATTTCTCAGGTCTCTCTATGGGTGGAAATTCCCAGTGCATGGGGAGCACTTCCAATGTGGAAGGTGTTCTACAGGAAGCCTGTGTAACACCAAAAATCTGTGAGAGAGGCAATTATGGCCCAGAAAACATGAGTGATGGCTCCATGAGCCTTACCCAGCACAGGCAGGGCAAGGATCAGGCACAGGGTCTGCCAGCACACATGGCTCTCACTGCACTTCTGCATCACTGATGCTGGCTGAGAAACACACTGGTGCTGGTAGTGATGCCCTTAGGGACAAATGGGTGCCCGGGTCTGTGGAGTCCTAACCAGAAACTCACTGGCAGCATTGCCCCTGAACCGTGCCGAAGAAAGGGAATGGCATGAGGCAGCCATGCATGGGGGCAGCGGGGCTTCTACCCACCAGGATGTGGCTGCAGTGGGAGGAGAGGACAGGAGCATGTGGGAGGGGGACTCAGAGGGGGACAAGGGGTGGGGCAGTTCTGTGCACCCCAGTGTGCAGGCATGAAGCCCCATGGCAAGGGGATGAGAGGGGGTGAAATACTTGGGGGAGACCCCAAGTCAGTGCTGGTGATGGGAGAGGAGATCCAGGCTGCATGGGAAGAGATAGCAGAAACTCTGCTCCAGCACAGTGGTAACAGCAGGAGGACAGAATGGGACCCAGGGGGCTGGGAGCACCATGCTGTGTGCCCCTGAGCATTGTCCTTGCGTGGCTGTGCAGAGACCAGCCCTGAGCCCCTCCTGAGCGACTGATCTGGGAATGGCCCCACGAGCGATGGCCAGCCCATCATTGCTGTATCATCTCCTTGTTTCTCCTGTGGGAAAAGCACCCCAGGAGCTTGGGAGCATGGCCTCAGCTTTGCAGGCTCCTCCGATCCCTCTCTTAATGCTCACCCACCTGCCTGGCTTAGCCAGCTCCTCATTCTCAGGCAGCAAGGGGACGATGCTCTGGTCAGAGGTGAGAGCTGATGGCTGGGGATCAGCTTCTGGAGAGGGTGTCCGCAGCCTCGTGTGCCGTGCTGTGGCCACGGGTCGGATGCCGGCCCAGGAAGCTCTCCTGAGGGAACCATTCCCATCCCCTGCTACCACAGGCAACCGCTCGGGTAATCCTCCTCATAAATTTTTCAAGCTCCATCTTGAAGCCCGTCGGGCTATTTGCAGAGCTGGCTGGGTGCCAGGGTCTCTAGTTCACCAGAAATGTCGTGTTTGTTTGTTTTTTTAATCTGGGCCAAGGCCAAACTGGATCCCAACCAGCATTTTTTGGAAGTTTCCGGTGAGCCGCAAGCTTCCCAGCCCCACAGCTGCTCGGTGAATCGCTGTGCCTGCCGGCTCCACGGTTCGCACCAGCGATGAACATGGTGGCACCTCGACCTCTGTGGCACCGAGAGCCTCCGAGCATCTCCCAGGGTGGTGGTGGCCCTGGGACATGTCCCCAGGGTGACCCTGCCAGGCACCCCCTGGGCATCCAGGGGCTCTCCTGTGACTGCCACCCCCATGGCATGGGGACATCTGGGGCCATGCGGAAGCCACGCGATTTCTGGCATGGCTGCTGGGCTGAGGGCTGCTGCCCGGCTGGGTTCTTCAGCCCAGGAGAGGCGGCTGGAGGATCGCCTTTTGCAGGGTCAGGATCGCTGCTCTCACTCGCAGCGTAACGGTGTTCACGGCCAGCTGATAGCCATCTGCTTCTCTGCCAGCACTGTCCTCTAGCCTAAATAGCTCTTCTCCCTCCTGCTGTTTACTCCCAGATGTATTTATAGATCAACTCTCTCCCAGCCTTCATTTTCCTAGACTAAACAAGCCAAGTGCTTCAGGCTCCTCTTAAAGCCAGGCTCCTTCCACACGCTGTCCCACCTCTTCCCAAGCCGAGCCCTTCATCTCCGCGGGGCAGGGCACTGGCAGCATCCTTTTGATGGCATGGGTACAAGCTGGTCCCTGCTGCATGCACCCTGCCAGCCATGCCTGTCCCCTCTGAGGCTACGGTGGTGGATCCTGATTGCCCTTCTCTTTCAGTTTCAGTATTCATTGGCACCTTTGGGGTGCTGTGCAGACCCTAGACCTTACCCTAATGCTTCTCCCAGCCCAGCTTTTCCAGAAAGAAGGTCATGCTGCTCCTTGTCTGTGTCTTTGATGCTTTCCCATCTTGGCCCTACAGCAAGAGTTGTTAGCAGGGCCATAGACCCAGGGCCAGGCCCTGCGGCATCGCCATAGCACCTGCCCTGGAGCCATATCTCATTTTCCATCACACCCTCCTGCTGCCCGCCCCTTGCTCAGTTCCTCCTGATTTGACCACCCAACCTCTTTCCCCATTTCCTCACCTTTCCACCCTATTTCCCCGCATCTGTTTCTCATGTGCTTTGACAAAGGAATGGTGGGTGGGCAAACCCTGACAGCATCTCCAGTCAGATGCAACAAGCGTGAGCGTGAGCAGCCTCCTGCATCCCAGAGGTTCACAGGAAGAGTGGGCAGCTCCCTGTCTGCGAGTTGGGCTGATCAGAGAGGTTTATCTCCCAGTTACTGAGGAGAAGAGATTCCTGGTACCCACTGGCAGATGCTGGCTGGAAGGAACGTGGTGCCTCTGGTCCAAGCTCCCCTTTGTAGCAGTCCAGGTCCTGGAGCACAGGCCCCACTAAGGGAGGAGAGGTAGGGAGAAGGGCTAGGTTAGCGTGGTGCAGCGGAGCTGAAGGGCCCTCAGGGCTTGGGCAGTACATTTATCAGCTGCTCCAGACTAGCACAGAGCCCTGAATTGGCACCATGTGTATTTAAAAGTAAGGTGCTCCTAATGTAACCACAGACTTGGAAGCTCAGCTGAGGGCTCCTGAAGGCTCAGGGCATTGCATGCTGCAGCATCACCATGCTAACAGGGATGCCACAAGGCAAAGATCTCTGCAAACAGCCCAGGTACACGGACAGCTGCCCCAGAGCATTTGTGGGGCACACGTGCTGCAGCTGCTCAGGAGTGTACCCAAGGCTCTCCCTGCCGCCACAGAACAACTCCTGCTCTCCAAAAGCCAGAGCTGATTGCTGAATGTAAAATGCTCCTGCCCAGAATGGGTGGTGCTGGGGTGGACCTCGCAATGGCAGCAGGAATAAGGCTGCTTTCTGGCCTGAGACTGCAGCGGGCACAGGCACGCACAGTCTGACAGCAAGTGGAACACTGTCCCAGTGAGCAATGCTGCTTTCTAGGTCTCAAGAAGAGCCAGTTTCCTAAATCTGAGAACAATTATGAGTGAAATTGTCTTGGAGGAAAATTTTAAACAGAACAGAATAGGAACGATGGCTGGGAACCATCCAGAAATACTTTCTGAAGAGCCCAAGTGTTGGCTGAGGGCAGCAGCATGGACCTCAAAGGACAGCGAGACCCACCAGGACCCGCCAGGCTGGCACATGTCCCTCTGCCCCAGCTGGAGACCCCACCATCTTTCCTAGGACAGCACCCATCCACATCTGCTTTCTAGGGAAATCCAGCAGCCTCCCATCAGGTCTTTCCCTGAGGGGCTCAGCAAAACTCTTGGCTTGCCCCCTCCCAGAGCACGCAGCCGCGTGGGAACCATACAAGAGCGCGTCCACCGCTGAGCTTGGCTCAGCCCTGCCTTGTGCCCTCCAGCCTGGGCAAAGCCCTGCTCTTCGTTACAAGGAACAACCACAGTAGGGGAGATTTTTCTCTTGTGTTTTTGCCATCCTTTCTCTTTGGCCATGATTTGCCTTTGATCCCCCTTTGCAGATTCTCCATTTCCTGGCAACTTGTGCCCCATAGGCAGCTCGAGCGGCAATGGGACAGGGTGAGCCAGTTGGTGGGGATGTGGAGGCTGCCAGCAGAGCTTATCTGTCCCTGGAAGTATCTTGGCAGCCACCTGATGCCAAACTTGCTTGTGAACAACCCAGCCTACCACCACTGGCTGGTCCTGGACCCTTGGTGAGATGGGCATGCAGGTGCAACATTACCTACTGGAAGTGGGTTAATCTGTGAGCTGGACACTCAAACACAGCAAACAGAGGTCCTGTGCTGAAAGGGAAAAGAAAAAAAAAATGTAGCTCTCAGCACCATGTCCTGGAAGAGAAATGAGCAAAGACACCACCCCTGTGTGCAATGTAAGGAGCCAGCCCACCGAGACCGAGCCATGGGTCACCAACCATGCGAGCAGCACCTGGGTACCATCACGGAGAGGCTGCGGTGGGCACTGGTGGAGGTGGCGCCACTTCACACTTCGTTTCTACCCCTGCTCCCCATGTAAGCCAGCTCTGGGTGGCCTGGAGCAGAAGGGACACAGTGGAGGCAGCAGCAGCATTGCATGGGTGGCAGCTGGCTGCAGGGTGTGGTGGTAGGGACAGGGTCTGCATCAGGCAGAGCCTGCATGAGCTTCAATGGGGAAAAGCACTGACTTGCTTTCCTGAATTCATTTGTTTGTTAAAGGATACAACACCTTTATCAGTTCAATATAAGCTCTTTGCTCATAAATTGAATTCATTTTTATTAAGGTATTAAATTAAAGAAGAAGATGAGGAGAGTTCAGACCCCCAAAGAAATGCTGTCAGACTTTGATTTCTCCCAAAGCAGAATCTGCTTGTTTCAGGCTGTCCCCAAACAACTGATCAGAGGCTGCAGAGCTGCCAGCACGAGGACAACCCAGATTCTACCATTCTCTGTGGCATCTGCCTCATCCTCACATCCAGTTCCTCTGCCAGCCACTGCTGCACGCCCTTGGTTTGGATACACCAAGACCCTGCTGTGGGAAGAGGGAGCTGAAGGGGTAGAAAAGCATGGCTACAGCAGAGAAGGCAGAGGCTCTGGAGCATCCTCTTTTTACCTTTTCGTTGGGACGGCAGGGCTCACACCCCCGTCTTGAAATCTCCTTCCACAGGAGCTGGACCATCCATTGCGCAGCTGCAGCATTTGCTGCCCATATGTGTGCCTCCGGGGCTTGTCCTTCCCTCTGGAACCATGAATCAAACAATCGCAGGGGAGGGAGAGACACCAGAACATATGTAAACATGAGGAAAGTCTGCAAGGATCTGTCTCTCGGCCGGCTTCTCTACAGGGATGTGATTTATTTTGGGTACCTAAATGCAGGTTGACATTCTGATGACACAAGGTTAATCCTGGCTGGAGGCGTGTTGTGCTGCCGCCAAGCATTGCTGGCATCTCAGCAGGCTGATGCAGTTGTGCCAATATCCAGCTAGCCCAAGGCAGTACAGGGAAGGCTGAGTGTTTGATCTAAGCCCTTCCCAATACCTCCCTCGGCACGCCGTGCTTCAAACCCTCATACTTGGTTGGAAAGCAAAACTCTGATCCTCCATGGTGAGTGCCAGGCATTGTATAGCTGTTCCCCTCCACTCTTGGCTAGACCCAGGGTCTGAGCTCTCTGCAGCGACAGGCTGTGCACTAAAACAAGTCAGAAAACAAATTTGAAAACCACTGTGGTGGTTTTCCTGATCTTCTCAAACATCTTCTTGTTACTTGCAGCTTGGAAGTTTCCAGCCAGGAATGTACACCCACTTTTCTTTTCTCCCCCTTCACTGCTCGTGGCCATAAAATTCAAGAGTGTCTAGGCTCTGTATTCATTGCACTTTTCCATTTCCACCCGCAGCTTTTCCAAACCTCTTCACCTCTGGAAGGGCTACAGAAGCAGCAAAATGAAAACTGAAACCCAAGAACACACCACGGCGCAGTTGTGCCAGCTGTGAGGACGTTCGAAGTGTCAGTGGGACAGAGGAAAAAGCTCCTTTAAAGTTGTTTAGAGAGAAGCAGATACTCTTCCCAGTGAGAATCAGCTGCATGGCTCTGACTCGCTGCCAGATAAAGCCCCACAGCACTGATCCCCCTGTGCCCTTGAGGTGGCAGGAGTCATGGTGCACCACGTTGGTGCCACCTAGCCACTGGATTCTGGAGGATGGAGGGGTGGCTGCTGACCCCATCCCAGGGTGCAAATTCCCAGCTGTATGCAGCCAGACGGGACCACAAGATCACAGAACAGATGAGGCAGGGACTTCCCGGTCCATCTGCTCCCACCCCTGCTCAAGCAGGGCCATCTAGCACGGGCGGGATGTCCTGCAGCAGGGAGGTCGCCCTCCACTGCGGCTGGCACAGCACCACCAGGGCTGCTGCAAGAGGGACCAATGCTGGCTGCTGCAGGGGAGTTGCATGGGGATGGAGAAGATCCAGCCCAGGCTAGAACTGGGGTGCTCTCCCAGAGCTGGGGAGACCTGGTGGGGCTTGGGTGTGCCTGGAGGGCTGCCACAGGAGCCCTCTGCAACCCATCTCAGCACTGCCATAGGCCAGAGAAGATTTGTGGGACGTCGGAGAGGGAACAGGACTTCTGTGCTGCACTTACAGGCTGAATGTGGTCGAGCCAGGGCGTGAGAGCCACAGGAACCTCATGGCATGTGTCACAGATGGACTTGTCCCAGGTTAAACATGCGCCATATGGGCTTGCATCAGCACTGAGGGCTTTTCAAAGAGCGTCCCATTCGCAGTAACCAGCCTGGAGGCTGATGTTATCCAGATGATACTGTTGTCTTTGGAAAGGCTCCTAAACACTTGAAAAACACCTTCAGCCATACTCCAACACAGCAGAGCAGGACTGAGATTAGAAATTGCACTTGACAGTGTTCAATCTGTGCAGTGGGAATAAAACCAGATCTTGTTCACGTCTCCGCAATTACACACCTCCCCTCCATAGAAGTGTTTTTTCTTTCATCTTACATCACAGGTATGCACACAGTATCCCTGCCTAAGCTTCAGCCATAGGGCCCCTGAGAGCATTTCAATGCAATCGCAAACTATTCTGGACAGATGTTGCACAAACTTGTTTCAAAACTGTGGTGGTCTTGATATGGCTAGCCCAGAATTTAATGCTGTTGGACTCCGGGTGTCCCACTGAGACAGCATGCAGATGTTTCAGACTAAGGATTTTCAGTTATACTGCCCCAAGTCCATGCAGGCTGTGCTGATAAAGCCAGGCACATGTGTCAGCAAAGTAACAGAAAACACTTCACAGCAAAACTGGCTGAGTTATATATCACCTACAGAAGGGTGCAGAGGTTATCTTTGGGATCATCCACCTGACGTACAGACACAAGACAAGCTTCTGAGGAGATCACTAGCCACCAAAGTCCTGAACCACCCAAAATGCAACTGGCTAAGGATCAGCATGGTTATTTCTTGTTCACAGTCCATATCTCTCGAGAATATTACAGAACCACTACTCTCCCCAACCTTGCTTTTTCAGGATTCCCATTGAGTTGTCACTAAATATCATGGCACTTAGAGCTGTCTGCCAAGAGCCCCTGATCCTGAAGTGACATTGCCTCTAAGGAGACAGCCAACAGAGAGAGCCTCAAAGCTCTGAACACCTTGTTCAGCTCCACCACTGTCTTCAGCCATGGCCTTAAGTTTTTTCAGCAAGACCGATGTGCTCATGATATTTGGACTCTGAAACTCCTCTAGTGGACAGAAGCCTCCAGCATGGGTGACCTTCACACTGATCTTCAAGCTGGACTTTGCAAGATTTTACTAATCTGTGAGTGAGAGCACAGAAGTACCCCTCCAGATCCTGCTGGTATCCAGATGTGCTTTCCAGAAGAGGCTGAAGATTCTCACTTGCATCTGTCCCTTCCCAGAAAGATGCCCCTGATGCTGCAGACCTCCTAGGATGGATGGTCCATGCACAAGGTCCCTCTGCCACAGTAACCATGCTGAGACAGACACATGGAGCCGTGTGGCTGCCTCTGGTTGGATGGGAAGAGCAAAGAGGCTGGGACAGAGCCACGGCAGTGCCAGGAGGGAGAGAGGAGCCATCCCGAGGGGATGAAGCTTTTGAGATATGCAGAGCAAGTTGGAGGGTGTTGATTGATGTAGGGAGCATTGGAGGATGTCTGGTTCTCTGACTGAGACCAGAAATTAATGAGGAACAGAAAACCAAAGCTGGGAGAGATGGATAGGGAATCCTGGCTTATGCTTACAAAAACAACCTGATTTTGCCAGCCTGGAGAACACATCTGGTCTGCACTGCCAGACATTTGTAAAACATGACCCTGTTTTACCACGACAACAGAGCACAAACCTAAGTGCACTGCCCTGTTCTTGGCCAGAGCTGCTCTGCTTGCAGGAAACAGAGACACTTCTCAAGGCTGAACAATGGAAAGATAAAAGAGGAGGTGGGGTGTGTGTGGAACAAATGAGGACTCCTTGGAGAGAGATAAATCTGGATTCATTGTGGGCACCATCAGGCGATAGTACATGTAGGGACTGGAAGCCCTTTGGTCACCGATGAACTGCCCTAAGCCAGATCCTGGTGTGCAAGTTTTGTTAAGCTGCAGAAAGGAGCTCTTTGGAAAAAAAAACATCACGTGGAGCCCAACCACATCCAGGTGTGAAGGGGGGAGGGGCTGGATCTGCTCTGGGGAACACTGGGCTGTGTGGGACTGCCCCGGCCTTCAGGTGGGTACAGCTGGGCTCTGCGAGTCCTCTCCTCAGGGTGTTCTTCAGGAGAAGAGGGCTGTAGGAGCTAAGAAATAACCCATAATAATAATTTTAGAAAACAACATTGTCCTTTCAGACAGACAGCTAAAAATGCCCCACTGGCACTCCAGCAGGTCCAGCAGAGGAACCGACTGGCAGGAGAGAGGCACTGCAGAGCAAAGCACTGCAGGATGGGTCTGTCCGAGATGGAAAGAGAAGCAGCCCTTCACGATTAAATTTGGTGTGAAAATGGCATGATCTCCTGCAGCTGGCAGGGGAGAGGGTTTGGAGCAAGTGGCAGGGGTGAGATGTTTTCCTGTAGGATGTTTCATCTGGATCCTCACCGGTTCCCCTGGATGGAGCCCAAGCCTTCCTGCATGTGCGCTTCTCGTGCCTTATCGGGGAGGTACTTTCCAGGGCTCCCTGGGGCTATGCTGTTCATCCAAAGTATTTCTCAAGAAGATACTGCAAATATTTGAGATACTGAAGGCACTGGAGTTCACAGGGATTGTATTATACTAGAAAAAAAATGGCAGAAGAGCAGAACCAGAGTCCTGAAAAGGTCTGGGAGGGACTTATATAGGAAATAGGAAAATGCTGCAGGTTTAATAAATAACCTATGAGAAAAAGTCACTGAATGCAGGCTAAGCCCAGACACATGGAGCAGCTACAGGCAGCAGTTTACCCAGAAACCTCAGGCTGCCTTTTCTCGGAAGCAGGATGAGACCTGAGCAGGACAGGCATGCACAGGGACATGCATTGCTCTGGCCTGGGTTCACTGTGGATGTAGAATAAAGCATCAAATAATGTGAGACGTCAAATGTTAGAAGCTGTCAAACAAAACAAATGAGGATAGCAATTCCAGAAATTAGAGCCACAATCCAGTGCTGGCATAAATTCATTTGTATAATTAATGACACACTAGTTCTCAATTATCATTACTGCAATCCAGAAATAGTATTATTAGAGACTACAACGCCCAGACATGTAATGGCACACATAAAAGCTGTACTTGCTAGACATGACATACCTACTGTGCTGGCGACAAATAATGAACCGTAATTCCCTGCTAGGAGTTCAAGTTTCTGTAGAGATCAGGCTAATGATCCTCAGCCTAATGAGGTCATGGAAAACACTGTCAAATGGTTGAGTGAAGGCTTGACATACCTTCGGATACCTGAGCCGTCCCATCCGGATCCCATTCACTGTTGCTAAATTCCTGGAGAGCTGCCTTGAAACTGCAGCCCTCATCCACAGAGGCTGAGGAACAGATGATCTAGTTACAAGCCACCATGGCTGTAACCTGCAGAGCCTTGCAAACACCACAGCAACAGCCAGCAGAAGGCATGCTGTGGTAGGAGACATCTGCAGCCCCCGCGCTCAGGAAGCACTGGGGAAGGACATGCAGAGAGGGCTCCCCGTGACACCTGGGGGATGTGGGCTGGCAGCAGCAGGTCTGTGGTCCTCAGGGGCTGAGCAGCCCCGCATTTTGTGCTGCACCCCAGGAAAAGGACAGTCAGCAGGCACCAGCTCCTGCAACATCCTGGCTCCAAGGACACATCGCCTGTTGGAAGTGGTCCTGGTGGCACAGTGGATCTCCATCCTAACCCCTCCCAGCTTGTTCCTTCTAACACTTGTTAGCTGTGGCTAGATTAAAGACTTCTCTAAGAATCAGTGCAGGCAATTGTTACTGAGCACATCCCTGCCCCTCTGCAGAGCCCAGGGAATGATCTGCCTTCTCCATCCCCTGGGACTGCCTGCACCCCTGGCTCCCCAGGGAAGGACCTGAGTGGTGACCCCTCGCCACCAGAGGAGACCTCCCTCTGAAGTATGGTGTTCACGGAGCGTGGGGTATGCTGTAAGAAGGCAGAGAAGCAAAATTTAGCCCTTAAACAGGCTAACAGTTTTCCTCCAAAAATCCTCAAAACAGTTTTCCTCCAAAAGATACTTTCCATAGGTTGAGCCAGCAAAGCAGGATTCATGGGCCAATTCTGCTCCAAAGGGGAGTGAAGTAGCTACAGTGAGTGACCAGGAGCAGGACAGATTTGCTGGGGAGAGGGGCTAGCAGAGGCAGGCAAGTTGTCCTGGGAAGCTTGCTGCTGGAGGTTCATGGTGCTGGGGAGCTGAATGGGAGCTTTTATTTACACACCAATACCGGCACTGGGCTGAGCATCCCCTTGATGGGCTCAGGCAACCACAAATCAACCTGGTGCACCCTTCACCTCAGCCTGCCACCACAATACAATTGTCCTCACCCATGAGGTGCCTCCAAGTCCCCATGCCCTCCCCTCCCGCATCATGCCCCAGCACCCCATGGGACCACAGGATGGCGGCTGCAGGGATCTGGTGAGGATGCACTGGTGCTGCAAGGGCCTGGAGTGCTGCTGTGCTGCCCTGGCTCTGGCTCCAGCCACCCTGCTGAGCTCGAGGTGTTGTGAAATGGCACTGTACATGTCAAGGAGTTGGAGCCAGCTGCCTTTCCTGGCTGCAGCAGCCTCCACACACCAAGCAGAGGTGGTTCATTTGCTGGGGTGGCAATAGGGAAGGAAGGGGGGAGTCCTCCCTTTTTGAGGATGGAGACCCACAGCTCGTCAGTGTCTCCCTGGTCTCTGGGTGATGCTGGAGGGGAGGAACCATGGTGACCAGGGCTGGGGAGCACATCCAGACCTGATGTCCCCCATCCCAAAGGGCTGTTGTCACCTGGGCTGTGTGGCAGAGGAGGTGCTCGTCACGGGGACTGGACAAGACAAGTCAGGACCCCGGGTCTGAGGAGGCTCCCCATGCACACCCCTGTCCTTGTGTGGCTCCAGCTGTGCTGAGCAGTGCCAGCCTCATTGCTGAGATGACAGGGTTTAAGCCCTCATTACACGTGCTTCTTTGAGTTCAATGGCTAGTGACAGATCCCTCTGGAGATAGTTAAATAATCTCTGCTAATGGATTCCTGGTGTCCAGTTCCTCCGCCAAGCCCAGACCAACTGCCTGGGCATTTGTGTACCCTTTGTCACTGAGACCTGCCGTGTGTCCCCTCCACATGCCTCCTCTTCCCAGCCCTGGAAGGAGGGGACATGCCTGGGAGCATCCCACTTCTGTGCAGGGGGCTCTGGATTAGCCACGGAACCATCCCTACAGAGCCCATCACCAGTGGGATGTGGGTGACAGCCCCATGCCTGCGTGATGGTCCTGAACACCCAGGTGGGTGCTGGTGGAGTGTGCAGAGATGGGACCAAGCGGGGCAGGCAGCCCTGCTGCAAGTGTGCAGGGTTTGGGAGGAGCTCCCAAGGACCTTGAGTCCTGCAAAGGAAAAGACCTCCCCAGTGGCAGGAGGGAGGGAGCAGGAGGCAAGCTTTGGAGCAGAAAGCTGTGAAGGACATAATGGGGTAAATGTAAGGTCTGACTTTAAACGGAAAGGTGTGGGTTTAAAGCTTTTCTGCTAGCAGGTGGCAGAGCCTCCACACAGAAACTGCTCCATGGTGATGCAGCAAAATCCACGTGGGAGAGAGATGGAAAGGGAGGGAGGATTTGGAGGCACACAAGCAGAGCAGTACAGAAAGCACAACACAACGAGCAGAGCCCAGTGTGGTGGAGCCTGACCCACACTGTGCTGCCTGGCACAGCAGTGAACCCCATGGTCTGCGGGGGAACCTGTGGCCTGGACCTGGGGGAGCCCAAAGGGCTCCTGCAAGCAGGAATTTTTTGGGAGCTTTGTGCCCCTCTCAGCTGTCACTGCAGGGTTAACTGCCCAGCACTGCTCAGAGCCGTGGCAAGGGTTGATCCCTTGATTTTCCATTATCCAGCAGGCCCGCTGTCACGCCGGAGCTATTTATGAGGATCTTCCCAAACCAGCTCTTGCGTGCTCCTGCCGTAAATCACCAGAGATGATATCTGAGCATCATCACCATGCGTGAGATTGCACTTCTGCCAAGTCCCAGCTGCAAGGAAGAGGTTCCCTCCCTCCGCATGCGCAAGCATCCCTCGCCGCAGCCGGGGAGCAGCAGCCCCAGCGCAGGCGGATGGGGTGGTGGAGCTGTCAGCCAGGCCCCCAGGGGCAGCATCCCCTCTGAGGTGGCCTCAGGAGCTTGCTGACCTCTGCTGAAGGAGCTCTCCATGGTCTCAGGTGTGGACCCTGACCACCCCTGCCCTGCACATGCACAGCTGAGTACAGCAATGCTGCTGGCCACAAGTGGGCAAGCTGCATGTCCTGCCCTTCCCCAGCCGAGGACTATAAGCAAGTGGTGTTGCTTCAGGAATATCTCTGAAGCCCCCAGGAGTGCTCTAGTAGCCTCCAAAGCTCCTAAGGATGGCCTGGCCTCACCTCAGCAAACACCAGGCCTTCCCATTTCACCTTTCCCCATTCCACATCGTCCCTTCCCCAGGCCAGTGGTGCCTCCTCCTCCTTTCCGCCTGTATGTCTCACCAGGCCCAACTCAAGACCATGGCCACCTGGTGATGATCGCTGCTGGGCGTGGGTGAGCATCTCCAGGTGACCACACATGAGCACTGTGGCCAAAATACAAGGGCACCACGGCTTCCTCACCGCACAGTGACAGGTACTCACAGAGTGAGCTGCAGACCCAGGCACAGCCCCATGCCAAGGCCATCAGTCCTCTCACTGGAGTCTTTCCCAGTGTCCTGGTTCTCCTGGGTCATACTCTCAACAGGGCTGTCCCTGCTCTTCCACAGGCAGGCAGTCTCTGCATCACTCCGCTGTCCTCATCTACAGCTTTTCAGAGGAGAATTCATCCACCACCAGCTTCCTACACCACTTTTGCTACGACTTCTGGTACAAGAAATTGCTCAGGATGGGTCAATGCCTGACCTGCCTGCCCATACTTGTGCCTCCTGAGTGTCAGCTCAGCCCCGCAGAGCCCCCAGCCCAACCCAGGCATGCCGGGAACCAGGGGCTGGGCTGCCCCAGATGCTGGCCCTGGCCCCTGCCCTACACAGAGCTCTGGGGCAGAGTTTCCATGCTCTGCCTGCCCTGCTGGCTTCACCAGGCTGGAAATCCCAACCAGTGCTGCAAAGTGCGTAAAGCTCTTTCCTGCCTAGCTCCACTTGGAGTTCAGCCCTCCCATCTCCTAGGCCTTCATCCAGCAAAGCACTTAAGTGCACACTCCTCCCTAAGTGAAATCAATGGGGCCACTCATGCACTTGACTCTGAGGCAGGGTTCACCAGGCCCATGGGCTGATGTATTTCCATGCCAGACTCCAAGTCCTGCTCCTTGGCTAGACAACCCTCAAAGCCCTGATTTTTTAATTTTTTAATTTTTTATTTTTTATTTTATCGGTGAGACCAATGAAGACAGGGAAGGTGCTGAGTACTGAGAAGCTTGCTGCATCTTCCTGTGTTTGTTCCTGGTCTGGCCACATACAATACCCTCCTCTAGGGGGGTCTCCCCCAGCCACAGCACAAGGCAAGCGAGCCAACCTGCTTACAGGACTACTTTTCGCCTGGTTTCTATCTTCTCCCAGTGGCTGAGCTCTCCAAGTCTCGCAGTTCCCCTCCATCTCCCCATCACAGAGCGCCTTGCCCGATCACGCCTCTGGGCAAAAGCTCAGCTTGTCCCCAGAGCTTCTCCCTCCCTGCCTCAGCTGCCATTTGGACACGGGATGTTGTGCCCCAGCAGCATGTTTTTCGCACATGTGTCGTTATTCCCCTAGAAGCCAGTGAAAGAGGAATGCCAAGAGGCTGTAGTCACAGCATCACTGAAGCCCATAAATATCAGGCTTGCCCCATTTACCGAGCAACGCAGACAAGAAAGGAGCTGTTACTCACTCCAGCCCCATTTATCCTGCAGACACTCAGATTGTGGAACATGCTCCTGCTTCCCGCCAGATGTTTAGAGGTCTGCTTCGTTCATTGTTTACTTCTTGAGCCGACGAGTCCTCAGGCACCAGTCTCTGGACGCATGTCTTTGTGCTCGGCACAGCTTCGCGAAACCCTTGAGTCAATACTTTCAGATGAGCTTGTTTGGAAAGTGTTAGGAAAACAAGGGAAAAATACTGTGGAAGAGATGCGATCCTTCGCCAGCAGCCCAGCAGTGAACTCACCAGGCACAGCACACGGGGCTGGTGGCTGTGTGTGCACTGCGCTCTGAGCGCTGGCCTGCCACGGTGATGCGGCGAGGTTCTGCTCTCTGCAGCACCCCAAAGGAAGGGATGCCATGGGCTGGGAAGCATCGCCCTGTCCCCAGCAGGGACCCACTCCTCACCGCTGCCTATGGGGACGGAGCTTCCAGCGAGCCTCAACACAGCTGCAGCAAATGCAAGAGCCTCTGTTCTTCCTAATGGCGATGGAGATGTTCCGAATTAAAGGAGTTAGCATGAAATTAGCCCTAAGCGGTTCAGCCTGTTGGCGAGGACAGACCTTGGGGTTGGGCAGCAGCAGCCCTTCCTCCCACGCTCATCCTGCTCCATTCATCCAGCCGCTGCCTCGTGGGAAGGCGGCGGGTCTGGTGCTCAGAGCTGTGCACCCCCAGCTGCGTGGCAGGCAGGCTCAGCGCTCCTACTGTGGCAGATTAGGGACATCTGTGCACCAGGAGCCACAGAAACTGTGGTGGGGGACTTCTGCTTTCCAAGAAGCCCAAAGTAGCCTTATTCTTTCTGCAAATCCTCTCCTGCTCTTGCCATGAAGCCTACAGGGGAAGTCCAGGAGGTCCACAGCTCTCCATGCACCAGCAGCCACATCAGTAAGCCACATGGGAACAGCTGGGGGTGGGGAGCAGGGTCATCACCTCTGGGCCAGTGATGGTGAACCGATGGGTGGTGGGTGGATGCAACAGGAGACCCGAGCCTACCTGTGGGGAGGAGAGACCCCCCCTCCCTGGGGAGCAAAACACATGGATGAGGGACATGCAGGGCCAAGGCTGCATCGCACGCAAGCCACAAGTGTGAAATTTTCCAACCTGCATCACCACTGCTTCCAAACCACAGGGAACATGAATCATCCCACAGATTAGCTCCCTGAAGGCTCTCAAGGGCAGCAGCTTGCAGAGGCCCATGTTGGCCAGCTCTCTCCACTCCTAATGCAAAACCTTCTGGCGTGCCGCGGCTCTGTAGCACAAACCCTTGTGGGGGGGCTATGGCTCAGGCAAGCCCCCCAGGAACGCTGCATCTGTCCTCTTTAACCGGCCCTGGTCCTCACCTGCAGGTACAACACCCCTCCTGCCAAAGCTGGGCTGGCACCAGGTGCCCACTGCAGAACAAGCTCTACCTGCCCTCCTGCAGCCTCGGGAAGTCAAAAGGGCATGGGTGGAGAAGCTCCATCTGCAGCTGAGTAGGGCTCAGAGCAGAGGTGGTGGGGAGAGCCTGGCTCTGCCAACACTGTCAAGAGGACTTGCGGCAGGCACAGGACTGCATTCTTGAAGATACAGCACTATTTGGATGTGCAGTAAGTATGGGACCCTGGGCATCTTTGAAGCCTGGGGTTGGATCAGCAGTACCCCTCTGTGCAGAGCCACCTGCAGCACAGGCCAGCAGGCCACCTTCCCCATCGTGACACGCACCAGGAGCCCATCTCTGAGCTGCTGGGATTCCCTGGAGTCACTCCAGGATGAGGCTGGTGTAGGTCAGAGGTGAAGGGAGAGCATCCCCATGCTGATGGGGTTGGGGCAGGCAACAAGAGGAGGAGCAAGAGGTTGGGTTGAACAGGGCCACGGTACCAACTGGAGAAAGCGGGATATCTCTGGAGGCTGATTTACAGCTCCTGAAAATGCAGACTCAGGAGTATAAAGGCAAAGAGCTGAGCCAACATGGGAGGAGTGCGTCCCGCAGCCGGCCTGAAACAGGGCTGCAAAATACATATGTACATGGGCTTCCCCACGAGCAGCGCCCAAAGCAGAAGTGGGCACTGGGTCCTGGATCCAGCTGGGACTCCCCAGGAGACACAGAACTGGGATGGAGCCACCTGGGCAGATGATGGTGATGGGGCAGGAGCGAGGGTCCCCCAGCCTGTGCGGGTGTCCCCGGCTGGCTGCAGGACGTGGCGGTGCGCAGCCCTGGCTGCACGCGGCGTCTGGCAGAGGCAGCGGGTGATTCATGTCCAGCCCTTCCCCAGCCTGGAAACATTCTTGGCATGTGGCAGCTCCCAGCCATCCCTCTGGTTAACCCTGGGTTAGCCCAGCCTGGCAGGAGACGGGACACGTGTGGCCCCATTCAGCTTCTCGTGGTCCAGTCCAGAGCCCTCAGCCCTGCGATGTCCCCCAGACCCCTGCTCCAAACCCCTCAGCTCTCTCCTGTCCATTCCTCAGCATCAGTAGGAGCAAGGCAGAGCTGGTATAGGTGAAAAAAAAAAAACAGGAGTTAGAGATTTTCCCACCTCTTGGTCATCCCAGTGAGCTGCAGGGACACATCGCTGGTTGCGTTGGGATCAGAGGCGTGTCCTGGAATGGGGCTTTAGGGTGAGCAAGGACCATCTCCTTGGACAAGGCATCTCATTTTGCCTGACTGCATCTAGAAAATACTATAGACAAGCAGCCAGGCTTGTCTGGGCTCCCAGCAGTGCATCGGGAGGGGACAGGGACTCTGCTGTGTACTGCCAGCAAGTCCCAGGGAGGCCAGCGGGAGCACAAGGCGGGTGCTCTGGATGCACAAGGCACCAGCACCCACAGCCTGGCCCTCCTGACCCCATGCTGGCGCTGGCCAGGAGAGGGCCATGTCCCTGGCGTGGTCTGTGGCGGGACCCAAGCCTGGCTGGACGCTGGTGGGTGACCTGCCCTGCCGGGGGTGGCCCCTGCACTCTGCCCCGGGAGCTGCTGACAGCCCGGTGAACTCAGCCCCACGAGGCGTTAGCTCATCTCCCTGCTGCTCGCGTGACTTGGCACATGCTGTTGCCTGTTTGGGATCCAAAGGGATGACCCCAACCCTGGGCTGGTCTTGCTCCACCCAGCATGGAGAGGCAGTGAGCAGTGCCCGGCACCCTGTGCTGCCTGCCATCCATGGGGATCCTGACCCGGGGGCTGTCCCCCCGGGTCCCCCGCAGACCAGTGTGCCTGCCACAGGGACAGGGACCGTGGTCCACAGCACGTGGCAGGGCTCAACCCAATGCCCAGGACACTGATCTCTGCAGGGATGGAGAGGTCAGCACAGGGACCAACACCTGCATGCAGGGTGGAGCAGGACCATGCCTGGTCACAGGTGCTATGGCTCCAGCAGGGCTGGACAGGGGCTCACAGACACCCAGGAGAAGTGGCCTCTGTCCCCTCCACTCCGTCTGTGCCAGGGTGGCCAGCGCAGGGCCCGGACGCAGTCACGGTAGAAGGGAGCAGCCAGAGCAGGAGGAATGTGCTGTTGCATGGGAGGGAGGAGATCACAGCAAAGGAATGTGCTGTGCCACGGCCAGGGCCGGGGGGAGCGCGAGAGGAACCAGAAGGCAAGAAAAATAAACTCCATCTCTCCCAGGCCTACAGGGCCCCGGTCCTTCTGGTCACAATTTTTTTCCTTTTCCCTCTTAAATAAAACATGATGTCAGCCATTGTTCTGGCTGCAGAAGGGCTGCCAAAAGCTCTGGCCCTTTCTCAAGCGTCCTCCAACCCCTGCTCGACTCCCCAGCGCAGGACAGGGGATGTGAGACCCGTAGGTTAGGGTCACCCCTTCTCCTGGTCCCTGCCAGACTCAGGGAGGCAAGGCATGGTCATGGGGTCATCACTCATGGGATCATCATCTGCTCCAGAAGCACCATCCCACCGCTGTGGATCTTTTGACTGCCAGTGTCCCCACCTGCCTCCTTCAACTTCTCAGGAAGTCAAGAGCCCCTCCAAAAGCTCACAGGCTGATGGTGAACCCTCAGCAGCGAGCTGGGAGCATTGCCCACCATAGGAAAGGTGCAGAAGCTTGTGCAGTCAGAGATGTCCCTCAGGAAACCGTGCACTGACACAGGACATGTCACCTCCCCATGTCCTGGCAGCGAGGGAGCAGCCACACCGTGGCCACCGAGGCTCTGCAGCAGACCAGCACCTGTCAGCAACTGCTTCCAGCTCCACGAGGAGATGCTGGCTATGCAGATGCAGCCCATAAAACCAGACAACCACAGGCAAAGAGCACCGCAGAGGCATCCCTCCAGCTGAGCTCGTTGGCCAGCTCCATGTGGAGGATGGGAAGGCAACGTCCAGCTCTGGAAATTGTGAGGGTGCCCCTGGTCCTGCCCCAACAACAGCTGGAGCCAGTGACCACCACGCTCAGGGCTTTGGAGAAACCTGGACCCTGGTGGGAGGGGGTGCTTCAGGCTGTCAGGGGGGCACTGCAGAAGCAGGACTTCAGACACGTTACCACGTGAAGACCCAGCACCACCAGGGAGGTTGAATGCCATTTGTGGGCATGGAAATAGGGCTGCTTGGGCAGGATGGAGGCAGTGGGAGCGATGCTGGGCTGCCTGGGGGAGAGCTGCACACACCGCACACACCGCACCAGCAGTGGGTGCCTGAAGGGAAATTATCTGAGCTGCAGACTGCTCAGTCTGTGGAGCTCCCCAAAGCTGAGATGGGATTTGATGTGGGTGGGTTTTATGTGGGTGGGAAATATGTCCCAAGGGATGATGTCCTCTCCACAGCTGGGACACTGGACCTCCATGGTGGGACACTGTCATGCCACCTCTGGACTGGGACAGGAACCACGTGCATGCAGGTGGAAGAGGCAGTCGATGATAGTGACAGCCAGGGAGAGCTGGCCTGGTTTAGGGGGCCAGAAGGTGGCTGTGGATAAAATCTGCCTGAGCACATGGCTGGTCTTGACACAGAGAGAAATTAATGTTAACTGGCCATGAAAGTGGGAAAGGAAGTCCACCATTCTCTGCTATCCTGGAGCTTTTCCTTGGGGAAAGCACCCAGGCAAGAGCATGTGGCACTGGCAAAGGCTGCTGAGGGGCATGGGGCTCAGGGCCTCTCCAGTCCTATGGTCCCATGAATGTGGAACTGTACTGGCTGTGATCAGAGGTGCACAGTGTGCCAAGGGCAAGCTGGTCCTGCCCAGTAGGAGCATTTTAAGTTGTATCTTGTGTCCATTGCTTCTTTTTTTATTCTCTTCTCCTCTGAGGTGAATTTGGCCTTTTTGTCTCTACATCTCCATCAGGACCAGCCTGACCTTGTGCGGTCACAGCATCATAGCCTCCCCACCTGAGGCTCACCGGGCTGCAGAAACTGAGCTCTGCTTTCCATTGCTCACACAGTCTGCACCAGTTCTCAGCCCAGCAGCCTCCTCCTACACCATCATCTCTGCGTATCCTAAACGAGGATGTGCCCTGCTCTACTGAGGTGTCAGGGTCTGGTGTGGTGGCATTAACACTCTTGTATCTGCCAGATCTTCTTCGGTATAATTTGGGACCACCTGTGCCTCTCCCAGAGGCACAGTGTTATCACCCTCCGGGCTCTCACTCCTACTTGGTTTCACACCCTCCTGGTGAAAACAGGAGAACATCCCATGAACAGTCAGTGCTCCCCCAGCATGGTGGGAACATGATTTATCTACAGCCCAGACACAAATCCCTTGCTTTTAGTCCAAACACTGCAGGCAAGAATTTGGTGTGAGCTCCAGCATCAGAGAACTGCAGGCATCAGGAAACTGTAGATCACCACACTTCAGCCTCTTCCTCCTCCAGGAATAAGCAACATCATTGCTCCGTGGTCAAAGCTCCTCTGTCAGGGCACAGCAGGGAGGAAACCTACAGCACTGTGCTAAGGTCCATCTACGAGACAAGTTACCTTGCACAAGGCCAGGGTCCATCCAGCAGACACAACAAGGACACAAACACACCAACATCATGTCCCAAACAAGGATGGAAGGATCACAAATGAGCCAAAATAGGGCTTCTGGGCCATGGTGAGGGGTGGGTATAGTGCCCGGATGGGACTGACTGGGGCAGCAAGGTCCATAAGTGTGCTCAGATTCTCAGTCACCACAAAGTGCCTGCTTGCCAAGGAGGATAAGCTCATGCCCCAGTAAGTTCCTGGGAGTCAGCTCCTGCCAGGCCTCCCAGGTTTAGGCTCGAGGTGATTTTGGCCCTGGTAGCAAGATTCACTGTGCAGCAAGGGGAGTGCAGTGCTGTGCATGCTGAAGCTCTGCCTTGTGCAAGCACCTCCCCATGTCTCGCCCCAGCTATGCCCCACGCTGCCCTACCCAACCCACAGCATGGGCAGGGGACACCCCTAGGGACCGCTCCTGCCACCATGTCCCTGCTGCTTCCCTCTGCCCATGCCCAGCACAGCCCTTCACCTGGCCTCCACGCGCAGAGGGGTGCTGGATGCCCTGTGCTGCTCTGCACGGGACCCGCACAGGGGAGCAGGGACATTGTGCTGTCACTGGGCTTGCAGCTGGCACCCAAGGGGAGCTCAGCCATGTCTTGGCCAGCACCACTGGGTTCCCAGTCCAGAGCCCAGGATGTATCCCAGCACATCAGTTCACTTGGGAACCATCCCCTCCAACCCAGGGCACAGGACATTTTGTGCTATCCCTCTGCTTGCTCGTGCATCCCTCGTGCAGAATGCTTACTCGTGCATTCTGGTGTGGTACAGTGTCACAGCGCGAGGGTGCAGGGCAGGGTGGCAGGGTGGTGACAGCCACATGGCACCAGCAGCCACGACTCTGCTCACATCCCAGTGCTCTTCCTCTGCCTGCATGACTGCAGGAAGCTACTCCCCAAGTGAAAAATGTGTGGGAAGCATGGGAATAGAGGGGAGCTGTTTCCAATTCTGGGCCTCTTAAAATGTGTCCTTCCTGGAATGAGGAGAAAAATATGGTCTCGATCCTGGAGATAAGGACAAGAGTCAACATGTGAAATGTCTGCAGGGATCTTGTCCCATTTGAGGACACAGAAGGGGAGTGAGGATGTTGCTAACATGACTTGCATTGATCAACCAGCAGCTCAGGTATAGCGATGGGTGCTCAGGGTGGCATCTACTCCTCTCCAGGGCTGCAGTGGAAAGGTGATGGTGTGGCAGCCTCAGATAAGTAGAGAATCTGAGCATAGAGGAAGGGACTGATGGTGTCCCCTGGGAGACTCCAGAGGGACTTACTTAGGGCCCACTGCAGCACTTGGACAAAGCAGGGCTGGAACGCACACCTGTGGAAAGAGCTCAGGCTGAGGTGCTGTGCAGACTGCTTTCCAGGAGTGTCCTTCAGCAGGGTGGGTACAGGACCTGTGGGCAGCTCCTTCCTTTGTTCATGTGGTTGCTTCCTCATGGTTTGGTCCCCAGTCCTGCTGCCCAGGCACACTCCACTCTCTGCAGGCAATGTCAGCTCACTCTCAGAGCCCATGTCCATAAATCAAATGAGTGCTGAGCAAAGCAAGCATGATGAATATCTTTCCTTCTTCCTCTAGGGGCTGAGTTTCAGAAACACTGCCTCTAGCCTGCAGGCTGGGGGAACTGAGAAACGAGCAGGCAGCACTGCTCTGGCCACCCTGGAGCCAGGGGTCCTGGTGCTCCTCTCACGCAGCCGCCTGTCACGCTGCAGAGGGAGCTGGCCGCTTCCATCCCGGCCTCACCCAGTGTGGAGACACTTCAGCAGGTTGTGGATGAGCCACCTGCAGTCCCAAATACTCCCGTCTTTGTTTTCTGTGTCTCTGGGTACGATCATAACTGAAGTCGTTCTCCAACCACAACACACCAGCCAGCTCCTCACACCTTGTGCTCTCAGCCTCTCATTATGCAGGTCTCTGAGTGCCAAATACTCTTGCTTCTTATCTCCTGCCCTCCTTTTGAAACAGAAGGACTGGAGTGCCCACAGCATCCAGAAACATGCATACTTTCTATGCTAAAGGGTGGCATCACCTCCTCTTTGTGGTCACTTCCATCCCACACACTAATGCGTTGCACATTCTGGATCTTGCAGTTTTGGGTGCGCTCCAATGTTAGTACAGGCACACCCCAAAGAGCAAAGAACAAGCACCCATTTATGAGTGCTGACCAGCACTAAAGCCATTGTCCATTTCACTGCTTGGCTCCAAAACTCCTCAGCAAGCTGTTCTGTGTGCCCTGAAAGTCTTGCCTATACCAGTGCCCCTCCCTGACACCCACTCCCTCTTCTGGGGCATGGCTCCACACATTAAGCAGCAGTCCTTCTCTGTCCATGGATTTGCCAGACTGATCAAGGTCATGTTATGAGCTGATTTTCCTTGATGTTCCTTTATCAGGAACGCATAGGATCAAAGAATATCTTCGTCTGGAATAAACATCCAACATCTACACTCCAGCTCTTGAGTACAGCTGTTGAGCAGGGCTAACTCCAAAGCCAAATCTGTTTGCTCAGGGCCTTGTCCGTGAGCAACCTGATCTGGTCCCCATTTTTTCCTTGTGTCCAGTGGTACCTTCCAGGCTTGCAATTTCTGCTTGTTGCCCATTTTCTTTATTATTAATATATGAGAAGAGTTTAGCTCCATCTTCTCTACAGCTCCTCTGGAGATTGGGGAAGATGTGACCAGATTTCCCTTTTGACCTCTCTTGTCCAGGCAGAACGACCACAGCTCCCTCAGCCTGTGCTCATGCAGCTTCCACCCAGATGCTGACGATGGTCTGCTAACACAGTAGTCTGCAGTTGGCTCTCTGGCTGCACAGTCATACTGCTGATTCACGGTCAGCTTGTCCAGCCGGTCCCCAGGCCCTTTGCTGCAGACCTAACGCACCCAGCCGGTTGTCCCCTGCCTGTCCTGACACACGTGGCTGTTCCTCCCCAGGTGCACCACATGGTATATGAGTCTGCTGAACCTCATGAAGATCCTGCTGGCCCATCCATCCAGCTTGCTGAGGTCTCTCAGACTGCATTATCCATGATAGCTTCCTTCTAGTGCATTTTACGGAATCAAAGAGCTGCCGGCCTATTCCCAGTATGATTGCTGCTGCTGTTTTTGCAGACCAATCCATTTGCTGTACTCCAGACTTCTGGAAAGCAGTAGCTTTAATGTTAAATTGCCTGCTTCAGTTGACAGAGCAGCTGCTACATTCTTTGTCTCCCTGAGCACTCTCAGCTCTACCATGTGGATCTGGCGTTTTCTTTTTTAACATATTTTGTTCCAGCACTTTGTCGTCTGCTAGCTCAGTGCTAAGACATATGTCTGCTTTGCAAACATCTGGGATGGTTTAAGAACGTATTTCTGCCTGTTCATGGGGTGGATCATGGAAGCACTCTTTACCAGCCTCAGTGCATAGTTGCCCAAGTAATGCTACACTGACAAAGAAATACCTGTGTGTCCAAGTGTCCCTTCTGCCCTAAAGCAAGCCTGGGGGTGTTCATATGCCCTATGCTAGTGCTGAAGCCATCAGCAGGGTTCCATAGTGGAACAAGGAAGGAGGCAGAGGCAGATTCCACCTACCTCTGGAGATGGTGACTTCATCTCTGTCCTGGCACGTCTTCAACAGTCCCTCTCAGGTTAAATCGCTCCTCCTGTCTCGGGCCCCTGGGGTCTCTGGTTCCTCACCAGTGCAGCCTGCCTAGAAGTGCTGGAATTTTCCAGTGTCTGAAATGAGGGTATCGACCCTCCTGCTGGCCTAAGTGATGGCCCTGCCCCACGGAGGGATCTCGGGCCCAAGCTAGGTCTAGGAGGCTTGTGGTGCCCCCTTGGAGGCTCTGAGGTCTCCCCTTGACTACTGGTGCCTTTCCCCATGCCTCTAGGCTGAGGACTTCAGTTACATATCGGAACAAAGTGAAGATGGTTCTGAATTTCCACTAATACATTTTTTTTCTCTTTGCCTGCGCATGGTTTTACAGCCTTTTCCCTCCCAACAGACTTAAAATGATGCTTGTTCCTGCCCCCTTTCTTCACTCCATTTTTGTGAATCCTTAGTAATTGTACAGATGCTGAGGCAGCCTCTGCATTCAGCTGGGTGATTTTAATTTAATTACTTTTGTGCTTAGGGTATTTTTATAAGTTTCCTCTTGAAAATTCCCCTTCTCCAGCTCAGAATGATCCTTCTCATTTTTCCCAAAGTGTCTCCACAAAACATTGACATTATGTTGGAGTCTCTCTTACTGGCAGCTCCGTTTTCGTTGCTATAGCACTTTGTCTGTAGTTACTTGAATGTCATTCCTTGAACAAATGCCGCGTAGTTAAGAATCAGCACTTGGACGGTCTTCCCTTGGTTTCTGTAGGTGATGGATGGGGAGCAATGTCCCGGCCACGTCCAGGCATTCAGGTGTTTAACTCCTCATCAGACTGGGGGGGGGCAAGCACCCAAGTATCTCGGAGACCCTCACTCCTGTGGAGCAGCTCACGGTGGTGAACATTGCCTCCTCATCCAAGAGGAAGCCCCACTAGAGTGTGGATATTATGGGTAAGGACATGACCTCTGTGCTAACTTGATGTGAACTCTGAAAACTTGACCAACGGTCCTCTCCAATTGCAGAACCATATTTCAAGGATATTTTCATATCTGCCTCCAATGGCTCTGTCCCACCCCAAAGATGCTGGCACAAAGTCTCCCCCACCTGTCTTATTCACCTCATAAGACTGGGCTTCCTTCTGCAATGCTGGCTGTCAGTCACCTTTCTGCACCTGGACACACTCCTGAGGTCTAACAGTGTCTTTAAGTCTGGGAGCTCTTCTCCCCCATTTCTCCTCTCAAAACTCAACTCACTGCCCAATGATCACGTTCACATCATGAACCAAAAAGGAGGGAGCGACTCCAGAGAAACCTCATGGAGCTGCTAGGATGGCAGTGAGATGTGCACAGCTGCCGGTAGACCACTGCCTCAAGAGCCCTCGTTTTACTGTATGATCTGTGCTACAGCCCTGTGTTTGTCTTTCCCTTGCATGAATGGTTACAGATCTTTTCCACACCCTTGTTCAATGTCTTTTTATTTAACCCTCCACTCACACTGTCCAACCTCTTTTCACAAACCCTCTCAGAAGGTGCCTGGCTGTGATTTGTGTTCCCTTTCCCCAGGACTTCACCTTTCAAGATGCCGAGCAGCACACGTAAGAGGTGCAGTCTCTTCTGCTTCCCTCACTCCCCAAGGAGGTCTCGTTTGTCTGATGATCGGGCTGGTCCCTCACTGAGAGCCAGGCATGGGCTAAGTACAACACTTCCAAATCATGAAGCTGATTTTGAGCTCTCTGACAGCTAGCAAGGATGAGAAAAATGTTTGAAAAAAGGAAAACATATTTATTCTGATGCTTACATAACACAGAAACAGCTGAACGGATTTTGTTCAAACCATCCCCAAATAATTCTTCGTTTTTTTTGGGCTGAGATCAAGCATGAACAAATTCAATCCAAAAGGATATTTTTTGAGCGATGTATAAACAACTGAAAATAGGGGTTTCGGCTGGAATGTGTGTCTCAGCCGTAACTCGAGTGTTGCAAGAGCCGTTCGTGTGTGTTTCTCCGGGGAGTGTGGTTTGGCGGCGACGTGCGGGCTTTAGCTCTCCGTCTCTCATCCTCTGCTATTGGAGAGGGCTCCTTTACTCTAAACTTAGAAGTATCTTATGGGATCTGTTCCACTCGTGATGGGGCCTCACTGGCAAGCAACCCCAGTGTGTAATTGTCCCGTCTGGTAGAAATGTTCCCTATGTTTGACTTCAGCCTAGCCCTTGCTCCATGCCAGCACGTTGCTGCGATACTGTCTGCAGCCACCCCCGTCATCAGCACCCGGCCGCATCCTCGCCCTTCTTTTTCGCACGCCGACTTCAGATCTCTCTTCATCCTCTCCCCTCATCGGCCGGCATCCAGGCCCTGGCTCATCGCGCTCCCAGAGACCTTGCTGCTCTGCAGTGATGCTGAAGCAGGCGGACGGGCCGTGTTAGGGGGCAGGAGCCTCCCTTGGAACATCGTTATGGGGGAGGCTGTTGGTGTCATGGAGAGGGATGATGAGGGATGGGGTGGGTGAGGACTGAAGCTGCAGTCCCCTCCAAAGTCTCCACCATGGTTGGCCTTGTTCAGACAGCCTGGATAGCCTCTGACAGCTGGGAATTGTGAGCAGTGTCCGGTGCTGGGCTCCCCAGTAGGAAAGAGACCTGGAGCTACTGGAGGGAGTCCAACAAAGGGACACGGAGGTGCTGGAGGACCTGGAGCCCTCTGCTGTGAGGAGAGGCTGAGAGAGATGGGACTGCTCAGCCTGGAGAAGAGCACGCTCAGGGGGACCTCATCAAGGTCCATAAATACCTGACGGGAAGGTGCAAAGAGGACAGAGCCAGGCTCCTTTCGGTGGTGCCCAGTGCCAGGACCAGAGGCAGTGGGCCCAAACAGGGGCACAGGAGGATCCCTCTGAGCACCAGGCAGCACTTGTGTGCTGTGCAGTGACCGAGCACTGGCACAGGCTGCCCAGAGAGGTGCTGGAGTCTCCTCCTTGGGGATCTTCAAAGGCCACCTGCAGGTGGTCCTGGGCACCCTGCTCTGGGTGGCCCTGCTGGAGCAGGGTTGTCTCTGAAGGACCCAGAGGTCCCTGCCTGCCTCAGCCATGCTGGGATTTTGTAAAGGCACAGCACTGCCCCCACAAACCTTTCTTCCTCTCATTGTGTTCCTGGGAGCTAAATCACTTCTTCAGCCCCCCCTTTCAGGTCGACCTCTGCAGACCTGTGAAAGTCCCAAGTCAGCTCTGCTGGTCACAAGTGCAACCCACTGAAAGCCTTGCCCCATGTCAGACAGGCCATTTCCTCTGCCCATTCCCCAGCACAAGTACAGCACAGTCCCGGCCACAATATTTTGCCTGGCATGGATGTGCTCTAGACGAATGCACGTGTTATTTCTGTCTGCTCATCCTGACTTTGTAACAGTGACTAATGCTTTTTCTGGCTGGGAGAGGCTTAGGGGCATGTTAGCAAAGTGGCTGCAAGGACACAGGCAGTTCCTCCGATACCCCTCTGCTGGTGACACCCCTTGTCCCATTACCCACACAGGAGTTCAGTTGTTGGTCATGCTGCTGACTACGGGCATGGTGCTCTCAGGGCCAGCTGAGGACACCAGTACCCCCAGGCTGGCACCTGGTCTGGTGCGGGGCAGCCTGCTCTCGGCAGCACGTCTGGGCAAACACTTCGTTCCTGCATCTGGAATCTTTCTGATGTGTCCAAAGAGACTGAGGATGGTCTTAGTCCAACTCTGAGACCACGCTGCAGTCCACAGGACGAACAATAGGCACGTACAGCTGACGTTTCCAAGGAGAAATTCAAACCACAGGGAAACCTGTGAAGATCTCCAAGCCTCAGGATATGGCAGCAAATCATGGCACATGCTATGAAGGTGGGGAGCTCGGGGAGCCAGTGCCACATACCCCTCCTGCTTGAGGCCCACGTGTCCCTGCTGTTGCAGCTGTGCAGGCATTTCACATGCACAGTGTGTCTGCCACAAGGAAAAGGCTGATCCCAACAGAGGGAGCCTGGGCCTTGTCTAGTGGAGGGTTGTCCAGCTGTCAGGAGGAGTCCTGTTGTCGGCCAGGCATCTCATGATGGTGCAGAGACCAGACTGTACTTCCTATTTCCTTTTGCAACCAACCTTTTTGCTAACAAACCTTGTACCCATTCCCATTCAGAATCTGGCCTGAAAGAACCATAAATCAATATGCCTTTGTGTCACTGAGACAACTGTCCTGCATGGTGAATTCAGGTGAAACCAGGGAGCTGGGGCTCGTTGTCCTCCTGCACAGCAGCACACCCTCTGCTCCGCAGTGCTGGTGGGCTGTGGGGCATCGGGTGCATTACTGAACCATAATTTCTCCAGTGAGCAGAGAGACGGGGGTATGTTTGCAGGCCAACATGATGTTATGGGACCCTTCATCCCCAGCCCAAGGCTTTCCCCCACTGGAAGACCCTCCCCATTGCTGCAAGAGATGGATCTGGAAGAGCCAGCAAGAGCAGATGTTTCTGCATCATCTGCCAGGATCCTAAAATCTGGTCAGAGCTCCAAGATCACTGCAGGAGTAGCAGAGCCACTGTTGTCCTCAGGCTAGCATCAGTAGGAAAGCAATGCCACCACTCGTCCCTCCGGGTGCTGCCGTGAGGTGGCCTCCCTGCCGATGTCCCCACATGCCCTTTGCCATGTCTCTACCTCCCAGGCACCCAAGGTTGCTGTGTTCTTGACATGGCCTCCCCTGGCTCCAGATCACTGCTTCCACCTCCAGCTCCTTCTCAGCAGAGCCTCGCTTTGAGCAAAGCCATTGTCTCAGTGGCAGCTTCGGGCTGTCAAGAGGTGGGCTGCAGGACACGAGGACACTGGGGTCAGGGTCTGCGCTTCTGCCTCTGTTCCAGCATTCGGATGCTTTATCCAGGGAAACAACAGCCCCGTGCATGCCACCAGCCAGGACAAGCTGAAGGTCCCACAGCCTCTACATCCAGCCCTTTCTGCAGCCACAGGGCAACTCCTGCTGGCTCAGGCACCTCCAGTCTGAGCCTGAGCACCATCC
The DNA here is from genome assembly GCF_964035555.1 of Netta rufina. Taxonomy (NCBI): domain Eukaryota; kingdom Metazoa; phylum Chordata; class Aves; order Anseriformes; family Anatidae; genus Netta; species Netta rufina. The sequence goes on along the minus strand of NC_140145.1, from coordinate 1,416,768 downwards.
CTTCTGCTGGAGACAACCCAGCTTGTTCTGAGAGCACTCCTCTTCCTCGCCTCTCCAGCACTGCATGCAACGTTCCACCTTGGAGCCAGCGCCCAGCCACACTGTTAGCACCTCTCTCCTCCCTGCAGAACAGCCTCACACTTGGCCGGCTTCTCCCCTTCTTATCTGCAGCCTCCCGCCCCTCCAGCCCCTCCCCGAGCCCCCTCTGCAAGGATCCTGGAGGCAGCCGTAGCATCGCCCCCCAGACACTCTCCTACGAGCCCTGCGAGGCCTTCATGCCCCCAGAAACTGGTTCCAGTCATTGCCTGTTCTCTCCCCTCATTCCCAGATCATCTCTAAATTTTTTCCTTCCATTACAGAAGTGTTTGGGATTCCTCTTATCTCTAAACATGGAGCTGCATTCATACGAAGGGGATGTAATTTGATTATATTCTGCCTGTGTTTTAATCCCTCTGTGTAATGTCTCTGTTGTGCTCAGATTGTGCTGTTTGCCTCTGGTAAGGATCTTTTCTGAATTTCATTAGAGGAAAGACTTGCTTAAGTAATTTGGGAAACAATTTGCAAGTATTTTTGCTTATAAAAGCAGTGAGTTCAGTTTGCTGTCAGTGGTGGATTTATACCTCCTTTGTTTGTGCGCATCCAGATGGTATTCTCTGACTATTAAAATGCTTTTCACGATGTTCACAGTGATTATTCATTTAGAAATTCCCACAGGAAGCCGACAACCCACGATGTGTTGCTTTTCTGCTTGAGGAGCCCCAGCCAGCCGGGCCAGGGGCTGAGATGGCACCAGCCACGCTGCATGCACCAGCCCCTGAGGGGAGCGGGGTCCTCTCACTGAGCACACCACACGTTCCCTGGGGACACCACAGTCACGTTTTGCTGCAGGGCAGAGCCAGGAGGGTGCTCAGATCCCCATGAGCCAGACCTGAAAAGTCCCCTGGAGCCCTGGGCGGCCGAGCTCTTTTGCAAGCCTGGCCCTGGTGGTAGCTCCAAGAGGAGCTGGCTTTTTGGAAAGTCTGGCCCTGGCTGTGGTGCTGAGCGCCGGGGAACCTGGCACTGAGCTCTGCTGAAATCTGGCGCTTGACACTTAATGACTTTCTCTCGTACGATGTGCTCTGTTATTTAACTGCGAATAAAAGTGGGATGCAGACTGCCAGACTCTTTCTCCATCCTTTGCTTTCCCTGTAGCTGCTCTGCATCAGCCTCCCTCCCACGTTCTGCTGCTTTCACCATTGCTCATGATTTTACACAAGTGCAGCGATCAGTTCTTGAGGCAATTTCTGTGCTCTTCTGATGCCTGCCCCTGGCATTGCTGGGCTGCACTTGGCTGGATCTCCCACCCCTTGCAAACTTCACTCTCCACCCTTCCTCCAAGCCAGTGCTCAGTGCCACCTGGACCTTGTGCAGGAGATGCACATTGTGCAATAACCCTGTTCCCTCTCCTGGGCTTACTGGTGGTCTCCTGATTGCTCCACCAATGCAGGGTTTGCTCCTGATCACGGGTCACCCGTTTGTCCCCCATGAGCCCCCACTGTATCCCCATGCATGGGCACTGCTCTCCACCTCTACTGTCCCCTGCTCCCCAAGCCTCAGCACTGCCTGGCCTCCCCGCAGCCTCCCTGTATGCTGAGCTGGGGACGGCCCTCAGGCTGAACTTTTGCCAGGGCTGGAAGGAGGCTTTACCGCCACGGAGACAGCGCTTCCTGCTCTCTGAAGCACTATAAGGCCGGCCGTGATCCGGCTGCTCCAGTCCCAGACTGACCGATTCTGTCCAAGCCTCCTGCATCCCTGCCTGGGCCAGGCATGGAGGTGTCCTGCTTGCAGCCTCGCACACTTCATCTCGCTCCAAGTGTCCCTGGGCTGTCCCGCACATGGCCTTTTCCTCCTTCCCAGGGAAAAGAAAACAGCCCAACCGCCGTGCTTGTTTACCGAGTGAGGCTTCAAATGCCTCGCCTTTTTTTTTATTTATTTTCTGGGGCTGGAAATTGGCTCCAGGTGTTTTCACTCGGGCCGCACGCGCAGGAAGGGCGCTGCAGAGGGAGAGGCTGCGTGCTGCCACTGGCCCCCAGCACATCACACCTCATCAGCTGCCTGCAGCGGGGGGCTATGGGGGGCCGCATCCCCCCTCACACATCCCGGTCAGGGTCAGTTTGCTGAGGGCAGGAAACAGGACCACCATCCTAAGCACAGCATCCTCCATGCAACCATGTGGGGAAATCCACTTTCAGCCCAAAAAATATCTCTGAAAGGAGAACAATACATGAATGTGGTTCCCCAGCCCAGCATCGCTCCTGGACACACAGCTGGTGTGCTCCATCCTGTGAGTGTGCACACCCGCGGTAGCACACACAAGCATCCCCGTGCCACTGAACACGTGCCCAGTTTCACGAGCAGCTCTCACATCACTCCACATGCCCCATTTACAAAGCACCACCAGACACACACACCAAACACAAACCCACAGGTTGGCCAGTGGGCAAACCCTCCCATCACTAGAGATGCCCCCCACATGTGCATGCTGTGTCCCCACACCTCACCACCTCCCACCAGCCCCAGCGGACCTGCCCTGGCTCAGAGACATCACCTCCTCCTGGCCCCATCCCATCCAGTTCCCCCATGGTAGCAGTGCTGAAGATCTCAGGGGGTCTTCTGGGGGTCTCCTGCTGTCTGGTGTGGTTGGCTTCTCAGGGTTTGCTCCTTGCAGTGCTCAGCTACAAGGTGGGGCTGCTCAAGCCATGAGGCACCCACACCTTCTTCCCCTCGTGTCTATTTAGGGCTCCTTGGGCAGTCCAGCACAGCACTGGTAGGGTTCTCCCAAGGTGTGTCAGAGCCTAGATGAAGGGCCTGGAGTGGGACCCCGGAGCTGAGACAGCACAGTCCCACCTGCAGCATCGCCAGCCAGGGCTGTGTACTTGAAGAGCTTTTTCCTTCAGAAACACAGCCAGGAGGAAAAGTGAGAAAGCCGCCGCACGAGAGTTGGTCAGAAACACTTAGACAAGACATTTCCCCATCGGAATGTGCTGGCTCATCGCGATGTTTTGTGGAGACGGTTTGATTGTAGTCAAACTCTGCCAAGAAACTGCCAGACCTGCTGCCTGGCTGTCCTCCACCTCCCCCAGCTCCTGAGCAGCTGCCTGGGGCACGGGCAGCAGCCCAGGAGCCCGGAGAGTCTGCAAGCCCCAGGCCTCCGCTCACCGCTCCATGAGAACCTCGGCCCCCATGGCTGCCCTGGGCCTTGGCCGGAGGACAGAGCAGCAAGAGGAGTAGCGTGAAGTCAGCGTTCCCAGGAATTCCCTGTGCCTGGGCGTTGCAGCCAACCCCCCCATCCCCGAAAAAAAATCACCGGCGGGAGAAGTTCTGTGCTTTGGGTTCATTCTGAATCCAAACAAAACCAAATCTTGAAATGTCAGGGGTTTTTGGGGGGGAAACCACATTTGCTGCTCCCACCGCGAGCACTATGCTGGTACCGGGCTCCAGGTGCAGTGGTGTGAGTCCTCGGGGAGCAGTGTGGGGACCTGGCAGGAGGCATTGCCTGCTGTGTCTGCCTGCTGAAGGGCTGGCATTCCATCCCAGATGGGCTCAGAGACCTCAGCCATGGGGAGGAAAAACAGTGCTAGGTATCACTTACGCGCATAAATGTTCTTGATGTGATGATGAGAGCTATACATTACTGTGGTAAGGAAAACAGGGAGAGCATCCCCTACTGAAAGTATTTTGCAGCCCATGAGAAAGATTTCTTTGTTCTTGGTAGAAAAATTGAGACTCTGCATTTTTTGGCTAAGACTTGGCATGTTCATTCTTGTGCTGAAGACACAATACTGGCTCTTGGAGATGATCCCAGTGTAAGAACAAGCAAAAGAGTTGGGAGGGGGGACCTCCATCTCCAGAGGCTTCCAAGCCTCAGGTGGACAAAGTCACAGCCCCCAGTCTAGTGCTGGAGATGGTTCTGCCGTGAGTCAGAGCCTCCAGAGCCCCCATCCCACCATACCATGGGGGGGCAGGGAAAGCCTCCACACCAGGACGCCTTCCTCTCCCACCAGGAGGTGCAGGAGCTCAGTGTCCCAGCTGAGGACCATGTTTCACGCTGCTGGTCACACTCCTGCCTGCCTGACCCTGGTCACGGGCAGCCACAGGCCAGGCAAAGTGACCACATTTGTGAGATGTTGATGGACAGCCAACAGCGCAGCAGCCGCTGCACGTGCATGCATGGGGGACGGCATACAGCAAACATGACAGCTCGCTGGTGTGGTTCCAGCCGATGCAGTGCACAGCTGCAGGACAGGTAATTCAATACTGCCCCGGATCTCAATCAGAGACTAAACAATATAAAAGCCACATGGCATACGTGAAAAGCAATCAAAAGCTGGCTGACTGTCAGGTCTCAGAAGTGGCTGTGAAGAGGCCCATCACTTATGAGGTTTGTTTTTAGTGAGTTCCTGCAGTCCTCCGCTATTTAACACTTCTGTGGATGAAGACAACATGATTAATGTCATTAGTGATTAATGGATGAAAAATGTAATTAATATTGTTGGCAGATGGCACGGGCTGCAGAGGGAGAGAGCAACTACGATGCCTTATGGCGTGAAGCCACTCCAGCAGGAGCAGAGCAAGGACCGGGGGCTCTGGTCCCAAATCCACAGACCAAGGGCCCTGAGCCCGTTCCCAGGGCTGGGGGCTCCATCCCAGGCGGCAGCCTGGGGGCCTGGCAGGTAATTCGTGAACGTGCAGTGACACAGAGGGGCTGGAGCAGAAGCAGGAAGGCTCTGGGTGTTTTGGTGTGACCCCACTGGGCGCTGGGCTCACTTCTTCATGTGGCCTTCACAGGGGAGGCTGGCTGGATGAAAGCTCCAAGAAGAGCCATAAAAATCACAGAATCAAGCAGTATCCTGAGTTGGAAGGGACCCACAAGGATCATCAAGCCCAGCTGCTAATGTCTGTGGAGAAGGAATCACACAGCACTGGGACTCGCTGAGCCAGCGGGAACGGAGCGCTGGCCTCTGAGTCCTCCTCTCTGTTCAATGTGCAGAGATGTGGTGGGCAGGGCCTGGGTGCTCCATCTCTGTATTCTCACAGTCACATCAGTGGTGCTTTAGGACACTGATTGTGTCAGGAGCCCTTCCCCTCCAGAAGAAGAGGACTGTCCCCAGGGAGCAGTGGGATGTGCTCTGGGGAGCCAAGGTCCTGGGGTGGGCAGTAGGTGCTGTCCCTCCCTCTTCTGGCTCCCAGCACTCTCCCAACACAGGGCAAAGGGGGCAGACACCACGGAAAATCATAGAATAATAGAATCATTAGGGTTGGGAAAGACCTCCAAGATCAGCTGGCCCAACCATCCCCCTACCACCACCATCACCCACTAACCCATGTCCCTAAGCACCAGGTCCAACCTTTCCTTAAACACCCCCAGGGACGGTGACTCCACCACCTCCCTGGGCAACCTATTCAATGTCTGACTGCTCTTGCTGAGAATAAATGTCTGCTAATTTCCAACCTAAACCTCTCCCGGCACAACTTGAGGCCATTCCTTCTGGTCCTACCACTAGTTACCTGCGAGAAGAGGCCAACCCCCAGCTCCCCACAATTTCCTTTCAGGCAGTTGCAGAGAGCAATAAGCCCCCCTGTGAGCCTCCTCTTCTCCAGACCAAACATCCCCAGTTCCCTCAGATGTTCCTCACAGGATTTGTGTCCCAGGCCCTTCACCAGCTTCACAGCCCTTCTCTGGACATGCTCCAGGGCCTCGATGTCCTTCTTGTACTGAGGGGCCCAAAGCTGAACACAGCACTTGAGGTGCAGCCTCACCAGCACAGAGCACAGGGGGACGATCACCTCCCTGGTCCTGCTGGCTGCGCTATTCCTGACACAAGCCAGGATGCCCTTGGCCTTTTTGGCCACCTGGGCACACTGCAGGCTCATGTTTAGGTGAGCATCGACCAATACCCTCAGATCCTTTTCCTCTTCACAGCTTTCTAAAACATGTGTCTTTGAAGGACCAGAAGGCCAAAGATTCAGAGAGCATTGCTTGTTGCGTGAAACACAAAGGCTCTTCATGCACCAGAGCTGTGGAGACTGGTGACTGGTCTCTCCTGGTGAAAGCAGCAGGAAAGCACAGGGCATCACTCCCAGCAAGGGCAGTGGCCCTGCTCCGAGGGCAGGGATGTTCCTGGGCTCCAGGGAATTCCCAGGACAGGCTGGGGCACCCAGCTGGCAAGCAGCCTGGCAGAGAAAGCCCTGGAGGTCCTGGTGGGCACCAAGCTGGCCATGAGCCAGCAGCGTGCCCTTGGGCAAAGAAGGCTGATGGTATCCTGGGCTGCATTAGCCAAAGTGCTGCCAGCAGGTGGAGGGAGGTGATCCTTCCTCTCCACTCAGCGTTGGCGAGGCCACACCTGGAGACCTGTGTCCAGTGCTGGGCTCCCCAGTAGGAGAGAGACCTGGAGCTACTGGAGGGAGTCCAACAAAGGGACACGGAGGTGCTGGAGGGCCTGGAGCCCTCTGCTGTGAGGAGAGGCTGAGAGAGATGGGACTGCTCAGCCTGGAGAAGAGCACGCTCAGGGGGACCTCATCAAGGTCCATAAATACCTGACGGGAAGGTGCAAAGAGGACGGAGCCAGGCTCCTTTCGGTGGTGCCCAGTGCCAGGACCAGAGGCAGTGGGCACGAACAGGGGCACAGGAGGATCCCTCTGAGCACCAGGCAGCACTTGTGTGCTGTGCAGTGACCGAGCACTGGCACAGGCTGCCCAGAGAGGTGCTGGAGTCTCCTCCTTGGGGATCTTCAAAGGCCACCTGCAGGTGGTCCTGGGCACCCTGCTCTGGGTGGCCCTGCTGGAGCAGGGTTGTCTCTGAAGGATCCAGAGGTCCCTGCCTGCCTCAGCCATGCTGGGATTCTGTGAGCCTTATGGCACCCACACACGGTGCTTTGCTTCCCTTCACCCAACTTAGAAGGGTCACGTTACTGCCCCTGCCCCGTGTCTACTGCTTTGAGGGATGAGCGAGATGGAGGCAGGAGAGCTTGGGGCAGCCACAAGTACAGGGGCACAGGGCACAGCGAGCAGCTGGTCCCCATTGCAGGAGCAGGACCGTCCCGCAGCAGCCGTGTCCCCAGGAGGTGGCCGCAGCACGCAGCACACCCCGAGGTGCTCCAGCCATGCTGTGACAGCTGGGGCCACATCAGCACCACCGGGCTGGGCTGCCCAGACCTGCAGGGCACTGCTGGCTGCCACCGGGGGATTGCTGTGACTCAGTGACACTTGTTAGTTAGTACAGGGTTTCCTCTGCAGGAACAGTGAGCTCATGTCCCTCCCTGGGCACTGCCACCACTGGGACCTGCGGGAGGCAACGGTGGCACTGGTGCCCCGAGGTGCTGCTGCTCTCAGGGGACAGACAGATGGACAGACGGATGGACGGCAGCCAGGGGAAGCAGACATGCGTGTGTGGGGAGGAATGTTTGCTCTGAGCGGGTCCAGCCCCTGTGCTATTTCTGGTCCCAAGAGGCCCTGAGGGAGGGCTGTTTATCAGGGATAGACTGTACCAGATTGACTTGGCACCTTTAAAAAAATCAACAAAGCTCTTTTCTTTTCTTTTTTTTTTTTTTTTTTTTTTAAGACAAGGTAATTGCTAGGAAGGCTGGAGAAGGAGGCGGGTGACATGGGATCATCTAGGCTATAAGGGAGAGGAAAAGGAGAGGACAGACTGTGCTGGAGCAGCAGGCCAGGCAGCTAGCAGACACAACAGAGTTTTAGGTCAAAATCATCTGGATCTCTGGGGAACAACAGGCACAGCGAGGGACACAAGGGTCAGGAGGTCTCAGGACAGCAACAGGTGAATGGCATTCAGGACTGGAGTAAGGGAAAGTGGGCGCGATGTGACACTGCAGGAAGGTTTTGTGCTTAGGGCTGATCATGTGGGTCACATAAGGCTTTGGTGGAAGCCCCCAGGAGAAAGGCATTCTGCAGATGTCACCCTAAGCCAGCAACAATGGGTGGCCATGTCACGAGGATCAAAGAGTCAAAAGGATTGTGGGGTCACAGAAGTCAGGATCCTCAGATCAAGGAGCTGGGATGCTTGGGGTTGGGACCTGTCACCTCTGTGCTGGTGCTTGTCCACCACATGCCCTCTTCTGGGACGCACAGACCAGTGGTGGAGCTGTGCACAGGTGTCCGCACACTTCCCTGAGGTCCTGGAGTCTGCCCATCATCTCATGGCCATCTCCTGTCCAGGCACATGCTGAACTGATGCTGTCAGTGGGGACATCTTGGCCACTTGGAGGAGGGGACACAGTCTGCACAGAGCAACTGAGCTATGTCAGGGGATGGAAGCGGTCTGTAAGTGTCAGGGATGCCCGAGATGGGGAACAGGCACCTTTCAGGTGTCCATGTGGGACTGGAGGTGCCACTGGACACATGGAGGATGCACACTGGGTGTCCTGAGCACATGGTGGTGTCAAGGCAAATGGGACGGCTCTCAAGTCGTGGGGAGACGCCAGCAGCAGGAGAAACCTTTACCCAATTCAAGGAATCTGGAAGGACCCACGGTGCTGCTGGTAGCACAGGAGGATGCAAGGCATGAGCAGGAGCTGCACGGCTACAAGCTGTGGATGTTATCAGCCACCAGACACACTTGAGCTCAAGCCTGGGGTGTTTTCCTGACTGGGGAATGGGGCCAACAGTAGCTTAGGGCTGGGGCTGGGGACAGGGATGGCAATGGTGATGGCGATGGCTCTTGGCCATGCGTCTGCAGGGGCAGGGCTGGGATGGAGAGCTGGGTGCCAGCCTTGGCCACGCCAGGGCTTTCCACATGCGCAGCCATGGCCCAGGGGGACACGCAGGGAGCACAGCCACCCCCACCAGGGCAGTGCATGGCAGGGCAAGAGCTGGCACAAGGCGGGCGCTGCCGCAGCCAGCGACTCCTTCCAGGAAGGCTGGCCCACGCAGCTCTCCAGAACTTGGTCTCTGGCACCAGGAGCCAACTTCTAGGAACTCCTGGCTGCCTGGGAAAGCAGCGGCCGCCTGCGTATCTCCAGCCTTATAAGGAGCTTGTCCTGCACGTCTGCACTGCTCCGGCCTCCTCCAAGCACCACAGGCACCCTGCAGACATGCAGCGCCGAGCAGGCAGCTCTGCAGGGAGCAGAGGTGGGGCAAGGCAGGGTGGCACCCAGGAACCCTGTGGCACCCAGGTTTCAGAGGCAGTGGAGGGGTGGCAAAGAGCCTGAGCAGGTTTGAGGGCTCTTAGGAGCTGAGTGCCAGCAGAAGTTGTTGAGGTGCTTCACCATGGCACCTCCCCTGAGCACACAGCCTGGCTGCACAGCACGAGGGCACCCGTGTGCCAGTGTGTGAGCACACGCAGATTGCGTGCACACAACACTGTGCCTCCTTCTCTGCACACACGTGTGTGCATGGACACAGCTCCCTCAGTGCGAGCTTGTCTGGGTGCCCCTGGGAGGTGTGTGTGACCCATGCCCATGTTAACAAGCATGGTCCCAGCCATGTCACTCCCAGAAGAAATCTCAGGGTTTGCCAAGGGACACGGCTTCCTCCAATTGTCCCTGAGCAGTGGTGCCTGGGCTGGCACAGGGCTGTGACTCACCCATGGCCTTGGCACCAGGGTGACCATGGTCAGCATCATGCTAGGTGGGGCGCCAAGATAAGGGACCCAGATAACAAATAACAGCAGAGCCAAGGTTGCCAAGGCACCAGGACAGGAGGTTTCAGGACATGCACCTTCCGGAGGAACACCTTGTCCCTAACAGGGGGTCACAGCCAGGGGTGCTGCCTGTGAGATCCACCATGTCCTGCTGCTGTCATGGGGCGCAGGGGCACCCTGTTGTGGTGCCCCCATATCCTACTGGTGCTGTAGCCTTTGAAGCAGGGCTAGTGGTCAGCAGTGAGATGGAACACCGTGGACATCACCCAGCACCAGAGATAGCACAGAGTGGGCTCAGTCCTTTCCATCCATGAGGTCACAGAGGACCAGGAGGCCCTGCTAGGGCCCTGCTGGGACCCACTGCCAGCCCCACGGGCAGACAGTCCCACTGGCATGGCCTTTCGGGAACAAGGAGCTGGAGCACCAGGCTCTACCCCTGGGGGCACGTCTGGGTGCTGAGGCAGATCATTGCATTGATTCTTGCCTTGATGTGAACCGAAGGAATGGCCCCGGGGGCTGTACACCGTGCCCTGCCCCAGTGGCTGGCAAGAGGACATTGCCAGGTGCAAGCCTCTAGGGCAGTGGAAAGCCCAGGGCAGGGCATTGTGTAGGGAGCCCAGCCAGCACAGATCACATCTTCCCCAGGACTGTGCCTGTCTGGAAGCACGCCGCATGGAAATGTGTCCTCTGGGGCTCCGGGCTCAGTTTCTCACAAGTCTTGTACATTTTTCAAGGCTACTTTGATTTTTGATCAGCAGCTGGCAAAATATTTAAAAATATTTAAATGAACACTATGCAGTATTTATCTTTATAAATGAACATCTAGTTCATCAGACTTACTCATGACTTTCTCCTTTAAATAACATCCTAAATGTCACTGCAAAGTTCCTCTCTGGTTCTCATGGTGAGATTTTCCTTGACTGTGACCAACAGCCCGAAGGGCAGCAGCAGCTCTCCTGGTACTGCTTTGCAGCACTGATTTGGCAGAGGCCAGGGATTCAAATGTTGTGTAGCTGTACCCCTCAGCAAGCAACACATAGTGCCTTGATAGAGTATTTTCCAGGCTTCCCAGCTGCTCATTCCCTACATCCCTCTTCAGTATCAGGAATGTGTCCCTTAGCAGCAGCTCTCACCTCAGCCCAACCTCTGCTTGCTGCCATGAGCACCTTAGGGGGCTGGAGATGGGCCCATGGGGCTTGGCACACTTTGGGCATCCCATCCCATCCCATCCCGGCAGCCACCGTTGGAGAGTTTTTTATCAAGGAAAAACAACTGATAGTTACAGCAACTCCTGGGCAGGGAGAGCTTCCTGCACAGCCTTCCATGGGCTCTGTTGCCCATCCCATCCTCTTCCAGGCAGATGTCTCTCCAAGGCTGCAGTCCCCCAGGGTGCCCTCATGCAGATAATGGCTCCTAATCCCATTGCCCAGACCTGCTTCCCCAAAATGAGCTCCACCAAAAGCCTGTTGAGAATCAAGCTCATGGTTCTGCCTGTGGTGTGTCTGCAGGGTGAATAAAGAGCTCTAGTGCAATGGGAAGGGCTGGGGCAGGGCAGAAAGGCTTTGGGCTACAGGGCCTCCTGGGGTGAGAAGAGTTTCAGGAAGGAGGATGGGCTGAAGGTCCCCAGTGGGGCCATGCATCACCCCGTTTCCCCAAGGGGCACAAGCAAGAAGGAGGAGAGGCTCCCATGCAGCTTCTCCTGGCCCGGGCAAAGCTCACACCAGGATGTCTCTGACCAAGCAGAGCCCTGCTCACAGCTGGGATCCCAGGATCTGCAGCCACCATGGGGTGCTGAGGGGCACCAGAAAGCTTCCAGGAGCTCACAGCACCATGGGGTGGGCACAGAGCTGCCTGGCACCATCAGGGAGGGACTGCGGCCTCCTCACCGGGCAGGGAAGGGGTCCCTGTAGCTGGGGCAGCACCAGCGCTCAGGTCCCCTGAGCAGCCTGCGATCGAGAGCCATGAAGGTGCCAGAGCAGAGGAGCCATGTTCTGCACAGGCACCGCCTGCACATTTGCTCAGTTTCCCCCACCTTCCAACACATTCATGACACGTGGGCAGATGGGGTACCATGGCTTGTGTGGCCCAAGCAGAGCAGGGCTGGGGGTGTTGGTGCCGTAGCCCACAACCTCGTATTTCCCTGGGGACCTCCCTGGGCGCCCAGCTGCCTGGACAAGCCCACCGCCACGCTGCATCGCCTCTCATCCCTGCTCCCCCAGGCCTGCGGCACTCCCAGCGCCTGCCCAGCCGCTGGTGTGGCCCAGACAGGCCTTGCTGTGGGGGAACGGGGGTCAGGGGCCAGGCAGACACCTGGAGGGGGGCGCAGCCCTGCCCATTCCCCCACAGAGGGGACAGGATGGCAGCACTCCGGGGGCTGGCAGGGCGGGGGTGCTGACAGCATCCCTCGGCTGCTGGGGGCCCCCGGCGGCGCTGCACATCTGGCTCACTGGCCGCCCGCACATCTGGAGCCGCTCAGGCAGACCCCGGCAGCTGCCTGGAGCAGGAGGACGGGAGCAGGCGGTGGATGGAGCAGGCTTGGGGGGCTGGCTGGGGAGAGTCGGGCAGAGCAGCACACTTCCCCTTGTCTTGCTGGACCTTGGTGTTAGCACTGGACATCCCTAGTGGCCTCCTCTGCCCTGTCCTTTCGCTGGGATTCCTGTGTGCTCCCAAGCAAGGAGCCAGGAGGATCTCAGGCAGGCTTTGGAGCATCTCCTGCAGATGTCCACCCCTCCGTGAGGAGGTGAAATGGGCCACCAGCAAAGGAAGACACATGTCCCAGTCCCTCTCTGTTCCCAGATGCATGTCCCCAGCCCCAGCAACTGGCCCAGCACTGGAGGTCTCACTGTCCCTACAAGCCACGAGGCCCCAGGGCCAAGAGGACAAGAAGTAGGTCTCTACCTCTTCCAGCTTGGCCAAGCCTTGCTGTCCACCTCTCCAGGATGATTCCTTACTCCTCTGCCACACCAGTGGAGAGCCCTAGCACTGCCCACCATCCCTCTTAGGTCCACCTGCCTCTCCTCCTGGCCAATACCCCTGGGTCAGGGCTTTTTCCGAGCAGGTAACAGCTGGTTGCCCTCCTGGGGTTGGATGCTGGCCTTGCCTGGCAGTTCGACCTGTGCTACAAAAATCACTGCAGAAGCACTGGCTACATTCACATGGAGATTAAACCCATCCTGGGCTTGCTGCTGAGCAAGCTCAGGCCAGCCCATTCTGTCCCTGGAGCGGAAGAGGCAGGAGCCCATTGTTTCCCCAACAGGCGCCCCCCCACCAGGCATCCCAACGCACTGGCCCAGAGGACAGCTTCGCCCGCCCAGTCCATCCTCACCTTGCTCCCCACCACCAGTACTCAGCTCTGACCACGGTGGGAAATGAGGCAGGGCAGAGCAGAGCAATGGCACCAGGAAGAGACACACAGCCACACCTCCAAAGCTGGCCTGTCTTCTTCAGAGCAAAGGGGCTCGATCCGCATAGAATCATAGAATCATAGAATATCCTGAGTTGGAAGGGACCCTTAAGGATCATCAAGTCCAACTCTTGACACCGCACAGGTCTACCCAAAAGTTCAGACCATGTGACTAAGTGCACAGTCCAATCTCTTCTTAAATTCAGACAGGCTCGGTGCAGTGACCACTTCCCTGGGGAGCCTGTTCCAGTGTGCAACCACCCTCTCTGTGAAGAACCCCCTCCTGATGTCAAGCCTAAATTTCCCAGCTTAACCCCGTTCCCGCGGGTCCTGTCACTGGTGTTAATGGAGAAAAGGTCTCCTGCCTCTCGACACCCCCTTACGAGGAAGTTGTAGACTGTGATGAGGTCTCCCCTCAGCCTCCTCTTCTCCAGGCTGAACAGGCCCAGTGACCTCAGCCGTTCTTCGTACGTCTTCCCCTCCAGGCCTTTCACCATCTTCGTAGCCCTCCTCTGGACACTCTCCAACAGTTTCGTGTCCTTTTTATACTGTGGTGCCCAGAACTGCACACAGTACTCGAGGTCAGGCCGCACCAGCGCAGAGTAGAGCGGGACAATCACCTCCCTTGACCTACTAGCGATGCCGTGCTTGATGCACCCCAGGACACGGTTGGCCCTCCTGGCTGCCAGGGCACACTGCTGGCTCATATTCAACTTGCTGTCTACCACGACCCCCAGATCCCTCTCTTCTAGGCTGCTCTCCAGCGTCTCATTGCCCAGTCTGTACGTGCAGCCAGGGTTTCCCCGTCCCAGGTGCAGGACCCGGCACTTGCTCTTATTGAACTTCATGCGGTTGGTGATCGCCCAGCTCTCCAACCTATCCAGATCCCTCTGCAAGGCCTTTCCACCCTCATTCGAGTCCACAACTCCTCCAAGTTTGGTGTCATCAGCAAACTTGCTCAAAATACCTTCTATTCCTACATCCAGATCGTTTATAAAAATATTGAAAAGTACCGGCCCTAAAATGGAGCCTTGAGGGACCCCACTGGTGACCGCCCGCCAGCCTGACGCATGGTTTCTCCATGCCAGTCGGGCTGATTTCTACCAACCTACCAGCCCAGGCAGACTTCCACTAGCGAAGCCTGGGCTGCCTGCCGCAGCAGCTGGGCCTCCTCCAGAGCATCCTCTGAGCACCAGCTGGGCAGCACCCACAGCTGCCCACACACAAGCCTCCAAGTAAAGGGGAGAGAGGGAGTGGTGTCCCCGTGTCAGAGGAGAAAACATCAATAATGAGGCATCAGTAGCTCATAAAGGAAAAGCAAGGCTGTTCTCAATTAATTCAGATCTAGATTAAGCAAGAGAGGTGAGCAACAGCGTGGGCTGAACCCATATAAAGTTATTGGCTCAAATAGATTGGAAAAAAAAATAAATCAAAAGAAAAAAAAAAAAAAGAGAGAGAGAGAGAGAGAGAGAAAGAAAGAAAGAAGAAATACCATATTCTGGTTTGGTTTGTTTATTCAGAAATAGAGAAAATTAAAACATAAGCACTAGGACAAAATATGCTAGCTCTAAATTCTGCCTTAGATGATGATTTTATTAGCAAAGAATCTGGATCTCAAGTTATGTCTCAAAACAACACAAAACCAGATGCAGAGGTCAGTACTCTCCTGCCTAATAACAATGCTTTCAGTGACATCCTTAAGGAAGAGATGGACTCATCGGTACTGCAAGAGACATTTCAAATAAATTTGGACAGCAAAGAAGACAGCAAAATTTCGCTATTAGAATCCACAATTTGAGACAGAGCATAATGAAAGCTCTGTTCCAAATGCAATCCCATGACATCACTAAGACTCAACAATTAACATCAGCTGCTTCTCAAGTAGTTTGAAAAATGGAGATAAAGTCATAAGTCATCCCATAAGAATAATCTGTGCTATCCTGAAAAAAATAGGTGTTTGAAGACTCAACATAAAGCCATTTCCAAAGGGAATAACAGCAAAACTAGTAGGAAATAAAGAACGATGTAGAAGTCATACAAGTTGAAGTGTTCATGACAGAACTAAGACTAATGTCAGAAAAATAAAACTATTGCCTCAGAATCAAGTCCTATGGACAAAACACTCTTCGCTACCAACCAAAGATATCTTGAAAGTTAGCTGACAGGAATAGATTCAAATTTTCCAAATCTGGAAGGGACTACCAATTCCAGAGAATAATTTGGATACAACAATAGTGTTGTCCACATTAAAATATTGTTCACAGTGCTGGGGGGCACAAGGACCAGATGTCATCTGTTGTTTGGCTTAAAATCTTCTCTTCGTTACACCTAAGGCAAGCAAAATTTCCCTTTAAAGAACAGATCTATGAGGGGGAGCTGCCAAGGGGCACACAGAAGGTGAGAGCTAACTATGAGGAATGAAAGTGCACAGGGCAAGGTCTGCCTCACCAGGTGTCCCCAGCTGCTGAGCAGTTACGACTGCTCTGACAGGAGCTAGGACCACATAGGCAGGCACAGATATCTCACAGGGAGCAGAACTGGAGACAAGTGAATGAGACACCCCACACATCATCCACAGATCGACTTCTGGTCACCCAACAAGTACAACGTGTGGATGCTGCATGTGTCTCCTCCAACCCCGTTCCTACGGACATGGCAGGCACTGCAGGCACGTCAGTGGTACTGTAGCTTGCTTCAAGCAAGACAGGTCTCTTACCCAAAGCCGCAATCTAGACATGGCTCATGCCTGGCAGACTGTCTCCCAAGAGGACTTCTTGGCTTTGCTTATTATTATTTGTCCTAGAGCAAAAGCCGATGAGGTTCCACCATGAAAAACGCCTCTGACAGTCCCCGCTCATTACCGGTATTTAAGATCTCATAGCAACATGCCAGTGTTGGAGATTATTACGACCTTTTGCAGTTCAAACTAGACAAATATGGTACTGCAGCCATTCTGAAGGGGCACAGTAGAAGCAGAATGGAGCCTCTAACACCATGGGGAACCCTCTCTTATCTTTAAAGTAAGCTATAAATAAATGGCATTTGGCAGTTGAATGTGCTTATCAGCCACACTGATGGTAAAAAGAAACTCCTTTAACTCTTGAAAGCCAAACTCAAGTGAAAAAAAAAAAAAGCTTCAGACAGTTTCTACTTGTGGTCTCATGGTGTTGATGTGGGAGTATGAATGCCAACAAATCTGAGTTGGTTGGATGGGATGACCAAGAAATGTCATCATGACCCAAGGGCAGGTGGTTGCAGCACATTTGCACTTAAACAGCAAGAACTGAAGGACAGAAAAGCACAGCACTGAAGTCTTTGTGTTTAGGGAATGTTCAGGGAATCCCAAAGAAAGTACAAGACTGGTGCCAGCTGAGTGGATAGGAAGGAAGTAAGAGAGGAGGAAACTGAAGGACATGGAGGAGCTCACGGCCATGGAGGAGCTCCTGACTGCTGCTCACCCCTGTTTCAGGGTGATCAGGGGAAGGCACAGGGGGTAGAAGCCATGGGCAGGCTCCTTTCCCTGCTGCATCACACTCCCAGCTGTGAGTTTGCTTTGTGGTTTTGGTTTCCTCTCCCATCCAGGAGCCTCCAGCCCACATGAGACCATGACCCATATATAGCAGGCTCCCTACAGCTCCCAAGAGGGGTGACCACAGGTTTTTAGAAGAAATCGCAGCCAAAGCTTGGTCCCTGCCTGCTGACCTGGCCTGAGTGATTCAAGCAGGGAGGTGAAGACTGCATTAGTAAATATTGTGGCTGTGTTTGTGGTGCTGGAGCTCGGCAATCAAGAAGCAGCTCATCTTTCTGGTGACACAGCCTCTCAACCCTCCAGGTCTAGGGACTTGCTGTTCTCCTCCACTTCCACCCCACGTGCCAGTGGCCTGGCTCTGATCCTGCCTTCTCTAATAGGAATATAAATTCCATGACAAAATTTTCCTACCTTCAAAACACCCACATTTTGCTGGGGGATGCAATGAGAGAACAGAAGACACACAATAACCACTAGAAGATGTGCAACAGCCTCTTGATGTGGTTGCTTGACTGCCTGGAGACAACCAGGCTGCTGATGAGCATTGTTGAACAGGAGCCAATGGCACAGCACTGTTATTTTGCTCACGGTCTTTTGATTGCACCAAATTTATGGCCATAAGATTTGATATTATGCAGCTCAAACAACTTGAGGCCTGACACCATTGCCCTGCTACCATCAAGACCAGGAACTATCTTTTGGCTTAAGATCTTCTGCCGGAAAGGCAGCCAGTCTGCCTGCCAAGCTATCAAGGAGAATTCTACCTTTGCCGTCTGTAATTTGTTCCAGCACAGTCAGTGTTGAGATATGTGCCGGTCCACATTTGAGGAGATCTAGCTTTAATGTCCAGCCTTTCATTCTCACTATTTTAATTTCTCTACTACATAAAAGTACTCCCAAGTGCTTACTTTTTGTTTTGTTTTTTTGCAATCATGCGCAAGTGTGTGCTCCTCATGGCTTCATAATTAGTGGATCAAATTCAGGCAAATTTGACAGGCAGCTAGTGGCCTTAGGAGCTGTGTTTTGAGGATGTTTAAACGTCAGATAAACATGTGGGAGGAGATAAACTCTGCTGGTTTCTCCCCCTCCACATAAGAAATCAGAAAATGCCTCTGGGTAAGAATGTGAAAAAAACTTCTCTTGGTGCCCACACATCTGTAGCAAAAGAGGATCTGGGAGGGGACCCATTACTCAGACCTCCATTATCTCAGTTAAAATATTGACCCACCAGGAGACACCCCCTTGGCGCCCTTGCAGGGAACAGGATGTCCACCCCACAAGCTCCTTATCTCTGGTAACGAACCCTCCTGTGGTCTCACATCCACAATACCATGCTTCCCAGTGCTTGGTCTCCTGGATCTTGCTGTCATGAGGATATCAGTGCCTGGAGATGAGCGGAGACCTCTGAACCTGGCATGCACAGCACTCGGATGCCCTCCCCTCCCTCTAGATATGTGTGCATCACACTGATTTTGCAAAGGGAATTTTCCAGGATAAACAGCTGAGATGAACTAATGGAAATCTGTGGCTTGTTAACCCTCGTTAAAGCCACTGGCAAAAGCACGGGACTCTGCGTTTCGGCAGGGGCAGCCTGGGTCGGGTTTAACAAGGGCTGTGGCGGCCGATGGATGCTGCTGGGTAGGAGGCGTGGGTGCCGTGCTGGGGCTGTGCAGGTGACGGCGGCGGTGGGGCTCGCAGGGCTGGACAGCCTGTTCTCCAGTCTTTCAGCCCAATTAACATCACCTCGGAGAATGAGGTCATCGTAGCAGGCCAGACAGTCTGGGAAAACACTTTCACAGCTCCAGGAGGATTTCCTTTTTCCTCTTTTCAATTGTTCCTCTGTGCTGCCTCGCTCCGCTCCCCCTCCCCATCTGTGTCCTCAGGCCTCCTTTGCACTTGGACAGAGGCGGGCTGCTGGGTGCTGCTCACCCGTCCCTTTGGGAGCAATCACCACCTTCAGGAGATGCTCAGGTGCTTGGGGAGACCCTGGTCTCTGCAGTGAGTTCTGCTCTGCCCGTGCTGTCAAGTGAAGGAGGTGGCTGCAGAGCTGCTCCCAGCTGCCTCCGGTCAGCCCCGACAAGCTTGTCCTCCTTGATACTGGTGGGGAGTGACAGGACCAGTAGCTCTGTCCTCATCCTCCTCAGGGTCACCCATGTAGGGCAATGACAACAGCTCAGAATGACAGGGAGGAGGGTTTCTATATGTTGTCCCCAAGAACATGGAAGACTCCTACAATAGACGTATTCAGAGTAAATATTTATCTGAAAAAAGTTTTACCACAGCATTTGCAAGGATTGCACCGAGGCTGCCTCTGCTTCCTCACTGCAGCTCTCACATCCCAAGGTGCCACGTCTGGCAGTGTGTCCCACGGCTTGCCCATGGGTCCCCCACTCTTTCTGTGGGTCCCTCCCGCCCTGCCATTGCAGCCACCCCTGCCCTCCAGGTCCCTGCATAGCCGCCCAGCTGATGGCTCTGGTGATGGTGCCCCACTGCAGGTGCCCCACTGCTGGTGTCCCTCCCCACCCCAGCACACTCCTCTAGCATCTCGAGCCCTCCCTGCTTCCCCAGGCTCCCCCAGAAAGACCCAAGAGTCACTTTTGTGCTCCGTAGTGGCCACCAAATCCTCCACCGAGCTCCTGCACAGCACCGTGTGGCTGCCCAGCACTCCCATGGAATGCTCCCTCTGCTCCCTCTGTGCTTGACAAAGTTCTGCCTGCCCCTGCCCACGGTGCCATCACCACAAACACAGGGATCAGCTCTGCATCTCCAGATGTCAGCTCCTGCCTGTGAAGAGAGCTCTCAGGGCTGCCCCAAGGGAGGTAAACACCATGCTGAGGCTGTGATGGGCCCTCTCCTGGCCTTGGTGCCTCACACACATCAGTGCCCACAGATGCAGAGCACAGGGACTGTGCTGGGTGCTGGCTTTGGCTTCATGACCCAGAGTTTTCCCAAGATGTCTGTGCACATCTCTGCTGCACCCCTTCTACCACAACCCAGCAGGGCCTGAGGACTTAGCAGCCATTTCCACTCCAGTTTGCTCCTGATTTCCCCACCTACAAACTCACCCAACATCCACAGCCTTCAGCTTGCTGGGGAAACAGACAGCATTTTGGAAGCAGAACCAGCGGCATGGCAAGGGGCTGGCTCAGGCAGAGTGGGATTGAATGGTGCCAGAGCAGGGCCGGCTGGTTCACAGCACCATCCCCAGCACTGCCCACTGCCCCTGCAAGTGGCCTGCCTTGCCCAGCGCCCAGCCCTGCCCACATCCCTGCCCCTGGCCTCGCACCCATGGGCAGCAGGAGCCCACGGGACACAGCTCTGCCTGCATCGCGTGGCATTTTTTCAGCAGCATTGCTCTCCAGGTCTTGTCTTGGACATCAAGGGTCTTGTTCTGAGCCCCCCAGCTTTGGGTTGCTCTCCTCTGAGCTGCTCAGGTGCCGCATGGCCTGCACGGTGCTTGAGGAGCCCAGTGAATGAAGAAGGGGAGCCCAGCGCACAGCCCAGCCTCACACCATGTAGCGTGGCTGGGTTTGGGGCACAGGAAGGATGTTTGAAGAGCTCATGTGTCTGTGGCTCTCCAAGGGATCACACTCTAGCTTTGGGCCCCCCTTCATTCAGGCAGGGCAGCATCCAGTATGGCCAAGACACTGAGCAAGGCCCTCAGGACTCATGGGCTGAGGTGGTCTTGACGTTCCTGGACCAGGCCAGCTCCGGAGGGAAAACATGCCCCAGAGCCACCACCCAGAGCTCCCAGAGCATTCAGGGACAGGACATCTGCACATTCTCTTTTACAAAGCAGCTGCCAGACTTGTCTGTGGTTCCACCATGCCCCAGGCACTTACACTCACAAGACTTCCTATCCCTTCTGCATCGCAATGTTTATTCCCACCAGTGCTCACCATCTCTCCACACCTCAAAAAGTGCTCCCAGATGCAGCGTCGCTCTCCCCTCAAGCTCGCCACCTGCCCTCTGCTCAGAGGCCGTGTTCCAGCGTGCGTCTGCCAGGCTGCCTTTAGACATGACCTCAGGCCAGTGTGCAACATGCTCCAGAGGTGCCTGTTTTCTTCTGGGGAGAATCCACAGAGCAACTCGGACACAGGGATACACAAACCCGTCTGATATGTTCAAAGAATTACCGAGCATCTGCAAAGAGACCGAAAGAAAAACAAACATGCGGATGAAAGGATTCTTGTAACATGACAAAGAGGGAAAAAAAGGAGAAAGGGATGAATAAGGCCACCCAGACAGGTCCTGGGCTTTTTGGGAGCCCACCATCCTCTCAAAGAGGGCTACCTCAGCACCTGCACCATGGCCAGAGACTGTCACCACCTGCCTGTACCCTCTGCCTCTCTGCTGCAAAGCATGCATCCCAACACGACATTGGTGTGATTCCATCCTCTCAGAGCTCCTTTCTGCAATGCAGGGACATTGCTCCCTACCTTCCTGACCTCTGCCCTGGCCATGCGGGGTGGTTGATGGCTCTACAGCTAAGAAATGCGCCACGTATCTCATCCTGTTGCTTTTGCACCCTCCCCAGAAACTCTTCTCTCCTTTACCAAGGAGTATGAAACAGGCACCTCAGCAGACTTTTCTTACTGTCCGTGGCACCAGCCATCAGTGATATCCATCCATCTTCCAGTCTTCCACAGCTTGCTCCATTGACATTCAGAAGTCCCCTAAGCTATTGTTCAACAGCTCCTTTCTCCTGTCACAATAGCAAGCACATGTTTTCATCCATTAAAAATAAATAAATAAAAGAAGGCCGCCCATGGTCTTCCAGGAATAACGAGGGGAGCTGCAGTTCTAGCTATACCCGAGGGGCCCATTGGAGGAGGATGGTGACAGCAGTTCCCATCCCTCTGGAGGTGCTCAGGACAGGTCTACCAACCCCATGCTGCAGTGCAGAGTTTCCAGGCAGTGAGGACTCTCCAGCTCCTGTGTTGTGCAACCCCCTGTAGCCCCCAAAAAGGAGCAGGGATGGGGCTGTAGATTTCTAGGAAAGCCACCCTCTGCAGCCTGGAGCCCTGCCTGCCCTCCCATCTGCAGCTCTGCCTCCTCTCACACAGCCCAGATACTGTCGTCAAGTGGGGATGCTTTGCTCTGGGATGCAAAGTTACGGCCCTGCTTTGGGGCTCAGAGATGCTGGCCGCTGTTGCAAGGGTCAGGCTCATGGCAGGAGACATCTGGTTCACCAAAAGATGGGGAGTGAGGGAGGATTACACCCGTGGACCAAGCAGCATTGCTGCAGCCAGGCGCTGACCACGGGCACAGAAAGGTACCTGCGCTGCCACGGCCAGTGCTGCCTTCACAGAGGGAAGCTGTGATGGGCACAGCTGGCTCACGGGTGGCACTCAGAGCCCTGCTGCATGAAGGATGTGGTGGTGCAGCACCAGCAGCATGCTGGGAACTGTCTCAGGCAGAGGAGAGCCTTAATGCTGCACAGGGCTGAGTAGGGAGCTGAGCCAGCGGGAAGTGGGCTGCCACCAGCACTGGCTTTTGCCCTGCACTGCCTTGGCATGCGGCTGGACAAGGGGGTGCAGGCAGATGGGAAGCAGAGCTCTGCAGAGAAGGGAGGAAGATAGAGCCTTTAGTGGCTTTAATCTTTGGACAGATTCTGCTGGCTTATAAAAAAAAAACAGGTCCAGGTCCAGACACTGCTTGAAGCACGGCTGGACAACGGATCCCACTCTGATCGGGGCTCGGGGCAGAGCTTGGCCCCAAGGGCTGTCCAAGGGGGAAAGGAGGATGCCCCTGGCAGAGAAACTGTGCTCACCACATGTCCTCTCCACACGGGCCCTTGGGTGCTCCTGCCCTTATCCCTGCCCCTCCTTTTCTCCCACCACAGCCATCCCCCGACACATCGGCCAAAGCCTTGTGGCAGCTGAGCCTCATTGCAGCTGTTCTGGTGGGCACTACTTGTCCCTGTGAAGGTGACACCACCTGGGCATAGCACGACCTCTCCGCAGGGCTCCTCGAGGACCCTCATCCTTGGGAAAGGTGGGATGGGGAGAAGATGTGGCCTGATGCGGCACCATCAGCCAGTGTCAGCACAGGGCACCCTGAGCACAGCAGCTTATGGGGACAGACAGCCAGGCATGGGCAACATGACATGCAGATTGAAGCTCTTCTGGGGTTACACAGCCATCAGTGCTCCCAGATCCCAGGCCGAGCTCTTGAGTCAGTGAGTGCCAGGACCATTAATAGTGCAGTGACAGTGTTTAAATTGGAGCTGCCACTGCCGCAGACACAATAACTCCTCATGCCTGAGGAACTGATTAGCAA
This sequence comes from Netta rufina, assembly GCF_964035555.1. Taxonomy (NCBI): domain Eukaryota; kingdom Metazoa; phylum Chordata; class Aves; order Anseriformes; family Anatidae; genus Netta; species Netta rufina. The sequence goes on along the minus strand of NC_140145.1, from coordinate 1,393,917 downwards.
TGGCCCCATGCTGCATTCTCCTTCACCCTCTGTGGAGTCTCTCTGAGGGGAAAGGGATCAAACCCAACGTCTCAGGCTGTGGTGCACCCTGCCCTCGCCAGCACCATCCCTGTAGTGGTGACCTGTAGCAGTTCCTGTGTGTCCAAAAGCTGGAGCCCCTTCTGCAGAGCTTCAGGGCTGTGCTGTGACTTATTGTCGAGTGTTTACTGTCATTGCCGGGGAGACATTAGTTCAGATTATGTCAAAACAAAGTTATTCCAAGCTCAATCCTAGAGAAAAATATTATTGTAAGCAGTGATTGGCGAGGGGCGGCGTGTCCACCGCCAGCAATCCCAAAGCCCACGGGGTGGGGGGAGATAGGATCTTTGTTTTCAAGCCAGGCTCCCAGCCAAGAGCAGCCAAAGCTGAGGTAGAAGAGAGATTTTGTGAGGCAGCCAGCAATTCAGGTCAAAGCTTCATCTTCTCCAGAAAAAAAAAAAAAAAAAATTCCTTTAAACTGTAAAGAGAAAGTCCTGTTCCAGCTCCAGCCTTAGCCAGAGAGCATATGTGCCATATTGTCCAGGAATTGAATGTAAGGAATCCAGATATGCCATGTTATCCAAGAATCACATGTAGGAAATCCAGGAGTGACTTGTTATCTAGGAATCACATGCTGGGAAGCCAGACACAGCCTGTTAGACGGGGCTTGTATGCAAGGAATCCAGATGTGGCACATCAGCCGGGGGCAGGGCGCAAGGATCCAGATGTGTTGCATTCCCCCAGAGCTGTGCGTGGGGATGGGGAGCAGGCAAACACATGCAGGCTGCACGCTGCACAGAAGCGCAGGTACCCAGCTGGCTCCTGCCTTAGCTCAGAAACAGACAAATGCAAAAAGCAGCTTCAAAAGCAGGGGTTGAGCCGAGCCAGTCACGAGCTAGTAGTGTGGGGGGCCAGCTTGCAGCTGGGCAGAGAAGAACAAGCTAGGAGAGGAGGATATGTATGTTCTCAAAGCTCCGTGGGCTCAGACTCTGGCTCTGGAGTGGGGAGGTCGTCAGGGAGAAGTGGTGATCCTTTTTGCTGGTGCTAGACACTGACCCTAGAGCCACCAAACAGCATCCAGGAGCAGGAGGGACCTTGCGGGTTGGTCCAGGCTTGGCAGATGGAAGGAGATGCACCAAGGAGAACAGACAAGGGTATGAATGAGCCTCAAGAGGTGCAAATAAGGACAGCAAAACGCAGGCAAAGTCTCAGGAGACATTCCCAGACGGTGAGATAGAAGTGGGCAGTGGACACCTCTTTCCAGGGCTGGCAGGGCTGGGTGGGAGTGATGGAGCCGGCTCCCTGGGGTGGGCAGGGACAGGGCTCAGAGCAGGGTGCCCAGCCCCGGGGAGCTGGAGGTGTTTCCCAACCCATCACCCCTCATCCCACCCCAGGGCAGCACCCAGGACGTGGGCACTGCAGGAGGCTCTGTCTCCAAAAGCAAGCCAGCAGGGATGCTGCCACCACCCCAGCATCCCAGGACCTCTTTCCTGATCCCACTGAGAAGTCCTGGGTGATGCTGGGTGAAAGGAAATCATCCCCCATACATCTCCATGGCATGGATGGGGCACCTCCACAGGGCCACCCATTGCAGCCACAGCTGCCAAGCCCCACTCCACCGCCAGCTTACAAGGTGTGCACAGCATCAGGGAGCCAGGCCGGCAACCTCCTGGCCTTCAGGACCAAGCCTGGAGCTGCTCCTTACAGCCCCCTCCCCAAAGCTGTGAGCTTCCCATAACAGTGTCCTACAGGGCTCAGGTGCACTGCTGTGACCATATCCCCTCCTTCCCATGGTGTGCTTTCTTCTCAGCTTCTTCTCACAGCATCTATTTTTGTCCGCCCCTACCCACCTCCCATTGAACCTGCGCCAAAGAAATAAAGCACAGGGCAGCTCTGGGCACTGGCCAAAGCAAGAGCTGTGCAAATGGCACCAGGCAAAGTGCCCAGTATTATTCTGGCACTGAAACAGCCCCTTTAGAGACTGGCCAGAGCCCTCCCCATCCCCAGAGCTCCTGGAGGAAGGGGCGCCTAGAGGCTGGCCAAAGTCATGGCGATGCTCAGACCCAGCATCCTGCAAGCGCATCTCTTCTGCTCCTGTTCCTGCCATGCTAAAAAGTCTCCTGGTGCCACAGGCATTGGGGCTCAGATGGGCTAGAAGGCAGGAGAGAGGGAGAGGCCCATTCCTTTCCACAGCCAGGTGGCTGCACACTGGTAACCAAAGGCTGTCCTCAGGGCCATGGGGCAGGGCATGAGGGGTCTGTTTGGCTACATTAAATCTCATGTACGCTGTCCCCAGCCTTGTCTGCCGTTTGTCATTATCATGTTTGGTGGCTCATATCTCTATATCCCATAGCATCTTCCATTCCTCTTCACCGTCTTGTCCATCTCCTGTATCATCTCCAGTGATGATTTCATCTCCATGAAATCTACATGGAGATGATGTATCATCTCCAAGCAGATGATTTCCTCTGCAAGTGGCTGCTGCTCTTTGCTGCTGGACCTGGACTCTCTCTTGTGAGCACTCTACCCTTCTGCAGGGCTGGATGCCCCCTGCCCCAGGGAAAAGCCCTTTACCCCAGTGAAGCTGCTCTGTCCCCTCTTGGCAGCCCATCACTGCTGGGAAGGAAGGGGACACGTGCAGGCACTTGCTCCTGCTCTGGGAACTGCTGATCCTTCTGGACCTCCTGGAGATGCACTCAGAAATGTGATGGAGCTGTGGCTTGTGAGCAGACACCATGTCCTGTTCAGAGAATGAAGCTTCCTCCTCTCCTCTGCAGCTCCTGGCCTTGCACCAAGCCAAAGCAATCCTGTCCTTACCCTGCTCCCCAGTCCGGGTACCAGAGCTGGCACTCGTTTGCTCATGTGCCTGCACCCCCATCCATGAGAGCCATAACAGCAGAGAGGTGACGACTGGTGTTCCATCCTCTCAAGGACTTGGGACATGGATTTGTGTCCTTCCAGCCCCAGGAGCTGCAACATGGTCCCAGATCCTGCAGATCATTCACTGCACCGCCACCCTGGTGCTAGCTTCACTGCCTGCAGCCCCAAGGTGGATCAGAAACCCCCTTCCAACAAGAATCTGTGCATACCATGAGCACAACAGCTGGTTCCTTACAAAGGCTGCGAAGGAACGGGATGCACACCGTGATTTCTCCTACAAGCTGACCCAAAGCCTGGCCTGCAGAAAGGCTTTGTGCTGCTGCGCCAAAGCTCCAGGCAGCAGCGAATCCTCCCCCCATCGAAAAAGCTCCTCCAGTGTCCAGTGGCCCTTGAGGAGTGGGAAACTGCAGCTTGTTTCAAGGCTGAGTTTGTCTAAATGAGGCTTCCAGCCAGTTGACCGTAACATACATTTGTCAATGCTCCTGAAAGCCTCCCCCACCAGGAAACATTTTTGTGTTCAAGTACCTATAAAAGTGGTCACGTCACCTCCCAGGCTTCTCTTAGCAAGTGGCACAAGCTGAGCCCGGCGCAGCTCATTTCCCAGCCCCTTGGACCAGGGGACCACAATAAGTGGACATCAAGTCTGGTTGCAGTCCCCCCTCCTCAGCCTTCAAACTCCAGCTCCTGGCAGGTCTCCAAGGGCTCAATATTGTCATGTCTTTCCAAGAGTTGTTCAATGTCAGTGTCAGCATTTCAGGGACTCTTCCAGCAGCTCATTCTTGGCTCAAGGGTATAAGTTAACCGGGCCTGTTGGTCTGAAGTTGCACAGCTTTCTCCATCACAGATGTAAATATTTTAGCCCCCACAGGGGTGAACGCTTCTTTATGCTTCAACCCAAGCAGACTGGAGTCATCTGTTGCATTCTTCTGGTTTTGCTTCTTACCGTTTGACTCCATGTGTTTTGCGTAGGGCTGAGATTGGGGGTTGGCTTGGTTTGGTCATCTTTAACATACATTTCCAGACTTCTCACTGCCATTAGGCAGTGAAAGCTCATTGATTTGTTTGGTTTCCCCCTCTGTTACCTGCACAGTTTAACCAACAGTTCTTTAGGTCGCTGCAGGCCTCCCTTCTCCCCACCTTTCAGGACAGTGCTAGCTTCTCCATCCCATGAGTTAGACCCCATTTTGGGCACACCCAATTTGTCCGGTGCAGCAGTGCCCAGCTCTGCAGGAAGCCTGCTCCGTGCAGGAGGAGATGCGTCCTGCCTGCTCTACACGAGCAGGACAGGGGGGAGCACCCCATGGGCTCTGCTTGAAGCACTAACCCTGGAAATTTCCTCACCACTCCTACAATTCCTGGGCAGTAGTAGGACCATGACCAATTTTTAGGGGTCTTGAGAAACTGAATAGCACAATTTTGGTGCTCAGTAACAGCTGGAGGAAGTGACCACCACCCCGTGTCTGCTCACAAGCTGGCAGAGCTCTTCCCAAGGCAGGACAGAGCTCGAGCCATGGCTCACCTCGTCTGATCACACCTCCCCAGCAGGATGGAGCAGCCCAGCCTGGAGGTTTTCACCTTTCCAAGGTCCTCACCAGCTGGCATTGTCCCACAGACCAGAAAGGTCTCCTTTCTCCTCTGACGGCCACTGCTCCATGCTGCCAGCTCTCCCACCGGCTGACTGGGGCTGCTCAGCATGAGTCACCGCTCCACAAGGCATGGTAGAAGCAAAACAGAGAGGATGAGGAAAAGAAGAAAGCACGTTACCCTCTCTGGGCAGGGACATGGGCCTTCACTCAGCTGCCTTCCCTCCATGACAGCCTCTGGCCAGGCTCACGCCTGGTTCCCACCTGCAGCACACCTCAGGGCACCGCTGTCCTCCCCCTGGCCACCACCACCCCTGTTACACATCCAAACCACCACTGACAGCTTTTTCCCTGGGAGAATTATTTTGGTCTATGAAATCATGGCTTCAGGGCACTGCTGGGATGTCCTTGAATGAGTCCCAGCTTTTGCTAACGCCTCCCACTCTAAATTTACAGTCCCAGTCAGTCATGCCAGCGATTGTTTCACATTTTAGAAAATTGACCTTTCAGATATCCAAATAAACACGTTGTTCATTGATGTCCAATGTGAGCACAGCCACACTGCTCTCCGGTGCCTACAGATCCCCGTGCCTGAGAGCAGCAATTAACTCATCATTAGCGGAGCAGAGTCTGCTCACTCATCACCCTGACAGTGTCCAGAGCTTTCTGCCATGACCAGCTCTTATCTGCAGTTTTCAGAGACTCTCAAAAAGTCACATTATTGGCTGCAGAAGATATCCGCCGAGTGTCTACCAGGCATCTCCAGGCGAAGAACTCTTTCCCCCCGCAAGCCTTTCCTGCAGGCTGGAACCGCATTTCTCCCACACGCGCCTGCCTCTAACAAAGCAGTTCTGCTGCCTCCAGGTGCCAGAGCCATGGCTGGGCTGTGGCCGTGCCCGTTCCTCTCAGCCCCCGTTCGGTGAGCGGTGTGCGTCCCCACAGCCGCCCCGTGCCTGGGGTCACAGTGATGATGGATATTTTTATCAGCTGTTTCAGTGCCTGAACAAGCCCTCCAGGCAATAGCACTTCATTCGTTGCTCATCCCATTCCCACCCCCACCCCCCTCCATGAGGCAATAAAATACCTTTGTTTTTTGGGTTTGTTTGTTTTTTTGGCCATTATTTGCCATGGACTGCTCTGTAAACCCTCCAGATTCCTCCAAAGCCAGACGGGTCCTTTGCCATGTAATCGGCAGCCCTGGGGAGCAAGTCCCTCCCATCAGCTTTCATCCCCCAGCGCCAGTTTGTTTGCCGTAACTCACACTGTTCCTGGCTGTGGTTTCACTAGACTGACTGCTGCCACTATATTTGTATTGTGGGTTGGGTAATAGCATGAGGACTCTTCATGTTTCTAAAACCAGCTATTTTGGGGATATGTTTGTAGCAATCCTGCAGCTGAGGTCAGCCTTCCAACCACATGCACACACCGGCCTCCTGGAGACTGCCCTTCCCTGTCTCATCCTATGGGACATGCACTGGCTCCCAGCTCTGAGCCAAGGGGCTCGTCCCCCCATTGCAGGTCACCCGCAGAGGAACCACCCAGCAGCAGCTGATGTGGGGTGCTGTGCCCACCAGGCTCCCCTCACTCACACATATGGTCCACGCCAACCTCCCAAGGCCTCCTTTATCTCCCAGGTGGGAGGGAGGAAAGCACCTTACTTGTAGGAGGAAGTCTGGCAGGGTTTGGAAGACAAGTTTATGAGGCCTCCACATGCTCTTGGGCCTTGGTGGTGCTCTTCTAGGTGCTAGGTGGTGCTCTGCTAGGTGCTGGGGATGATACAGGTGGTGCTTGTTGCTGGCCACACCAAGGACCACTGCTGCAGAAAGCCCTTCCAGTACTGCCCCACATTTTCCACCCCCATGTCATCCAATCGCACATTCAGCTGCTCCAGTAGCAGTGGTGTGAACCTGGCTCTAGCATGTTGGATGGATCATCCTATCTCAAAATGCACCTCCCATGGCATCCAGATGCCTCTGTGGGGACTGACCAGGGCATGGGTACAGTGACCTCCCCACCCACGGGGCAACACCTCCAGCATGAGGCCCTACACCAGGCCAAGCACTCTGTGCCATGTAGGAGAGGGCCAGTCCCACCACATCAAAATGGACTCTGCTGAAGGACGTTCCCACAGGCCTCAGGCAGAGCCATAGCTTCCCTCAGGCACTCACAGGGCATCTCCTTCACACCAAGGAAAGCGGATGGGAAAAGTTGTTGGCTCCCACACAACCCCAGCCGCTTCCAGGGCAGACCCTGGGCCCCAGGGCAGACCCCTCGCCTCACAGCTCTGCAGCACATTGTGCTGTCAGGCCCAGGACATCGCCGGGCTGGAAGGCAGCGCCCAGGTGCAGAGGACCAGGTGGAAAGGTCTGTCCAGGCCGCTTCTGGTAGCAGGTGAAGGGGTCTGGGGGGGCTCGTTGATCCCCGTGGGTGCAGAGCAGATCATCTCCAGCATCTGCGGCGCATCCAGCCAGAGCACCACGGGGCCATCACGCCGCGTTTCGGAGGCTCTGTCAGCAGTGACTCATGGAGTGAGAACACACAGTTCTGTGGGACCAGAGAGCCCAGGGAGACAACAACAGTCTGAGATTTATTCCACAAAGCAGCCTGAAAACAAACCCCAGGAATGTTTATTATTTTTCCTATGCAGCGGGGAAATAAAGCACAATTGTCTTGTGCTTGGAAATGCTGGCATCCCCACACACAGCTCCTCCGCGGAGATCGCAGCCACAGCTGGACGCTCCCAGCCCTCAGCCCAGGCTGCCTCCCTGCGGTCTGTGCCGTGGAGGAAGGGAGTTTTATGGAGTGGCTGAGCTGGAACCTGATGGGAAGGGTCACCCTGAGCCACAGGAGCACCTGCCATGGACGCAGCCCCAGGAGAGAAACCCAGTAGGTTTGGGAATGAATCCCCACATGGAAAGCATGGTCATCCACCTGCACTGCTGGTCATGCATGCACGAGCCTGGGACTGGGACCAGCTGCTCCCAACCTAAAAACCATGAGACCCAGGTGCAGCGGGAGCAAGGAGACCAGGGGAGAGGAGGGAGAGAGATAACCAGAGCATTAGTAAGGGATGTAATTGCCCCCATCCCCAGTGTTGGTGGGCATGAAAGAGCATGGTGTGGGGCTGCAGTGCCAGGATGCTCCTATGACAGCACGCAGCGCACACTGGCTGCACCCTCCCTCAGCATCCTCTCCACACCCCCATGCATTCCCACCCAGCCGGCGCAGGCACTGTCTCTGTCAGAGCTCCTGCTGCCAGCCACCTGCCCCTCACATCACCAGGCAGCACCACCTCAGTCCAGGGTTCCTGCAGTGCCTGAGCAAGGTAACACTGGGGACATCAGCTGTTCTGCTCCAGCAGCACCCACCCCACCCCAAATCCTCTACAACAAGCAGCCGGCAGTGCTGGAGCCACTGAACAGGACGTCGGAGATGTCACAAGGCACACTAGGGCTTACCCAGTCCTGATGCCCTGCAGACCTCACTGAGACCATCACACTAGCACAGATTCACCCCAAAACCCAGCACATCCCATCCTGATGCTCTGTCTTGCTCCACTAATGTGCCCTTTCCAAGAGATGCCAGCCTCTGCATCCCTTCCTAGGGTGCCTGCCCTGAGGCTGCACTCCGCAGACCCATCCCCCCTTTCCAGGGATCAGGAAGAGCAGTGCTGGGACTGGGCTGTGTGTGGGGACTGGGGGCAAACACCACTGGTGATGAGCAGTGGGAGAAGGGCCCTTGGAAGGGCAGGCGTTGGCAGTGCTTTGACGGGCAGCTCATCACGATCCCAGCACATTGACAGGCAAGCACACAGGGCTGGGAAAGCCAAGGACAGGCTGCCCCAAAGGGTGGCTGAAGCCACTGAAAGTCAGTGGCAAGAAGATAAGCGCCATAAAACTCCCAGATATGGAGACCAGCAGCAGCAAGTGGGAACCATGGGCAGCGCCAGCCCATGCACAGACATTTTGGCTGCCCCAGACCACGTTTTCCACACAGCGGCATCCCCTGGAGGAGCCAGGCTCTTGGCCAGGCCCCTCGTGCAAGATTTTCCAGCTTTGACCTCAGCCCAGCCGCGGTGCACGCAGCCTCGGCAGCCTGGAGGGCTGGAGCTGGTCCCGCTCCCTGCCCTGTCTCGCAGGGCCCAGCCCTCTACAAATCAAGAATGTTTATTTAAAACAATTTGGGGAAGAAAAGAAAAAAGAAAAAAAAAAAAAAAAAAAAGCCTTTGCGTAGAGCTAGGGAAGCCCTGAGACAACAAATGAGCATGAGTGTGATACTCAGCTTCAAAAGGGCAGTCAGAACCGGTCTGTGCCTCATAAAATAATGGGTGAGTATTAGGAAAAGATCCTTAAATACCACAGATAAAAAAAGCAAAAGCATCTGGCATGGCCTGTTTGCAAAGAACATCTCTTGCCTGAGAAACTTAATTGTTTTGTCAGAAAAAATTACTGGACGAGGCCAATTAGAGTAGGATTTTGGTTCAGTGCCTGGTCTGATGGCCCTGAAGATTAGCAGGCACACGCATCCCAGTGTCCCGAGCAATGTCACACCAGCCCTGCCCCAACCTATGGAGCAGCACAGGGACCTGCAGTAGGACAAAGAGCTGGGTCCTGGCTCACACAGCATCCCCAGGGTGGGGAACAGGGACAGCAGGTCCAGAGGGGCTGTGCTGCTGCCATGCAGAGCAGTTAAGCAAAGCCATTGGACCCCAGGAGCACACGGCTGGTCCGTGGAAAACGTTCTCTGAAGGGCCCAGGAAGCCACACTATGGAGAGAGTTCCAAGGGTTGGAGAGGACCTCAGGAAACATGAGTTTGTACCAGGATGGGCAGCAGGACCAGCCCCATTCCTGCAAACCTCCATTGTGGATTGCCCTGTCTCCGGCAGCCCCGGCAACGCCATCTCACAGCGCCTTCAGCCCCGTGTGCATGGTAGTCAGCGTGCCCCACTGTCACCTCACAGGGGTGTGCCACCAGCAAGTGACAGCAGCTGAGGTTGGGCAGGGCCCATGGAGGCACCTGGTCCAGCCCCGCTGCAGTGGCAGAGCAGGCTCAGTGCGGTCAGACTGGAGCTGTGTCCATTCCAGTTCCAAATGCCTCCAAGGATGGACATCCCATTGCCTCTCTGGGCCCTTACTCCAGTGTTTGGCCACCCTCGTGGGGAAAATAAAACCACCAGGAGAAATTCCAATGACAAGTCCCCATGTGACACCCAGTCCCCATCATCTTTGGCAGCTCCCCTTCTCCACCTCACCTCCACAGCTGTGCTCCGTCGGCCCAAGTTCTCCATCTTCCTGGACAGCCCCACTGCACTGCCCGGCCAGTCCCGGGGCCAGCACTGCCCCGCGCCCTGCTGTGAGGCCGGCTGGTAGTCAGCCAGGCGTGCAGGGGCTGTCGGGAACTGTCAGGTGCTGTCAGGTGCTGTTGGATGCTGTCAGATGCTTGCTAGCGGCCTCTGCCCTGTGTGTCTCGGGGCTCATGCTGCAGGGACTTGGTGTGAGTGGGCTCGGGGCCGAGGGGAGCGCAGAGGGCAGCAAGAGCAGTGCTGGAAGTGGAAAAGGTCAGACACAAGCAGCGGGAGGAATGGCTCTGGAACAGCCCTTAATAACGGAGAAATCCATTCATTGCAGACAGCAACTCAAAGCATGAGTGAAACCAGACCCCAGTGTGGAGATAACAGAACAATTACAGAGAAACTGGAATTCGGCTTGCTTGCACTCAGCTGGGGAAAGAGCAGACAAAATAACCAAAGACCTTCCACAAGTGCAGAGAGCTGTGGCATCCATTGGAGCACACGGAGGTGGGCATGGGGCAAAGGTGGGAAGGAAGCCTCAGGGAGGGCTGCACATGGTGTCCATGACCTTGTTAGTTTAATTAGCAGGTAGGGTTTTATACCAAACTAGTTGCAGTCATGGGGTCTGGGACACATCCCCAGTGCTTTGCAGCTTGACTAGGAGGGGTGGCCTGAGGTGACTGGACCCCATAACTAAAAGCAGGAGGCTGAGATCAAGCAGGGACTTCCCAGGCAGAGGTGAGCTGGGCACACAGCAGGGGCAGGAGTTGGAGTCTTGTGGAGGATGGAGCCCAAAACACCGGCAGCACAGGTGCCAGCAGGGCTCTGGGTCCTGCTCCCCACCACTGCCATGTCCCCCTGCTCACCCCACCAATACCCATTGCCCTTGCAGGCAGTTGGCAGAGGACAATCAGGGATAAGCCCAGGGACAGCAAATCCGCTCACTGACTGCTCCCTGAGCCGCACACCAGCAGTTTTAGGATGCGCGGTCCAGGGCTACGTGTCCATGCCCACCAGCCCTGCACCCACATCGTGCAGGTCCTGGAGCAAAGCGCACCATGCACAGCCCGGCCCCCCGTCCTGGCAGCCTCAGACCCCCCCAGGACACAGGGGGCTTCCCCAGAGCTGCCCAGCTGGTTCCTGCACTGGCCTAGGAGCATGGCAGCAGGGTTTGGGATTATGGGGTAAAATACCACAGCATCAGATCCCTGGAACTGTCAAAACAGGACAGAAAATATAAACTGCAAAAAAACACATCAGGGAGAGGGGATTTCCATCACCCTGACTCATCAGGCTTGGTAGGGGCTGCCCCAGCCTGGGGCTTGACCCCAGCCCCTGCATGGGGGCAGCTCCAGCATTGCATGCTCCCCGTCCAGCTCGGTGCAGAAGCCCCCAGTCCTAGGATGTGGTCGTCAGGAGAAGGGAAGCAGACCATAAATCACTGCAGCTGTGATGGGAGCTGGGCCCGGGCCATGGCCATGGCAGCCCCCTCTGCTCCCCTTGCCAAAGGGAACAAGCAGGGCACAGGGTGCTGGCTGTGCTGCCGGAGGACGCAATCCGTCTGCAATGCTGCTTGTCCAGCCAGGGGGCTGGGCAGCCATGCTGTGTATTTATATCAAACGGGGGAAGGGTTGTATTTTTTTTTTTTTTTTTTGAGTACAGCAGGAAATAGCTGGGATAGTTACATACCTGGCGAGATGGCCGAGGAACCGAGGGCCAAGAAACATAGAAGATCTGGCATCACCCAGAGCATCAGTGTTGCACACATCTTGCAAGCATCCGGGGCTGCATACGTGACAGGGCAGCGGGTCACAGCAAGGACCACAAGTGTGGCCAGCACTTCGGGGCCCAGCAGCTGGCATGTGAGGGGTGGCCAGAGGCAAAGCCGTGAGCTCTGTGCTCCAGGCAGTGAAGTGCTCAGCAGCACGGCTCACAAGGGCAGCACAGAGAGCCCAGCCAGCTTCCCACCATGGGCCGTGTTCGGACACCCTCTGTGTCCCCAGCACCCAGTCTGCCTGCACACCAACAGCCCTGTTAGGGACAAGGCTCCTCTGCAGCCCTTGAGAAGGAGGAAGGTCCAAAGCAGGAGCTGCAGAGCCGTGGTGCCTCCCCTGTCCTGCTCATGGGCACTACCGTGGAGCCTTTCACTGCTGCTGTACTGAGGAGGGGCTGCCCACAGCCCACCAAGACCCAGCAGGAGACCTGGCGCTGGGCTGGTCTCTGGCGCTGGCAGGAGCCATGCTCGGGAGGAGGCTGGAGCAGGGACCTCCTCAGGTCTCCTCCACCCACCACCGCTGTCAGCTCTGCCCTGTACAAGAGCCAAGGCACGTTAAGTGCTGCCGTCCATCAGGACACCCCATGGTGATCCCCAGACATCCTTCTCCAAAGCCGTCTGTGCCAGCCAAAGGCTTACGGCCCCCAGACTTGAACTGTTGAGGGAGACCCAGCTGTGCCAACAAACAGGGACTGGGGCCCCCTGTGGTAGGCTGTCTCCAGCGGGGAGCAGCCACGAGTCCAGCGTGGTTTGAAGGGGGGGGCTGTCACTGGCTTGGCTGAGCACATGAGGCCAGGTGGGCTGGGAGAGACCAGCCCTCAGCAGGATGAACCTGGATGAAGGCAGATGAAAACGATGGGATGAACCTGGAGAGACTCTCCTAGGGCTTTGGATATAGGATTCTCTTCCAGCACTGTTACTTTGCTGTATCCCCACTGTTGTCATCTCAGTCCCAAATCACAAGGGTAGAATAATTGTCCTTGCCCTGTTGGGGCCAACCAGGCCAGGTCGCTCCTGGTCCTGCTCCCCAGACCCTGCTCACCCCCACCATGTTTCTCCACTCTCCCTTCACCCATGTCCCTCTTCCAATGCAGCTGCTCAGACTGGGTCCAAAGCCACAGTCTGTTTTGTTTTGTTTTGTTTTGTTTTCTAAGAAGGTCATTTCTTCAATGTGTCAGGATTATTTTGAGCTCTGCGTCAGTCCTTCAAGGCGTTTGCAGCTTCTCATGGGGCTGTGGAGTCTGGGGAGGAAACCAACATGGTCTGCCTTCAAGGACAAAGCAATGAGGATTGCTCTTTGGGAACCCCATTTGCACCCAGGCTGTAGAAGCCCCAGGTGCTCCTTGCTGAGCAGCACTGTGAAACAGCACGAGAAGCCTTCCTGCAGCCAGAGGTGTGGCAGGGGTCCTCTCGCCCACCTTCCCGCTCGCTGCAGGCAGTGCCTTCCCCTCCCTCTGCTCTGCAAGGTGGCTGCAGTGCCCCGGGGTCTGTCCCTGTACATGGCCACCACAGCCACCTGGAAAGCAGCAGAAAATCAGGGCCCACACAGGGTGACACATCCTCAAATACTTTCCCAGCTTACAGCAGTTTGTAGTTCATGGACCTCCTGAGCCAGAGCTGAGCCTTTTTATGTGATAATCCCTGGTGGATTTTTCTTCCATGAACTTGAGCTGAACCCACCCTTTGAACCCACGTGAGCTCTGAGTTTGCTTGTTCTCAGAGATAATCCACAATGAGATTGCTTCAGCCAATGTTCAAGTGCCACAAGACAAAAGCCCATCAGGCTCAGCCCGTCTGGGAGCACGGGGTTCCTCCAAGCCCCCCTCGCCCCGACCTCCAACCCACTGGAGCCTGAGCAAGGCGCCCTGCCCAGGGAGGCATTGGCTGTGCTCCCAGCCAAATGCCAAAGCAAAAATGGAGAGAAACAAACCGAGCCATCCCAGAGCCAGTTGTGGTCACCTCTCCACCAGAGCAACAATCTCCAGGGACCACCTCCACCTTCTCTGCAGACCCCTGGAATTCTATTAGCCATCTCCAGCAGGTCACTCTGCGTCTGTCCCTGCACTCATGTTACCCCGTCTCCAATGATTTAATGTCATTTCCGCTGTCTGGGCCCCTCCTCCTTGTTCTTGAGATAATTGCAGAGATTTGGATTTTGCCAGATTCCTAGCCTCTCTCTGAACTTACTCCCTTAAAATCGTTTCTGTGAGCACCAGGCAGCTGCCCTGCGGTATCCTCCTCTGCATGTGCTTCCCGGGAGTTATTACGTAGCAGTTCTCAGTCTGCTTTGCTGCTCTCCTCCTTCCTTTTCCAAGACACTAATTGTACATCCTCTTCCAGCTGCAACTGTGAGTTAGGATAAGCCCACCACTAAACTGCCTAACCAGGTCATTTGGATCAACAGGGGCTGGAGAGCATTCAGACAAGCAACTCAAGCCAGGAAATCCAAAGATGCAATCCTCCGGCAAAATCCTCCTAAGCTGAAATCCTCTGGCTAAGGGAGGGCAAGAATCAACAGCCAGGCGTGTGTGGATGACACGGCTTCAACCACAGGAGAACACTGTGATCCCCGCGGAGGGCGAGCTCTCGGTCCATGGTCACCATCACCCAAACCTCTGTCACCTCCTCAGCCTGTTCCTCAGCTGGCCGATAGAAGGCTCCAAGCCACACGTTTATGCTCCAAGCGTGTGCTCTTCCTGTAGCTTCATGTAGCTCCGTGTGATGCATGGTCCTTGCCTGGGGATGTGGTTCCACTAACAATTGACACCACTCAGATCCAGCCCAGCTTAATCCGAGACAAAATAATGCTTTTGCCATGGAAAATGCTATTGTCCATTCTCTACTCCCCGAGGGAAACCTGCAGACCCCTCTTGGGCAGAGCGGGCAGGGCTGAAGCCACCAAGGGGCCCCCTGGCCTCCTACCAATGGGAGCTGCTGGGATCCAGCTGAGCTGGGATTCACCACTGCCCGTGCTGGAGGAAGGGCTGGGCTCTGGGGTCCGATTCAGGGGCCTGAGGATGAAATATAAAAAGAGTAAGGGGAACGGGGTGAAGTAGCCCATCCTACCTCCTGAATGAATATCCATACACTTAGGTGCTGGTGGAGGGAGATAAAAGCTGCTTTTTTGAGATTCATGTCCCCAGATGCCACCTCAGTCCTGGTCTAGACAGGGACGAGGTAGCTCGGCATCACCAAACATCCAGAAATGTTTTAGGATCGCCCAGGACCTCAGCAGACAAGAGCCTGACACACAGCCCAGGGCCCACTGCCTGCCTGCCAGGGTGCACCCAGCCGCACCGCACCTCGCAGGCAGCTCCGAGTCATCCCTCACACACCACTTCAAATCCGCCACGTGTTGGTGGTCTCTAAGCCCCTCATTAATTCCTGCTGCAACAGAAGTTGGCACCTCATTACCAAGCTGACCCAGCCCCTGGATCTCATCCTGCCCCTGGATCTCATTGCATCCCTGGTGCTTCCCCAGGGCACAGGGGCAGAGCAGAGGGCACTGCTCTGGGGCAAGAGCACAGCCAGGGCCAGGGGCTGGGCTGCGTCCCGTGGGTGCAGCCCAGAGCTCAGGCTGAACACAGGCATCTGCATGCAGCCGTGGGGACGTGGTGCCCGGGATCACACTGAGGCATTTGCACCAAGTGGCCGGGGTGTCACCGGCGAGTCACAGTCTCGGGGTGGGAACTGTCAGCTCCGTGGTGTCACTGGGGAGTGCCCAGGGACTGCTGCCAAGTCACGAGGGTGCCATCACGACAGTGGCACTGAGTCACGGGGCCGAGGGCTGTGCTGGGCAATGCGGTAGCACAGCCTGCGGGTGTGGGAGCAGCCGGGGGGCGTGGGGCAGGGAGCTGAGCTGGCAGGAAAAGGAGCAGCTGGTGGGGTGTGTGGGACGTGGCCAGCATGGGAAGTGGAAGCGCCTGGTCACGAGGAGAGGCGACAATGTGGACAAGGAGAGGGAGCAAGTGCGGGTGGAAACATGGGCAGGGAATGGGAGTGAGGCCTGTAGGGTGGGCGTGTGGGGTGAGGAAGGGGGTGAGCTGGGCAGCGGGGGCTCAGGTGAGAACTGTGTAGGGGGTGCTGGTGAGCAGAGGTGCTGGGGTGCAGGTTGGGGGTCGGAAATGGGAACATCACCAGGATGGGAGCAACCGTGCCCCTGTGATGCACTGACCTGGGACCTCCATGCCGTGGGGGTCCGAGGAGAGGAGCACCCTGCTCCAGGGTGCAGGAGGGCAGGATGCTGGTGGCACAGGGTGCAGTGTGCCGAAACGGGGCTGATGCCGGAGCACTGCAGTGCCGAGCTCCTGCTGCCAGTGGCCCTGGGGAGCAGCAGTGGGCAAGGCTTGGGGGGCAGTGGGTCCCTGGGAGCAGCAGTGGCGTGGGCAGCGTGGCGTGGGGGTGGAGGACAAGTCTTGCCAGCCATGCCAGCAGCCATGAATCAGCTGCCAGCTGCCCCCCAGCCGGTCTGCCTGCTCTGCCAGTCTGATATTCAGCCAGCTCCGAGCCGTACTGCGCTGATTTCTACCTCAGCCTCTTCTTGCTACCTGGTCGTGAGCCACACAGGCATAAGGGGCTGGTGCAGACGGTTCAGCAGCAGCAGTCCCAGCCGCGATCAATCAGAGCCGTGCTCAGATTTATGAACTGAGAAGTTGGGCAGGGGCCCAGCCCTCCTGCAGGGCTCATGGTTTCTGAGTGGTGTGCGTGAGGGGGCAAAATCCACTTGTTCTCGGACACTGGGCTGGGCTTTAGGGAGGGACTGGACAGTCCAGGGGCTGATGGACTCCGGCCACGTTTGGACTCTGCGAAAGGAAAACATTGCACTATACAAGCACACAGGAACAGAGCTGTCCCAGCCCATGGCAGCACTGGTGTGTGACCAGTCACTGCAGACGTGCAAAAGCTCAAGGGTACCAAGTCCCCAGCTGGCACCATGCCCCTCTGTCCCCCTGCCCAGTCCCTGGGGACATTTTTGTCCTGTGACTGTGCCCCAAGGCTGAAATACACCCAGGCTCTGCATACCTGGGAGAGCAACCAGACCATGGGCTTTATGCAGGGTATTTGGACCAGGTAAGCACATGCAAAGCCACATGCATAGGGGAGGAACTGCTGGAAGGGGGTTGATTGCTCCATCAGCTGGAGAGGGAGATGACAGCAGAAGAGGGATTGTGGGTGCCAAGTCAGCCCCCGCAGAGGGTCAGCTAGGCTCAGGCTGGTGCAGCTGCAGCTCCTGGGGAATCCCAGCAGCTGATACCAGCAGGAGCTGTACAGAGATGGACACCCTGATGGACACCCTCTCAAACCACCTGGACCTGTCGGGGTGCCCGCAAAACTATCAGAGTATATATGCTCTTGTTGGGGACCAGCAGTCCATCACCAACTGCTGCCAGCCAGGCTCACACATGGCCACAGCACACCCTGAGGGTGCTGCACACAGCAGGGTGGCCAGAGCCAGTCTTTGGCAGTGATTTCCACACCCCTGGTTGTCTGAGTTGCTTCTGCCTCAGCATCCCAGTGCTCCACCCCAACGGGGAGGCTTAAGGACCTGGCTACTTCCACCTCCAGGGCCAAGGCCATGCCAGGGATGTCCTGCAGGGAAATGCAAACTTTACACTGGAGCCCAGGACAGGCTCAGGCAGGGGAATTGAAGGCAGGTGAGGTGGTGGATGACATTGCCAGAGCTGGCAGAGCCCAGCCTGGAGGCGCCCATTCCTGCAGTGCCTCCAAACCCAGCTCTGAGCTGCTTTTTCCCATCTCCTGTCCCCAGATCCATGGCAGGGTAAGGGTGAGGGACTGGCTGTGCCTGCTGCACAGCACAGCCAGATGCCCTTGCCAGCAGCACCGTCGCAGGAGATGCTCTGGCCCCAGGCAGGGCACAAGGACAGCACCCGAGAAACAGCACCAGGCATGGCAGGAGCACGACTGGACACTGCAGGAGCGTGGGGCCCCATGCCAGGACAAAGTGCAGCCTCAGCACGGCTCCAGCCACGGGCAAGCTCCCAATGGCTGAAGCCTCCTGCCGCCCTCACAGGGGTCCCTGTCATCCCGCGGGGGCAGCATCCCTGGGCCTCTCAGCATTGGCACCAGGTCCAGTCCAAACCCTGGCTCGCCGGAGCTGGGTCCAGGCCAGTCCAAAGCTGCCGTGACGCGGGGCGCAGGAGAAGCTGTTTGTACAGCTGTGCACAGCACGGCAGCGCGAGCCAGCCCCGGGAACATGATGTTTAGAAAAGCACCGGCTAATTTAAGAGTGGATCTGCGCGAGCCGGGGCTGGGGGACGCGCGGCCCAGCTGCAGCCTGGCAGCAGAGAGGGATGCGGGGCCGAGGGGAGGATGCTGGCTGCGTACCCCACCTCTTGTTTGCCTTGTAAATGGACGTCAGGCTTCAATTAGCGGTGGGAATGATGTTCAAAGTGTGAAAGCGGCCCCGAAGCGCCTGGCCACGAGGCTGCCCCGTGGTGCCAGCAGCGGAGGCACCTGCCCGGGGCACAGAGCCCAGGCGGGCAGTGTGGGACCTGCGCTAGCAGCTGCGGAGGGGACAAAGGGCGCAGCAGCCCCCCCCGTGCCCTCCGTGCCCACAGCCCCACCGGCCCAACCTCTGCCCGCAGCATCCCGCGGCATCCCCGCTGCCAAACCCCGCGGACGCTCCGAGGCCGCCTCGGGAGAAGGGGGGGGGGGGGGGACACGGGGGCAAACGCAGCCGTTTGAGGGGAGCCACCGAAGCGGAGCCGGGGGCTCTCGGGGCGCGGCCGAGCCCGACGGCCGGAGCAGAGCCGCCGAGGCTGCGGGGCCCGGCGGGGCCGGCGGGGCAGTGCCCGGCGGCGGGGCCGACCGCGGGCGGAGGGCTCCCTCTCGAGGTCCCCGGCCAGCACTGCCCGCACCCACCGCGGGGCCGGCACCGAGCCCCGGGGGCCCCCACCGTCGGGGCGCCGGGGGCGAGCACCGGCAGCGAGCCCCCGGGGCTGGGGGGAGCCGGCAGCGAGCGGCGGGGCTCGGCCTGCCGCAGGCCAGCAGCGGGGTCACCGGTGAATTAGCAGCTCGGTACCGCTTCGGGAGACACCGCGGGCAGGGGACGTGTCCTCCACCTTGGCCACCACAGGGCACCAAAGGCCCCCAAAGGATGCTGCCACGAGCACGCGGTCTGCGGTGGGCGCGGCCGGTGGGACCGCTTCTAATGAGCTCCTCTCGTTACCCAGCGGGCTTGCTGTGCCGCCGACACCGCCACCAAGGCGGAGAGTGTCCCAGCAGCCCCCACGCGTCGTGTCGGCACCCCGTGCATCGTGTTGGTGCCCCATACATCGTGTTGGTGCCCCATACATCGTGTTGGTGCCCGTGCCAATCCTCGTCCTGCCTCCCCCGGAGCCAAGCAGCTCCTCGCCGCTCACAGCCCCAAGCAGCCGTGCTCCCGGTGTCTGACCCCCGGCCCCGGCTGTGCCCTCGGGACACGGACCCTGCGGCACGGCCACCCCGGGCAGCGGGTGGGCGGCTGGGGATCCGCGGCCAGGCCTGCGCTGGGGGCTGCTCAGCACCAGGATGTCACCCGCGCCTGCGGTGGCCCAGGACAGGAGCAGGCGGTGGCAGCGGGCGCGGCGCTGCAGGGAGCCGAAGGTGCAGATGGAGGCGACCTGAGCGAGGAGAGGGCCGGGACACGTGGCCGGGACACGGCGAGGCACGGGGCGGCCGACCTGCGGCGGTGGCACTGCGGGGACAGCGGCACCCGGCGGCCCCGGGCGCTGTGCGTCGCCTCCCCGGGACAGCCGCTGCCACCTCCCCGGGGCTCGCTGCCCCCTGCCCGGTGCCCCCCCCCCCGTGCCGGCCGCCCCCCGCCGGGCGCGCTCCGTGTCCCCCCCCCCGGGCCGCTCGCTCCCGCCCCGCGGCTCCCGCCCGAACACCGGCGCGGCGGCGGCAGCCAATGGAGAGCGGGGGGTGTGTCCTCCGCCGCGCGCGGAACCAATAGGGAGCTGGGGGCGAGCCCTGGGCGGGGCGCGGAGCCAATGGCGGCGCGGGGCGGGGCGGGGCGGGGCGGGGCGATGCTGCCGCCGGCGGGAGTGCGGGAGCGCGTCCGGGCCGTGCACGGCGGCGCGGCGCTGCCCGAGCTGCTGCGGCGCTACGACGGGTGGGCCGGCCGCTACGAGCAGGTGCGGGGCCGGGACCCGCCGGGACCCCCCGGCACCGGGACCGGGACCCCCCCGCCGGCAGCGGGCTCTCCCGGCGCCCCGCCGCCCACCCCGCTGACCGCCCCGTCCCGCAGGATGTGGCCGCGCTGGAGTACCGGGCGCCGCACCTGGCCGCCGCCTCGCTCGCCTTCGCCTTCCCCGCGCCGCCCGCCGGGGCGCGGGTGCTGGACGTGGGCTGCGGCACCGGGCTCGTAGCGCGGGAGGTACGGGACGGGACGGGACGGGGCGGGACGGGACGGGGCGGGGGTCCCGGATGCCGCGCGGTAACGGCGCCGCCCGCCCATCCCCGCAGCTGCAGCGCCGCGGGTTCGGCTGCCTGCACGGCGTGGACGGCAGCGCGGGGATGCTGGAGCGGGCGCGGGGCACGGGGCTGTACCGGCAGCTGCAGCGCTGCGTGCTGGGCCGGGAGCCGCTGCCCGGGCCCGCAGGTAACGGCCGGCACCGGGGGGGCGGCGGGGGCCGGCGGTGGTCCCCGCGGGGCCGGTGACACGGGGCCCCCGCAGAGCACTACGACGCAGTGACGGTGGTGGGGGCTCTCGGCGAGGGGCAGGTGCCCTGCTCGGCGCTGCCGGAGCTGCTGCGCGTCACCAAGCCAGGTGAGGTGGCCCCGTGGGACGTGGTCCCCGTGGGACGGGTCCCCAGCCCGACCCCCGGTCTTGGTTCGGGTGCGGGCAGGCCGGGACATGGCCTCATCCCCACGGGCACGGGGTCACGCGCTGGTGTCCCGGCCAGCTGGGTCCAAGCCAGGGGTCGGGGCAGTGGCACTCCTGACCCGCCGCCACCCCCGGGTGACGTGGTGCAGCGGGGGCCTCGTCACCCTGTCCCCTGTCCGGGCAGGGGGCTTCCTGTGCCTGACCACCAGGAGCAACCCCTCGAACCTGCGCTACAAGGCGGAGCTGGAGGCAGCGCTGCAGCGGCTGGAGCAGCAGGGGGCCTGGCAGAAGGTCCTGGCCCAGGAGGTGGAGCGCTGGGAGAGAGCCACTGAGGAGGAGGAGAGCGTCCAGGGCACTGGCTACATCTCTGGCGTGGTCTACATCTATCGCAAGTGCCCCGTCCCGCCTCTCGAGGAGGGCTGAGAGCCGAAACGGCGCCAGGGAAGGGGGCTGAGCCTGGTGCCCTGCATGATGTCACCCTGCATGTCCCCTGCCCCATGCAGCTGTGCCACCCCCTTCCCACACAGCAGCGCTTCCAGAGCCCAAACTTCCCTGTTCCCTTCCCCATCTCCTCCCCTCGGGTCTGAGCCCTGGGGACCTGCTCCTCAGCTCGGGGAGGGCCTCCAGGTTTCATCGGGGTCTCCTGGGCACCTCCCTTAGCCCTGACATTCAGATGCCTTGGTCCTTGTCCTTGCTGTCCCATCTCACAGCTCTTTGTGACATCTTTGCAGCTCCATCTGACTGGGCAGAGCCACCTCCTGTCTGGGCTGTCTCCTCCCCACCGTGCCCACCTCCCACGTGGCCATGGTCAAAATCTGGATCCTTCTTCATCTTCCCTGCTCCAGACCCCAGGCCTCTGCCTGGGGACTGTTGCTGATGGTCCCCATCACCACATCCTGCTGTCCCCTGTTCATCCCCCTCAGGAGCTAACCAGTGTGCCCTGAGGTGCCAGAGCCCCGTCTGAACCCGGAGCAGCTTTACCAGCACAACGCCCAGCTGGAGAAGCTTTCAGAGCACCACATCAGCCTTTCATCCCTGCTTAAGCTCTCATTTTCCTACAGCTTTGTAGTTAATGGTCTGGGTGGGAAATGAACCTGGAAGAGACCTCAGGAGTTGGTGGCTGCTCCCCACCCAGGAGCCACCCTGGCATCTCCTGCCCGTCCTGTTCCCCAAGCCCCTTGTGATTGTGCCTCCACCCCTACCTCCTCCAGTCCTTCCTTGGGAAGTTTTTTACCCAAATCTCTTGCTAGGATCTTTCTTTCTTCCTTCCCCAGACCTGTTGCTGCTTGTCCCGTTCCCATGGATGTGGGGATCGGGTGATCCTCCTCCCTAGAGCTCAGCCCCTCTGGGAGGTGGCAGCCCTGCAGTCTGTGCTGGGCTCTGGTTGTATCCAGTGCTCGGTGCCCATCCCGGTGAAACCAAACCAGGGGCTGAGCCCTGTGAGCCCTCGCCCCTGTCCCAGGGCTTTGGACACAGCCAAGTGCCCCAGGCTGAGTGCTCTGAATGTGTTTTGAGGACCGCAATACCCATTGTAAAAATGGGCACTTGTCACCCCTCCTGGCTGATCTGTGTTGTCCCCCCACGTCCTGGTGTTGTGGTGCCCACCTCCCCTCTGTGTCACAGGCACTGTCCCCTTGTCCCCAGTGCTGCCCTGACCAAGGGGCCATGGCTGTCCCCATACCATGCTTGGCTGTCAAATAAACCCTGCCTTTGCTGCACGTTTGTGGTGTGTTATTCCCTTGCATGGGGCTGCTGGCTGTCCTGCAGGGTGGGGAGGGTGGTCCCCCCTCTTCCTGCCTCAGTTTCCCTGCTCCTGCATGGGGAGCACCCTGGCTGGCAACTGCTGCATCCTCATGGGGATATGGGGACAAGACAGGGGTCAGGACAGCCCCCCCCTGAGCTGGCCACAGGGGTGTGAAAGCCACAGGAATTGTCACCGTCCCCCCGCAACGCAGCTTAGAAATGAGCCCAGGCAGCTTCGGTGGCACCGAGAACTTTATGGGGGCTGGGAGCAGGCGGCAGCACCCAGCACAAACACAGCCCCTGCCTGCATCCTGGGGGCGGTGGGCAGGATCCATCCCCTCACCCAAGGGGAGCAGGGCTGGCAGCAGGACGGGGCCACACATTGTCACAGCCTGCGGACAGGGCAAAGCACCGGGGGGCCGGGATGGGGACACAGCCGTTGTGGGAACGGGGCGTGTGGGCAGGGGGTGCTGGATCTGGACAGGCTGGGCACCACGGACCTGTCCCCATGGGCTGGCGCCCAGGATGGGCAGCTCACACATAGTCTTTCATGGGGTAGCCCATGGGGCTGCAGCTCTTCACAGCTCGGTACTTCCTGGGGTAGTGATCCCGCTGGGATGGGGGCCCTGAGCAGCACAGGATGCCCCCGCCGAAGAGCTGGAGGGCACTGGAGGCCCAGCCGATGTAGAGGGCAGCCCCCAGCTCTCTCTTCAGGGCCTCAGGCACCATAGGGTTGTAGAAGTTGGTGACGATGCTGTTGGCGGACCAGGACACGGGGATGAGCAGCACGATGCCAGCCAGGACAAAGATGGCACCTGCCACGATGGAGACGCGCGTCTTGGAGTTCTTGTCCTCCACACAGCGGGTGCAGTCGGCACCCGAGATGGCGGTGAGGAGGGCGAAGAAGGCCACGATGATGGAGGTGACCACCAGGGCACGGGCAGCTTGCAGGTCGGAGGTGAGGTCCAGCAGGGAGTCATAGACCTTGCACTGCATCTGCCCCGTGCTCTCATACACGCAGTTCATCCACAGCCCTTCCCAGAAGACCTGGGCCACCACGATGTTGTAGCCGATGAAGGCCGTCACCTTCCACATGGGCAGGGCACAGGTGAGGATGGAGCCCAGCCAGCCCAGCACGGCCAGCACCAGCCCGCCCAGCTGCATCGTCATCGTCGCCATCGCCAGCACCTGCGGGGACAGGGCACAGCCATCACATGCAGGGTTCCAGAGCTGGGCTGGAGCTCGGAAGGGTGGTGCCTTTGGGATGGGTGCATCCTGCTCCCATCCACATGGGGACGGCTGCAGGCCAGCACGGGGACACAGATGCTGCATGGAGCATTGCTGCAGAGCAGCACAGGGACACTTGTGCTGCAGACAGCACTGCTGCAGGCCAGCACGGGCGCACATACTGCCCTGAGGAGACTGAGCTGCAGGAGCCTGGGCAAGTCATGTTTTTATTCAAAATGTCCCCACAGCACAAGGCAGTCGTGTGTGGTTGCCCCATTCCAGCTGAACCATGCCAGTGCAGGGCACATTATGGGGGGGAAGGCTTTTGGGGAGCAGGACAGGGGCTCGCTGTGCCCATCAGGGTAGGGCTCCCACCCCACAGCTGCGCAGGGCTCTGCGCCTCCCGGCCCTGCCTCCTACAGGCTTCACTCTGCCCTCTGCAACCTTTGGACTTGGGGCTTCCCGTCTGGGGTGCTGGGAATGGGCGCGAGCCCAGGTCTGCCTCTGATACCGACTGCAGGGCTCAGCACTTTCAGAGATACCGGCTCCTTTTTCTCCAGACAAGCAGCACAGGGAGCCCAGGGATGAACCGGGGCTGGTCAAACCCTCACAGCTGACTACAGAGTGGGGCACCATGGACAGCTGGATCCAGGGGGTGCTGCTCCCTGGATAGGGGACACCAGGGGCACCGACCACTGTACCATGCCATGGTCCCTGGGCTCATCCCAAATCGCTGCTTGGCCCCACATGGAGCAGACCCTGGGCTGCCTGCACCTCCCCACCAGGGGCCGGGACCCATGCTTGGCAGCCAGGAGCAGCCGAGTTTTTATGGTCCCGGTGTGGCAGCGGGTATCGGCTGTGCCTGGCACACCCTGAGGCTGTTGGAGGTTTCACCGCAGTTTCCCCAGTCCTGGTTTCGGTTTCTGCGGCCTCTCCTGCACAGCTGTGCTTCCGTCCTTCCCCGGCACCTCTCACCCATTGGCACCCCTGCTGTGGCAGGCACCTTGCCGAGCTGGGGCTCTACGTTAGGCCTTTTAGGCTGAAAATAAAGTCCCTTTCTCCCAGAAAATGGAAGAGGCCGGGGATTGGGATGATGGGAAGCCATCCTAGGTGACCTCTGCAGCCAGTGGGTCCCAGGCTGGTGGGGTGGCTCCAGCAAGTGTTACCATCCCCGTGGATGTCTGCACCAGGGACTCACAGCGACCATCGCACTACCATTCCTGCCCATCCACTGCCATTCCCAGCTCTGTGGGAGTGTTTGGGCTCCCCACTTCCATCCCCCTCCCAGTAAAGGATGGGCACGAACCAGGAGCTCTCAAAGCCTCCAAACCCAAGGAGCACCCAGAGCCCCACAGCTCAGGAGCCCCCATGGTGGGCAGCACATGTTGTCCCCATGTACTCCAAGGTGCACACACACAACGTTCCCAGGGCTGGCCACAGACTGGCCAAGCACCGGCAGGGTTTCAATGCTGGAAGACAAACAGGCAAAACACCCGGCGTCACCCACGCCGCCCCAGGTGCTCTCGGGTGGCCCCGGGGCGCGGGGCCATGCCAGCACACCCCTCCCGCCGTCCCACGTCCCGGCTGGCGCCCGCCACCTCCTTCCTGCTCGGCGCGGCCGGTCGGACAGGAGCAGCACCCGGTGCCGGTCCCAATGCCTGGGGCCCTGCAATAGCGTGGGGCGGCCCCGCTGCCACGCCTGGCGCCGTGAAGGCATCTCACCTTCGAGGCACCCGCTGTCACCTCCAGGGGTCTCCCGGTGGCCCAGGAGGGGAACACAGCCGTGGCAGGGAGGCCAAGGCTGGACCAGGGGCAAAGAGAGCGGCTGGCCCCAGGCCCCAGCCCGGGGGAGGCTGGCACTGTCCCTCCAGAGACCAGATTTTGGGGTGTTTGAGGCTAGTGTTCTCCAGATGTGGGGTCCACAGTGGAGGCCCCACAGGCTGCCCCGCCACTGAGGCCAGAGGATAAAGACAACGGAGCACAGCGGGGTCCGAGCAGCTGCCGTTTAATGTGGGATGGCTGCGACACGGGAGCCGGCACTGCCACAGCCAGGGGTGCCGTGAGCCCCCCCCCGGGCCACCCCAGCTCCTGCCCCACAGCAGGGGTGAGAAGCCCGGTGCAGAGCCCCGCACACCGCCCGCTCCCCTCCCGCCTCCCCGACCGGTTCTCCCAGCCCAGCCGCTGCCTTCCCACTCCCAGGATAATGATGCCCGCGCCCCGGGGAGCTGCCGAGAGAAATTCCACGCGCATAGAGCTACACAAAAATGCCGAAAGTAGGTCAAAGTAAAACTACAAGGCACAGGGGGTCAGAGCACCCCAGCCACCCCTCAAGACCGTGCCGGGGTTTGCTGAGTCACCACGTCCCCTGACCATGTGGGATGGGTTTGCTGTCCTCGCTGCCCCGTGGTGATCTAAGGACACGTCCTGGGGTTTTCCCGGCCTTCGCAGTGGCGTTTGGGTGAGTCCCCCGGCCAGAGCCGGAGCCGTGTGTCACCCGCGGGACAGGCACCCTGCAGCGTTCAGGGCCGTGCCACGGCATGGCACACCCCGATACCGGCAGCTGGGGCTCCTTCACCAAGGAGATGTTGCAGCTGCCCCCGAGCCGCGGGGGGGAGCAGGGCAGGCAGCCAGGACAGCAGCGTTTTGTTCCCCGTCCCGGACGGGATTAAAGAACCAGCTTCAATCCACAGACGAACAAAGGCAGCTCTGTCTGCCCTCCCTCACACCAGCCCCTCCGCGCCGCCCCGGCACCCGGCCCCAACCCAGCCCCCCGTGGGGCCGTGGGGTGCCCTGGGGGCATCCCCCCAGGATTCACCCGTGGCGGCTGGCTGGGCGCAGCAGGGCAGTGGTGGGTCCGGGTGGGAGAGGCGCCAGGACGCGTGCAGGGTGCTGGGAGCGGCTCCTAGACGTAGTTGCTGGCCGGCAGCGAGCGGGACGCCGTGTACTTGGCAGAGTAGGGCTTCTCGCCCCGCGGCGGGCAGGTGCAGCACAGGATGCCCCCCCCCAGCAGCAGTAGCGCGGAGGCCGCCCAGCCCACGTAGAGGGACGAGCCCAGGTCCCGCTTCTGGGACTCGGCAACCAGCGGGTTGTAGAAGTCCCGGATGATGGAGTTGGCCGACCAAGAGATGGGGATGAGGATCAGCACACCGGCAATGATGAAGGTGACACCGGAGAGGATCATGACCTTGGCCTTGGCAGTCTCGTCCTCCACGCAGTTGGTGCACTTGCCGCCAGCAACAGCGAGCAGGGTGCCCAGCACGGCCAGCACGATGGCCACCACCACCAGTGCGCGGGCGGCCTGCAGGTCCTGCGGCAGCGCCAGCAGGGAGTCGTACACCCGGCACTGCATCTGCCCCGTGCTCTGCACCACGCAGTTCATCCACAGCCCTTCCCAGATGATCTGTGCCACCACGATGTTGTTGCCCACAAAAGCCGTCTCCCGCCACATGGGCAGCGCGCAGCAGAGGATGGAGGCCAGCCAGCCGATGACAGAGAGAGCGATGCCCAGCACCTGCAGCCCCATGGAGGCCATCGCTTGCCGGCGCGTGCCTGCTGCCGCCGCGCAGTGCCGCCCGCCAGGACCATGGCGGGCGTTATATGCCCTCGCCGAGGGAGGAGCCATCCCGCCGGCACCGGACGAAGGGGTAAAACCAGTTTCCCGGGATTCCTCCTCTCGCATTTCTCCCCACAGCCATGACACCTAATATCCCTGCTGCTCCCACGGTGGCCAGGATGAGGCCACCCAGGTGCAGGATCGCAGCCACATGCTGCCCGTGGGCAGACGGGGAGATGCCCAGGTAGGGCCAGAGCTGGCCCTGCAGCTCAGCCTGGGGTGCTGTAGGGGAATAGACAGCATCCGGGATGGGGATTTCTCCGCCGTCACTCCCAGCCCCTTCTTCTACATGACCAGGATGGATGCCTCCATGCATCTGTGCCCCAGTTTCCCCCCAGTGGCTGCTCCTGCCCCTGTCTGCCATAGGCCCCATGCCAGGGAGCAGCAGCTGTGCCAGCCCTGCTGCTGGGCTCCGCGCCGGGCAGGGCACAAGCGGCTCTTGTTTGTTCCTTGGCGTCTGATGAGCGCTTCCCATCCCTCCATTTGGCCTCAGGCAGGAGGTGCCACCGCCCGCCGCCGAGACCCACAAACCGGTCGGAGCTGCTGCTGGCTTGCCGCGGAGCAGAGATGGCGCTGCCTGGGGCGAGGCAAGGGGCAGACCCCAAAGCCCTGATCACCGTCCCACAGCCGGCATTCACATAGCAGCCCCTGGCCCCAGCCTGGGCTTAGCTGGACCAGGCACATGGTACTGAGACACCAGGATCATTCTGCAACCACCCCAAAGTGCCTGGGTGCCACGGCAGCACCGAGTGGGGACTGGGGTGCTGAGCACAGCAGGCCACATGGTGCTGGGGGCATTTCGGCACAGCCAGCTGTGCCCACTGGTGGACACCAATACTTTGGGCTCTGCCTGACCTCTCCCCTTTTAATCCCCAGCCCCTGCACACATCTCCTGCCTATCCCCTCCAAAGTCCCCCCCATCTTGTGCAGAGGCACAGCCTGAAGCCAGACAGCCTGCAAGGACAGACAGACAGGCAGTGCACCGTTCCCTCTCCAGCTTAATCTCTGGGAGAGATAACACGGCCTGAGACTATCTTTGTTTTTCCAAGCACAGGCACTGGGTGGATAAGGTATCAGGAAAGCCCCGTGGGGCTGCGTTGGGGGTGGAAGAGCCAGCCCCCACCAGGTGCTGCATCCTCTAACCTGCCAAGAAGCGGGATGGTGGCTTGCTGATATGATATAATTGCTTGTGCTAATTGTTCAGCATGATGGGCTCTTGAGCCACCTCTGACCATGCTGGGGCATTTCTGGGCACTTGTATGGACAAGGCTCCTGCTCTAACACACAGCTCCACTCACAATGGAACAAGCCGTGGCCATGGCCAGGAGGTGACAGCAGCCTTGTGGTCCATGCAGAGTGGTGCCACGAGGATGCCACCAGCACTGGGGCTGGGGACACAGGTGTCCATGCAGGCAGGGCAGAGCCCAGGCACTCAGGGACACTTGGGTCTTGCTGCAGAGCCCTCGTCCGATCCGTGTGCTGTTTCAGGGGAGCCACTCAGATGCTGGGCTCCGCCAGGGTGCTCCCGTGTCTGTCTGTCCATCTGGAGCACCCACATTGCTGGCATACCAGAGCACCCACCCTCAAGCCAAAGGGCCGAGCGCCACGGTCAGGGCTCCCTTTAATCAGCGGGGCGGCGGCAGGGACCAGAGCATCCCCCGGCCGGGGCACCCTTCCAGGGATGCAGCACCAGGGCCAAATCCTGCCCCAGGCTGGATGTGGCTTCGCTGCCCAGCCGGCTGCTCTAACCACACCGTCATTTGGGGTTGGAGGCAGGCGCGCACACATGCGTGCGCACACCTCATTGCACAACCTTGGCCCATGTGGGACGTGTCCCCACAGGTGCCTCCGGGCTGGGGACAAATGGCAAGGTGGGGAGCGGGACATTGCCACGCGCAGCGCATCCAGCGCCTGCACTGAGACAGGCACGGGGCAGCTCGCCCTCACCCTCGGAGCCAAAGCAGGCGCCAGCGTGGCCGTTTGACAGCTGATTACTGTAATTAAAGCCAGAATGTGACATGTCCTCAAAATGGTGTCTGTCACCAAGAAACAGCCCTCGTGCCCTTCCTCACGTCCCCCAGCCAACACAGCCAGCCCCGTGTCCCCAGCACTGCCACGGAGGCCAGCAGGACACACGGACACAGGGCTCAGCGGGGAGCAGCGGAGCTGACCCCTGCAGCAGTGTCCCACCTCACACTGCGCCAGAGGATGCCACCCGACTGGGGACACAGCCTAGCTTCAGGGAACTCCTCCAGACCAAATCGGGGTGCTCAGTCCATCCTGGGGTTTTGTCTGGCACCAATTGAGTGTGGTTGCCTTGCCCCGAATCCCATGGGATTCGCAGGTCAGGGGGGACTGAGCTGCTGTCCTCATTCCAGTGCACCCCAAAGGGCTTGGAGAGGGCAGAGCTCACCTCCCATGGTGGCTTAGAAAATGCTCCCCATGGATGCCCCTTGCTGCGGCAGGACAGAGACGTGCTGCATCCCTGTGCAGCCACCTTGGGGCAGGGACAGGGGACCAGGCATTAAACCTGCAGTCACTGCAGTGCTCAGCGCTGGTGGCACAGAGGGACTGGCACAGTCCCTGACCTTGTGCCAGGCAGAGGACACCCTACAGGGACAGGGCTGGCAGATGTCCCTGTGTGGATCACGCGTAGCAATTCCCCCTCTCCCTTGCCCCCGCATTCACTCCCAGTGCAAGACCTCACCGCACCAGCACCACAAATACCTCTAGGTCCCAAAAAGACAGGCGGAGGGGAGCCGGGCAGGGCCGGGAGCTGCAGCGGAGCTGGTGCAGAGCTGAGCAGCCTCTCCCCAGGGCGCACACGGGGCGGTGAGGGATTAGTTACCCACATGCCGCCACGCTCATTGGAGACTCAATGTTCCCAAAAAGTTCTTGCCTGACATAAACTCCCTGACTGACTGAAATGTGCACAGTAAGGTTGTTTTCCTCTACCTGAAAGCAAAGGTTTATTAACTCGCACAGCCCAGACACTCATGGAAAGCACCGTGCAAGGGAGCTGCGGCCAGAAACAGGACCTTTAGTCTCAAGTCACCGAGAAAATAAAATCCCTATGCGTTCGCTGAGTAAAAAAAGCAGCCAAAAATGGGCAAAAGCACTGGCGAGTCAAAGGGACGTGTGAGCTGATGGTCACATGCTGGGAAGGGGACACCTCTGATGTGGCATGGCAGGTGTAAGGGGGGGTCCGCACATGGGTGAAGTTTGGGGGGGGTCGTGCCCTCAGTAAAGCCTGGGCAAGACAAGGAACCGCTCAGAGCGCATAGGGGTAGGGGTGTCCCGGGTGTGCTGAGATTCAGAGTGGCTGGGGTGTGCCACCAGCCCCCTGCCAGGCCCCACCGGCCAGTGCCCCGCGGCCCCGGCACCCTGCGTGCCGTGCTGCCGGCAGCCCCGTCCCCGCCCCGCCGCCAGACAGAGCTGCCATTGATGCTGGAGCCGCCTTACCTGCTCCCCGCCGCCGCCGAAGGGGCTTCAACAATGGGACGCCTGTGTGCCCTGGCCGGGGCAGATCCTGCAGCCCCGCGCCTGAAATATAAGCAGGCGAGGCAGCACTCACCGCCCCAGCACCGCTGCCCCAGGGGGGAAGGCGCCGGCCCCGCCGCGACCACAACCAGGGGGAACACCCCAAGCCCCGCGCTGGCCACACCGTGCACGTGAGCGGGATGCGGCCCCGCAGTGCCCGGGGCAGTTTCTGCTGTCACCTCCTGCTGTCACCTGCCCTGCGGCAGCTGGAGCTCCTGTCCAGTGCGAGATACACATGGGGACAGGAATGGGGACAGGTCCCCTGGACCACCTGCGGTGGCTGTCCCCCTGCCAGTGTAGGTGCTTGTGGAGAAGGGCCACCACCACAGTGATGCTCACACACCCCTCAGTCTGGCCTTCACTCAGGGTCACGTCTGTCCCCATGTCACCATGCGTCCCCCCCTTGTTCCCACCACAGGGACCCGCTGCAGGTGATGCACCCCCTCACTTCCCAGCAGCAAGGGGAGAGAAGAGGGGCTTCAGGCACATCTGGGACCCCGCAGGGATGCCAGCCCCCTCAGCTGTTTTGGGTAAACACCAGCAAGCCAATTCCTTGCCACAGGAATGCATCCCAAAGTGAGCAGCGGCCAGCACCCCGAAACCCCGGTGATTTGCCCCTTCCTCCGCCGTGAGTCAGGCAGCCACCACTGCCCCAGGCCAGCAGCGCAGCGCGAGCACAGCCTGTACTTTGGGCAGTTTGGGATGACAAGATGGGGAGGCAGCGCGGCGCGTGGGGGCTGATTGTAGGGCCAGGAGACCCGTCACCCTGGTCCTGACCCGGTGGCCCCAGCCCCACAGCTCTGCGAGGGGTATCCCCCTGCCCCACGGCCCTGACCTAGGTGTTTCCCCTGCACCTGCGCAGCCGTGCGTGCACCGCTGGGTGCTTGTTTGCGCACACACCGCCGGCATGCGCATGCGTGTGTGTGCGCGTGCACCTGCCTGTGAGTACTTTTGCTCCTCGTTGTGCCTGCGCTGCCTGGCGCGTGCACCCAGGGCTGTGTCCGGGGCACATTCCCCCGTGGGTGTGTGCACTTGTGAAGGTAGCTGTGCGTGTGCACAGGTGTGTCAAGCACCCATGTGAGCACGTCTGAGTGTCAGTGAGTTTGTGATTCTGTGTATGTGTCTGTGTGTGTGTGTACCTGTGCGTGTCTGTCTGCGCATGTGCTTGTGTACCTCTGCGTCCATCTGTCTGTCTGTGGCTTTGTGTGTGTGTGTGTGTCTGTGTGCCTTTGACTGTCCGTGTCTGTCTGTCTGCCTCTGTGTGTCCGTCTGTCTGTGCAGCCATGTGTCTGTGCATCCCAGCCAGCAGGGGGTGCGTGTGTTTGGGTGTGTGTGCATTGTCCCCCGCGCAGCCTGCACCTGTGCACCCCTGCATGCCGGGGCCGCAGCCGGCAGAGCTTTGCACTGCCAGCACCTGGCTGTGTGTCCCCGGGGTGCCCCAGCCCTGTCACCACTGCCACCTGCCCGGGGACATGCCCGTCTGTGCTGTGCTTTGTCACCCCGAGGGCTGGGACCCCCAGCAGCACCTCACCAGGTGCAAGCCCCTTTGCGTGCTGCTTGCACAGAACCCCCCAGCACCCCGGGTACCCGGCCCAGCCACCAACACCAGCACGCCGTGGGGTGCCATGGGGTGCCGTGGGGTGCTGTGGGGTGGCAGGCTGACCCTGCTGCATAAGGGGTGTCAGGGTGCCACGGGGTGGTGGAGGTCAGGCACAGGGTGCCACGGCACAGCACAGTGCCAGAGGCACCCAGGCACAGGCCACTGGGGTGCCGTGGGGTGGCAGGAGCTGACCCAGCCAGACTGGGGGTGTCGGGGTGCTGCGGGAAACAGCTGGGTCAGGGCCCCCTGCCTTTGGGGTCCTGGCTACTGGAGCAGGAGGGGTTGTGATGCGGCACAGGCTGCCAGCACCCGCTGCGCACCGCGCTCTTGAGTAGTTAATGAGTTGTAGGGGGGCCCTCGGCAGCGGCCAGGAACAGGCTGGAGCAAGCCCGCGGGCACTCGCTCGGCTGCAGAGGAGGGGGCAAGCGCATTCCTGGGGTGGGGGGCTGGAAATACCTGCAGCACTCTGGTCAAACAGCCGTGCAAGTGCTGGGGGAGCCGCACGCACAGCAGCACCCCACTGCCTTGGGGTGGCTCTTTTTGGGGACAGTGAGCCCCAGGATGTGACTGCTTATGGGGCGACCACGCCTGGGCAGCCGGCCCGTGCCTGCCTTGTTTTTCTGTCGCCGGTTGCTACTCAGCCAGGCCTGCCAGGTGGATGGGGTGACGCTGCCAGAGTGTTACGTGCTCTGTCTGCTTCCTTCAAGGACAAAACATTTGAGCAGGATGAGTAAAGAGGTTTATCACCTGGCCAGGGATCCCAATGGGCACACCCAGCCCAGCACGTCCCACGTTACACAAGGGGGATTGGGGGCTCAGGACAGGGGGATGGGTGGAGACGGGGGCTGTGTGGGGTCGGGGCTGTGTGGGGACTGCCAACATGGGGTGCGTTGTGGCGAGGCAAAGGGGCTGCACTTTGCACGGTGATGCAAAGGTGCCTGAGTGCACCCTGCTCTCACTGAGCCACAATGAGATAAGAGGCAATCTGCAAGCGGATAAAAACCCCAACAAGGCTGTAATCTTAAATAAACTCCCTTCCTTTTGGACACTATGTTAAACGTGAGATCTGATAAGGTGCTCCAGAAATACAACAGACTGTGACCTACAGCATCCCTGCTGAAGAGGCTGGGCTGCGGGAGTGACGGCTCCCACCCGTGCCGTGCCGTGCCGTATCATGTCATGCTGCCTGGTATAGGGGCCCGGGCTAGGATCTGGCCATGGCCATGTCCAGCATGTAAGCACAGACGAAGGATTTCCAGGAATTTCCAGGCCCTGCTGCCTTTAGGAAGGGTTGTGAAGGGGCAGTGGTGGATGTGGGCTCCCCAAAAGGCACCGAGGTGCAGGGTGGGCAGCAGGGCTGGCACTCAGAGCCCATGGACGTACACCACAGCCCATCCAGCTCCTTGTCCAGGCTTTCCAGTGCCACGCTGTGGTCTCCAGATTGCACCCATCCAGACCCACGCCCCGAAACTAGGCCTCTGCCGGCAGTGGCCATCTCAGGTGGCTTCTCCCCCTCCCTCCCCTGCACCAGCGCCATCTCTGCAAACAAAGGGGAGGGTGTGGGACGCTGCGACCGAGCCAGTGGCGAGGAGCGTCCGGCAGTGAAACCCCACCCCGGGCGGGCGCTGAGCGAGCGCAGCCCGGCCCCGGCCCCGCCAGCCCTTATAAGCGCAGGTGCACCCAGGTGTAAGCCGATCCCCAAGGCTGCAGCGGCGAGCGGAGCCCGGGGTGGTTTCGGTCAGTGGGTTCCTTTCTGCCATCGCCTGGGGCGCGCTGAGCCGGACACCATGTCTATGGGGCTGGAGATCGGTGGGGTGGCCCTGTCGGTGCTGGGCTGGCTGTGCAGCATCATCTGCTGCGCGCTGCCCATGTGGCGGGTGTCGGCCTTCATCGGCAACAACATCGTGACGGCGCAGATCATCTGGGAAGGGCTGTGGATGAACTGCGTGGTGCAGAGCACGGGCCAGATGCAGTGCAAGGTGTATGACTCCATGTTGGCGCTGCCGCAGGACCTGCAGGCCGCCCGTGCCCTCCTGGTGGTGGCCATCGTGCTGGCCGTGCTGGGCCTGATGGTGGCCATCGTGGGCGCCCAGTGCACCCGCTGCGTGGAGGACGAGACCACCAAGGCCAAGATCACCATCGTCTCCGGCGTCATCTTCCTGCTCTCTGGCATCATGACCCTCATCCCCGTCTCCTGGTCGGCCAACACCATCATCCGGGATTTCTACAACCCGCTGGTGCTTGAATCGCAGAAGAGGGAGCTGGGCACGTCCCTCTACGTGGGCTGGGCGGCCGCCGCTCTTCTGCTCTTCGGGGGGTCCCTGCTCTGCTGCTCCTGCCCCCCCAAAGATGAGAGGTACGCGCCCAGCAAGGTGGCCTACTCCGCCCCACGCTCCGCCGTCACCAGCTACGACAAGAGGAACTATGTGTGAGCCCCCGTTCCCCCGCCCCGGCCCCCCGAGGGGCTCGGCCACCCGCACCCCCACCTCCAGCCCCATCCAGCGGGATCGGCGCCGCCAGGGACCCTCTGCCCCGCGGGCCGGGGAGAGACCCCATCCCCGAGGGCACCCCGACCCCGGCGAGAGCGGGCAGAGGTGGGGGGCGATGGGGGGGGGCAACGGGAGAGGTCCAGGGGTCAGGGCTGGGCCGCGGGAGCGGGAGCCGGGCGGGCGGCTGTGTAAATACAGACGGTTTCGTGTAAACAGAGCCAGTTTCGGGTTGCCAGGAGAGCTCTTCGCATGAGCGCCAGGAGGAAGCGGCGGTGCCCCCGTGCCCTGCCCCGCCAGCCCCCGGCCCCCCGGCCCCCCCGCCGGCCAGGCGCTTTCTCTCCCTGTTACGCGTGGTCTGTACGAGTTACATTTGTCAATAAACGTGTCCTGTTTTGGTAGCTGCGTGTCCTTGGGGCAGCTCTCCTCAGCTGGATGTAGGGGGGGACATGTGGGGTGGGAGCCATCTGCGGGACAACAGCTTCAGCCCCACGGGCTGAAAGTGTGGAGCTAATTAGCACAATTAAGGAAGAAAATGCCAGCCCCGGAGCCAGGATGGATAGGAACCCACCGCAGCCAGGACCATCTCTTTGTCCTCTCAGACAGGGGCGTGAGCACAGAGCTGTCCCCATGCCAGGAGCCACCCCACTGGGAATGGAGCCCACCAGGGGCACCGGGGACGCCCCCCCTGGCCCCGCAGGAGCAGCAGCGTCCACACAGCACCAGATCTGGGGACATGCAACTCCCAAGTCCCATCCTGTGCCCCAGCCCCTCCTTGCTTTCTTTCCCCCTCTGGCTCCCTCCCAACCCATGGGACTGCCCTTCTGGGGTCTGGTGGTCCCGGGGAGGGCTGCTCTCCCCCCCACACACACTTTTGAGGGTACTGCTGGCAGCGGGTGGGTCTGCAGACACCCAAGCAGCCGTTCACATCCTGCTGCTGACACTCCCTGCCCGCTCAGTACAAAGTCTGGCTCTCCGGAGGGGAAGACGGGCTCTTTCCCCCCCAGCAAAGGCTGGGGTGAGGCCGCATTGCACAACCGCCCGTACCGCCTGTTCCCAGCCGGCGGCATGGCTCGGCTCGGCTCGGCCCCACAGAGCCCCCGCCTTCCCACCACGCTCCAGCGAGCAGGGACAAAGCCGCAGGTGCATCGCCCCGTCCCGCGCGGGGCCGCCGGCTGCTGCCGCCTCTCGCCCCTTCCCCGGCCCACCGGGGACGTCCTGCGGCCACCGCTTGGAAAAGCGCTGCCCAGAGGCAGGGCAGAGCAGGCGGTTTCGCCACTCCTGGTCCGACACCCCCGTGGGCAGGCCGAGCCCACGGCGATCTGCAAGGCTCCGGTTCCCCGGCCCCACCTGGCCCCCGATAAGGATCGGCCGCGCTGCGGAGCGGAGCAGCCCAGCTGGGGCCGGCCCGGGGCTCCCGGGGACAGCGGGGCGCTGGCACGCGGGGCCTGCGGGCAGGCGGTGACCTTGCTGCCTGCAGGCGGAGGCCGGCAGCGAGCACAAGGAGGCCTTTGAGGGACGCGGCCCCCCCCGGTGTCAGCTCTCCCCTCGCTGGCTCTGCGACAAAGGCTGCGCTGCAGGGCCGGGATGCCCGGTGCGGCGAGGCGCTGCCTCCGTTCACCCGAGCGTGGCTGCGGGGCACCGACGTGCACCCACGTGCTGCCTGCTGCGGCGGCTGCGTCCTGCACAGCACAGCACGCGTCCCCTCGGGGCGCCATGGGGAGCAGGGTGCGGGCAGCACCACGCAGGCCTGGGGGAGTCCCTGGGATGGCAGAGGTCTGGGGGCAGCACCGCACATCCTCGGTCCCAGGTCCCAGATGGGGTTGGAGCCCCACGGGGACAGGGACAGGGACGGGGACAGGGACAGGGACAGCTGCCTGCATGGGGCCGGGCGTCGGACGGGCAGTGTGCGGGGACACGCGGTGTGATGTGGGGACAACGGGGGGACACGGTGACACACCATGGTGCGCGGTGACACACACACGGTGACACACACACACACACACGGTCACACACACACACACACACACACACACACTCTCACACACACACACACACACGGTCACACACACACACACACACTCACACACACACACTCACACACACACACGGTCACACACACACACACACACACTCACACACACACACACACGGTGACGAGGCCCCGTTCTCCGAGGCCCGCTCCCGGCGCTGAGTCACGGCGCCGCCGCCCCCTCCTGCCGCCAGGGGGCGCGCGCGGGCAGCGGCGGGGGCGGGGCCGCCGCTTGTGCGTCACGTCCCGCGCGCCGCCCGCCGCCGCCGCCGCCATGCTCCGCCGCCTGCCTCGCCGCCCCCTCCCGCCGCCGCCCGCCGCCCGCTCCGCCGTGACGTAAGGGCCCGCCCGCGCGCGGGGCGAGGGAAGGAGGGAGGGCGGGGCCCCGCCAGGAGGGGCGGGGCTTCGCCCACCGCTTGTCCCCGCCCCCTCGCCGTATGACCCCGCCCCCTGCCCGCGGTGCGCGCCTCTCAGGGCCTGGGGTCGCGCGTGGCCCCGCCCCCTGGCCGCGTGCCAGCACTGCCCGCGGGAGGGGCACCCCCGGCCCCCGCCCCCTTCCCGCCCCTCTAGGCCCCGCCCCTTCGCGGCCCCACCCCTCTTTGCCCCTCCCCCTTCGCCCCGCCCTGACCGCCCCCCCCCCCCCCCGCAGGGCCGTGCCCCTGTCCCACGCGGCGCTGGGTCCCGCGGGGCCGCGGCCGCCCCTGGTGCTGCTGCACGGGCTGTTCGGCAGCCGCGGCAGCCTGCAGACGGTGGCCAACGCGCTGGCACGACGCAGCGGCAGGCAGGTGAGGCCGGGACCCGGGACGGGGGGGACGGGGAGGCCGCGGCGGCGCCGGGCGATGCCCCGGGGCTCGGGGCCGCGGCCGCCTGTGGTGCCGGTGCCGGGGGTGACGGGGCGCTGCCCGGCAGGTGCTGACGCTGGACGCCCGCAACCACGGCAGCAGCCCCCACAGCCCGGTGATGACCTACGAAGCCATGAGCCTGGACGTGCAGCAGCTCCTGGCCCGCCTGGGCGTCCCCAAGTGCATCCTGCTGGGACACAGCATGGGCGGCAAGACGGCCATGGCGCTGGCCTTGCAGCGGGTTGGCGGGCGCCTGAGGCCGGTGGCGGGAGCGGGCCGGGTGGCGGGACGCTGTGGGAAGGGGGTGGCGACCGCGAGGTGGGGGGTGACACCCGAGGGAACTCGGGGACGGGCACGCGGAGCTCTGCGCTGGGGCAGGAGGAGGCTGGAAGCCTTCGAGGAGCCTTGCCGGGAGCCCTGCGCCTGGCCCCGCCACGCAGAGCGGGGCTGGGAGGTCTCGGCTCGCGTCCAATGTGCCCCGCTTGTGTCCCCAGCCAGACCTGGTGGAGCGCCTTATCTCCGTAGACATCAGCCCTGTCTCAACCACGCTCGTCTCCGAGTTCTCTGCCTACGTCTCCGCCATGAAGTCAGTGAACATCCCGGCTGGTCTGTCCCGCTCTGCAGCCCGCCAGCTGGCTGACAGTCAGCTGAGTCCAGTGGTCCAGGTGGGAAGTCCTTCTGCTGGAATGGGGCTTCTGCTCCTGGCCCGTCCCTGGGACACTGGGCTTTAGGACCACAGTCGCTGCTGGGCTCTTCCCTCTCCTGCTAGCTCGGTGCTGGCCTGTG
Organism: Netta rufina; assembly: GCF_964035555.1. Classification (NCBI taxonomy): domain Eukaryota; kingdom Metazoa; phylum Chordata; class Aves; order Anseriformes; family Anatidae; genus Netta; species Netta rufina. Next base: position 1,355,675 of record NC_140145.1, on the reverse strand, counting down.
CAGCTGGGCCGCCAGGGCACTGGGGGACTTGGCACACGGAGCCTGTGAGGCATGCGGGGTGGGCTGGAGGGGACAACGCAAGGTGCCAGCACATCCTGAGGGCGCGTTGCTCTCACTGATGAGCGTGTTACCCACCAGCACGTTCCCCTTTTGTGGCAGCACCCGCAGCTGAGGCAGTTCCTTCTCACCAACCTGGTGGAGGTGGAGGGCCACTATGTCTGGCGTGTGAACCTGGAGGCTATCTCCCACCACTTGGAAGATATCATGAGCTTTCCTGTATTCCACAAGCCGTACCCTGGCCCTACACTCTTTTTGGGAGGATCCAACTCACCCTATATCAGGTGGGACTGGAAAGAAGTCTGTGGCTTGACCCCTCGTGATCCTCTGCAGCTGCTGAGGGTGCGAGGAAGTCCCAGGAGGGGGGAGGTCCTGGAGTGAGCCCTGTGCCTCCAGCAGCCGGTGACACCAGCATGCTGGAGAGCGAGGAGGAACCTGGGGGCAGCCCCAGGCCTTCCTAGCAGTGAAGGGAGATGTGGTCAGAGCTGGGCTAGCCCTCTGCTTGGGGAGTGTGAGGGCAGACATCTGGACAGGCCTCTGACCACACCTCCCACCTTGTGTTCACTCGTCCTGCAGTTCCAAAGACTACCCAGAGATCCAGCGCCTCTTTCCCAAGGCAGATATCCAGTTCATCGAAGGTGCAGGTCACATAGTCCATCAAGATAAATTTGAAGACTTCATCACCACTGTCCTCAATTTCCTGCCACCACCGTAGCACTGGGGACCAGGGTTTCTGCAAACATTGTGTGAGACCTGAGGAGCCCTGGGCAGTAGTGCAGGGCTCCTGGGCTCTGGGCAGAGGGGCTCATCCTGGACCAGCTGCCCCCTTCGCAGTCCTAGGACTTCTGCCATCCCCGCACACATGGAGCCAGAGCTGAGACACATTTCCATGCCCATCCCTCTGAGTTCTCCTGCAAGCTCTCTGGGACACTGGTGGCACTGGCCCAGGCCGCAGCCTGCCTGCACTGCGGTGTTTCAGACACTAGGAGGAGGCAGGAGGGTCTTCTCCTTCCTTACTGCCAGACCACCTGGTAGTGGAGCTGCAGAACTTGCAATAAACCTGACTCCATGCCAAGGTAGAGAACGGTTTGGATGTGGCTATGGAGGAGAACGGGAGCAGTGGTGGGCACAGGAATGGGCTCTGGCTTGCCTGAAGGGACGCTGGTGGGACTGGGGCATTAGACATGGGTTTAAGGAACCCTCATGGCTCCCAGAGGGAATCACATCCTTCCTCCACCTCCAGGCAGTGTGAGGACATGGAGGGAGCTGCCTCCTGAGAAAGGCAACGCTGTGGGCCTGCAAGGAAGGACCAGTGGGAACACGGACACCCACCCTGCTTTGGGCTTGGTGGCCTGGGTAAGGGAAGGCTTTGCATTCACTTTCTTTCCTGAGGGACTCAGCCAAAGGAGACGGAAACCTGGAGAGCATGCAGACTCTGGGCAGAAACTCGAGATGCCGAGGGACAGCAGGGCATGAGGCAGCTCTGTTGTTGCATCCCCCTCGTGCCAGAAAATACAAACCATAGCTCTTGCACAACTCGGGTAAGGACTAGAGGAGACGCTGTCATAGAATCACAGAATTTCACAGAATCACAGAATTTCTAGGTTGGAAGAGACCTCAATATCATTGAGTCCAACCTCTGACCTAACGCTAACAGTCCCCACTAAACCATATCCCTAAGCTCTACATCTAAACATCTTTTGAAGACTTCCAGGGATGGTGACTCCACCACTTCCCTGGGCAGCCTGTTCCAATGCCTCACAACCCTTTCAGTAAAGAAGTTCTTCCTAACATCTAACCTAAAATATCCAAATTGGAAGGGACCCGCAAGGATCATCAAGTCCAGCTCCTGGGTCCTGGTGTCCCAGTGGTGCAGAGAGCAGATACACACTGAGCAGTCGGGGGCCTCCAGGAGGGCAGCCCCAGGCAACATGTGCCCAGCCACCCCCAGGGTGGGCACCCCCTCTGATTTCCACCCTCCCACCTTGCTCACAGTGGCCGCAGGAACGCAACACAACAGCAGCTACTGCTGGCCATAGTGACCATCCACCCACCACAGGCTAGAGGCAAAGAAGAGGTGCTGTCTGATGTTAAAAACCCTTTATTAGATGACAGGTAGAGTCAGAGACAGGGTGGAAGTGGCTGTCGGAGATCTGTCACTGCTGGGGAGATGCTTCACAGGCTCTGCTTGACTAACATCTCTTCACCGTTGCCATGTTTGCATTCAGTGCTCTACTGACAGGCATCCGCTGCTCCCTGGCAAGACTTTGCTCAGGGGTTGCAGGCCACAAAAGGAAAGGAGAGGAGACCATGGACTATTTTATTCCGGTCTGAGGTTGCCTAGAGGAAAGGGCAAAAAGAACTGGTTCAGAGATTGTTCTCTGTAGAAACACACAGTTCTTGGCCTTTACTCCAAGGACAGAAAAGGAAATTTTCCTTAAGTGCATTGCTCTGAAGCGGAGCTGAGTTTCCCTTGAGTTTGAGTCTTCTACTGTATCACTCCCAAATTCAAACACTTTCTCTGTCCATGGCTTTTTTTTTTTTTAAACCCATCGGAGAACATTAGACCAAGACGCCCCCCTGAAACAGGTGCCCAAGGAAGTTGTTTTGGTAGCCTGTATCTCCTGTAGCCAGCTGGGAGATGGGGAGCAAGTCAGGCCAGTGCCTGGCACCTACTACCAGTACTCATGTCCTTTGGACATACAGCCTAAGCTGTGTGGTCTGAAGCCAGGAGAGATGGGGAATTTATCCCTGCTCCTGCCCTCTGACAAGATTACCAGGTTTGGGCCACAGAGAAAAGGCTGCTGTAGAAGTGTGAGGTGAAGATACTCACGGCAGGCAGATCAGTGGCCTGGGAAGAGATAGAACTTTCTGAGCATTGTAGTCCTTTCTTGTGTTGGCAACTGCTTAGGGAAGTCTTCAAAGGAACGTTGGACCTGGGGTGAGAGAATGGGGAGAAATGAGGACACTCCCTTCCCAGCATGGGAACACCGTAGGGAATCAGGAGGCATTCCCAGGAAGGTGTCTGGTGGCACAAGGGGTGCCATGGGCTGCACCAACACTCCAGGTTCTCACACACCCACCACACAGCATGATGCTGATACCCCTGGAGATCCAGCTGATTTTCCAGGCCAAACCAGAGCGCCTGGGCCCCTTTCCTCAGGAGTTTGCTCCTGAGGCCTGCAGAGGAACAGCCTGCCCTGGCCAGAGCTCTGCTTGGAGCTGGGCCCTGCTCCCAGAGCAGTATCTCTAACCACTGCGTAGCTGCATCTGCGTTTGACTGCAGAGCCTCACCTTTCGGAACAACTCCTGCAAGTCACTGTTAAAGGCATGGCTTCGAAACTGCTCTACCAGTCTCTGGATAAAAATGGAGCCTGTTACTGGGCTTCTCCAGGAGATGGTATCTGGGGAGACAAGAAATGCCAAGTGTCATTTCCCTGGTGTTCTCCACTGCCACAGTGATTAACACTGGGTGCTACAGCAGGAAACAGGGTCACCTTCTCTGGGATATTTGTATTTGGCCTATCTGACCTGCAGGATAAAGAATGGAAAAAGGACAGAGCATTCCAGGGAGGCTGGCTGTGATATATCCTCCTCAAGCCTCTCTGTCCACCCTGCTGCCAGCCACACTCCTGATGTGTGCCAGCTGGCATGGCCTGGAGCCATCTGACCAAGCCAGACTCCCTGCAGGAGACAGCTGTCCCCAGCCAGTCGCTGCGGTGAGATAAATGGGCTGGGGAAGGTGTGCGGGCAGAGCTGGTGAGGAGGCTGGGGTGAGGGCAGGCAGCCAGGCAGGCTTCCCTTCTGGGGAGCATTGCAGCACCAGGGTGCCTAGTGCATGGGTGAGAGCAGCCCCAGCTCAGAGTGTGCCAGGAGGGCACAAAGCTCCAGCCCTGGTGCCGCTCACCCAGACAGGGCTCAGGGCCTGGCACAGCCATGTACCCTGGCATCAGGGCACATTGCCCTCTCCAGAGGCTGCTCCAACCCCAGGGCAGTGCGTGCCAGAACACCCGATGGAGAGGACCCCCAGGCAACCTACCCCAAGGAGGTGGTGTGGAATAGACCCATGGCACGGGGAATGGCAATCCTGTCCCCCTCACCTCCCCTCAGACAGGAGAACTATCTCCCAGGAATTGCTTACCAGGTGTGGAGGAATATAAAGTGGCAAAATCACTCTCCAGGTGAATTAATCCGAGTTTTCTACATTGCTGTTTTACAGCGTTCATGCTGTCTGAGCTGAGAGCAGGCATCTCGGAGATGGCCGAGTCAGACACCAGCACCGCCCCACTGTTGTCTAGGAAGATAGGGCCAGCCATCAGTAGTGGGGTGCCCCAACCTCACCCCGTGCTTGGGGCAGACTTGCCCTGGGAGAGCCTGTCTGGCTTGCTCACCTGACAGGCACCCCATAGTGGGAACTCACCTCCACGGCAGGACTGGATAATAACCACCTTGGGTTTGCCAATCAGTGCCTTGCAGTGCTTGTTGTTGAAGTTCTTGTATATGGTGTCAAGGGAAAGGATGTCTGTGGTCTCATCTCTGCTCTTGGTTCCGCAGAGCCCAGTCCTACGTCCGTGGGACATGAACACCAGGAAGGTGCTGTCAGAGGTCAAATGATCTTTGTGACCTGCAAAATCCTTCATGACCACGTCCATCTCCTGCAAGCCACAAGGCAGAAGGAGCATCATACTCCTGTAATCAGCTGTGTGGAGATCCAGCCACCAGCTGTCAACAGGAGCCAGGGACAGAATTGTTCCCATGGTGCCTGAGATCCCCCAAAGCCATGTCTACTCTGAGCCCCCCATGACCATTGCACACGAGGGTCTCCACACCATTTGTGGGGCCAGTGCCAGCTGCTTTGTACAGTCCTTTACCTGGGAAGTTAAGTTTTCATGGAAGTCCACCCTGTAGCCCAGCCCCTCCAGCAGCTTCGTCATTTCCTTCACATCCACTTCAGCCCCCTCTCGCTGGCTGAGGTACTCAAACTCTGTGTTGCAGATGAGCAGAGCCCTACGGGTTCGTGTCTCCCGTGGCAAGAGTATGGGATAGATCTGTGAGGAGGGAGGGAGGTGGTGCTCAGCTGTGGGTGGATGAAGGGGAATTTTCTTGGGAACAGTGCGGAGAAGGCCCACGGACACAGCATCCACACCTCCCTTTCTCTGGGAGATCACCCCAGAGCTCCTGCTCCTGGGCCAGGGAGGACCCTTAGTAGCCCTCGCCCACTCTGGTGGGCAGCAGGTCTGTGCTCTGGCCCTCCTCTCATCTCCTCCACCCACAGCACCTGATTTCCCTCTGCTTCCTGGATGCGCTGGTACTCGCTTAGGGAGCACTGCCGGATCCACTGCTGGCCCTGGATGCTAACGGGGGGCTGCACACCAGGGGACCCTGTAAACACAAACTCCCACGGTTACACGGGGAAGGACAAGCAGGGGCTGTCACAGGGCATGAGTGGGCAAGCAGAACCAGACTCTGCCACACAGGTGTCCCTGTTCAGTCCCACAGGGGACAGCCCCCCAAGAGCCTTGTCATCGCTGCATGGCAACGGGGACCCACTGCCACAGCACAGTGACACTGGGAACTCCCAGCTGCTCCCATGTCTCCCTCCAGCACCCTGCAGGAGGCGCCCAGCACCTCATCATGGCTGGGGCAGGCCACAGCCCCGTGTCTCTCACCCGAGCCAGTGGCCAGACCCAGCTGCTCCACCAAGGTGTGATCATGCTTCCTGAGGCTGTCGATGAAGATCTGGCTGGCCTTGGAGCCCTTCAGGCGCACAGCATCAATGAGGCAACGGGCCTTGTCACCTGTCACTGCATTGCCTTCTTGCACCTCATCCACTTCTCCCTGGCTCAGCACCTTGTGGGCCAGGAGGTCATCCAGAAGCTTCGAGATCACCGGCTTCCGCACACGCTCCACGAAGTCCGCGCGCACCCTCAGCAGCTCCTGGTCTGCAGGGTGGCCACGTCAACACCCAGAGCCCCCGCAGGCCACAGCTCCACCGCCCTCCCCAGCCGTCCCCTCTTTCCCATCTCTTCCCTCAGCGCTCCCCCCTCGCGCTCCCGAGGGTGTCCCCACCGCCCCACAGCTTTTCCACCAGCCCCGGGCGCTTCCCGGGCCGCCCCCCGCCTCTCCCCGCTACCGCACAGCCGCGGAAAGCGCCCCGGGGGGACGCGTCCCTGGCACGGGGCCTCGCCCGGCTCCCCAGCCCGCACGCTGCCGGGCGCTGCGGTGCCCCGGGCCCAGCGGGCAGGCAGGGCCGCACTCACCCGCCATCCCCCTGCAGCCGCCCGGGCTGAGGAAACCGAAAGCAAACGCGCCCCAAACGCTCCCGCCCCGCTTCCTGCCTGGAGCCCTGACGCGGCCCGCCCGAGCCCCGCCGCCCAGCAGCGCCCCGGCCGCTCCCCGCCGCGCACAGCCCCAGCAACCCCAGGGCCCCGCCGCCGCCCGCAGCCCGCAGCCCAACGCCTCCCCTCGGCTCGGGAGGGGGCCCCGCGGCCCTGCCACCGGCAGCAGCCCCCGGGCCGGGCACAAGCGGCCACAGCACCGGGACCCCCAGCCCCCGGGGGCCGAGCGCGGCCCGCCCTGAGGTGAAGGCCTGGCCGCGCGCTGATTGGCTGCGGCGGGACGCGCTGTGATTTCTCATTGGGCGCCGCGCGCCGCGCCCCGCCCCTCCCCGCGCGCCGCGCCCCGTCACGGGATAGGCTTGCGGGCGAGCAGAAGGGCGGGGCCCGGCGGCCGGCTCGGCGCTGGGCGGGGACGCGTTCCGCTCGCTCATTGGCCGGCCGTGCCGGCGGCGCCGGGCGCTGATTGGCGGCGCCGGGCGGGGCGGTGGGGGCAGGGCGGGGAGCTGCACGCGGCACGGGCGGGAGCGGCGCGCGCCGACACAGGTGAGGGCCCGGGGGGGGGCGGGGGGGGGCTCCGGGGGCCGGGGCCGGGGCCGGGGCCGGGGCCGGGGCCGGGGCCGGGGCCGGGGCAGGGGCAGGGGCAGGGGCAGGGGCAGGGGCAGGGGCAGGGGCAGGGGCAGGCCTCCTCCCTCCCTCCTCCCTCCCGGGGCAGGCCGCCGGCAGATCTCGCCCCGTGCCCGGGCGGCTCCGTGCCCTGCCCGTGCCCTGCCCGTTCCCTGCTGGCCCTGCCTCGCCCGCGGTTCTCCGCTCGGCCGGGGCTGCTCAGAGCCGCCCTGGTCCCGGCGGCGGGGCCGATGCCCGCAGGGTGCCCGTCCCGGTGCCTGAGCGGGGCCGGGCCCGTCCCTGTGGCCGGGGGGCTCCTGCCGCCAGCCTCCCCGAGGCGCTGCTGTTGGCGAGGCGGAGCTGCCCCCGCCCCCCGCGGCCTGTCCTGAGAGGGAGGGGCGGCCTCGGGAAGCGGCCGGTCGGTAACGAAAAGGGGCCGGAGGTAAAACGAGCTCGTTCCCCGGGCGCGCGTGGGGTTGAACGGGACGAGCGCGTGGGGTTGTGTCGGAAGTCACTGAGTGACGCCTGGCAAGAAAATCCAGCGGCGTAAACTGACCTGGAGTAGTTTCACACGGGAGGAAGGTGAGCGGGAAAACATCTCCATGCTGTGTACCTGCACAGGCTCCCAGGGTGAATACGTCCCGAGGAATCCATAACTGGCAAACAACGACAAACAAAAGTTTGTGCCTTTTTCTTCCGTCCTTGCTGGCCCACCCTCCAGTGCAGCTTCATTGACCCACGGTTCTCCGTCTGTTGGAGAGCTTCGGGACTTGGATGTGGTCTCACCATGGCACTGCCGTGTGTCGTGGTGCGCAGGGAAACATCAACGTCTGGGAATTTGGACAGCGGTGAACGGAGGAGAGAGACAATTTAAAAAAATTACCTTGCTCCTAGCGAGTTGGGTAACAGATTAATTCCTGCTGGCAGTCCTGGCTCACCCCCCAGGATGTCTGTACCGCTCCTGAGCTGGGAGGAAGTGATCCACATGCCCTGCTCTGATGCTGCCGCATCCCGCTGCCCCTCCCAGCTGTCCTGCGGAGGCGACCGCTCTCCCCGCGGCCCAAGGATAGGATTTCCCTGCAGAGGGGTCAGATGATTAGCTTATAAATAGTAAAATGCCTGTTCAGGACTACGAGTGGCGTGGTTGGGCCACAGCCTCGCTCCCTGCGCTGCTGCTCTGCCTGCCCAGTGAGCGCAGCCTCGTCTGCACCTCGGAGTGCGAGCCACCTCCGAGCAGTAAGGGGGACATTCCGTCCGAGGTGGTGAACTTCTGCAAGCGTCGGCCTTTGAGGAAGGAAGCTGCCCCGCTGCGAGGCGCTTTGGCTCTGCAGCCAGAGCTTTGCAGCTGTTTGGAAAGGCTGCGGCCGTGGCGATGCCCTGCGTCGCTGTTACACACTGAGGTGGTCTCCGGTTACTTGCTGGTGCATTTAACTGGGAGCCCGAGTTGAAATGAAACTGAAACACGTTTAGTGGTTGAATCCCATGTGGTATGTGCCTGTTTTCCTGCAGGAGAGTGTTTGCTCATGTGGGGGAGCCCTCTTCTGCCCAACCTTCCTCGAGTTGAGGTTTTGTTGTGGAGCCGTACCCAGCTTAGCTCCTGAGCTGGGGGAGCTCCTTCCCCTTCTGCGGGGAGCTGTGCTGTGCTAGGGACTGGGAATGGCTTTGTGTGGCTTTGCAGCATCCCTCTGCAGGCCTGATTGATCTGTGTGGGGTAGGTTTGAAAGCAGTGCCATGGCTTTGACAGGGGATACAATGACGGGAAGTGGCAGAAGCAAAGCTGAGGAGGTGGCTCCTGCTCTTTGTAGTGGCAATGACCTTGTTGTTGCTTTTTGTTTTGACTTGGTTGCTCTTTCTTGGTTGAGAGATTACCTCAAATTTCTTCTTCAAGAGGGAGTAGCCTGCCCATGACACATCTCTGGAGAGGAGAGTTACACATTGGTATATTCTGATCCAACTCACATTAAGTTACCAGCCTCTGAAGGTTCCTTTGCAATTGTGTCTATTTGCAGGCACCTTACTCCTTTTAGCCTTTGGTTTAGAGCAATACCAGTCTTCCTTCCCTTGTGGATTGTATCCCTTATCTTCTAGGTGGAGCACTTGCTCCACAGCACGCTTGATACAGCTGATCTCATGCACTGGAAAGCCCGTGAAGGTCAACTCTGCTGGACGTGCAGAATGAGTTTTGCATTTGCCGCCACTTGTTTTCCTGGGGAAGAAAATGTGGCGCTCTCTCCTGCAAGGGTGCAGAGTTGGTCGGACTGGAGGGCTGGCGACAAGGACTGACAAGCTCAGCCTCGGAAATGGACTGGCCAGGAATAAGGTGGATGGGGCTGTTCCGATAGCAAAGTGCGGCCCCGTGCTGTTCACCTCCTGCCTGAGGCTTCGCAAGAAGCCAGATCTGGTGGCATTTGCTGAGGCAGGCGACTGCTGACTGCAGGCAGCTCCACCCCTCTCTGGAGGAGTCCGTCCTGGCAGCAGAAACATGGGTGGAAAGTGCTCGCGGCTTACCTGCTTGGGGGCAAAGTCTTGTATCTGAACTTAAGCCCACATTCATGGTAGTATATCCTCTAGAGCTTTCTTCCATTCCATAGCTCGAGCAGCGCTGACTAGGGAGCGGACTTGTTCCTTTTCCAGCCCGGCCAGTTCTTCGTTGCAAAATGAGGTTTTGGAATTGCTCACTCCAGCAGAGCGTGCGGGGACACGGCACTGCTTGCGAGTGACAGCTTTATGGTAAGGACCCTCCAGAACCAATTCAATTGCTTGCTCTTTGCCAGTCTTTCTCTGATGTTCTCTGTTGAAACTGAGAACCGCTCGGAGCAAAGGGTGCAGTTTGCATTGTTTCTTCTGGAAGCTTCAGAGGCTTTTTTGTGTTTCAGCCTAGGAACTCGTTAAAGTAGCCAGCTTTCTCCTAGTGGTTGATTTTCTTGTGGCAACCCAGCATCAGTCTATTCAGTTGCCTCTGTTATTTCAACTGCACTGCCTGCCTTCCCATTATTATTATTATTATTATTTACTTATTATTTTTTTTAAGTCTTTGGAAGTAATCTGCGGAAGCACACTTTATTGCTGGTGCATGGCTGGCATTCAGCACTCAGCACCGTGCGCGCAGCATGATACAGCCGGGCAGGAGTCTGTTTGGCTATTGTAATGTGGAAGAGAGAAGCTGCTGCCTCGCTGAGCGTCTCGTTTACGAGGCATTGCGCCCAGGTTTGAGGACACCTCACCAAGGGTGCTCGGTGAGAGCGCAGCCAGCCTTGGCACAGGCAGGCGCCTGCTGCAGCACAGCTCGCCTGGCAGCACTGTTACCCGGTGGGCCTCGTGTGGCCCGGGATGCTCGGGTGGAGGTGCAGGTGGATGTCTGGAGCCCTGCAGTTGTTGCTTCTCACCCCAATCAGCATCGTCTCAGCTTGTGCTTACTTCTGCTTTCTGACCTGACAGCATGCCCCCCGCTCCTACCTCCCACCAGCTGCAGCTGCCCTGGTGCCTTTGGTCACATCTCTTGTTGTGGCAGCCTGGATTTCCCACAGGCTAAAACGCTCCAACCTTAGTGAAAACTTTGGAGCAAGCCCAGTGTGTCTGGGTGCAGGCTGTCTGGACGCCTGTGCTGCCCTGACAGTCGGACTTAGGCAGATGGAAATCAGCCTTTTCAGGCAGGGAGGCTGTGCTCGGGCGTGTTTCTGTTCCCTAAATGGAGCAGGCTGAGCGTTAAGGGTGAGATGGCTGTGTTTGGATGTGGGGAGAATAGCAGTAGTGTTCTTCTGGTGAGCTTCGTTTGGTGAGCAACTCTGGATGTATCAGAGATTTCTTAAGAAGCTATCTGCTGAGGCCGTGCCAGCTTTACCTTACCAGCAGCCTACACTTAAGTGCAGTTGTTGAAGCTTTTGGAGCGCTGTTGTCAACCTTTCTGTACCTTCAGGTAGGTCTGGGGCCTTGGCAGCCCCTGGTCCTTCTGCAGCGCTCCTTCCGTGCGCAGTGATGGACTTCAGGGTTTGTCAGAGCCTGATAGCTCTGTCTGTGGGAATTGCTCCCTCTGATGTTACAGCTCACGTTTACTTAAAGCTGAGGTCCTGGGGATGCGGGGAACCACCAAGGTGTGATCTGTGTCAGCTCCTGGGCAGCCCTTCCCCTGCTGTCCCACTGGGTTGGGACCCTGCAGAGGGATTAACTCTCCTGTTTCAGGGGTATCAGCTTTGCTTTCTGGAGACTTGAATCTTCTGTGCTTGCAGACAGCATGCCTCATTCTCCTCTGCAAACATCTCTCTCACCTGTGCGAGGCTGTTCATCATCTGCCTGGTATGCAGGGGAGAGCTCCTGCTTCTGGAAGGTGCCAGCACCTCATGTTTCTTTGTCAGGGGAGCTACTAGCCTGCATTCTTCATTTCCACACCCTTCACAAGTGGCTGACAGAGGCAACCACCCTGGGAAAGGGGAGCTCCCCATGCCCTGCGTGCCTTCTTTGAGGGCCGGGAGTTCCCCCATGGATGTGTGTGAGCCCAGCAAGGGTACTCAGGGCCAGGAGACACCTCGGGGCCAGGAGACACCTCAGCACTGCTGGGCTCGGGTGGGTGCTGGAACTACGCGGTGCGGTGCCCCCGTACAATGACTTATTACCAGATCTCGGGGAGTTTTATCATCCCCAGGACAGCCCAATGCTGAGGGCCCTGTGTATCCTTCCCTCTCCCAGCTCCTGACCGCTGCCCTTTATAAGGGCCTTGTTGCCTCTAACACAGAAGGTGAAAAGTGTCTCGGGCTCTGAATGCGTTACTGATGTGTGCTGGGCTTTGATGTCCACAACCAGCTGCCTATGGGAAGAGGAAGTCCCTTGATTTCAAAGGAGAAGTGCTCATCTAAGCTGTAAAGTCCCTATTTTCTGGGGGGTTTTGAACCTGTAAGACGTCACTGCACTGGCTGCTGTCACCAAAGGCACACGCCGGGCGTTGAGCAGGAACACGCTCCCTGGCAGGAGGGCCCGAGGTAAGGGAAGGGCCGTGGTGGGACACTCCAGGGGCTGCGGGTATGTCCAAAAATCCCTGAGGGGCCCTGGGGCAAGTCCCAGGCTTTCCCTCTAGCTTTTTCAGATCGCACCACGGCTCAGGGTGATGTCAAACGCTCCTCGGTTCAGGAAGCCTTACAGGCACTATCCTCGGCAGTGGTGCCTTGAAGAAAGGCGTTGCTGTGGCTGCTTTTCTCCGATCCTTCTACTGGTGTGACCACCTTGGTCCTTCAGGTGGGCGTCTGCAGTGCCAGCCATGGTGCGGGGGTCTGGGGGAGGCAGCATCTTTTAGATACTTGTCCCAGGATAAATTGTTCCTTTTCTCATCTCTGAGTGGCTGCATAATGTGGTGGCACTGTGAGCATCAGGCTGCCAGCCCGCAGTGAAGCCCCTGCAGTGCTCAGAGACGAGTACACAATCAGAGGAGGAGCTGAACGGGCAGCGCTTCTTTATGAAGGATCCGCTGTGCCCTTTAGCGTGCTTGCAGCTGACTTAAGCCAGCATGCAAGGTGCCGTGGTGCCGTGCTCGGATTGGGGTGGCTCAGAGGCATGCTGCAGGGACCTGGGCAGTGGGTGCAGGGCTGGTTGTGCCAGTGGGCAGGTGACTCGCACCGCTCCCTCCCGTCCTTTGCACCTTCTTGGACTGACACGAGATAATTTCTTACCTGCTCTGTTCTTTGCTCTTTCCCCTCTCCTATTTTAAAAGCTAATGTCTGCTGCCTACTGGCTATGCTCCCTGCCCTTCCTCTCCCAGGAGTGTCGCCCCTGGCACGCCAGCAGGCAGACTGATTCCCCTGCTGCCTCTGCCTCCTGTTGCCATCGAAAGGGGGTGGCCAGGTGCCCCCGGATGCTGGGTAAGAGAATCCTAGACAGAGCTGGCTTTGCTCAGCAAGGAGAGTAGATGGAGATTGTTTTCATGTGATAAAGCCGTTCAATGCAGAGGTTCTGTGCAGATAATCCAGCTGCCTCACTAGAAAGCAGGGTGCTTTCTCTGCAGTTGCTAAATGAGACGAAAGAGGAAGTGAAAGTGTTTCAGTACTCTAAAGCAAACTAACAGTTTTGTTTGATAAAGCGCACACGTAATGAAAAGTAACCCTCCCCTCCCTCCCTCTCCCCTTCTCTTTCCCTCTCTCTCTGCTGCATCAATAGCTCTTTCTGCTAGAGGAATTTCCAGCAGTGTGACAAACGATACAACCTGTGGGCTTGTCTTCTCTTTCTTTGCAATACAAGAGGAAGTTACTTGGACTTCTCAGGAAAGGTTCAATAGGTCTGCACCTCTAGTAGGAGGAAGTCACATTTTCAGCATATTTTACTAATGACAAAGCAGCCAAAATCAAAGCCTGAACGAACACCCAATACACACAGCAGAGTTCCCTGGAGCACAGGGCACCCAGAGGCAGGATCCTGATGTGCTCATGCTGCAGGTGGCTGTGCTGCTGCTCCGGCTTCCCCTCAGTGCCCCGAAAAGTCACGGAGCTCCAGAGTTACTGGAGCAACGATTGGGAAGCAGGATGCCTTTTCCAGCACCATGCCTCTGACTTCTCTCAAAGACACAGCTTTCCGCTCTGCCTGGTTTTCATTACTGCTGGTATCCAGAGCTATTGTGTTGCAGCCCTGGGTGCTAGCTTGTGTTGCAGTGCGCGTGTTGAAATGAGTAAGTGGTGCTGGGGAAAATCTGGCTTCAGCTGAAACCGCTGCTGGGTCTGCCGCTGATTTCAGCAGGCCTGGGATATCAACTGTTCGTGTCAGTGAGGCGCTGGCGTGCAAAAGGTGGCTGTCTCGGATTTAAGGAAAAAAGAAAAAAATCCCATTGCCTTCTGAGTTTTTTGTTTGTTTGTTTGTTTGTTTTTGTATTCAGATATAGCAAGTCTGATGTATTTCATTTTTGGCCTAAATCTCTTCGAGGCAGGAATTCAATGCTGATGAGTTTTAGTGCAGTCAGTTACTTAAGGTAAGTGATCGTAGTCACTGCTCCTAGCGTAAAAAGAAGTTTGTGTTAATTGCAGCAGATGAGTGTAAATCCTTTGGCTCCTTTTAGCATTGAGCTTGTCGTGTGACTGTCCCCATGCCCTGTCCTAGGCAGCGGGGAAGGTTCTCTGGGTGTGAATTTGTGCGGCTCATACTGTCAGATAAGCAGGGGACTTGCTATATATATCGAATTGTCTTCTCTTTCCTTTTATTGATTGGCTAGGGATTTCCCTTTCTAAGCATGTCTGTTGAGAGGACGTCATGGGCAGTACTGTTTTTAGAAGTGGTTAAGCTCATGGTAGAGGGCAGGGGCCATAGCAATTAAGTTCACCTGAATTTGCTGTCCTGCCCCGTGGTTCGAGGTGAGTTGGTTCACAAAAGCAGGTTAGCGTGCAGCACAATCCTTTGACGTGATTTTCACTGCTAAAGCACAGAGCTGTTCTGAAGGCTCCAGACAGCTGGAAATGAAAGACCAGGGACTCCAGGCTAATCTTCTTAAACCAGAGACTTCACAGGACTGGGGGTGGAAAGGGGGAATCCTTAAAGGCCGATGTAGGTGTTGCTTGGGATTGGGAGGGTACAATGAGAGACCCAGCCTGGCGCGAGCCTCTTAAGCAGGTTGCAGAGTCCCCTGCTGCATGCACCTGGCCGGGGACAGGGCAAGGGGAGGTGGAGGCTGCTGTAGCTTAACCAAGTGCCCGTAGGCAGCTGAGCCACCAAACCCCACGGTGTCTCAGGACAGGTGATGTTACAGGGCATCCGGTCACCCGGACAAACAGCAGTACTGGCTTTCTTTTAGACACTTTCCACTGACTGTCACAGCTGGGCTTTGGGTGCTTGCAGGCGGGTGCCAGTTTAGATGTCAAAGGCACCCTGCCTGGCCTCTGGCTCTTACCGAGGGGTATGGTTCTCCCATCCGTCCTGCCCTCCTCCTGCTCGTGGCAGGCAGATGCCTTTGACACCCTAAGACTTGCAAATTAGCACCTGTTGGGGATGTTTATGTACCTGTGTGAAAGTAATAGTAGTTGTATCCCTAACACCAGCAGAATCTGGGCTGAGTTTGTGCTGCTGCTGTTTAGTTGACATTATTTTAAAATACCCAGGTTATTGGTAGGAGCTCATTGCAGCCCAGGTGCCCCAGAGAGCTGTGAGCTCAAGGAAGCTGGGGAGCAGGGAGAGATGGGATTGGCACATTTCAGGACTTCTCTTTTGATTTCTGAGCCTTCTGGTGCATTTGGGTCACATATTTCAGGCTTTTTTTTTTTTTTTTTTTCTTGTACTCACAAAGACTGTCTTTCAAAGAAAACGCCAGCTGTCAAGGACATTACAAGTTGATGGGAATTAAAATGCATAGACTTCCGATGAGTAAGAAAAATGAATGTTTGCAGGGAAACCAGGTTGAACAGTGCTTCTGCAGCCTGGAGACTTGGGATGTGACCTCAGTAGCACAGTCACCATTTCCTTGAAGTTGTTGCTGCTTCCTTCCTGAGATTGAGTTAAATCTGAGAGCGGAGCAGCACGGAGAGGTAACAGGGCTGCCGGAGTCTGAGTGACTGGGAGCTCAGCCGCCTCCTCCACTCCCTGAGGCACTTAGGGAGCAGCATGTGTTCCCCAGGGCAGCCCAGCCCCTGAGAAACCCTCCTGGGGTCCTCTGCAGCCCCAAGCAGCACCCATGCTCTGGTGGGTGGCAGGGGCTCTGCGTTCCTCCCTGGCTCAGGCCTGGCTCTGGAGCTGCAGGCAGAGGATGGGGAGAAGCAGGCGCCTAGAGTGCAGCTGGGCCCAGTCCATCTGCACTGCTTTGGGTAGGGACCAGGCAATTGTACTTGAATAAAGGCCTGATTGTGACTTGAAATGTCCCAACTGCTTTTTTAAAGAAAAGCAAACAGAACCGGAGAACGGGCTGGAGTTAGAGGGGGCGTTGGAAATGCTCACCGAAGTCCCGCTGCACTTCCCATCTCCCTTCACTCCGGGGCTGTGAAGTCCAGCACAGAGCGTCAGTCTCAAGCCCTTTCTGTGCCTGGTCAGGAGGGTCCAGAAAAGGTCAGGAGGGTCAGGTGGGGTGGGGGCCCTTTAGGGCCACGGTTTGGGGTTTCTCCGAAGGCCACTGAAGTGAATGAGCGGCCTGCTTCGCCCTCTGCTGCTCTCAGCTCTTCCGCGGCTGTCACCGGAGATGGATCGCTGCAGCGATAGCAGTGCGCGGGGCCGGTGCCAGTCCCTGTTCTCTGCCAGTTCCTCAGGAAGATGAAGGAGGTGGCAGAGGCAGCCCTGGCAGGGGAGCATCCCCGGCGTGCTGCTGCCACCTGGTGCCCCCGGCTGCCCCCGGCCCCTCGGCTGCTTCCCCTGCAGGCGAGGCATTGCGTGGCACCGCCGCGGTGAGAGAAAGGAGGTGCTCTGGGTACGTGTGGCTGTGTCAGCGGTCACCAATTTCCCCTTGAAACTGTGACTTTGTTGTCATTAATGTAAACAGTGGAGCTGATTGGCAGGCAGGCATGCTGCTGAAATTAATTATGTGTAAAGTCATTGCAGTGGCGGATGGATGGCAGTGCTCCTCAGGGGTCTGGCAGAGCACAGGCTCTGTCTTCGTCCCTTGTCATCCTGCACACTTGGGTCACACCTGGCTGGCCTCTGCCCCCAGAGGCATTTTTCAAATCCTGGTGGTATGTTCCTCCCCCAGGCTCTAATCCCATCTGCTCATTTTCACCTTCCAGCTCTCTCCACGCCCCATTCTCTGCCCCAGCATCCTTCTCTCTTTTCTGCTCCCTTCCTCCCCCCTCAGCCCCTTTTGCTTCTGCCTCGAAACTGCGGTGCCCCAGGGCAGCCGGCTCAGCTCAGGCCACCCCCTCTCAGCGCACTTGGCTGCTCTGCACACAGCTCTGGGATCTCCAAAGCTCCCACCTTCTTCCTCCTTCTCTTTTTCTGCAGAGGATCTTGTTTCTTCCGAGAGAATATGAAGTGCAGTGCCAGCGTCCCTTCGTGCCTCCCCACACTTCCCGCAGCACTCTGCTCCTTTCCCTGTGGCAGGCACAGCATCTCTTTGCACCTCTGCCCCCCTCCTGTCTCATCCGCCTCTGAATCCTTGCCCTGTGCAGTAAACTGTGTGGTCTCTTGCTTAAAGCAAAGCCACCTGTGCTCCTCTTCACCTCCCATGACTGACTTTTTCCTTCCTTCATTACACCCCCCATGCACAGCCAGCTTGGGCTGACATCCCGCACGTCTCCAACCCATCTTTCCCCCTGCACCAGAACTGCTGATACAAAAACCTTGAACTTGGCAGGCTCTCAGATTTATTCTTACCTCTTCACCACTCAAGAGGTTCAGCTCCCTGGCTCCTGCAATCCCTTCCCTGACCTCACTCTGCCCCTTCCCACCCTCTCTGCTGCTCTTCCAGCATCTTCTGGGATTCACCTGGGTCTGCTCGTGGTCCTCGCATTGTCCCATGCTCTGCCTGACCTCGCCTACAGGCTCGCGCCCAGCCACCCTCTGCAGGTGGCGTGCACGTGCTGTTTCTCCCCCTCAGTGCCCAGCTCTCAGTCAGGCTGCTCACCTGTCCCGCTGTCACCTGTGAGAGTCCCTGGCCACTGGCAGCACCGGGCCTCCTGCCCAGCACCCATGCTCTGTGCTCGCTGGCATGGAGCAAGTCCCCAGTCCGAGTGCTGTTGGCCTGCGTGTCAGCCCAGGTTTGTGCTCTCGTTTGCGTCTGAGCTCTTCTGCAGAAGCTCCAGCACAGGGGGTACAGGCGGGGTCTGGCCACCGCAGGTGTGCGAGCTGGCAGTGCCATGGGCCAGCTTGGAGCAGGACAGACTTCAGACATCCTCACTGCACAGCTTCAACTGGGCTGAGAGAACGAGGCTTGGAAACAGCCTAATCCAAGTATGGTTTTGAGGGCCAAAAGGTGAAGTTCTCCTTAGGAGGGTGCTGTGCAGCCAGAAGTACTTACAGCTTCGGCAGCTTTCCCCTGTCTCTCCACGATCCTGCATGTCCTGCTCTGGCCTTTGGGTGCAATCCCCGTGATGGAAGCCTGGGTGCTCCTGCTTTGAACGCAGGAGGAGCTAAACCAGTTTTCAGAGACGTCTTCTGATGGTTCTCTGTTAACACGAAGCCTAACAGTCTCAGGGCATTTTAATCATGAGCCAACCCTCCGATCAGGGAGGGCAGGAGTTTTGCGAGCTGTTACTTGCTACCAGCTGCTGCCGTGGCAGTGGTGGAGCTGAGGCAGTTCAGCTCTGGGGCAGTGCCTGCGGGTCCGTGTCCTGCTCCTCATTTGTCTGGAACTGAGGAGGTGAGACCGTCCCATCCCATCCTAGGGGTGGGTGATGCTTGTGCAGCGCTGCAGGGCCAGGGACAGCACCCTCCTCCACAGGAGAAGGTTTCCTGCCTCCCAAATCCCGCAGGAGCACTGACTTTGAACATGAAATTTGCTGTGTGATCCCAAGCCGCTGTTCTCCAGGTACCAGCAGCCAGAGCTGCAGGGTGCTGAGGGCACCCTGGGCAGCACTGCTTACCCAGAGACCTGTGGGGATTCGCTTAGTCAAACTGGAAGAAAAGATATCTGATCCATTTTAAATCCTGTAAGCTGTAAAAAGGCTGGCTTTGTCAGAAGCTTGATGGAATTTATCTAGTTCTGAAACTTCATCTATCGGTAATTGGATTGAGTTATATCCTTGTCAGCAGAGTTGCCCAGAGCTGAGCATACTTTGCATAAAAACTTAAACATACTCAATGGTTTTTTAAACTGCGTACATGAGCTTGTTTTGCTTCAGATTACTTTGGTCCCTCTGCCGTGTGCTTGCTGTCTGCACTTTGGCCACCTGAAGGCAGCCCCAGTCCTGGCCCCATGATGCTGGGGACAGGGGCACGATGCTGGGCTCATGGGGGCAGAACTGCCCTCGGGTCACCACCTCAGCCAGTGCCCTATTAGGTATCGCTGCGGCAGGCTGCCTGCCCCCTCCTTGTTCCTGCTGCCCTTCTTCACCTGCCGGGTATTCTTGCTCTGCTGCACTCGTACCCAGCCCTGGTCATGCCCACACACAGGTAAATTGGGGTACTTCTCACTGCAGGGTGAGCTGAATGCTTTGGCCCGCTTGCCATCATAATTCAGTATTGTGGAGATGGTTTTGAACCCTGGTAGCCCAAGCTTTTCTTTTGAATGTTTATTGATCAGTAAAAGTAAAAAAAAAAAATTCTTGTTGTTGAAGACCAGCTGTTAGAAGCCTTCATTAGGAGCAACCCTGGGACCTGCAGTTTCACTTAAAATAACAAAGACTATTCCGTACAATCCACTTTGCATGTAACCGAGTGGTCTGACAATTGTATTTTTAGCCTGTAATTAGTTGAGAGGCCTGAGATGGCTGTTTTTATTTCATTTGGGATCAAAATAAGGCTAATTGGACTCCTGGTTGTTTCTTCTAACATCCCCTGTTTAATAATGGGACTGTTTTTTGCCATTAAGTACGTTAGGACTAACTGCACTGTTTTCACTGAAATTAAACCAAAACCTCAGCCTGGGGCAGGTGCTGAGCATGGAGAGCCTCACTCCAGCTGCAAACAACTGCCGGCATTTCCTAAGCGGTGCAAAAGAAGCCACAGGAAAGGCAAGCTTCCCATCTTGCCTGGGGTGTGTGCCGAAATCTGCCCCGGAGCTTTGCCTGTCGTCTGCTGCCCTTCCCATCTCCCTGAGCTCCATCAGCATGGGAAACCTCCCCACGTGTGTGTGGATGGGCACAGCTCCTGAACCGCCGTGCTTCTCCCTCCCAAAGGACTTCATTCCCCGTAACATGCCAGTGGCAGATGCTCACAGGAAGCTCCTCTGTGGTGCTTTGTTATTATTTATTATTTATTCCCCATTCCCTAAGCCTACATCACTGCAGTGAATCAAGCTGCACTGAGGACAGGGCTGTTAAGGTTTTCCTGAGCTTTTCCATGCAGCTGCCATAAATAGGTGCTGGCTGTTTATTTTCACAGTCCTGAGCGAGGCAGGCAGATGCAGAGAGCGAATGTTTCTTCCCATTGTTGACAGCCTAGCTGTTAGCTCGTGGTGTCAGGTTTCTCAGAGCACACACGCTTGATGCATTTGGATGTTGACTTGCAAAGTCAAACAGGTGTTTGAGCCTGGAGCTGGAATTAAGAAAATTCCAGGGGAATTTTTCCTCTGAAAATGGAGAATGGAACCAGGCTATTTGGCACCCCCAGCGTTGCTCCCAGCACCTGCAGCAGGTGAGGGCAGAGGTTTTGAGATTAATTCCTGTCCCTGTCCAGTGCTGCTTCGGTCTCTGCCTCTCTGTTTTGCACTAAGAGAGACAAAGGTCCCTTGAGGAAATAACACCGTTGTGTAACGCGGTGTGCAATAACCTGCCTGAATCACGTGCACAAGAGGGCTGTGGGGAGAACAAATTAAGGTTTTATGGGAGCTCTCAACTCTGACACTTCCTTGTTATCTGAGGGCTTGGCTCCAAGATTAATAATCCTGGAGAAGGATACAGGCTATAAAAACATGAGAACAACATGAATTGTTTTCCTGCTTCACCCAACCCAGGTCTGTTGGGCAGCATTGCGTGAGCGCTGGGGAGAGCAGTGGGCATCGTGCTCTTACCTCTTCCCCCGCTTCATCCCTTGCCTCTGCTCCCCTTGTTGTTTATGCCCAAGCCAAGGTGGGCAAATTAGCCTTTGGCCAGGCCTGGTGCATCCCCTGCAGCTGTGATTTCAGGGCAGCTTCCGACCTGGTGGGCTTAAGCAGGATTTTAGGAGAACTCGGCCTGCATGGCGTGCTGCTGCACAGTGTGTGACCTCTGGGGAGAGTGGGGCAGTGGGACAGAGCCAGCCCCACGCAGCAGCCTCCGCGAGGAGGAGGAGGAGGAGGAGCATGCTAAGTCCTGAGGCAGCAGACAGCATCAGCAAGGACAGCTTTGAGGTGCCGGTGGAGGAGCACGTGAGGCCGCGCGAGTGAAGCTGTCTGCAGGCCCCGGGCTGAGGAGGACAGCCAGGGGCCCGGGGCCTCCCGGTGCCTGCAGGGCCTCCCGGCTTCCACAGGCCCTCTGGAAGGCCTTGCCTGGTGCTGCCCCGGCCTGCCCAGGCAGCGGGAGGAGGCGGCCACGTTCCTGCGTGCTGAGCTCACACGGAGCAGCCTCCTCTCGGCCTCCTCTCGCCCTCCTCTCGCCGCAGCCTGGCGGTGGCAGCTTGGAGGAGCGGCCTGGCGCGGGCTGTAGCTGAGGAGAACTGCAGTTACAGCAGTTACACCAACTTCTCGTATGAGGGAGGAAGTGAGGAGCTGAAACAGCCATTAGCAACGATTTAATACATGGGTACAAAGCGTACAGCAGGAAAAGTACTCGTGTGTCATTCGTCGTTATCAATAATTCAGATAGCTTCAGATTAGTGAACAAAGAGTATTAACATTTTACTTCCCTGGCTAATTATGCTGTTCACCTAATTTGTAAGTCTCTGCCTGGCAGTGGCTCCTCCTGGTGGCATAGTAAGCTACCACCAGTTGTTTTTCTCTATATGAAGTCTGGTGTGAAGTGGCTCTTTTGCTAAATAGTGTGAAAATCCGTTTTAGTTAGAAAGAGATAAACTGGATCAGGGTTTGATATTGCAGTATTTGGCTTTTCTGTTTCCCTAGGACAAAACCCAGGGAGGTTGTGGAGTCTCCTCTGGAGATATTCAAGGGCCATCTGGATGCCTACCTGGGCAGCCTGCTCTAAGGAACCTGCTTTGGCAGGGGGGTTGGATCTGATGATCTTTTGAGGTCCCTTACAACCCCTTCAGTTCTGTGATTCTGTGAAAACACTCATTCCCATTGTTGTTTTTCGTGCTTTGCTGAAACTCGGTTACCTGCTTTTAGATGTAAGGGAATATAGCAGATAAGTTTTGAACCCTTTCTGAAGCTCCCTTCCTTTCTCATTGTGTGCGTGGCAAGACATGAGAAATTAGCAGAAATTAGCTGAAGCACGAGGGCAGTTGCTCCTTCCGGATGGCGCTGCTGCAGGCTGTGAGCCCTGGGGCAGGGCAAGAGCTCCCTCCAGCACGGCCGTGTTCCTGGATGACTTGCATGCTTCTTGTTCTTGGGGAAGATTAAATTTCAGAAAGGAATTCTCATTGCTGGTATTTGGTTTAGCCTTCTGACGTGTAGGTGTGAAACCTCACGTAATTCTGTGCTTGGAAAGAAATCCCAGAGCGGAGGGAAAGTGCTCAGTAGATGTGCAGAAACTCTGCTGTGTCCGATGCAATGCCTTGATGGTGAAAGGAGGAGTAAATCACATCAAAGAGAAGTTTAGGCCCTCTCCAGTTCCACATTTTTTGACATTTACATTTTGTCTGAGGAGCGAAGAAAATCTTCACATGAAATGGTGGCAAAACTTACCCAAGGCATTGAACATCCCTGGAGCTTTGGCACACTACAGATGGCTGCTTGCTGCCAGAGGCTGGGTTTGGTTGGTGAGCTCAAAGCCACCTTCAGGCTATATTTAAAACTGAATATTTCTGGAAAAAAAAAGGAAAAAAATAAAAAGTAATAATTAAAAATTGGGGGGGGGGGCGGGGAGTGCAAGCGACACACGTGTGCTCTGCTTGCATTTGCTGAGGGTGCTGCACAGACGCATGAGTGGCACCAGGGACATGGGCGCACGGTGCACAGCAGTTGTGGTGATCTGATATCTGAAATGTCCCACAAAGGGTCCTCCGTAGGTCCTTGAACCCTAACAACCAGGTCTTTCTTCCCTCGGCTCCCTCAGCACATGTTCCTCTGTAGAATGCCATGTTTTTTTCTGTCTCACTGAGACGCCGCCATTCAGGGCAGTAGTTCAGTGTGTGCTCCATTGTCTGACAGGAGAATGTTTCTCCCCAGCTCCTTTTCTCCTGCCCTTTGGTAACATAAAGACTGAAAGAAGTACTTCTCCCCCGTTAATGAGCTTTCCAACTGTTAATTTTGAGGTTTGCCCTTTGCTAGAGCTAGAGGCTTGTACCGCTTGATTTCTTGAGTGGGCATGGAAGTAAAATAAGGTGGAATTTGGGGAGGAGGCTGTATCTGCTTCAGTCTTACACCCATGTTGTCCACAGATACAGTTCAGTTTCTCTGCCAGAGCCACTGTGCCATCCCCAAGGTGTTTTTCACACCTCTGGAGCCCTGGCCACCACGTGCTGGTGGGGAGCAGGTCCTGCGTGTAGCGGCTGACCCTTGGGACATGGTGTCTCCCCTGTGATAACGACTCTGATACCCAGCATGTTCTGGAAAGGGCGCAAAACAGAGGTTAGCAGCGATAAATACAGAGCTCTGGCCTATTGTGCTCTCTTATTATAATTTTTTGTCTCTGTTCATATTGAGGTGTCATTGCTGTTGATCTGAATTTCTGCTCTGGGCTCTTTTGTTTGCTGCAGGTGTGTTTCGTGGAACAAGAGGAGACTGAGCTGTGATTGACCCAGGAGGTCCTGGACAGTGGCTGAGGATGGTGAGTACATATTCTAGTCCTCCTCTGTCCTGTGTTTTTTGTTGTGTTTTTTTTTTTTTTCTCTGTGTGTGTGTCCAAAACTATGTCCAAATGTGAGAGAAAATACAAGAATTAGAAAGAAAAATGCTAAAGTATTGTGTATTATATATAATAATATAATGCAGAGAGCTCTATAGTATGTCTGCAGTCAGGATGCTGTTGGCAGGAAAAATTTACCTCTAAACTTGTTATTGGAATATACTGGCAAGCAAAGCAAGTAGGACTGGAATCCTCTTCTGCCTCCTTTGACTAGTGACATAGTCAATGATACGTTTCTTGTGCTTTATCGATTTATTTTTACTTTAAAAGTAAAGTTGGGATTTCTCCTTCTGTTCCACTATCACCTCTTAATGAAGAGTTAACACCATGTTAACAATGTGTTTTGATGGAACCAAAGTAGCAGAGATTTCACAATAATTTGTCAGAAAAAAAATGTGGTTTAATAGAATCTGGAGGGACTGAAACACAGCCAAAATAGCCAGATTGCTGATAAACTTGAATAAGGTGACTCTAATGACTCCAGCAAGAAAATATCCAAAATAAGCGCCATCTGATGAGAAGTCTTGAGATCAGGAATGTTGAAAGATAGGGTGAAGGGCAGTGCTTTGAACAGGAATTTGAACGTGACGTGGTGATACGCATGTTTTACAGTGGGTGGGCAGCAAGCCTGTGCATTGCTGCAGTAGCAGTATCGTGATCAGCTTTATACTCACTGCTGTCAGAAGCATATCGTTATGTTGGAAGGAGAGCAGAGAACAGCAGATGCAGTCAAAGGGCTGGAAATTCAAACAGAGGACTTGAAAATTTAGGTTAAACATGTCAAGAAAACCTGGAAGGCTGCTGAAGGAAACGGTGATGTCTTCAGTGGGATTGTCCCCCATGTGATCTATTAACAACTGCAATAGGAAAGGAGAATTGCTGTCTGCATTAATTGAACTGTCAGCTCTAGTAGCATAGAATCACAGAATATACTGAGTTGGAAGGGACTCACCACGACCATCAAGTCCAGCTCCTGGCTCTACCCAGGACCACCCAAAAAGTCAGACCATACGTCAAAGCCTTGTGCAAGCACTTCTGGACCTCTGGCAGCTTTGGTGCCGTGACCACTTCCCTGGAGCCTGCTCCAGTGCCTGACAAGCCTCCTGGTGAAGAACCTTTTCCTGATAGCTCCTGTCTGAGAACAGCTTCCTGCTGTTCCCTCGGGTCGTCTCACTGGACACCAGAGATAGGACCTGAGGGAATGGTAGTTATTCATGCAGTATTTTTGGTGCAGCCCCTATCCTCGTGCTCCCTTACTTGGCTTAAGATCTCCTTTCCTCTCTTTTGGAAGAGCTTCTTGCCATGTTTCTGATCAACTAACTTGCTTTGGGGTGGAGAGATGAAAGTATACCTTTGTTGTAACCTGATAAAGCATCTTATGCTCTGAGTTGGAATTATTCTGGTTTCAGATTGAAAAAGACCCAACAGTTTCTCTATATGAGATGGAGGTGAGATTGATGCAGATGCATCCAAACATTAATGAAAAATTGAACCTTTTTCTTTTCTTAAAATGACCTGATCCTATGCAACCTTTCCTGCTGTAACGTGTCACGAACACTCAAATGTTGCAGTGGCACTGGTAAAGCTAACCAACATCTGGATAATCCTGTTCCCTTTCTTTTGTATCTGTAGCAGAGCATCTCACTGTCAAATCTTGGAAATGTCTGGATCGTACTTTGTGTCATGCTGAATCACTGAAAAACATCCTGCTCTTACAAAATTCCTTGTTATGTGCATGTTCGTGACTGTTGAGAACTGACTTAGGTCAGCAACTCTGTCCCGGGGCTTGCTGCTCTTGCCCATACCTTTTCATGCCCAGGTTAGTGAGTGTGGGAAGTCAGGAAACCTACTCAGGTTCCCCTTTGTTGAGACAGGGCTGTCTCCAGGCTGGAGGCCACATGTCTGTGTCTGATTCTGGTTCCCTGAACTTCCCTTGTGAAGTTTCACAAGGGTCATGCTGCTTCCTCCTAGCTAGAAGCCCTTGTGCTTCACAGTAACTGAGGCTGGGAGAACTTGCTTTGCTCTCAGTGTCACAGGGAACCGATGTTCAGGGTACCACACAGCATGTGGAGAGGCTGAGGAGACCCAAGCAAGGCTGGTTTGTGGCTATTCCAGATCGTGTAGTCTGAGAATCTCTAAAGGAGAGGACAGAGAGGAGAAGTGAATATATGTGTGGAAAATACATCAAAAATCCCTCCAGGTATGGTGGAAAAGGCCAGGGTCTACTGGAGAATGCTGCAGAGAGAGCCTGGGGGAGCATCTCTCTGCTGTACTCCCTCAGGTCAGGATCTGCAGCTCAACTTTGTAACCCTGAAACAATTTCCTGATGTTTTATTAGCTCTTGGTAGATTTTTTAATGGCCCTACCAAGGGCCATTAATTAATCTATCTGCTTTTCAAAATCAAGTAAAGATCTGCAGCTGTGCAGACCCTGGCCTTTTCCACCTTACCTACAGCTGTGACGCGCTGTGCAAAGAGCTGTACTCCCAAGCTGTGGGCAGCAGCCCTGTCTGCCTTCTGAACCTGCTCCACATCGTTTCAGCTGACTGTCCCCAGCTCTTGTACTGGGAGTAGCTTTGAATAGTGGTGTTGCCTGTGTGCTGCTCCGTGCCCCTCCTGTAGGTCTGTCACGTTCCCCTTAGACAGCTGAAGTGCTCTGTTGTTTGCATTGTGCTCTGTACAGAAGGTGGCTCTTGCCTTTAATCCTTATCTACACTCCCGAAACCTGTATCCTTTATGGGGTGCATGGGCTGGAGCTTTACACTTACTAAAAAGTCAGAATCCTTTACTTTTCACTGGGCTCCTTTAATGTGCCTTGGCAGATACATATCCTGAGCTGGCCCTTACATAGTTTTAACCTTTAGGAGTTTGGCTTCTTCTAGGCAAGAGGGTCTCCTTACGAATACCTGAAGATATCTTTACATTTTCAGAGGACCTTTTGAAAAGGATTTATGCATTTTTCATATTATACTCAAAAGTTCCTTTCTGGTCTTTGTTTTGTTTTTGTTTATTTTTCCTTTTGCAAGAAAAGAACCACACCCCCTCATCCACTGTTTTGGGAAGAGGGCATAGGCTTTCTGCCTCCTGGGACAAGGGGGAGAAAGCAATTTACTGTGAGCTGCAGAGATAAGCATTTATCCCCTCCTGCTTATCTGAGCTGCTTCCAGCAACCGAAGGAAGGGGGTAACTCTTACCCTCAGTGAGTCCTTCTGTGAGCTCTTCTGCAGACCGTGACCTCTGAGCTCAGATCAGGCCTGCTTCGGGTGCTGGAGGCTGGGTGCTGGTTTGTGGGCAGGCGGCTTCGGCCCCCTGCAGGGAGGGCTGCTTGGAGACCTGGTTCCCTGCAGGCGAGCTGAGCTGGAGTTAATGAGCTGTGATCACTGCGGTCAGAGGGCAAAGCACCAATGCCTTCTGGTTAGCAAGGGCATGCCCCAAAGCTGGTACCTTACTCAGCAGCACCCCGGTGCAGATTGCTAGCTTCTTGGCCTTTTCTGCTGCTACGGGTGCATGGTCATCGCTTAAGAGCTTTGACTGCTTTAATTGGAAGAATCTCTTTATTTCTCCCCCAAAGATTAGCTGCTGATGAAAATAACCTTAAAGACAGCACTAGTGGTGGTTTAATCCTTAACTTTGGCTAATGGAAGTCCTAAAGAGCAACCAGCACCTTAATACATTACTTAAACTAACCCGAGGGGTAAGTCGGTGCGGGTGCAGCTCTAGCTGCATGCCATACAACTTGTGCTGCAGCATTCCCTGTTCTCAGCTGCTGTGGGTAATGGGGCTGTCGAGATTTCCACCTCAACTTGTTCCCTTTGGAGGCTGCTGGCTGTTAGTAGGGTGAGGCTTTGCAGTTTAGCCATCCCATCCCATCTCTGTGGCATATGGAGCTGTGTCATCCCTCTTCTCAAAGGCTTTCTGTGTCGTGCTTGTGTTACGTGCTCACTTCTGGGCAGTTTTCTGAACAAGTATTAAATGTGTGGTATATCAGATCTACAACCTCTACTGTCATCTTGTAAAGATCAAAAGATGACATTCGCCACCCCACTCCTGGTTTATGGGGTATAAGGCAGTAACCTCTTCACAGAAGTTTTTTTTTTTTCTTTTCTGGAAGGCCATCTCAATGGCTCAGCAGCCTTTTGGTTCACCAAGGACCTCCTTAGGCTTTGAGGAAATGAACTGTTTTTGTAGAGAGACCCAAAACAAAGATGCCCTTCATATAAAGAAGAAGAGGAGGCAGAACAAGAAGTCCCATTGGCCACAGCTCATCAGCTGTCTGCATCAGCTCATGTAGATCCCTGTTATAGCAATTTATCTCACCCTGGTGCAGGTATCTGTGCTAAGCAGGAGGATAAATTTTGACTTTTAGGACGTGGGACTATCTGCCCAAGACAGTTACCTCTTCCTGCTACGTTTTTTCCCCTGTTGTTTTTCTCCAGCTGGAGACAGGCTGGGGCAGCCCTAGGGACAGGGCTGTGGGTTCGGTTCTGCCATCTTGTGCAGCCTCCCTGGCTCTCTGTCCGCCTGGGTTCTCTCCTCACATAACCCTGCAGTGACAAAAAGCCCGCCCTTAATCACTAGAAGTGGTAGAATTGGTGCCCTCTGCCTGATATGAGGGTATTTACCATCATTTTGTGAAATGGAGGACAGGAGTCTGTTAGGATTGGGCAGATGGACCCGTTCTCAGAAGTCTGTCCAGGGTGATGGTGGTGGCATCCTGCAGGGGACGGGAGCACTTCTCCTCCTC
This sequence comes from Netta rufina, assembly GCF_964035555.1. NCBI lineage: Eukaryota > Metazoa > Chordata > Aves > Anseriformes > Anatidae > Netta > Netta rufina. Next base: position 1,327,456 of record NC_140145.1, on the reverse strand, counting down.
CTGCCCTTCAGTTGCTTGCTGCCACCTGTCTGCAACAGTCACGTTTTACTTGGTGAGGGGTTGCCAGCCCTGCAGTGTTTCATTTGCACTCTTTGTGGCACTGCAGACTTTGCTCAAGTGGCCTCTTGTTCTGGGAGGAGGCATTGGGCTGTAGACCCGCAGAGCAGGAGGGAAGCTGCGAGGTGGCTCAGCAGGCGGGTGCTTGCTGCTCGCTGCATTGCACTGTCTCTGTCCTGTAGAGAGCTGGGCCACCTTTTGACACCGGGATGTAATTCAGGGTGCTGCCAGCTCCAGGCCATGGGATTTCAGTGCCTCGGCAGCAGTCCTGTGCTGCCAGCACAGACCCAAATGCAGCCTCCAAATCCCTTCTGGGACTGCTAGCAGGTTGCAAGCTGTTTACCTGTGGTGTGTGAGCGGAGCTGCGCAGAGGGGAGGGAGGAGCAGCACAGCATGAACAATGTGCATTGCTACTGGGAGAAAACAGGGTTAATTACTACTAATTGGCCTTATGAACATGTTGACTGTATTATATTCAGCTCCTCTCTTCCTTGAAGTACACAAAGCCTTTAGGATTGTTGTGGTTGGGAGAAATGCGGGAGGTTTCTCTCTTCCCCAGCATAAATGTACATGTGCAAGACACTCAGAGGAGCCCAGTTACGTGAAAATAACCTTGTCTTCCCAGTTCAGTCGTACAGTTTTTAGTGATAATGGAGGGAACACCAGCTGCTCGGCTGGGGAGACATCTGACTTGGCATTTAGGAAATCCCTTGAGTTAAGCCAGCTAAAAGGAGGCTGCCGGCGCCCTGCACTCCCTGAGCCTGCTCGGTGCTGCAGCTGTTTGATTGCACGGATGTGAGAACAGATATTTTGTGAACTAGGATGACTCAGGAGGCTAAATTTGCAGTAGAAAGAGGTGAAAGTGGTGGAGTTTGAAACTCTGCAGGCTCTTGACATGCTGCTAAGGCTTGGGGCTGGGTCTGCTCAGCCCCAGACTTGGCTCTCGGGCACAAATCTGAGTTGTGTGCGAGTCCTCTTCTAATGCTGCAAATGCAAAAAACATTTCTGTTGAAGCAGAGGAAAATCTATTTGTGGATGTTCAGGTCAGCTTAGGTTGGAAATTCAAAGTAATGATCTGACAAACAACCTCTTAACTCTGCGCAGCTGCAGCTTAGGTCTGTAAAGGTCCCTCTGCAACCTGAGCTGGAAGCAGCCCCTGTGCTGGGCCCTGAGCTGAGCTCTGTGTCCTGACCAGCTGGTCCGGAAAGTCTCAGAGCAGCTTGCTTACTTGCCTTGTCCATAATTTTGTATGTTGTAAACACGACTCATACATTCTATGCACTCAGTACGTTAAAGAGCAATGTGTGCATTGACTCCACCAGAGACTTCAGTGCTTTACGTATTGACAGATGTATTTTGCTTTTCCCCAATGCATATCAGAAAAGAAAAGAGGTTTTATGTCTTTTATAGCTATACTTTCTTTCCAGCATAAAAGACTTCTGCCACCTTTTGCTGCTCTGTTTTTTCAGCAGACTTCTGGCACTTACCCAAGAGGAGTACCCCCGGGGAACCGCTCAGATTTGGCCAACACAAATCCTTAACCTTGTGCATAAACCTCTGTTCTCCTTATGTGTTGACCTCGTATGTAGCACAGATGCCTTAGGGGCTGTGCTTTCTCCATGTCCTGCCAGGCAGCCCCGTTAGAGGAGAGCCCCATGGAGGCAAGGGCCTCTGAGCCCAGGCAATGTCTACTGTGACACCCACTAGGTACCAAGTAAATGCTGGACTAGGACAGAACCAATGGTAATGGTTACTGGGATTTTGTGGCTTATTCTTCCTCTGTGCTTTTGTCCAGCATCCAAATAGTGTAGCCTGTGTGGCCTTTGGGGTAATTGGTTCACTTGGTTTCCCAGCGAGGGAGTTCATTGCCTGGGCTCTGCTGCCCTGCAGTGACACAGGACAGCACATCTGGGTGTTGCAAAGCTGTCTCTTGAGCAGGGCAGCTCAGAACAATCTAACCCTTAACAATTTTTGTGGAGAAATGCCCAAGTCTTTTCATGTGACTTGAAAGAACCTTTTGAGATGCTGTTGTGTTGGTGTTGGCAGTTAGAGCTGTCTTGTGGTGACTGTGGGGCAAGTGGGTCCTTGGGGAGCCCAAAGCCGTGTTCTGGTCCGCTGCCCCAGAAGGAAACCAGCTGGTCTGAGCAGAAGACCTGGGCCTGGGGCCTTGGAGGACTGGTGAAGGGCTGGATGTTCCTTTTGTGTTTCAAGCAAAAGATTCTCACTTTTGCTCTTTATTTCCAGCATGCTAATCTCTGTCACCAAGATGTGGTGGCTCTGTAGGGTGTAATTTGGCTTCAAAAGCAGCAGCTAGGAAAGTAGTTTTGCGGAGGGATGCTGTCCAGGCTCAGTGCTGCTGCTCAGTGCCAAGCAGGGCAGGGGAGAGCAAATAATCCCAGCCGCCTCCTCAGTAGCAGGAGGCAGGGCTGGTGATGGGAATGCAGCTAGCATTTCCCCAGAGGCTGCTGTCCCGTGGCTTCTGGGCTGGGACCTGGTGAGCCCATGGTCTGCTGGGGGGCACGAGGAGTGGCGGGCAGAGCGAGTCAGCCCCTGGGGATGCAGGGGAAGGGGCTGGGTGTTCAGCCCCGCGGCGCCTCCTGCACCGGAGGCATTCACCCAGTGTCTGCACCCATTGCAAAACTGGCGGTGGGGAAGCTCCCCAGCAGAACCACTGCCCAGGCCATCAGTGAGGGGACCCGGTGGCCCCGTGCCGTTGCCTGCGCCACAACATGAGCACCAGGAGAGCCGGTAGGAGCCAAACATCCCGCAAATCCCTGCGCCTGGCAGCTGCCGGGCAGCGCGGACGTAAAGGCTGGGGAACCAAACCCCCGTGGAGCAGCGGGGCAGCCCCTTTGTCCTCGCCTCCCAGGCCTGGCAGGGAGCCGTGAGGCTGCCAGAGGCCGAAGCGAAGGTTTGCAGCAGCGGGCTGGAGCACAAAGCCTCCTCGCCGCTATTGTTCCCGGCATTCCCACCCGCGCCATCAGTGCGGCAGGAGCCAGGTGCCGCCGGGGAGGAGCGCCAGGCCCGGACTGCATCTCCCGGCAGCCCGGCGAGCAGCGGGGCCGGTATCCGCACGTCCTCGCCGGCCAGGTGCCGGCCGTGAGCATGGGGACGGGACGGGGGGAGCAGGGGTGATCCCCATCGGCCTCTCCATTTTCTGTCTCGCCTGTCAGGGAGACGCTTGGATGGCAGAGCCCTGCTCCGCTTCCCTGGGAGGTAGGTGGAGTCTGCCCGTCCTCCGCCCTCCCTCCCTCCATTGTCAGCGCAGCCGAGCGCGGCACCTGCTCGGGCTGCCCGCTGCAGGGATGCTCCTGCCCTTCGCCGAGGCACGGGGAGGCTGCGGAAATCCCTGCGCCAGGGCTCGGGAGCCGCTGCTGGCCGCAGCAAAAGGCCCAAGGCAGGAGATGCTCCTTGCGTGCGCCCAGCCCAGCTGCCGCCTCTGGAAATGAACATGAGTCTGCCAGGCCGCGTCTCCTGCTCTATGCTCAACTGCTTTGTAAGTGCTTTTTTTTTTTTTTTTCCATTCTTTCCTCCCTCTCCCCCCCCTCCTCCCCTCCCCGTCTGCTCCATGTCTGCAAGCAGGGCGGTAAGCCAGCTCATCTCTCCAGCCCCCGTGCTGAGCCGCCCGCCCCAGATCAGGCCTGTCCTTGAGGCCAGGCTGCCTGCAGGTCCTCCTGCCCCGCACCTCCCTGGCTCAGCATGCTGCTGCATCCCCCTTGTGAAGGGGGAAGCCCTTCTCCTCCCTTCCACGTGCCCTGTGAGACGCTGTGGCCCCTGCTGTGGCTGTTCCACTCTCCTGCCCCAGCCCAAGGACACAGCAGGCACCAGTCCAGTGGGTTGTCAGCCAAAGGCCCTGGTGTGGGTCCTTGCCTGGGGCTGGAAAATGACCCCGCAGGTGCAGCAGACCCCAGGGGCACGGTGTGAGGCTGGGATGCATGAGCCCCCTTCCCATTCTGACCCTCCCTGCAGGCCATGCTGATGGAGGGAATCCTGAGCTCTCTTTTTTACCTTCTGGGAAAGCAGTTTTGCTCAGAGGAGATCTGATGCCCCATCCTGCGTCGTTGTCCCCCATCTCCTTGTAGTGTGTCCCCCGCCCCCTCCCTCCCCCCAAAAAAAGTGACTCATGGTCAAATGGCTTCAGGGAATCACTGGCTTGTGACGAGCGAGGGGTCCTGAGCTGCTGCTGCACCCCAGGAAGGGGCTGGGCAGGAGATGCAGAGATGCTCAGCCTCCTGCCCAACCCATGCTGCGGGCGGGGAGGGACTCAAGGACACCCATGCTGGTGGAGATCTCAGGCTGCTCTGCTCTAGCTCCTGCTGCTCACTGGGATTTCTTTGTGTGGCAGGAGACGAGGGTCTCCGCTTCCAGGCCAGCTCCTCGACAGCCAAGCAGGGGCTGGTGGTGGGAGAGGCCCCGAGCCCCCGTGGCCTCCTGCACCCCTCACAGCAACGTGAGCTTGGGGCCGCAGGCTGAGCCTTCAGAGGAGGAGTGGGGTTCTGAGTTGTGTTCAGCGCCGGACGTGGCCCTCAGGGCATATGTGAATCACTTTCGGTTTAATCTCTGATGAAAACATAAGAGGATTTGGCATCACTTTAAATTGTCTGAGCAGGGTTCTTATTTCCTCAGATCGAAATTTGGGGTTCTAGCTCAGGGAACTTAACCAGAAAAGTATTTCATTTTAAATTCTTCCTGTTACTGAATGCTTAGCAGAGTATTTCCTAATAACTGCTGGAGCTTGTAGAGGAGCACTACTGAGAGAGCAAGAGGCACTCTGAAGAAATGTTCCTACAACAAAGTACTTCAGCACTTGGAATTAATGCCACCCTCAGCTCTCAGCGGCAAGTATCTTCTGCTGAGTGTCTGGATGCTGCTCGTTCGTGCAACGTGTTGGTGGTTTGACAGAATGTGGGGGAAGGGTCGCTGAAAATTAAGACCAGGATTTCATAAGTGACTGAAGATTTGCTTCTTGGGTGTAATTTGAGGCAATTGTTGTAGGTTTGCATTTCACACTTTCATATACTCCTCAAATAAAACTTCGGGCTCTTCCTAGGTTTCTTTGGGCCAAGAGTGAGAAAAGCTCCCCAAAGAAACGAATCCTTTGTAGCAATAAGAGGAGGTTGAAGCTGGACTGTAGGTAGAACCCTCTGGGTTCATTTCTGCTGTGGTTCCGTGACAAAGTTCATGGGGTCACATTTGATGTGACAAATCACAGTTACTGTCACATCACTCCAAGATGCTGTGCATCGTTGAGGTGTATCTGCTCAGCTTTCCAAAGAGCACATGGCTGGAAGAGACAGATTTGGAGACCTGTGTCAGCTTTCTGCTGTGCTATGGTGTTCTGCAATAGCAGGAGAAACTGCTGAGGTCCTGCAGCATCGGAGAGGTTTGGTCTGGAGGCAGAACAGGCATTTCCATCCACAGGTTCAGGGGATCCCCAACGTACTGGGGTGCCAAGAGTATCCATAACTCTTGATTTTGCCTTTTCATAACATGCACTGGCTGGGGTCTTTCTCTTAATGTGTGTTTTGTTTGTAATGCAGGGTGAGGAAGGCCCTCCCAGTTTGGAGTACATCCAGGCCAAGGACTTGTTCCCCCCAAAAGAGCTTGTAAAGGAGGAAGAGTCATTGCAGGTAAGGAAGAAAACAGAAACCATCCACTTCAGGATGTAGCAGGCTCTGTAGCATGAAATCGGAGAGCACTTCTCCAGCCCAGGATGCGCTCCAGAGGCCACTGGTTGGCCAGCACTGTAGGTCACACTCACACTGGTGAGCCCTTCATGTGCATGGAGGCTGTGGGCAGCTGCTCGGTGCCTCCTCCCCCTCCTTTCCAGCCCTGCCAAGATGCTGCAGTTCACACGGCGTCACATCTGCTGCTCAGATACAGCTGAAGCATGATGCAACACCGCTGTTCTGGGTATTCTTTGCTCTCCACCTGTGCTGGTGGTGAGGAGCTGTGATGCTGTATCACGCCGCAGCAGGCAGGCCCTCTGTGGGACTAGTGGCATATCGGAGCTAGGCTGTGCTCTCGATGGCAATAGCGTGCCGTATTGCAACAGCTGATCTGACTCTCATGTACATTGCTTCTGGTGTTTTTCTGCTGCAGAGCTGTTGGAAAGAGAAACCAACATATGGAAAGAGAAACCTGGCTGGTGCCAACCTCATGCTGCAAGAGACCCTTGAAAGAGACCCAGGTGCCACTGCTGCTGTGCAGCAAGGGCAGCGGGAGCTGAACATCCCAGTGTTTCTGCCTTCTTTCGCACAGTCCCCTGCCACCTTGTCCCAGTGCTTGTCATCCTGCTCCTATGGCCAGAGCCAGGCACGCAGTGTATGTTCTTACTGCTGCTGCAATGGTCGAGGATGCTCAGAGATTGGCATTGTTTCAGTAAACAATGCTGGTAAGAGCAAGGACTGAAATGTGACAGCTGGAAGGTTGACTGGGAAAGAGCAAACGCGGGCTGGGAGGCGTGCAGAGGCTGTGGGTCGGTATCCTGATGATGGAGCTTCTGAGGTGGCTCTGAACTGAGAGCACCTGGAGAAGAGCACGGCCTGCTTGAGTAGTCTTCGTGGAGGACCATAAAGTTCGCCCCTCCCAAAGGATAATTCGCATTCAGTAAAGAGAATAGTGATTTTTAGTGTCTTAATATAAAATGAAGTCTGAAAGGGAGCCATCGACTGATAACAAGCTGCATTCAACCACCGACAGTTTATTCCAGGATTCCCCTGTCAGTTCTTGGAGCTTTACCATCCCATCTCTAATCTCTCTCCCTTCTGTTGCTGTGTGAAAGAGCCACGTAAGCAGACAAAATATGTGCCAACTAAAAACAGCATTGGCAAGTATGCGTAATAGACTGCAGAAATAAAGAGAGTATATTTTCTTAATGTCAAATAATTAATATTTCAAAGGTTTTCAGACAGGTGCCAGCCTAAGGTTGTTATTTTTTTTCAAGTAACTTAAGAAGGGAGAATTCTTTAGGACAGTTGTCACTTGCACAATCACATCTGAAATCCAGGAAATTCAGTTTTTAGGTATCATGTATTCAAGCCGTAGATACAGCTTAGAAATAAAGATAACGTGGCCTGACCTGTATTAATAATAGTAAAATGAATTGTTTCATAAGATCCCCTGGCTGGCAAGTAAAGGGTTTTGGCTGAAATAGTTACAATATTTTTGCATAACTGGTTACCAAAATCACCTGGTATAGGTGGCATTCGGGGAACAAAAAGGAGTCTGCTTAGCTAGGGCAAAGAGGCCTGATGAATTCCAGGCTGCTCCGCTTTTTTTTTTTTTCCTTTTTTAACAAGGATAAAAAAAAAAAACAAAAACACATTAGTCTTGGCCATCTGCCAGGATCCCCTGTTTTAAAAATAGCTACAGCATGTCTGGGCTGATAGGGAAAATCAGACAGACGTTTGATTTATCTCCACCTAGATTAAAAGAAAAAATACAGGTAGCTTCATCACGGTTTCCTCGGTCTTACAAAACACTATACACAGAGATTCCTTCACAGCCTTGTTAGCAGAAAGTGTGCCACCCTTTGTTTCGTTTATTTACCTGGATTAGTACCCAGGGGTTCTGTTGGGGTGCTCCTTTGCTCCTGTGGCGCAGCAGCATCACATGCATGACTGCACCTTGGGTAGAGGACTCGAGCAGCATCGGGCTGCATCTGGCACTGTGCAGAGCCTCCCTGGGGCTCCTCCTCAGCCCAGGCTGTGTCTGAGGTGGTTCCCTTAATCACACTGCCTGCATCAGTGCTATGTTGACCTTCTGTAAGAAGTGGGGACCGTAAGGCCCCCACCTTGCATGCAGTACCCTCATAGCCAGGTGCCCATGGTCGGTACACGTAGTATTTGTGGTGCACACCTCTCTTCTGCAAGTAATTGCCTCCCTGCAGCTGTTCACTGCTTCCCAAGGCATCCTTGGCAGAAGAGCTGTCCAGCAGGGCTGGGCAGTGGGTACCAGCGCTGTTTTGTGCTCTCAGCAGTGCACAAAAAGCACATCGATGTGATTTCCCACAGGAGATGCATTGTGGAGACAGTAGGAGGAGCAGCTCTTGGCATTAATGGTGTGCAAAGTGCTCAGCATGTGACCTAACTAGTGGTGTCTCCTTTCCAGGTCCCGTTCACTGTGTTGCAGGGCGAGGGGGTAGAGTATCTTGGCCACGCAAATGATGCTGTGATCGCCATCTCCAACTACCGGCTTCATATCAAATTTAAGGATTCTGTGATCAATGTAAGTCTGGATTTGTCCATTCCTGCTTCCTGAACTGTAATCTCATGCAGTATTTTGGGATGGGGAGTTGGGGAGGTATAAGCCATTTGTATGGTTTGCAGCCTGGGAACTGTGCCTCTTAAAAGATGCCAAGCCTGACATCTATTACTGCTGGTCACGCGGTTGCTGTCCTGCTGCTGCATTTTGGAGGGCAGATGGGGTTTTCCTATAGATGATAATTAGGTCTTTCCCTTGCTCTTCATTTTGAAATCCAGCATTAAGCTCAGGGGTTTTAAGACTTGTTCAGGTCTCTTATAGGCCAGAGGCTGGTCTACCTGGCACTTGTCTTATTTGGATATCAGCATCCTAGAGTCAGCCAGTGGGAGCCTGAGGCTTTCTCTCACTGTATTGACATGCCGTCTTTTATTGTAGTCTTAGTTTGGCTCAGTTGCCTGTGTTTATCTAGTTGTGATTTAGTCAGTAACTGGCTGATGGTGGGAGACTAGCCAAGGACAGAACAGAAATCAGAATAGTAATCCTTAAAGAGACTCTGTGCTGGATCATGATGCTTCGTAAGCCTTGAAGTGGGTTTGTAGTTTGGGCTAGGAGCTCGTGTTTGTTAACTGAGCCATGGCTGGGAGTGATGGGTCTATGGGCTGGGCTGCTGTTTCTGCTAGTATGATGTCTTCTCATGCACTGCTTCTGTCCCTTGCAGGTGCCTTTGAGGATGATGGAGAGTGTGGAGTGTCGGGATATGTTCCAGCTTCACATTGTCTGCAAGGACTCCAAAGTGATCAGGTAGCCGTTGCTATCTTATAGATGCCACTGCAGTTGCCATGATCAGCTCTGGTGTCTCTCTTTGTTCTGTCATTGGAATGAAGCTCTTTATGGTCAAGGTTGCTCTGTTTTTTTTTCCTAGGACTTGGTGCTTTATTCCTTTTTCTGAGCAGAGCTCCTTGCCTTGGTCTCAGCTGGATATATGTACCCACTGAGTATGATTTGCATTTGGGTTTGCAGGTGCCATTTTTCCACCTTTAAGCAGTGCCAGGAGTGGCTGAAGAGGCTAAATCGAGCCATTGCCCGCCCTGCGAAGCCTGAGGACCTTTTTGCATTTGCCTACCACGCGTGGTGCTTAGGAGTCTGTGTTGATGAGGAGGATCAACATGCCCATCTCTGCCGTCCAGGTAGGCTCCTGACCCATCTGCTTCCTGTTTTTTTGTCCAGAAGCACAGCAATGCAACATGAGCTATTGTTCATAAACCAACGTCTTGCTGTGTCTTACTTTCTGCTGTGGCCACAGCCCAAGTTAATCTTGCTAAGGGCCATCCCATACCTAGCCTAGACATCCAGCTGATATCCAGATGCAGCTGGCTAACACAGACAGTAAAAGGAACAATAAATAATAAACACACTAAGGAGTATTTTGAGCCAGCAGCACTTAAGTCCCCTTTACCCTTTCTCCTTGTGAATGAAGAAAACATCCCATCCTTTAGTACTTTCATCATGATAATGAGACAGCTCAAGCAGTCTTGTCCTTTGACAGTAAATGTCATCAGCATTGAGGCAGCATCACTAATATCAGTCCATCTGCAACTCTTCTCCAGTGCTTAGAAATGTCATGACATTCCTGTGATAAAATCTGCAGAGATGTCTGGCTCATTTTTACTCAGGCACAAACGAAATGTTTGAATCCATAAAGAGGAAAACAGAGTTGTGATAGTGCCCTCGTGTGGATTGGAAGTTTGCCCTCCTGGAACACAAAGTTCACTTGCAGTTGTTTTCTCTTTGAAAAGCTTCAACATGAATAAAGGGAAATTAAACTGAGTGATAAGCCCTGCTTTAGACTTAGAAAAGTGTTGTTATTAAGAGAGAAGCAGTAGCCAGAATGACGCAGGTTTGGATGGAGGGATGGGGGATGAATAGTATATCTGAAAGAGGTACCAAAAAGAAGTTGGTAGAGAAAAAGGTAAGATATGTATCCCTGCTCTGCCCCCAAACACCAGCAATTAGGAGGTATTTGATGTCTCTCCCATACAGAAAATACTATTATCCATTATAAGTACATTTACCTGCAAAAATTGTTGCTGCAGGATATGAATGAGGCAAAGAACATTTCAGTATTTATTTATTAACAAGATTTGTCACTTGAGCACCAAAGACATCCAGTATTTGTACGGTGAGGCTAAAACATAAGAGGAAACTGAGTCACCCTTTGACAGAGCAGTCTGAAAAAACTGCCTCTGGAGTGGGCTGCCTCTGCCATTGGCTTTCCAACACCTGCTTTGGAAGCCATCTCCATCAGAAGGAAAACACAGATGAAATTAATACCACTGCCCCCAAAACATGCACTGAACGGGAAGACTATTTTTCTGCTGCTGAGACTGAGAGGTGATCTGACTTGACAAAATAGGCAGAGGAACCCATGCAAGGGACAACTCTTTTTGGCTTCTGAATCAAGAACCCTGCTGTCCAGCTGTCCTGTGGTTTCTCTCCAGCCTGTGATAGTTGCTATGGAGCTGCCACTGATGTTTAAATTTTATCAGTTCTGCTTAGCTGTCAGTAAATACCCTATGCTCTACCATTCCAGGAGACCACGTAAGATACCGATTCGAGATGGAGCTGGTGAGGATGGGCTTTGACTTACAGAATGTCTGGCGAGTCTCTGACATCAACAACAATTACAAGTGAGTGTTTCACCACTAGGCTCTCCCCGGTCTCCTCTTTCCTTTCCTTCTTCCCTTTGCAATCCCCATGCAGAGCAGTGGATGAGTCAGGCTCCAGCTAATCCTCCTTTCAGGTCTTGATAACCCTCAGGAAGATCAGCATATGAGCCAGACCCCCTTTCTTTCCTCCTTGAAGAAGGAGTACACTCCAAACATCAGAGCTAGCAGCAATTGTAAATGCTGACTCAGGTAGTTTATAATGTGGTGGCCATAATTTATCCTTGAAGGCAATCTAGGGTCTTGGAGAAATCATTCATCATAGGGTTGCCTTTCTGGTCAGTCTTTCTAAAATGCTCACATTGAAAATTGAAAGGTTACATGAAGTCAGGCAGCCATTCACCTGTGTCAGGAAACTGGGGACAAGCCAGTGGAGGGCTCTCAAGGTACTGAGAAGTCTGGAGGAAGAGCTGGGTTGGTTCAGCCTGGTGAAGGAGAGGCTGAAGGGTGATCTGCTTACAGCCTGCAGGGCAGTTACAAAGGTGATGGAGTGAGACTCTTCTGACAGTGGAAGGTGAAAGAACAAGGGACACTGGCCTCAAGTTGCAGCTTGGGAGGCTCAGATTGGACGTGGGGGAAGTGTCCTTCTCCAGAAGGGGGAAGATGCTTTGCTGGGACAAGTCACCCAGGGAGGCGGGAGGTCTCCATCCTTGGAGCATTTCAGGTCTCAGCTATTCTGGTGTTGGATGTGGTTCCACTGTGGGCAGGAGGTAGGAGTGGAGATCTCTGGAAGGTCCTTCACCCAGCACGTCAGTGATTCTCCCCTGTCTTATGCTCCTGGAGAAGAGCTCTTGGAGAAGCGCTTCCGCATTCTTTGCAGCAGGTGGCATTAAGCCAACAGGTTTTTATTAAGCTTTGACTGACATGTTCATTTCTGCATTCCCTTTCATCCTTTGCTTGAAATGACTGGTATCTGTCAGTCTTTTCGGTATTTCTCAGACAGTAAAAACATCCCCAATCACCTTTATATTTCCAGTTTCTTGTGGAGACCGTGAGAAGCCTCAGGTATGCTGACCTGGGGAAATCCCTGTGGAGTTTGCTGCCTGCTACCTTCTCTCACGTGCTTCCTCAGGAATCCAGGCATCAAGCAATCTGGGCTTCAATTCATTTTCTTCTTATCCATACCACATTATTGCTTCTGGAATGTTACGTGACTTTGTTGACAGCATTTACACAGTTTTTCCAGGAATTTCAGATAAAAATTGTTTTCCTGAACTGCTCAGTTTCAGAATGCACAACAGGTAGGTCTGTGCTGCAGGTGCAGTCTCTATCTTTGAAAGCAGCCAGGTTTTCCTTCCCTGCTAGGCTTTGGGATGTGATTCCCTCTGACTGCTTCAGAAAGTCCAGCTTAGATCAACCACCTGTGGTTTGCTTCCTGGGAGTTATGACCGGCAATGCTCAGCTATTAGCAAACGTCTCTGAAGACAGATGTTTGGTTTTCAACCAAACCAGGGAAGAAAGAACTTGAAAGAAGTTCTTAGCAAGCTGGATGCAGGCCTGGTTGTGCTTTCCTTGGGTCTGCTGAGTTCCTCCGTGGGGATCCTGGCAGGTCTCAGCTTCCTTTCTCAGCAGACATCTCAAGATCTTAAAGGTGTTGTAATTTGCTTGTGCAACTCAGACACCAGTTCTCTCTTGCTGCTCCAGGGAGTGTGTCTTTAAATCCTGCCTTGGCTTTTGATCATTACCACCTGCCTCTATTCACAGGAATCAGGTTACTTTTTAACTGTTTATAGTCCTTTTTATCTTTTATTTCCCAGCATTGACAAAACAATGTTGTTAGAGACAGGATACTCCAAGGTAATGACTTTGTTCGTTGTCTTTCAAGTCTGTTCCGAGATGTTCTTATCTGGTAACTATTATCTTCTTCCTGGCGACAGCCATCATAAAAGTAGAGCTATACAAGCATATAATAACCACTCCTTCAGTCATGATAAAAGTTATACTCTTTCAGCACACAATAATAATAAAAATATTACATAATATCTCCATGGCTTTTACATCCCCAGTGATCTGTACACCGAGAGAACTGTGCATGCTCTGACATAGGCCAGCTAATGTACCCATGCTGTCTGAGGTAGAAGTTGTTTTCATGTTGCCCATGATGCTAGGAGAGTTGATGCACACATAGTTCCTTCAAAAATAAATAAATAAATAAATAAAGAAAGAAAGAAACAAACAAACAAATTCACCTTTTTTTTGCTGTTGATGCTTATCTTCAGCTTTGATCTTTTTACAGTCACTCACAGTTTTGTTTATTTTTGGTTTTATGAGAAAAAGCTTCCTGGAGTGCTGTGGTATTGTTGAAGATATCCGATGTTTCCTACTCATTTCTGTGACTGCTCTTAATTCATAGTTTGACTTATTTTGTTAGACTTCTCTACAAATCTTAATACTTTCCTCCACTTTCATGGCAAAGGTGATGCTTCATGTTCTTGCATACTGTGAAGGAGGATCTCTCACTGGGGTGGTTGTTGCCTTTGTGGCAAGCAGATGCTTCATCTGTCCTTGTCTGTAGGTGTGGCTAGTGCTGATTTATGCATTAGTGTTGTTAATGCCTCTTTCTGGGATCTAACTTCACAGTTTCAAAAACATTCCATTTGCTAGTTTGGGTCAGCATGGTCCATGAGTCACATTGTTTCACTGTTCATTTCTTTCCATGCGCAGTGTGAGCACATTACACAGCACAGGGCCAAACATGGGTCCCTTTGGGACTCCCTTTCTCACAAAAAATAACCAGTTACATTCTGTTACTGTTTCTTGCTTTTCAAGGGTTGCTGTTTCTCAAGAGGAGCTTCTTTCAAGTCTTCAGTGAGCAACTTGTGTAAAAAAAAAAACAAAAAAAACCAACTATGAAAATCGAAATCCACTGTCAGCTTCGCAGTCTGTATCTACTTGTTCAGTGGTGCCTGCAGCAAGCTCTAGATACGTGACATGCGACCTCCCTCCACAAAAGCCATTGTTGACTCTTCCCAAGTGCACTGTATTTACCCTTGCACCAACTGTGCAGTCAGTGGCTTTGTACAGAAGTCAGACTTGAGAGGTTTCCCACATTCACCCCAGAGAGCTTTTTACAAAATTGATACCAAGTTTGCCACCTTTCATTCCTCTGGCACCCAAGCCAATGTAAGCAATAGATTACGCATCTCAGTTAATCATTCACCTGGTGTGCATTTGGGTTGCTGTAGCAATGTTGGGTATTATCCAGTCCTGCTGATTAGTTGCTCTTCATTCCTAGCAGATAGTTCTACAGCTTCCCCTGCTGAAGTTTCCACATTAATCTATTCTTGTCCCTTGTCCCTTGCAAAACAGGCATAGGTCTGGCAACTTCTTTTCTCTGTGCACTCCTCCAATGATCACCGGGATCATTGTAGATAGTTTCGACTCTCTGCTGTGATCTTGCTTATCTATCAGACCTCCGAGGTGTCTTCATAGTTTTAATCTCTTAATAGGGCATTTCTTGAAAACTGCATGATTGCCTTGTTTTTACTGTTTTTTAATTGAGATTCACATTTGGCTCCTCTCAGGTTTGTGTCCTTTAGAAACGTTTCCCCTATTTGAAGGATGTCATTGTATTTCTAAAATCCTACTTTCATTCACCAACTCTGCCATCTCTTTCTGATCCTTTGATGTGTTTTATATTACATTGAATAGCATATTTAATTAAGCATCGCATCAACTGCAAGCTTTTTCTTTTTGCTTCCTTTCTCTTGAAGTATATAAAAATGAATCTTTTCCTCTTTCTGAAGCAGACTTCTACCACAGTGAGAACCTTTTTGCCTTTAAATGTATTTTTGACTTCTACTGTGCAACGATTGCTGCAACAAAGTGATTTTTCAGTTACCCTGTTTTGGAGCAGCGTTGTGCATGCTTAGGACCAAAGGAAGAGTTATATATCTTTTGTATTATTTGGCTGGTACCACCAAGAAGCAGCTGATCATTTCTAAAAACGTAGCCTTTGTCTAATGTGTTATCATGATGCTTATGTATTTTATGTGGAAGCAATGCAAGTCTCCCATTGCAATTTCTGCCCTTGCAGCCTCTCTGAATCTCTTTCAGCCTTTCATGGGTATTGCTGCCGTGCTGCTGTGGTCGTAGTGTACCCCTAGTACTATCCAGTTTCTCTTTAGGGTTGGGATTTCAGTCCATGCACTTCTTGCAATGTGTGTTGATGCTGGCAACTCTTGGCCTCGCAATTTCACCTTCAGTTTTACTTGGAACAGACAGGATTTTGTTAGATCAATCTATTCTGGTCTTCCTACAAAGCTTCTACTCCAAAATCTAGGGTACCAGTGATAATCTTCCTTGTGCCAAGTTTATAAGGTGCTGTTAAGCCAACATACTTCTTTATCCTGGCTCTTTGTGTCCTCTAGCCTTAGGAGCACAGGTCTGTTTATCTTCACCTCAGTGTCAATTTTTGTGCACCCTCCTTAAATTTGGCTTAACTTGTTGAGGCTGTCCTGTGTTCTAACCTGAATTTTATTGACTTGATCCTTATTGTTTTTGTAAGATTACAGAGTTTGTGGCTTAACTCTTACAATATATGCTCCTGTACTGAAACACTCTTGTATTTATTCTCCCCAGTTTTTGAGACATCTTCCATAACATTTCATCCTAAGTACCAGGAAACAGGTTCTGTTTTGATTTAGATGAAGACCATTCTTTTACAGACCATGGCTATTCAAAAAATCCCCCCAGATCCTAATAGGTACTAATCTTATTCAACATTCCATTGTTCTTGATCACACTTCAGTGCTTTTCTGGTTTTCTGAGCAATTTTACAAGAGGAACATGAAGCACTCCAGAGAGTTCTACCACACACAGCTGTCTGTCTTCAGCTTCTTACCCAACAGCTTAAATTTTCCTTACTGGATTCTCTTTCCATGCCCTATTGTTATTGTCCCATAGACCAACCTTGCCTTCTGTCCAGGGCTTTCTGAGAAGCTGTCTAGACACAGTGTGAAGTGACATTTCTAACATGTCAGGCAGGTCCTTTCTACCATCACAAACCAGGTAACATCAGCTAGGGTAGCCTGGATTGAGGGGAGCACCAGGCCATCCTCTGGAGCTTACCTGCGTGATAGTTTCACCCTCCTCAGTTTGCTTCCTGTCTGCCCCAAAACATTCCTTCGAAAGATGTGGGTTATAGCCTGGAGCTGAGACTGCTCTTTGATGTTTCTTGTCAGGGCTTTGTCTGCCTGAGCTGCTGGGGCTCTGCTGGTCCGGCATCCAGGCGGTGCTTCCTCTCTGAAGCCTGCAACCTGTCTGCCCGCATGCAGCCACATGCTGGGAGCCCAGGGGCAGAGCAGTTGCTGCAGTAACCAGGAAGCCCCTGCACTCCTGAATTTTCACCTGTGCATCATTTTGTTTGCATTGCTCTTAGCTCCTTTCCCCAGCATGCTATTTGGATTTCCCCATCTTTCCCTTGGCTGCTGTCTTGTCCTACTGTTAACATACACTACAATTGTTTTTTTTAACGTTTGGGGAGTTAAACATTTGTAATCACAGAATCGTCTAGGTTGGAAGAGACCTCCAAGATCACCTAGTCCAACCTCTGACCTAACACTAACCAGTCCTCCACTAAACCATATCACTGAGCTCTACATCTAAATGTCTTTTAAAAGACCTCCAGGGATGGTGACTCCACCACTTCCCTCGGCAGCCCATTCCAATGCGTAATAACCCTCTTGGTAAAGAAGTTCTTCCTAACATCCAACCTAAACTTCCCCTGGCACAACTTAAGCCCATTCCCCCTCGTCCTGTCACCAGGCACGTGGGAGAACAGACCAACCCCCACCTCGCTGCAGCCTTCTTTAAGGTACCTGTAGAGACCAATAAGGTCGCCCCTGAGCTTCCTCTTCTCCAGGCTGAACAAGCCCAGCTCCCTCAGCCGCTCCTCGTAGGACTTGTTCTCCAGGCCCCTCACCAGCTTCATTGCCCTTCTCTGGACTCGCTCGAGCACCTCCATGTCCTTCTTGTAGCGAGGGGCCCAAAACTGAACACAGTACTCGAGGTGCGGCCTCACCAGAGCTGAGTACAGGGGGACGATCACTTCTCTCGACCTGCTGGCCACACTGCTTCTTATGCAAGCCAGGATGCTGTTGGCCTTCTTGGCTACCTGAGCACACTGCTGGCTGGAAAATCCTATTGCCTGTTCCCCACTCCCTCCCTCTCTCCCCCCCCCCAACTTCTGTTTCAGCCAGACTGCTTTGAACTTCTGTGAGTTTAGCTGTGGCGCTTTGTTACTGCAGCTCTGTTTCTTAAAGAGTTGTGTCCCCTCTGCTATAGCTGTACATGCTTGGAGTTTATCTAGGTGACCAGATTGGTAGGGACTTGCCCATCACATTTATGTCACTGCTGGCACATGTTCAGATAATGACCTCACTAAATAAGATATTATTTCAGATCTCCCTTGTATCATTTTATTGTAGCACAGACCAAACCATCATTGCCATCTTTCTAGGCAGAGATCTACATCTTTGTCATGGAGGTATGTAAAGCTTGTCAGTGGTGATCTGTTTCCTAAAAGGGCCAGATAATCATTTACTAAACATAGTGTGCATTTCTGGGTTTGTAAGTAATGCAAGAAAACTGACCCCCACACACACAATGACTGTTCCCCTAGACCCTCGTGCACATTTAAATCCAGAGCATGTTCTAAAGGCATCCTTGGGAAGTGCTGGGATACTTGGCATGGGTCCAGAGGTGAGGCCTGATGTTAAGGGAGGCTGTTATCTCCTAGCTCATTCTTGACAGCATTTTTTGGGTTACTTTTCCTGTGTTGAAACTGTACTGAGACAGATATGAAGAGGAAGAGCCATGCAGAGTTTGTGAAAATGTGAAATGCTCCTGCACTCTCTGTACAACTTGTCTAGTACATATTTTAGTCACTGAGTTCTCATCTTGCCTTGCTGCTATCTTTTTTCCAGGCTTTGTTCCAGTTATCCCCAGAAGCTGCTGGTGCCTGTCTGGATCACGGATAAGGAGCTAGAGAATGTGGCTTCATTTAGGTCATGGAAGAGGATCCCTGTGGTTGTGTACAGGTAAAAAAAAAAAGCAAAAGAGCATGCTCCCCAAGTCCCCAGTAGCTGCCCTTTAGACAGGTCTAGGAACTTGGTCTGTGATGGTAAAGCAGGACATTCTCCCAGAGAGAAAAATCTTTGGTAAGTGCTGCTTGTTTCCTGCTTTCATTTAGATCTGAGGAGAGAGGTGACTTTCCTTCTGTGCGAGATGCAGCAAGAATCCCATGTCAAATTCAGGTTCTCTTTGAGTTTCAAAACATTGTCACAAATTGAAGTGTGCCTAGCTGTTACTTTGAAAAGAAATCTTGGCCAAAATGAGCCTGCTGCATGGCCCTTCAATCAACGACTTACCACAGCCTGGATATACATTTTAGTACCCACATGCAAATCATTCCTGTTTTGACTGAGTTGTGAGAGTTTGAAAACAGAGTTTGAAAAAAGAGTTTGAAAGTAACAGGTAGGATGAAATATTTGCATGTGGCTGAACATCATTGATTCAATAACTGGTAAATATGGAGAGTACCTCTTCCCCGATCAGAGCAGCCTTCCAAAAATTACCTATACATGAGGATGCATGACACTAGGCAGCAAACAAAGCAGGGCTTTTCAGGGCAGGGGGTTGATTTCTCATTAAGCATGTCTTCTAGGAGGCTGACATGTTTGAACCAAATGGGACGTTGGTTGCATAGGTGTGCAGGAAGATACCTCACCCAGTCAGTGTATGTTGTAATGTATGTTGTGGTTTCTAGCAACAGACTCAGTGTTAGCAACTATTAAATCCAAATATAAAAAGCTTTGAAAATGTCAGAGTTGCATTATAAAGGAAAGCCCTGGAAAGCAAGAAAGCCAGGAAACAAAACCAGCAAATTTACACATACCTTAACTCTACATCTTTGTTTTACATGGTTTGTGTTACATGCTGGCAAAACAGCGTGCTGTTTCTACAAGAGCTAAATTCTACAATGAAGTAATAATGAGCACTGGTTATCGCATGGAGCCTCCCCCTCTTTGCAGCCGAGTCAGCTAACAAGTTAATTGTATTTGTGATTACTTCTGCTAAAAATGGTCTGGCGCTGGAGACTGTGTGCTTGTGCACCTGAGGGCAAAGCCATGTCTTTTTCTACCCTCTTAAAATTATTTTGTTCAGCGCTTTATAATATCACTATGAAGGTACCCAGTAATTTACAGGTTGAACTGCAACCTTTTGCAGCCTGGTATCAGATTAGAAGATGCTGACAAGTGATGTTATAAGATGGGTCCAGGCCTTCCCCATTTCTCTCTCATTTTCACGTTCTCTTTAGCCTTTGCCTTCAAACTTTATGCATTTGGCCAAGAGGGTCTATGAGGGCCATGGCTGCTTCTGGAGTACCTTGTGCTGTGCCAAGGGGAAGGGGCAAAATGCAGAGCCTCACACTCAGCTCCTCATCACCTACAGCTCAGGGGAGAGGGCAAGTGGCCTTGGATGAATTTATCCCAGGGACTCAGTCACCACAGGACTGTTTGCTAGAGTTCAGAGATTTTGGAGAGCAAGGCTGAATTCAACAGCTGACACTCGGATCTGTAAAGCATGACACCAAAGATACCACATTATCAGTTTCCTTACAAAAAGTATAATTTAGCTGGTAAGCAAAACAGAAATACGGATCTCCATCTTCGAGTCCTCAGTGGAGGACATGCACAGTAGAGATTCAGGACCTTCCAGGCACAACTCACTTTTAAAGCAACACAGAGGACGCAATCAATTATGTAGTTGACTACAGAGGCAGACGGGCATTGTATGCCAGCCGCTCCTCATTATTACTCTGTCTGCACAGCCACCTTCAGAAGACCTTGGGACTACATTAGCAAGACAGCTTCTCACAGAAGCTCAGCAGTTGCCTTTGACTGTGTTCATGCTGCGGTGAGTGTCAGGGAAGCAGTGGGCAGATGTGGACATTGCTGCAGCCCCATGCTGAGCATTGGTCTCAAGCTGGTCAAGGTGGAGTGAGCCAGGGCTTTCATCTGGTGGCTGGGAAACAAAGCACTTGCATGAATGCATCTCAGGTGGGAATCTTTAGGTGATGCTGAGAGGCAGCAGCTCCGTAAACCCTCTCAGCAGTTTCTCGTGTTTTAAGCTGAGCTGCTTGACTTTGCGTAGTGGATGAGAACTCCTATGGCCAGAATAACAGTCAGGAAAATCAAGATGGCATGTGCTAAGAACATCACATCTGCTCTAGCCTTGTGCTCTGAGTGAATCTGGGAGTAAAAGATCAACTGATAAGATACAAGGCATGTCATACTCCAGCACTGGATTCTGAAAGGGTCTTGAGTCATCTAGACTAAACTGAGGATCCCTGGGGAATACTTACATCCACATAAGTTAACATGCTATGGCACGTTCTACCATTCCAGTTTCAAGAAAGGATCATTTTTCCTCGGGGAAAACTTCCATTAAGAAAAGAACCGAAACTTCATACACTCGTGTTGTGAAGATCTGCAGGAGACCACAGAATCAAGCTAGCTATGTGTGCTTCCGTGGTCTAGGAAGCTCACTGCAGGCTCGGTTTTGGTTTTGGTTCTTATACTGGCACCTGCTACACTTTCTGCTTACTGATGTCTTCATGCTCATCAATGTTGGCCATGTTTCCTCGTGTTTATTAGCACATCATTACATCTCTTGAAACTGGTTACCTCAAGACCATGCCCTGCCCAGTATTTGTTGCGCTGCTCAGAAGCCTGTGGTACCAAGAAATTCTCTAAATGTAGTATGACACTTTGGCCATGCTTCTAGTAATGCATTGGACAGGCCATCACTGAGGTGGCCTCCTACAACTCACATCTACACAGCTACAATCTTTTCCTACCCTCTGCACCCCAAAATGTTACTGTCACATCCAAACAGGCTGCTGGGAACAGTCCCTGGCACAGCACCTGCATGTCCCAGAAACGTGCTCGGGCGCTGTCTGGGAAAGTGCTAGTTGGCACAGGCCGAAAATTGTGGGTGTGATAACAAACAGGCTTGGATGATCACAGGCCGGTGCTTAAGTCCACACCTTGGCTCTGTTTCATTTACTAGTATAAACAAAGCCTTTGCTGCTGTCTGTATTATCCATCCTTCAGTGATCCCAATGCCAGAAATAGACCTTCTGGGAGCGTAACTCACCTTGCAAAACAAAACAGCAGCAGAGGATGGCACCAAATGAGAAAAGACTCCAAAGTATTTCGAGTTAGCTGCATACGAATATTGTTTTTTGGAAGTCTTCAGTTTAGAATCTTCATCAGTATTAACTATGGGATGCCATTAGCAATAAAAACTTTTTCAGTGCTTACTGGTAAGTTGCTTCAGGACAATCTTGTCTCTGAGGAGCAAAACCATTTCTACAAACTGCAGTAGCTGCTGGTGAGATGCCACTGCTGTTGAAAGAAATTCAAAGTTTCAGTGTATTTTCTGGATGTACTGCCTTACAGCAAGTAATGTGAACAAGCATTGTCATCCACTGTGGAACAGCAGAGCCTATAACAGGGGGATACCAGCATGAGGAAAAAGAGACACCTTCAAGAGTTCTTCTACTTTTAGCCCCCACCAGTAACCAAACAGCCTTTGAGTGATGGCATGAGGCTTGTGCTAGTGTGTTTTAGGATCTAGGCTGTTATGTATTCTGCCACCAATGCAGGTTTTTCAGAGGTGTCAACCTTCAAAGAAAATATCTGTCAGATGTTTTATCTCTGTCTTTGTTCTTACTCCAGCTCGTCTTCAGAGAGGTGTCACATGCGGGGCAGTGGGACAGGGAGGGGTGAGTGTACAGGGCTGTCCAGGTTCTTGTCCCCTCCCTGAGAAGGGCCAGGCACCACGAGTAGCATCTTGAGGAAGTGTAACAGACAGGACAGGGATGCAGGTATTCTGCCTTGCTGTGTCTTTGGAGCAGCCAAAGTATCTTAGACTTCCTGCGGCATATATTCAGGAGAATGTATGGTTGTGTTTCATGGTCACTTGGTGGACCTACCCACTGTGAATTAAATATATTTATAATTCCGTATCATTGTGGCAGTGAGTCCACTCTCTGTTACAGTTGTGGATGGATTAGAGAAAGAAGCTTGTGTGATTGTGAAGATGCAGGTGTGTGATGTGGTGTCATAGTATTTTCTGTTTTATTCTTTTCTTAATAATTCCTTGCACATTCTTAACCTTTCTGCTTCCTTTGAGCCTTGAGCTGAGGCTGTTTAAGAACAGCAATGACTTCAAAGTCTTTGAGATTTGGCAGCTTATTGTGCATAACTGTTTCATGTCATAACTGGGATACTTATTGATCATCTTTAAATACTTTTCAATTATTATTGTTACATTTTTATCACTCAGTATCATGAGATCCTCTGCATTTTTTCCAGTCAGCTATGACTCTTGGATAATTCTGTAGCACAAGCAAAATTTGTCACATAATCATCCACTCCCTTTTCAGGCCACTTGTGACTGACTTGACAAGTATGTTCATATGAAAAAATGAGTACTTCTTTCTATTTCAGACCTTCTGCCAGGCCTTGATTAGCAGCAGCCAGGGTAAGGTTCACATTAGTAAACACCAGCTCAGGCCTCCACCCAGAAACTAACTAGTCCGATGCTGAGTGAGTTAATCTTTCTAATTTACAAGCACTAAATGAAATGGTTTAACAACCAGTACATAATGTAAGGGAGGAAAAATGTGAAAATAGAAGAACAGAACAAGAACAGAACAAGTACAAGAAATAATTCTGACTTTCCCGAAGTACAGCCATATTTATTGGAACTTCTCTCTAGTTTTCTAGAGTTGTAATGACAAGAACAACTGGCAGCTTCCCCCTTGCTACAGAAACTCTGGATCATTTTAGTGGTGGTCAAGATCCCAGCACAGCCACTGGTCCCAGGGGTGCAGTTGCCGCCATCCGCTGGCACTGCGTGTTCCTGACAGCCACTCCTGCAAAAACTGCAGCAACCTGCTCCTCTGCAATCTCGTTTTGCCAGCTGTTCCAGCTCCATCAGCCGCTCCTGTGCTACTCATAGCCATCTTCTGTTCCTCAGTGCTGAGATTTGAGTGACAGCCTCTGTGTCACTGCTGTCGTTATGAATAATGGTTATTTGAAATGCCCTGCCCTGTTTCACTGCTTAACTACAAGGGTAAATGCAGCAGATGAAGCAGTGAGGAGGGTTGCACAAGCACTGGCTGTTTGTAGATGTGTGGGGAAGTTTGCTGGGCTCATTCCTCACCTCTCCAGGGGGATTCATCCAGCTCTTGCTTGTTTTGCAGACATGTGCGCAATGGGGCAGTGATTGCACGCTGCAGCCAGCCTGAAATCAGCTGGTGGGGCTGGCGAAATGCTGACGATGAGTATCTTGTGACATCTATTGCCAAAGCCTGTGCCTTGAACCCTGGAATAAAGGTACCTGGTGGCATGCCACACAATGGAAGCAGTGATGGCAGCGAGGCCTGTGAGGCTGACTTCGGTGAGGCAATATGCTCCCTTCTGCTGTCTCTTAAATGTGTGAATTATGGTGTGGTTCCTACATCTAAATATTGTTGTTGCCACTAGCAGGGCCGTTACAGTGAAAGATTTAAACCTGACATCCAAGTCAATAATCTGGGCCCTGCATGTGGGACGTGTCTCTGGGCTTGTACGCGTCCAGTGTTGGGTTGTGCTGGAGGCCTGTTGTAAGAGGGAGGGAGGTGCCAGGAACTCAGTCGTGCTGTCTCTGCAGACTCGTCCCTGACCGCATGTTCAGGTGTGGAGAATGCTGGAACTCCTCAGAAGCTGCTGATTCTTGATGCCAGATCCTACACCGCAGCTGTGGCCAACAGAGCAAAGGGAGGAGGCTGCGAATGCGAAGGTACACAGAGATAAGCAAATCCCAGTGTGTTGCTCT
This sequence comes from Netta rufina, assembly GCF_964035555.1. Lineage (NCBI taxonomy): Eukaryota > Metazoa > Chordata > Aves > Anseriformes > Anatidae > Netta > Netta rufina. The sequence continues at coordinate 1,303,580 of NC_140145.1, read as the reverse complement.
TGAACCTGCTGTGTTGAGTGGGCCCTGGAGCACAGTTTGGGTCAGGCTGGCATTTTGGTGCTCACTCTCTGGGAGCACATTCCCCTTCTCACTCATGCAGTCTGTTATCCCAGATATATTGCTGCTGGCCCACAAGGCTTTTCTAGAAACGCTGCCTACCTTCTGCTAGAGACTAGAAACAGTGCTGCAGGGTACAGCCAAACTATGTGCATAGAGGCACTTGCTGCAGTGGCAGCAGCACTTTCTGAATGTTTTTGTCTCTGTTGTGTTCAGAGTATTACCCAAACTGTGAAGTCGTGTTCATGGGCATGGCCAACATCCACTCCATCCGCAACAGTTTCCAGTATCTGCGTGCTGTTTGCAGCCAGGTACCAGACCCTAGCAAGTAAGTGACCTTATTCTAGCTAAGTTTGATGCCATATCTGTTAACGTCCTGTGAGCTTTTTTTCTTCCTTTTTCTTTTTCTCCACTCCAGATTTCTACCTCACAAAATGGAGGAAAAGTGCTCACAGTGCTTAAGTGGTGCCCATTTTGATCCCCAGTAATCCAGAATAGATAGTATCACTGACTCAGTATCACTTATCTATTTATATCCTCTGATGGTTTCAAAAACATAGCTGTTTTTGGGGAAAACTGAGATTAGGTGATGGATTCTTTGTAGTTATTCACAAACTGTCTAACTCTTCTTTTGGACGTTTTTAAAAAAGACACTGTTTTTTTCACTGCTAAGGAACCATCTCCTTGCTTTTTGCACACCTTCTAGCTGGCTTTCTGCCCTGGAGAGTACCAAGTGGCTGCAGCACCTTTCTGTCATGCTGAAGTCAGCGGTGCTGGTCTCCAGTGCAATTGACAGAGAAGGGCGTCCAGTGTTGGTTCATTGCTCAGACGGCTGGGACAGAACTCCACAGATTGTAGCACTGGCAAAGATTCTTCTGGACCCTTACTACAGGACCATGGAGGTACACATTGTGCTATTTTGCTGTTTCATGTCTGCTAAATGACAGTCTGAGTCTCCTCAGAAAGGAACAGAACTGTATTTAGCAATTAGTTTAGTGGCATTTCAGAGCTGCTCTTACAGGTACTGAGTTTTTCTATATGGTCTTCCTGCGTGTTTTCAGTAAACTATATACCTCATTCCCAGTGTCGTAAGACACTTTGAAAAACAACCTGTTGTGCTCAAGGTGCAGCCGCTTCCCTGTACTTCTTGTGTTCATTCTCGTGGCTGTTTGTCATACAGAAATAACAGTTGTCACTTTGTTTTTGGAAACCTCTGACATTCATGTAGCTTTGCTCCCAAACCAAGAACAGATACAACTTTCTTTGCAGACCTTCAGAAGTCCTGCGATTTCCTGGCACTGCTAGCAGACAGAGCTTGCCTTGTCTTGCTAGGTGCCTGCAGCAAAATTGCCTGCAGTTAGTTTTCTCTTGTGTTCGCAGGGTTTCCAGGTGCTTGTTGAATCAGATTGGCTGGATTTTGGTCACAAGTTTGGTGATCGCTGTGGTCACCAGGAAAAGGTGGAAGATCAGAATGAGCAATGCCCAGTTTTCCTCCAATGGCTGGATGCTGTTCATCAGCTTCTGAAGCAATTTCCTTGCCTCTTCGAATTTAATGAAGCTTTTTTGGTAAGAAATATGCATGCAAACATTTCTTTATTCCTTGCGAGATGTGAGCAGAGGCAGAGAGAAGGCCATATTTTACAGCATTATAGTTGAAAAACAATTCTTTAAAAATGGGAAAGTGTCTGAGTACTGCCTGGATTTCTGCTGGCATTCCTGACATACCTACACTGTACGGGTCCAGCCCTGCACTTTGGTTGTGGTATTTTGACCTGGTGCTGTATGTGTAATGCTCCTGATGGCTTCTTGCAATTTCTTCTTTCTCCCAGTAGGGATTGCAGGCTTGGAGTACCTTGCAAACTGGGCAGTGATGAAGGTTTTATATTGTCTAATTTCTATGAATCACTTCTTCTGTGGGTCCCTTTCTAGCCCAGTGAATTCAGATTTTCTGAAATCAGAATTCAGGAGCATTGTTCTGATCAAAAGCTTGATTTGCATCTCTCAGACATACTAAAAAAAAAGGGGGGGGGGACGACAAATGATAGCTATTAGTTGCTGACTTACCAAATAATAGTTTAGGGCCATAGAAGGATGGATATGGTATTGGTTGACCGTTGCTTTCTCTTTAAGCTAAGTGGCTCCTGTTATCCCCAATTTGTCCTGCCCTGTGTGACAGAGGACCACAGTAAGGTCACCAGCTAGATAGAAAGTACATGGACCATCCTAGACAGGTATCCTAGACAGGTAGAAGACACTGCTCTTGGGGACAGGAGACACTGCTTACCAGTGGCCGTGACAATTGTTCTCCTTTTGATGCTGCAGGTAAAGCTGGTGCAGCACACATATTCCTGCCTCTATGGGACCTTCCTTGGGAACAGCCCATGTGAGCGAGAGATGCACAACATCTACAAGCGTACCTGCTCCGTGTGGTCCCTCCTGCGGGCTGGCAATAAGAACTTCCACAATCTTCTTTATATGCCAGGGTCTGAGCAGGTGAGTAGAGCTCCTGGTCTAGTCTTCTGGGCTCTGTGCCTGCCGAGCACTGGGGACTGTATAAAGAGAGACTGGAGAGGTTTCCTTCTATGTTCATCTCTAAACATAGCAATTCTTGCAGGTGCTGCATCCAGTGTGCCATGTCCGAGCACTGCATGTCTGGACAGCAGTGTATCTCCCAGCTTCCTCCCCACATCCTCTGGGACAGGATGATATGGACATTTACATGCCCCCTGGATCTCAGAGCCAGGAGTTCAGTGGCAGATGTTTGGACAGGTAAGAGCCTGGAGCTCCAGTCCTAGGTTGCCTCTTACCCACAGTCATCTTTCCCTTCTTGCTCATTATAGTTTCTCTGTTTTACCTGTTGTGCTTATTATCTTTACTGTGGAGAGCAAGAGCTCAGTAGCATTGTCCCAGCCACTTGGAGAAGAACATGTATAATTCCCAGATGCTCCTAAAAAGGCAGATTGTGGATGCCATCATGTAGTTTCATGCCTTTCAGTTCATGCTGCTGCGCCCCTCTACCTCACCCCACCCCATGATCTCTAATTAGGAACATTTATGTTATCTCAGTTTCAGCTGAAATGAGGGACATTTCAAGAGTTTTGTTCTGAGATTTGCTTTGCTTCTGGGTTCCAGATTACCAAAGACAAGATCTATGGATGACCTGCTTTCAGCCTGCGACTCCAGCAGCCCGCTGACCCGCACATCTAGTGATCCAAACCTGAATAACCACTGTCAGGAAGTCCGGGTGGGCCTGGAAGCCAGGCATGCCACTGCTGAGGGAGCTGAGCTGCATGTGGGAGAAGGCAGCGTGATGGCTGCAGGCGAGGCAGGGGAGGTGGAAGAGCATCAGCAAAATGCCCCCCTGCAAGCCAGCAGTGTTTTTAGCGGCTATGCTGAGCATGAAGTGCATAGCAAGCAACAGAGCAGCTGGGCATCTGTGCCAGCAAGCAGTGTGTCTCTGGAGATGGAAAAGGGAAATGTAACATACATGGAGGAACTGGATGGCGCATGTCCAGCTCCAAATCCTTCCAAGCAGGAAAATGTTGACAGGGTTCCTACCAGCTCTGAAAAGCAATTAGAAACCTGTTGCCAGGAACCCTTGAAGGCTGCTGACTTTGCATGCAGTGGAGGAGGTTGCCTCAAGAAAAACACCACCTGCCAAGACATTCCCAGCCAGGAGTCCCTGGCACCAAGTGCTCCTTGTCAGGAGCTGGGCATCCTCTGCCTGGATGAAGATAAGGGCAAAAGCGACGCTAGAAGGAATGGACCCTGTGAGGAGCCCTGCCGGCTGGGGAGAGTCCCGCTAGAGCAATGGCGCAAACCTATTTCCCAGAGCCAAAGCAGCGAGTTCTCCTTCCTGGGGTCCAACTGGGACAGTTTTCAAGGAATGGTGACATCGCTCCCCAATGGGGAGCCTGCACCCAGACACCTCCTCTCCTATGGCTGTTGTAGCAAGAGGTTGAGCAGCAAACAGCTACGGGTTCCTGGCCTGTGCCTCAGTAGCCAGTGGTCTGCAAGAGAAGGTGCAAAAGCCTCAGTCTGCTCTGGCCATGTTGGCACACATTTTGCAGGCTCTGCAGTGAAGCCCAGCCGTTCAGGGCTACCCTGCCACCTGAAACAAGTATCTGGTCCCAAGCACGTGCCGCCAAAATGTCCTTCTCCTGTGCCTCCTCTCTACCTGGACGATGATGGGCTGCCCTTCCCTACAGATGTGATTCAGCACAGGCTGCGGCAGATCGAGGCCAGCTACAAGCAGGAGGTGGAGCAGCTACGCAGGCAGGTGCGAGAGCTGCAGCTGCGGCTGGACATCCGCCACTTCTGTGCCCCACCAGCTGAGCCACCCATGGACTATGAGGATGACTTTGTAAGTAACTGCCTCTAACACCCCAAGTCCAGCCATGCATCTCCTGGCCAGCAGTGGTCCCTGCACACCCCTCACACTCCCCTTTCCAACCAACATTCACCTTTAGAGTGGATGGTTAATACTGCTTCTGTGTTTCTTCAGCTCCTTTCCTCTGTTTTCCCTGTGCCATGTCCTCATGCCACCCAGAAGCACCTCTGCTTCCTGGAGGCCAAGCAGTGGCTCCTATACGGTTGTGAATGCTTCAGCCCTTTTCTCCTTGGGTGGAGAACTGCAGAGCTAGCCATGTGCCCCTCATAAGCACTGTGTGGCTGGAGAGGGAATGTCCTTGGCTCTGTGATTGAGGCAGCTGAGGGGATTTGACTTGTTCTCTTTTTACAGACATGTCTGAAGGAATCAGATGGCAGTGATAGTGAGGACTTCTGTTCTGATCACAGTGAAGACTGTTTGTCAGAAGCGAGCTGGGAGCCTGTTGATAAGAAGGAAACAGAGGTACGTGTGCTGCTATGGCAGCTCTAAAGGTACAGAAGAGGATGTTTCTTCCTAGCAGCTAACTTCAATGGTTATGGCAGCAGAGAGTGGGCTGGAAGAAAGGATTAGAGCAGCAGCCCTTGTCCTTTAAGACAAGGTCCAAGAGACTGCATCTTCTGCTGCTGCTGCTGTGTCCAATAGAGAGGACCAGTGGGATGGGCTCTCTCAGGGCTAGCCTGTTCTGGTCCAAAGCAACATCTCAGCCTGCATCCTGGGTCCTGAGACCTGGCTGGTGTGGTGTTACAGATTTAAAGCTGATGAGGACTGGTGTTTGCCCTAGGTTACGCGGTGGGTTCCAGACCACATGGCCTCACATTGTTTTAACTGCGATTGTGAATTCTGGCTGGCCAAACGGAGGCATCACTGCAGGTAAACAATATTTTTGCTGCAGTTCCACTGCTTTTGTCTGTCAAACCTCACAGAATTCTTGAGTGCAATCTTTGTCCCCTCCACCTCCAAGGAGAAAGTGTTAAGTCTATCCTTTATTCACCAGGTCCCATAAATCCCCTGCAGGTTTCCAGTCTGCTATGTTGTCCTTGTTTCCATTTCCTTTTTGATCCTTTTGGTCTTTGATCTTTTTTCTGGGTAGTACTGCCTACTAGTCCCTTTCTAGTGCTAGCCAGCCAGATTGTGTTGGGAACCACGTTATTTTTTAAGAAACATGCTGACTAGTCGTAAGTAAGGCTGAGACTTCACTCCTGAACTTGGTCCTTTGCACTTGCTGAGATTTGCTGTGGCATTCCCAGCTCTCGTCTCACTGCTTTTCTTGCTCCTTCACAGGAACTGTGGGAATGTTTTTTGTGCCGGTTGCTGCCATCTGAAGTTGCCCATCCCTGATCAGCAGTTGTATGACCCTGTCCTCGTTTGCAACTCCTGTTATGACCACATCCAAGTGTCTCGTGCCAGGGAGCTCATGAGCCAACATCTGAAGAAGCCCATCGCCACAGCTTCCAGCTGAATGCCAGACAAGGGACCTGTCTAAGCCCAGCCTTTTCTCTCATGGGTTTGTAGGGTGACTCTGCCTCCACTGTAATTGTGAAGGCCTTTGGTGCAACACTTAAACACCAAGCTTGAATGCACTGTCTTCAACAGTCTTACTATCAGTCTGGAGCAGAGGAGCTCAGATTGGAGTACGGTGTGTGTCCCCACTCTGGTACCAGTGGGCCCGTACATTGTAGTCTGATTACCTAGGGCTAAAGAGGGGATTGCAACCTCTTTCTTTTGTGGGCTGGAAAGCAATGTTTTCACAGATATTGCCTGTGCAAAGTACCCCCAAAGCAATAGAAAGGCATGTTTAGAACCAATTCCCCCAACAAAGGCAAGCTGCTGTACAAGGAAGAGGGCAGACTCTAGGTGGTACCATGTGCTTTGAAAGGGTCTCAGCCTGGAGCAGGTCTGTAGATTCTCTTTCCATGAGTGTGATTTGTGATCAGCTTGGTGAACAAGACTCATTAGCCATCACTAATTGATTTTCTCTTGAGCATTGAAGAGAAATTCATTCTGGCTGAAAATGGGCTGAGCAGATTTCACCCGTTTTCATGCTCCACTAGGATTGGTGAATGCACTTGACTGTCCCTGCCCCCCAACAATGTGGGGAGATGGGAGATTGGCTTTTTCACTTCCTGCTCTGCCCGTCTGCTTTGTCTGCAGTAGTGTCACAGCCTGGTGCTAACACAGGAATGGCACCCTGATCTTCTTCTGGCATGGAAACAGAACTTGTGTTCCTGTGTTGCTCCTCCTCCCCTTTTCTGCCCTCAGCTCTCCACTTCCTACTGCTCTTTATCCTGAAAACTTGATACCTTGAGGGTATAGGCCATAATGTGTTGTTTTACCTCCTGGAATGTGCTGTCTGGTGTATGTGAGGGTTTCAGTCCAAATGCTGCTATATATTTCTGTGCACTTAATGTAACCCGAAGAAGGGAGAATGAAGCAGATACCAAAATGGGGGTGGGGAAAGACACTGGCTGACATAGACACTACAGTCTGTGCTTTTCACTTCAGGATGTACAACCAAGCTACAGTGATAAACATGACATGTGGCATCTGTTCAGTGGTGGAAACAATATCTCTGTTTTGCCCCAGTGCTACCTAAAATGCCTCTTGAATTTGACATCTTTTTTTGTTGCCTGTACAGTGGTCGAAGTTCAGAGTTGCCAACTTGTAATTGCCTCTCTACTTGTTCATTAAACTAGAGAACAGAAATCCCAACTCATTCCAAAAATAAAAAGAGTTAACAATTGAACTGGGGTTAGGAAAAAAGTGGGCTTCGGGTGAGCTTTCTGCTTTAGGAAGAAGAGTTTGAACATGGGACATTTCTTTACAGAAATGCAAGTTTTCTTTCCAACAATATAAAAATGTACTATGTATTCTGTAATATGTCATGAGCTGAGACTTTATATGTTGGGAAGGGAGTACTTGTGAGGGCATTTGGTCTAATAACAAGGCAAAGTACTTCATGCTGTTGTGATCTCCCAGATTTTTTGCTATTGGTTTGTCATCTCTATCAGAGGGAACGGAATAATGACCCTTTCCTGTACTTTGATATGTCAGCCTCTGGTTTTGTAAGTCCCAATAGTGCAAGTAAAGCTAGCATCATCTGAAGACCCTGTACTTACTTGGACTCTGCTTCTTTTCCATACTGGGAACAACCAATATGGCTTTGGGAAGAGAAGGCACCTTGCTTCAGATTCTCCCTTGCCTTGTACCTTGCAGTCATTGCCAGACATGGAAGAGTAACCATTGGGCTGGCAGAAGAATTTGGATTTGTTCCTGTTTTGCACATGTTGGAATGACTGCAAGCAATAAGGAAGCCAGAAACTAGGTACTCCTGGCTCTTCCGTTCAGGCCATTAGTCCAAACTGCTTTTAGCTCTTGTGAGTTTCAGTGTCACAATGTGCTGGCCAAAAACTCTAAAATCAGTTTGATAGCATTGTGACAAACAAAATGTGCTGTACAACTCAATACAGTTGAAATAAAATCTCTATATTAGTGCTGCTGTGTTTGGACCCATTCTTTAGTTTGTGGTGTAATCTTACTCATCATTTCCCTGGCTGTAACTTGCTACCCTTTCCCTTCATTAAGGTATGTTAGGAATTTAGTATCCCTTCTCACAAATAGTAATCAAGAGTAGGACACAAAGCATGCTATGTCATAGTCTTCTAATTTGAGGCTCTGTATTCTTTACCAGACAAGCCTGTGGCTACCCAAGATGCCAACTTCCTCCAGCCTCTCCTTTAATGACTGGGTGAGGAATTTTTCTCTTCTAAACAAGAGCTGCTAGGGAGGATTCTGTAGCTTTTCAACATGTTTGTACCACTTTTACCTGGTAAGTTATGTTAGATTTGAACATCCTCAGGGATGGGATGGTTTCACAGGCTTCTGCATAGCTGGATTAGTCCCCAACTTCCAATCTGTGGTAGAAGCAATGGTCCACTTTCTCTCCTTGCAATTTGGTGAGCTTTTTCCTGCCAGTTTCACTTCTGCATCTGGCAGTTGGTTGCATTCCTCTATGCAGAATGGCAGCTGGGGACTGTTTTGCTTAGTCAGCCTGATCTGCCAAGGGTGATGCAGGTAAGTAACAGTTTGTAGTAGAACTGGAGTGAAACTTTTAGAAAGCATCCAGGGATCTTAAAATTGAATAGGCCTCTCATAAAACTACTCCAATAGTTCAGGTCAGGCAGGTACCTAAACACTTGGTTGTATTAGAAAACAGCAGCAAGATAGCTAGTCACATTTAAAAATTAACCTTTGCTCTTGAAACAGTCATACAAAAGAAGGTCATCTTTGAAGGCAATGCTTCTGAATGTTAACCGTGAATGATGTTTCTACAAGGAAGAACAAATTAACTTCCAGGCTGTGGTCTTAACAGTTCTGATGTCATCTTTCTGTGCAGTGGAAGACTGGCTGCTGGGACTGTTGTATGACCCTTTTGGCATTCCTTCACCAGAAGAAACAGTACTTCCGCAGAATTTCCCTCTGTGCCTTCAAAGCTGAGTATAGGCATTTTGCCTGAGACACTTGTAACTGTTACAGTGTCAGGCTGGCAATGCCAGCAAGGGCACTTAACATTCATGAGCATTGAGCACAGAACAAAGGATTATCACTTAAACAATATAAAGCCATAATTTGCCGACATGTTCAGGCTGAGGTAATCTATCTGTGCACACTGAAATGTGTCTAAACCTAGCACAAACAGTAAGATCAAAGCTTTCCCCTATCAGTGCACTAACTGCCATGAATTCTTAGCAAATTAACAACTGGAACTGCGTATGATGTACTATAATACCAGCCACTGAACAAAATAAACATAGATTTAGGTGTAGTGAGAAGTCAGGTCAAGCTTGTGATTGTTAGATATTATTCATCTGCTAAGCCATTAGTAGATAATGCTAAAACTGCAGCAGATGTAAAGAGACATGTTAAGCCTTGGTTATGAAAGAGGGAAAAAAAGAGGAATGCGATATATGGCCTTCTTGTGAACCCTGCAAGTACTGAACAGGAAGCAAGTTTAAAGTGCAAGACAGTCAAGACAGATGCAGGCTTTCTGAGGTGTGTTTGATGTGCTTCTGGTCATTCCATTTTCAACAGTTAAATAGAAGTACAATGCTCTCCCAAAATGTTATGCTTCTGTAAAAGTGAACTTTGGCCACTGCCATTTATTTATGGTACCTTGAGTATCTCTGTATCTCTTAAGTACATACTAACATATATATATTAAACTGTCCTTAGATGAAAGATGCTGTATGCAGTCTCCAGTATGTTTACAAAGAGTTACTGAAAGCAGCACACACATCTTCGGTCTCACAAAGTTTAGGTTAGTCATGCAGCTTTAGTCTCCCATGCAAACATATATTTTACTGACATGTCTGTATCCTATTCTTTCTTACTGAAAACAAAGCCAGTTCAGAACCTGTGTCAACCTCTGCATTTGAACAGCCAGTTGTGCGAACCTGCTGGACTGGCCTATTAAGTTACGTGTTCATGAGAGAAGACAGCAGCTTAAGGGTAAGCCTTCATTATGGGGGTACTTAGGTGTTTTATGTGACCTGGAACAAAATATTCGGTGTTACAACTGCCACTTCCCTTTTGTGACTGTAGCCTTATTTCACAGTTAGACAATAAAGTGCTCCCTGTCACCTTCTAACAAAGTAATCACGTTGTACAAAAATCGATATATTTGTATACCAAGGACATACATCAAGAAAATATAAGAACAAAGCATTTTCATTCATGGTCTTAAAAAAATGCAAATTTATTTTAGATTTGCATAACATTTTTTATTTTTTTTTAATGGCTGCAAAGGCACTTGCCAAAAGGAAAGCATTTGGCAGAACTGTATCAGAAGTAAAGACTGACAGGCCTGGCTTAATGGTTTCAGTATATACACTGCGCAGAGCATCTTCCTTTTGAATGAATGGTAAGGATAAGTCAACTATCTGCTAAAAGTCAGTTCTACTGAAAGAAGGGAGGCATGCAACATCAAAGACTTGTAACAGGTGAGCAACTAAAGAGGAACAAATTCAATAGTCCATAAATCCAACAGGGACAAGAATCTCTGCAACGAATTCCTGCATAGAACTGCAGTTCTCATTTGGTGATTGAATTGTGGAGGCAGCAGTAGTGCTACCAGACTTGAAGCTGCGAGTAAGGGAAACTAGGACCACCATGAGGGGAGAACCTGTGCTGCCAGGTGGATTGTACTCTGCCCGTCTTTTCAGACCCGGAGCATTGCTAGTTTGGGGAAGACTGAATGATGTAAGTCAGAGTGGGGCTGGAATGGTGTCAAGGTGGGTGTTGAGTGAAGTCTGGAGGGGCGATAAAACTGTGCAGGGAAAGAGAGAAGCAGCAGCAGTAAGGCTGGCTGAAAATGCTAGGCACTGTTGTCAGCTGACAAAGCTACCTCTAGATCCCGCACTGTCCAACAGCTTTTGACTGAGCTACGTTTCCTGCTGAAAAGCACTTCATTATTATTGATCTGGTTCAAGTAAGAGCAAATTTTCAGTGTTCCCCAGAAACATTCTGAGGGGCACCTACACTGTCTAAAACATGGGCAGTTCAGAGGTTGACCTACCAAGACAGCTAAAAGGATCATTACCTTCTCATTGTCAGGCTTGCTGGGCGAGTCAAGCACACTCCCATCTGTGTGACACAGCTATAAGAGAGCTATGAAGCTGTTTCCTTCAGCTTACCTCCTGCCACATCTGCTGTAAGATTGTCTCGTGTGACCTGGCATGAGTAGTGAGGCACTGTAAGGTGCAAGACACGGCTTTGCTGGGAGCAGGCAGCATTCTGGAAGCTGATGAAAAAACATTCCATCTTTAAAAAGTCATCTGTTTTGCAGCTATGGTCTCAGCTGCAAAGTACGAAAGGAAATACTTTAAAGGGACTTCTTAGTTTTAGAGACTCATTCTCTGCATTTTACTTATGGACTACATATTGTTGAGTGTGACAAGAGTTATGGTTGACATAAAAAAACCTCACCTATCTCAGCTTCAGGCAGTCATAGTCTTCTTGCACTCCTGCACAGGGAAAGAGAAGCCTTAAATAATTTCTTTGACATAGTACAAGAGACAGACTCAGGAATGCTGAGAAAATATTTTGTGAAGTGGACTTTTTCTTGATTTTCAAGTTTGCATTCAGTATGCTTCACTTCAAAGTTATAGCTGTTGACACTGAGCAACCATTACATAATTCTTAAGAGGATAAATTATAAATTATTACTGAGGAAATAAAAATGCAAAGCCCCTTGGGAAGATGGCTTCATCTTCACATGGGTTTAATGAGTTCAACTAGAACTGTAGGCCATTAGTTCCTCGGGTAAAGCAACTTCTTCCATGGTCCAGGATTTTAGCTTTGACAACAATGCTGGCAAAATTTCTGTTATTTCCTGCTGTTGCTACTGACTCAGAATACCGACTCAGAAATACTGACTCAGAATAAATCTGACAAAGATAGGCACAGGACACAGTAGTAATCAGTCTGCTAGAAAAGGGGCAAAAATCATCTCTTAATCCCTCCTAACAATCACTTTCTGTTGACCCATTTCTTATTTTACCTGTCTGCTTTAATTTGAAGTGACCATATCCCAAAATATTTAAGTACAGTTTTTTTCCTCACTTCAGTTATGCAGAAGAGCAGAATGATTTTGCTTTCAGGTTACAAATAAGAACAGTTTCCCATCACAGCTTATTCAACCTTTCTATGATTTACTGCACTTTCACTTGCCGTGGTGGTTTGGGGCTGTACTGTAAACCAAAGCGTTAAAAATTATTTCAGTTAAAGAAATCTTATGACAACTATCAAATAATGTACTTAAGGCCACAAGATGTGCAGCTGTTTGATCTTCTCACTGTCTTGCTCTGAGGACAGCCAAAGATAGAGGAATGTCTTTTTCATTGCTGATGACCCATAAATGGGATGCAGACAGAGATTACCATTCTCTTCCTTTCCCAGCTCCTTTTTTCTCCTCCCTTTTTGGTTCATAGCAGAGGTTCTTTCTCTAAAATTCTAAGAATGACTGTACTAGGCTAGAAATAAGTCCTGTGGAGCCTGTCTCCAATCACAGCTAGCAGCTGAAGCTCTGAGAAGAGCCTAAGAGGCTATACATGTACTAACACATCTCTGGTACGAACGCTGATCATCCACCAATCTATGACTCAGGGACTACTAGTGACAAGTGCCATCTTTAAGAGCCATAGATGTACTTCACTTTGTGAATATATCTGGTCTTTTAATTTTTTTTCAGCCAAATCCTATTTTGGTATCCAAAACATCCCATAGCAATTAGTTACCCAGTTTCCCTGTAGGCACCCAACTTGATTTATTTTATTTGACATTCTCCCAATTATTCTACTAGTCACGTTCACTTTCTTTACACTACTTATAATTTTACTACCCACCTTCACATAGTCAAAACCGCTCTGAAAATCTCTTCTTCAGTGTTTCCTTCTGTCGAAGTTAATTCATATCCTCAATGCTGATTTTCTCTATTCAATTCTAACGCTACTAAAACAGTTCTGGAGTGGGAGAGATGAGAGCTGCACATGTTCACTTTTAAGGCACAGTGAAAATTTGTGTTTTCATCTCTGTTCCTTTTCCAATCCCGTCTAAACTCACTTTCTTTTCCTTTTTGGGCACTGACACAGCTGTGAGCTGACACTTTTATAGACCTACTGTAACATCACAATTTCTGTGACCAGCAACATTGTTTCAGCGACCATCACTGGGTACGAGGTTAGGCTTCTATCAGCACTGAATTCCCCCTGAGTATTGCCCACACCAGCAGATGCATAGTCCTGCAGTCCCTCACAGCAGCTCCAGAGAAGTTAAGGTGAGGAGCACAAGCCATCATCTGTCTCACCAACCTCTTTTTGAGTGCACTCCTGCACAGGCTGGGCACAAGCCATCAGTCCCCACAGGAGTTAATCACTTTCTGTGGAAGCTGACCCGCTTTCCTGAGTAAGCTGCTCTGAGGAGAAGTGGGCAGCCTCCCTCAGCACATGAGTACTCCTCCTTCGCTGAGCCATTTATGAGGCTGGACTTCCCCTTCAGGCCATAGTTTCCCTCAGCACCTGGTGTTTTTAACCTGTTTCCATGCATCTGGGCTGATAGTAGCGCACTTACCTGTGCTTTGGATGATGCCCTCAGGACTGCCTGGGGATGCAGACAGGCAGTTCCAGCAGCAGCAGCCCCAACCCCTGGGGTTCGGTCTCTCTCCTCCTGGGACCCACAGGGAGCCCCTGATAGCACTGGGGCTGAGTGGGTGGTGGAGCTGAGAGGGGCTGAGGGGACATCGGGAATGAGGGACCATCAACGGGGCTAAGCGGCACTGAGGGGGACTGACGGGGGGATGAGGGGGATTGAGAGGGCTGAGGAGAACCGGGAAACCAGTGGGTCTGAGGGGACGGCGGAACTACGGGGGGAATGAGAGGGGCTGAACCAGACCGGGGGCACTGAGGGACCATGGGGAACTGAGAGGGGCTGAGATGAACTGAGGGGACTGAGGGGGACCAGGGGGCACTGGAAGGACGCTGGGACTGTGGGGGGACCGAGAGGGGCTGAGGGGAACCAGTGGGAAACAGCGTGAGGCCGAAGGGGCGACGGGGACAAGGCGCCAGCGGCCGGGCTGAGGGGGACCGGGGGCCGCTGGGGGCAACCAGCGGGGCTGGAGGGACACTGGGGGCGCCGAGGGGACGGCGGTGCCGGGGAGCCCGGGGGGGCGGGAGGGGAGCGGGGGAACCGGCGCGTCGTGGGCGGGGGGCACGTGCCGGGTGGCGCGGGACGGCTCCGGTGCTGCCCGGCGGCGGCGGCCCTCGCGCGGCGGCCGTTGGGGCGTGAGCGGCCGCCCCGTCCCGGCCCGGCCCGTCCCGTCGCCATGGAGGAGCCGCTGCTGCCCGCCCCCATCAACCCCAACAACTTCCCGGCCAAGCTGTGGCGCCTGGTGAACAGCCCGCTGTTCCGCTCCATCCGCTGGGACGCCCGCGGCGAGGGGCTGCTCATCGACCAGCCGCTCTTCGAGTCCGAGCTGCTGGGCGCGGGGCCGGGCCGCAACGCGGGGCCGGGCGGCGACGGGGCGGCGGGGGCCGGCGATCTCTTCAAGACCACCAACTTCACCAGCTTCATCCGCCAGCTCAACCTCTACGGCTTCCGCAAGGTGGTGATGGGGCCCGCGGGCGGCGCGGCGGGGACCGGCCCCGGCCCCGGCCCCGGCCCCGGGCTGGGCCCAGGGGGCGACGGCGGCTCCGGGGGGCCCCTGCACCACTTCCACAGCCCCCACTTCCGCCGCGACCGCCCCGACCTCCTCGTCCACCTCAAGCGCCTGACGAGCGCCAACAAGGCGAAGCTGGCGGCCGGGCTGGAGGTGACGAGCCGCCCGCCCAACCGCTTCCAGCGCCTGCTCGGCGCCTCGCTGCACGGGGACCTGCTGCTGCCGCCCTCGACGCCCGGCAAGGCCGAGCGGCCCGGTGAGGCGCGGCGGGGCCTGCGGGAGGCCGGGCGGGGCGCGGGGCACGGCTCCCGGCGCGGCGGCGGGGATGCTCCACGAGCTTTCGCCTCGTAGAGGAGAAAAGGCCTGGTTGTAAGATTTCTGACAGGCCGCTCCCAAGAGAGAATAGTTTGTAAAGAGGATCGAATGACAGGGTGAAAGCTGAACGGAACATAACATTGTTAGAAAGCCTCAGAATATGTTTTATTATCTTCCTAACCCTCCTTGAGAGGGTCTGAGTTTTCCAAGACAAGCCTGAGCTCTTGGAGGATCATTCCACAAATTCCAGATAAGAGCAGGAGAATTATAGTTGGCGTTGTCCTCGTTTGCTGTGCTCTCAGCCTGACCCAACCATGGGCTGCTACCCAAAGAGCAGTCCTGCTCCCAGCTCCCGTGACCACACATTGCCATCATCTTCGTTGCAGTTGTTGGCTGTACACCGTGCCCTGAAGGGAAGAGCAGGGGCTGCCCCTGTAGGGCTGACCTGGGTGCAGAACTGTGAGGCTCGGGGTGGGAGAAGTGGCAGGACTCTGCAACCAGAAAGGAAAAAGCAGATGGTGTACTGCCTCTTGCAGTACCAGCCCTCACTGAGGGCAGGTCAGGGTATCCTGATATTTATTCTTGGTTGTTGTTTCCAGGTAGTAACTGTAATCTAATTGTGTGGTGTTTTCTGTAATGTGAGTGGAATTGCACCTGTAATAGCAAGGAAACAAAAAGAAACTTCTAGGAAGGGAAGAAGCTTGCTTCAATATTGAGTCTAGGAAGCATTTAAAGATTTTGTTTCAACATTTTCAAGGCTAAGATAAGTAATTACGGAGGCCTTCAATGAAATCAGGTCTGAACTGGTGTACTACAGGCCATTGATAGAGTAAATCCTAAGGAAAACACAGCCTTTTTTTTCCCCCGTCTGTTTTTATGGGTGCATTTTTGTCCCAGTTTTTAGAGAGCTTTTGCTCTAGGAGTCTGAGTTTCTAGAAAGAAAAAGAGAACATCAGTTTTTATAGCAATCGAGTTCTGACAGGCTGACAATTTACTGTGCACTCTGTTCTGTACTGACTAGGGGCATGTCTTACTTTGCTTTAAGTATGAGGTAATGTGATAGGTGGAAGATATTTTTGTTTGCAAAGTGTCAGTCTGTTCCAAATGTCTTGCAACATGTAGCTCTGTGTTAAATGTCCAGGAACAATTCCTGTTAACGCACTGGTACATTGTAACCTGATAATTGTAACCTGAAACTAGATAATCTTAATTTCCCTATCCAAAGGTAAAATAGGAAGAAAGGAATCCTCATACTCTCTTCGTTCACTGTTTTTATATGGTAAAAATACTGGACAGGAAATAAACAGTCCTATACATAAACTCTTACTAATGTTTAGGGGGCAGGTAGTATTTATTTAGTGATTCCTAATGGTTTAATAAGAACTTGTGGAATAATGACTGTATGTTACCCATTTCTTGAGTTAGTTCCTATCAGAAGAGTGAAAGAGGTAAACGCGAAGCTGTTTTTTAAAAAGTCTAGTTTGATGCAAACCATTCTTAAGCTTATAATTAGTATAGCTATACACAGCACTGTGGAAAAGTCATAAATACGGTAGTTCTTTTAGGAATTCAATGAGCATAAAGGCATTCTGACTTTTATAGTCAGTGTTCTGAGAATGTCAGCAAAAAATCTAATAGAAACTATGTCGTCATGGCATAAGACGTATCAGTATCTAAACTGAACTAGTTATGCTGACTGGAAAAAAGTTGACTTAAAAATGACAAGTGATCTTTGATGTTAATCAAAGCAAGGCTGTGTATAGAAGAAAGGATATTCTTTAAACATACACAACAATGAATTACAAAGCTTGTAGCCTTCTTTCTCCTTCTCCTTTTTGAAAAAGACTTGGTTGTTCATGCAGAAATATTAAAATCCAAATCAAACTGGGGCATAACCTGGCTAAGGAAAATAGCTGTTTTAAACTTTTAACACTTCCAAAAGTTATAAAACAACAACAACAAACAAAACCACAAGTTCTAAGTGAAAATGCCTTATCTGTAAGTGTTGATGCAAGATCTTGATTACAAATTCATTATTCTTTTCTTTTACGGGTTACTTCTAATACTTCCCTTTTTCATTATCACTGGAGTCCTTCTGTAACTTACAAAGAAGCCAAGTGATATGCATCTCTGGCTTCCTCCAGTGCTAATTTGCAGTTTTAGTTTTTCATACTAGAGAACAAGAGGCTAGTACGATGAATGGCACTTGGGAAGAAACAGTTGCTTTTATACCCTTGTCTACAGCTCTTTCTTCAGATTCAACAATAAATGTTTCTATCATTTCTTTTTTCCTTGACAAATTAAATGATTTGCCCTGAAACATATGAACTTGGATTTCAAAACCACTTGGAGGATTTTGACATTGCCTTTCTTTGGCTGTCTTTGAGCTTTCAGCATTGGAGTTTCATATATTCCGGCTTTATGATTTGTTTTTCATCTTTTATTTTTAATATACTGTCTGATTTAACACACAATACTTTTAAAATTGGTTTAGTGTGGTTTACTAGTTTATTATGCATTATATGTTCATTATACTACATTTATAAATACAGATAACTGGTTACTGCAGGCTTATGGAGAAATGCTACATAGACTACTGTGTGCTGACACTGCACCCATGTGCCACTGCAGCTGTTACCGTATGTTCAGGTGGAAGAATACAGTCAGTTTCTGGATTAAGTATATTGAAAGAAGTGTTGTCTTCCCAAATAATGTTTTAGAGCCTTGGCTCCCCGTATTACCTTTCATTACCTGTGAAAACTCCTTTCATTCACACTTGTTTTATTAAATTTTGTACCCAATGCAGGACTGCTGACTGTAGGACAGTTTCATGGACCTTATCATCAAGACAGTTTATTTCCTTACTCTTACATATCGGCCTCATCCCACAACCACAGCACGTTACCGTCAAAAAGTTTAGATCGGACTCCAGTCCCTTCCAGAACGTGGCAGAATTCTCTTGGGTTTGTTCCAGGACATGAGGCTTCCCCAGCCTTTTCAGATAAAGGGGTTGCCTTTCCAGTACTCCAGAGGTTTCCAACAGAGGTCACGTACACACTACAGCCCAGCACCTCTTCTGTGCCACTTCAGCAGCGGTCTCAAGCCATTGCCACGTCCCCTCCAAAATACAGCAGCTACACATCTTCAATGCAGTTCTCACAAACCTATTATCCAACAGGTGAGAAAAAATTCTAAAAGTTATAACTTTTCTATAATGCTGTGTCATGTGTATTTCAAGTGAGAATTAGAAATTTTAAAGTCTAAGAGGATGAGAGACCTTTTAAAATAAAAACGTTTCCTGTTTGAAGTTCCTGCCCTTCCTCTAGATTTGGAGTGTTCTGTGGTGATTTTCCATGTAGCCTCTCTGTTGACAGTGAGGAGAAAAGTATTTGTCCACAACTAGTCAGTGTTAGCCTAATTTTTTATTTATTTATTTATTTATTTTTAAATAAAGGAAAACTGAGGGGGATGATACTAAACCACTGATAACTTGTTGAAAATATGATACTCCTCAGTCCTACATTTTTCCAAGTAACTTTTTTAAGCTGAAGATCACTCAGAAGTCTTCTGCAGAAAATTTAATTCTGGTCTGTAATCTGTGTTATTTTCTCTCTCTTTTTTTTTTTTTTTTCTAGCTTCTTCAATGTTGTATTTTTATGCACTTAAGACTGAAGAGTTACAAAAGTCTTGACTACCTTCTATTGTCTAAAACAGTTCTGCTAAACTTTTCAGTCTTCCTACAGACAAGTGTTGTTTGTTTTTGTTTTTGTTTTTGTTTTTCCTAGAAGGTAGTTGAAGCTAATTAATCTTCTGCCTTTGCTTTGAACTGCAATAAAACATGCAGAAGTTTGGGGGGCTTCTCTTTGTTAGTTTTTTCTTTCCCTAGAACTTCAGAACATAGTGACTCTTTCCTTGAACAAATTAAAACTCAGTTATTACTCTCACTTTCTGCCTGTTCCTCCCTTGGCAGCTGCACCTTCATGAGTCAGATATCCCTGTTTAGAAATCCTGCATGTGGTAGCTGCTGTCTTTCTCCAACAAGTACACAATGAAATCTTCACATCTTTTGTGTGTATCTTCTGAGACCTCTGCAGAGAATATTAGCTCATGTTTCAAACAATAATCACTACTTTCCGTTACATACTGGTTAAGGAAGGATTCTGAGGAGTTATGCAAATCCTGTGTATGTTTGTAAAGGTTTAAGAGACAGGGAACTTTTGTCATATGTCCCTTGCCCTGTGCTGCTTATAAAGATTACTGGTAGCTAGTGCCTACATTACAAGCTGCAAGTTATTAAGCTCCTCCAAGGAGCAGGGTGACATGAGCATGCAAGCTTAAGGTCGGAAATGGTCCCTACTTCTTGCTTCTGTCTGGACATAGAGCATAGGCTGAGATTCATCTTCTTCAATTTTAGATGCTTATATCTCAGTTTGTCCCCCAAACCTCGTCCATAGTCAAACAAAGGAAATGGACATCTCTAGGGTTTGGTTCATATGGCTTGTGTTAGACTTTGTTTTAGGCACTACCAGGAAATGAGTGATCCCACCCTATTTTGCAGTATTGACTGTAGAGGAGTTGAGCGTGACTAGGTTAGATTTAGACATGATTCTGTAGATCTCTGAACTGGATGACACTAATATGTCTCACTGTAGTTATAAAAGTTTAAAGAAGAAATCAGTTATGGTGCTCAAAAATCTTTTCTCTCTTTGCAATAGCATGGGAAAAGCACAGACAGAATCATTAGCAGGGGGAAAGCATGATAAAAGCAAATTTTGCAAGGTATGAAAATTAACGTGTAATTCAAACAAAAATAGAGAAAGGTATGGAGTCTGAGACTTTTGAAAACTCCAATGAGTTCATTAGTACTTCTGAGAAGAAAGGTTTGTAATTGACAAGTCAAATTGACATTTGACTGTTTTATAAACTACTTCATGTTCACTGCTACTTTGGACACTGTTTTTACTTCTTTTCCTGTGTATCTCTTCATCTCTCTGCTATCCTTTTTGTTGTATACTGTACCTTACAGAATGCTGAAAGCTTATTTTTTCATATGTCCACATGAAAAAGTCTAGTTTCCTTCATCTCGAGAGCACAGAACCAAGGTTAGCTTATTTGAAAAGTGATAGTTAATCTTAAAGTATGTATTTAATGAGTGACAGGACTAAAGAATCTATGTCCAATCTTGTAGTTGACTCTCTTCATTTCACTTATAATGAACATAATGTTTTTGTAGTGCCATTAAATCAAAGTAGAACTTTGTCAACAGGTTGTCACTATGTACATTCAAATTTCTTTGTTAACTTAAGAAACCAAAAGTTTTCCTTGTTTTTTTTTTTCATTATGATTCTTATTGGAAAGGCAATAAAATTAGATGCTCATCTGGATTTTTTTTTCTCTAGTATTAGAGAATAGTTGTTTTAAGAATTTAGTTCTGCAACTTCAGCTAACTGCAAAACCTTTGATAGTAGTAGGATTGCATAAAAGAAATGTAGTGAAGCTTGAGTATTCTAATAATGAAAAATAAGTCAATGAGACTATGTGAGAAACATTACTTATTGGTGCTACCTGATACAGCAGGTCCACTCATGTCTTCTGAATACATCTGTGGCTGTAGAGTTCATTTACATATGATAACCTTTCTGGTGAGTGATAGCTTAGGAGTAGTCATATTATTCTGAATGGTACGTTCTCTCTTAAGATAAATATATATTTATCTTTTCTCATATGTAAAGCTTAAAATTCACGTATGAGTTAGTCAGAAGGGGTATCTTAAATAAACAGCTGGAAATATAGCATCTGTGTTTTAACACAGCATAAATAGCACGGTATTTTCCCTTGACAAAAGCAGACTGGATGCATTAGTAATGCACTTGTAAAACTAGTAGTAGGATTCATCTTGCCTAAGATTCGTCTGAATGTATAATATTGAATTGTATGTGCCTGGGCTTGTCAGATTATATATATTCAGCAAAGAGAAACAGGCACCTCCCAGATGTTGAGTCATTCCAACTTTCTTAGATATATACCTTTGGAAGACAACTCTTATCTTTCTGATGAGCCTATTTCTGTATCAATGGTGTAGAGAGCACAGATGACTAGTTTTGAAAACTGGTAGACTGTAGCAGTAATGCAATTAATCCCACCTAAATGTCTAAGACATTTCCTGTTTTCCTTTATGGAAGAGACCTTGGATGTCATCCTCATTCTCATCAGTCTTTTGGTTTGTAAAGGATCACAGCTTGCACAGCTGTTGCATTCAGGTCCATCATGACATGTTCATTGATCTGACAAGAAGAGGCACAGTTGCTTTCCATAATTTCCTGCACAGCTTTGGTACTGTTACTCATAAAACTGAGTCATCTCACTTCCCTTAAGCATAACATTGTGAACTGACATGATAAGGTCACACTGAAAAGGTGGTCTTCAGGGTTCTTCCCTGGTATTTTGCATGTAGCCTGTGCTTGAGAAGAATGGAAGAAGCTGGAGTGTCAGTCTCATCCCCTGTGGCACAGCTGAGTTGCTAACACTGTTTATCAATGTCTATTGCTATCTTGAGTACATAGAGAGGTATATGTTTTCCTTCAATTTCCAACAGATCTTTGGAGAAATTACTATGGTTGTTCAAGCGTGGAAAAGATCTGCTGCTGATCATACTGTATTTGTATTTGTTTGGGAACTCTCCTGAGCTGGCATGTGCTGTTAGAACATAGGAAATCATGCAGGGCAAATGGGTATACATCAAGCTATAAGCATGAAGCTATTTTCATGTTCTCAGATTTTGTTTATGTTTAGGTTCTAACTCCCAGATGCATTTGGCAAGGTATGCCTCCGCTGAGACCATGGCTGAACTTAGGCATATCTATCTGTGCCTATGTTAGTATATTGAACTTCGCAGGTAAAAGAGCCTGGGTGTCTTGATCCGCTCTAGAATTAGACTGCTAGTTAGCACTCTGCCTGGAAAGTACTGTGCTAAGTTTTGCAGTTGGCATGGGCAAGGGACCATTCCCAACAGGCAGTTTGGATGTGGTTATTTTGACTTGGAAGAGTAAGAAATTTTAATGTTATTAACAGAGTCTGTTCCAGAGAACAGATCTGGATGCATTAAATTTACTGGTAGAGCTGTAGCCTTTGTGTCTTCAGCAAAGATTATAATTGATATGTATTTCTCTACTGAAACATTGTAAGCACTTAAAATAATACTGTCTCAAAAGGAGGGAGATGTATATAAGAACTGCCATTTTATCACAATGGTTTCTAGTTTGCTTAATGGAGTGACTCATGATTTCCATAGGTCATTTTTGTAATTTCTTCACTTGTATTATTTGTCTGTGAACTGTTTTTCTATTCTTGGAAAAAATTGGAACATGATCTGCTGAGGAGATTATGTAATCATTTGTGTGTGTGTGTGACCTGTGATTGAAAGACTTGAGATAAATGCTTGTATTGGATCCTTTGTAACATCGCTAGGAAGCCTGTTCCAGTGTTTGACCACCCTCACAGTAAAGAAATTTTTCCTCATGTCCAGTCAGATCCTCCACCGGTACAGCTTTATGCTGTTCCTGCTCATCCCGTCATTGGTGAGCAGGGAGAAGAGACTGGTGTCTCCTTCTCCACTTCCCCTCCTTAGAAAGCTGTGGAGAGCAGTGAGGCCACCTTTTAGCCTTCTTTCCTCCAAGCTGGGCAGGCCAGGTGTCCTCAGACTCTCCTCATTGGAGTTGTTGTTATGGAGTGTTGGTATGGAGGAGGTGGTATTGTGGAGTGATTGATTTCAGGCCTCAGAACTCCACTGATGTATAAACTGTAGACCAAATTTTCACTGTTGGTACTGTATTCAGTTTTGGGCCCCTCACTACAAGAAGGACATTGAGGCCCTGGACCGTGTCCAGAGAAGGGCTACGAAGCTGGTGAAGGGCCTGGAACACAGGTCCTGTGAGGAGCGGCTGAGGGAGCTGGGGTTGTTTAGTCTGGAGAGGAGGAGGCTCAGGGTGGAGCCTCCTCAGGATGGTATTGCTCTCTACAGCTACCTGAAAGGAAGGTGTGGGGAGCTGGCAGTCAGCCTCTTCTCAGAGGTAAATAGTGATAGGACTAGAGGGAATGGCCTCAAGTTGTGCCTGGGAAGGTTTAGGTTGGAAATTAGGACACATTTCTTCTCAGAAAGAGTGGTCAGGCATTGGAATGTGTTGCCCAGGGAAGTGGTGGAGTCACTGTCCCTGGGGGGTGTTCAAAGAAAGGTTGGACCTGGTGCTTAGGGACATGGTTTGGTGGGTGACATTGGTAGTAGGGTGATGGTTAGACCAGCTGATCTTGGAGATAATAATGATTCACTATTCTTAGTGATTCTATGATTCTATAAAACTTAGAAGCTTTTTTTTTTTATTTTCCAACAGCTAGATGTTAGATCATTCCTTGTTTTTCCACAGTGCTAACAACTAGGTTGATTCTTTAAGTTTTGCTAATATCATATTCGTATCATAAATTCCTGGAGTCAATGCCATTAGTATTACTGATAGCTGACTTCAGAATGATTTTAGTGAGGTTAATGTTGTCATCCCTCCAGCTACATTTCACTTATTTTTATATAATTCATTTAATTTTGCCAATGGTGAGAAAACAGGATTTAGCGAATGCCTCAATAGCTCTCTGCTTTGGAGCAGAGAATATAGATCTCTGCTTTGGAGATGAGAATGTTAGCCTTAATCAGATCAAATGACCATATAGCTCATCATTTCCTTTGACAGTAATTCCCTGAAGCTGCAGTGTTGGAGCATTTTGGAAAAGCATCATTCTGTGTTTGCTCTACTCTTTTACTCTTCCTTAGGCATTAATCAACTATAACATGAGTTGTCGAATTTAATAGCCCTCGATGGATTTGACTTCCATGAACTTGTCTTTTTTTCCCAACCAATGTAGACTCGTTGTATATCTGTAACAAGGAGTTCATAACTTAATTGCATTTTGTGCAAGGCACCTTTTCTTGTCTCTTTTAACCCAATTAAATATTAATTGAATCTCTATTAGTTTGTTTTCTTTGTGTGCGTGTGTGTAAATGTGTCTCTACGGATATCCCCTTCACTGCACCATTTGTGATTCTAATAACTTTTAGTGATTTTCCTTGGTTGCATTTTCTCAAGATCAGAGATTTCTCTAGAATTTTCTAGATTTCTCTGCCTGGCTTGGCTGTTTGTTGAGGAGTGCTCTGTAAATCACCCATGTTGCCTTCCTTGTAACTTTCCAGTTCTGTTATTTTCTTAGAGAGTTGTAAAATCAAAAATTATACACAGTGGTCAAAGTGTGGGTGAATCATGGGTTTATGCAGTGGAATAATAATGTTTCTATTTCTTTCTCCATTCCCTCTTATAATAGTTTTTAACAACCTGCCATTTTTGATTTTTGGGGTCTTTCTGACAGCTCCTGAGTGTCAAGCTGCTGTTAATTTTTATTTTACCAAAGTACAGAGCTTTATCTGGTGGGTGGTAGCTTTGGGAGATTCATAGGGCTTTTTGCATGCCTCCATAGCTGGCTGCTTGTTTCTGCCATGAAAAACCTGGTGCAATTAGCAAGCATCACCTCGCTATTCCCTCACCCTATTTTTAAAGTAGTTTATTGAAATGATGAACTGCATGAGTTCTAGTGCAGGTCCTCCCTCGCTTCATTCACCTGTGAAAAGTGACTGCTTATTCCTATATTCTGTGTCCTGTCTTTAAAACAGATTGTGTTTTTAAATGTGCAGCCTTCCCTCTCACGCTGTTGTTGCTTAGGTTTTGTAAGAGTTTTTGATGATGAATTTGCTAAAAGCTTTCTTGAAACCAAACTATCATATCAAGAAGATCACCATTATCCATGTTCAATTACCTACTGCAGGTCTTTCAAGACAGCAGTGAAGGGTGATGACTTCCTTTTAAATAAATGAAAAGCATTCTTGTTGACTCAGCCTCCATAATATGTTATCCGGTATCAACTAATTCTCCATTATATTTCCTTCTATTTTTTCTTGTTCAACTGTTAGGATTTATAATTTGTATTTCCTTGTAATGTTTTTGTTAATATGTGTCTAAATAATTTTCTTTAAGTATTGATTTCTTTTCTTGAGTTCTTTGCAACCTGTCTGGATATCCAAATATATTTTCAGTATGTTTGAAATATGATCATTTGACTCCTGTGCAGGAACATTCATCATGCAGAGTGTTTAGTCTTTTCCTTGTTCTGTGAGATATGCTGTTAATTGCTCTCTGCTTGTCCTCAGTGTTTTGTTGCTGTCCCACTGACGGCAATTCCATTCTTGTACATTGGCGCTCATATTCTACATACTGT
The DNA here is from genome assembly GCF_964035555.1 of Netta rufina. Taxonomy (NCBI): domain Eukaryota; kingdom Metazoa; phylum Chordata; class Aves; order Anseriformes; family Anatidae; genus Netta; species Netta rufina. Next base: position 1,278,300 of record NC_140145.1, on the reverse strand, counting down.
GTACTCTAGACTTTGAGAAATTTTTATTTTCCATCCAGAGCCTGTATGGACAGAATTGCCTCTTTTGTGACAGAAACTAAATCTATTCTGAGTCTGATCCATCTTGTTTGCTGAAAAGGACTATATCTCTTTCTTAATTTATTCAGTAATTATTCCTTTATTCCCTAAGATACTGTTCATGCCTGTCTCCTTAGTATTTGAATGAGAGACATGCTCACTGTCAACTGTTTCATAGCAGCCAGTAACAAAATGTGCTTTAGCTGCTAATTTCTTCTGGGTATGGCTAGATTAACTAAGTCTTAGACAACAGGGTTTGGAAATGTATTCACTCCAGTTTTATACTACTTTTAATATAAGCATGTGAGTGAAGCAGATACGTTTGTTGAATGAATTAATTCAATTTGAAGACATGAGGTGCAGTAAATGAATCAACATTTTTACCTTTGATAACACTCCCTGTCAGTAAATGCTTTCTTGAATGTTTTTTAAAAGTTATTTGGATAAATGGTGAATCTCCCTCTTTGACCATGGGTGATGATGTTGCTTATCTCAAATTGACCTCTGTCTTATGGTAGAATTGCTTCTGAATTGACTCATTGTTTATCTCCTATGATACTGCACAAATGCCATTGTTCTTGCTGTTAGATCAAGTCACTGTTGTAGCCTGTGAGCCCCCCCCCCCAAAAAAAAATCTTTTCAGTACAAACCATCGAGTTTATATGACTTCCTCTAATTCAAAAACATTCAGAATGTCATCAATCTCTTGTCCTCTAGACAGTTATTTTTGTTCTCCTCACTTTGATTTACAAACATAAAAATATGTTTGATTAATGAGTTGCTTTTGCTCTAAGTTCTACTAGTTGTGAAAAGAGTATTGTCATTTATCTTGTAGCATATTGTAGAAAATAATCTGCAATTAATAATTTACACTTACCTAGTACTTCACAAGCACTTCTGCCCTTCACATCCTTCCTTTTCTTTCATTAGAAAATAATGTTTTTATAATTTGTGTTTGCTTTTTGTTAGGGTCACTTTAACAGGCTACAAGAAACCTCTCATTTGTCATTGCTCTCTTGCTTCACTTTTACAAGTCTTTTAAAAGCTTTTTTGGTGTTTTTCTTGGGTTTGTAAACATCCTTTGGAGTTTCCAGTGAGTGAGATATTACCAAACCAAGGTATCATTTAGGTTTTTAACAGTATCCAGATCTGTAATCCAGATCCTGATCTCTTTCTCTCCTGAAAGAGGTCCAGATTTCATCATGAAGTTGCTCAGAATTCGCTTCTGGAATTACAAATCATACACAGATCTCATGCTTGCTTAGAAGGATGTCCACTAGCTCTTTCTTTGTTGTTTAGCTCCCATGTTTGTTTCTTTGAATCAAAGAAAAAATCTGCAATATCATATTTAAAAGTGCAATAAGAATAGATTAAAAAAAAAAACACATTTGGTTATCGTAGCAACTATCTCATGTGAAATCCCATGTAAATGTCAAATGTTGCAAATAAATTTGATCTGTTTGCCACCTCAAATTATGCTTTTTAGTCCCTGTTATGATCATTGGACTAAACATGATAACATCAAGCACTTAGTTTTCTCAGAATGATGGGAAATCTTAGAGCTTATCCATGATGCAAATGATGCCTTTACTTTAAAATTAAGTATCTCTGCATGTCACCAAAAATTATACCTGCAGAACGTTGCCTCATATATAAAGTTGCTTTTTAGAGTAAAATTGCTCTTTAATGTCAATGTGTATGTATGAATATCTAGAGTTTTCTTGTGTGAATTCCCTATGTTATATTGTGATGGAAAAAGTCAAGCAGCTAAATGAAAGAGGTGATATGGGTATGCAAAAGATTGTGACAGACATATTCATATATGTTAACATATATTCATATACATACATATGTATAAAAAGTTATAATATTTGTATATGTTATAATATATTACAACAAATATATCTTCATATGAAGAAATCAGTCTTAAAGTTGTTCAGGAGTTAATAATACATTTCTGGAATTTAGTTAGTTTGCTATGTGATTATTGAAACGTTTAACCAAAGTAAGCAATAGAACTCTGCATGCCAAACACAAATTCTGGAAGTCTGATAGCTGTTTGATTTCTTGTAGCTGCACTGCAGTGTTGCTCACCAACTACCCACATAGATCCTCTGACTGGCTATGCTAGTCCTACAGCTTCGACGTACACCCACTGCAGCTTTTTCCAGGTGAGTGCAGCATACTGAAAATCAGGTGAAAGCTGAAAACTGTATGGATGGACTGTAGGTTTATGGATTCTGGAGCAGATTACATAAATTTGAAAACTTATCTACTTGAGAAAGTAAAAGTAAAATTTTAGTTTACTATTTCAAAGAACCACTCCATATTTAAAGAGGTAGTTTTGTAATTCTAGATAGGTTTCAGGGTAGCAGTGTGGTGGATGTGGATGTCCTGATCAGTGGAGTGATTTCTTCTGTATGAGATGTGTGCTCAGCTTCACCAGAATTTGTTTGAGTTAACAAGTCTATGTATATATATATTTTTAAGAATATCCTTGCCGTGACAAAATCCAATTTTTAATATACTACAGTAACACTGGGAAAGAACTCATTTTTAAAAAAGTTATTTATTTATTTATTTTATTTGTATTTTTTATTTTCTGTCATCCAAACTTTCTGCAGTCCTTAGGCTCATTTGATGAATGAGGAAAAACTAAGATGCCTTTTTGGAATTGACCCCACCACAGAGATATCCTATTAAAAATAACTACTGTAAATGCTTTATATAACTCTGGTGAAAACACACCTTTTTTGGAGGGCCTGTCTTTTCAAATATCAAAAGGCTTGAAGTAAAAATGCAAGGGCTTCCTTTTGTGTTACAGCATAATACATGTACTTTTTTTTCCTCACAGAGGACAAGCAAAGCAAGTTATGCTTATGTGTGTTGAAAATAGGTTGACCTACCCAAGCTTGATTATCCAGTTTCCTGTCTTGCAAATATCAACCTTTGTCTTTTATTCATGATTTCTTTTAATATAGGCTTATCCAGGATGGCCAGGTTACAGCCAGAATAACGTGTTGTTTTAAGCATATAAATAACCAATCATGATTGGTACTCTTGTATTTATTTTGCACACAGTGTATCTTTGTTCTCTCACTTTCATTATGAGATTGTGGAAGCTTTTCTTTTTTCTCTTCTCTTCTCTCTTTTTTTTTCTTTTTTCTTTTTCTTCCAAGGCATGACCTGAGAATAAGTCTGAGTGATCAAATAAAACAAATAAATTCTCATCTCAGGACACTGAGATCAGTGTTTGGGATAGCAGATCATTTCAAGAGAGACATCGTGGCTGTTACTAGGGCTAGACTGAAAGATGATACAAAATATACTGTCCAAAGGGTGCAGTGAAAATTAGTTGTTTGAGGGAGAAAGTCCACAGACAGTGCGTGGAGTCAAAAGAGGTTTAGGCTACTTAGTAGTGTCTTCCACCAGTTGCAGGAATTCAGTGCAATGCTGCTGAAGGATGGCTTGCAGAGCATTTTAGGCTGTTTGATCGTGCTGTGGCCTATTACCACTGGCAAAATTTATACAAAGCTGCTAAAGTTAGCCAAGAAATGATTGGACCAGTCCAGGAGACAGTGAACACACTGGCAGTCAGCAAGTTGATTATCAGTCTTGTTTCCTTTGGATCAAGACAGTGCTTTGTTGTCCAGATGGAAAAATGGGAACTGTTGACCAAGAAAGCCTAAGCCTTGTGCTAATCCTTACAGAAGAACATCACTTTGCATTCAGGAGACATTAAGACAGGTTTGGTTCAGTGTTACTAGAAGATGGGCTGTAGAGTACCCATCTGAGCTTGGTGACCTGACTGGAACGTGGGTAGAGAAGGCCAGTAGGTAAATGCCTGTCTGCCCACAGCTCGCACTCCAGAAGAAGCTCCAGAGAGTCAGCACATGAAGAGGTGAGGGGTTATATCTGGCTATATGGCTGCTTAGGGTATGCATCTCGTCAAGTTTCTGAAATCAACAGCTTCAGGGATTTGTGTTATACTCTGTACATTCCTGCTAACAAAATTGGGAATCATGTACAGCTTTGTATTCTTTTTCATTTGGTTTCTCTGTAGGAATAAGTTGTGGATCAATGTGATGAATCTCATTGCTTGGATGGGAGTGAGAGTCTTGTAAGAGGAAACTCCAGCTATCTCCTGCAACAGTTGTTCTGATAGTTTACAACTAATAGTGCAGTACTTCCCTACTATTTTATCATGGCTGTGAACTGAGGCTACATATTGGTTTTTAGTGTTCTGTATATATGTGTGTATATACACACATTTATTTTAAACTAGCAACCCTAATATTTGATTGTTGCTATTAGCATTTTTATTAAGCTGTCGGTATTTTCCTGTAAAACAGAAGCAAGTCCTACACTTGCAATAAATATTGTTCTACAACTGAAGCAATAAATATGTGAGAACAAAGAAAAAAAGAAACTTCCACTTTTATTTGTAACAAGAATATTAACCAACCATGTTAATTCGAAAGGAGATTGAATCCCAACTACTTCTGAGTGATTGCGCAAGGACTCAAGACAGTCACTGAGGAGTTGCAGTTGCATTTTACTTCCTCTGTACGCTACATTAATCTTATAATAAGTGAAATACCTATCTTCCCTTTCACCCCTTTTGCTGAATCAGCCCATTTTGCTTCTTGAACTGAAATGACCAGCAACCTTTTAGTCTTTTGAGTGCTGACTTCCCAATCTTTGTCACTTTCCTCTGTTTCATTGCTGCCTCCCTCTGTATTGTCTGTCAAAACATGTTTAGGTAAACTAGAAGGATTTGCACTGTGTCTTTGTGTGTGGGCATTTTCTTCTATTGGAATTGCATACTAGATCCTATGGTGCACCCAAAAAGATGGTATGTGTTTTTAGATGGTCTCATCCCTAAGCAGTTGATTTGTTAACACAGATCTTTCTTAAAATCCTGGCTACTTAAGACAGTGAATAAATAAACCATGCAACAAAAGAGAAACACCTTGTGTTAATACTTTTTAAAAGTACAACTGGAAAAAATTAAACAAAGGTGACTAAATTCAAACCCATATCTTAAAAATGTTAAGGTGACTTGCCTTTAATGAGAAGATTTTTCTTAGCCTAAATATCTCAAATTTAAGGCTTTATCTTTTTTTCTTTTTTTTTCCCAGAAGGGTATGGTTGTTTGCAGACTGGCACATCTGCGAGTCCACTACAGGACTTGTCTTCATATACCCTGAGTAAGGGATCAAGATATTGTCTCATCTCTTTGTGGTACTTCCTTCAGGGACTTATGGTGTTCATGCTGCTGAGAAACCAGATGCTTCAATGGCATTTGATCTGATACGGTTTTCCTGGTCCTGTGGCTTCCTATTCTCTATATTAATCTATTGAAATAGCTTTTTTAATAGCCATTATCTCAGCTAGAAGGTCTGAGGAAAATCAACACTAAGGTCTAACCTTCCTACCAGATCTCTTCCAAAGTGAGACTGTATTTTAAATATACCTGAGTTTCTGTTCAGCATCATTATATTACATTTTTTGTCAGAAGAAATTACCCTACTAATGTCCTTTAAATCTGAATGATCTCCAGAAGAAATAGCAGTGTAGGTATTGGCTGTTAAAATGGGATTTATCATTTCCTTTGAGTAGGACCTGCTGCTTTTGGAAGATTCTTCATTGCCTTCTTTATGTTTTGAAGGTCCTTTGATTAATTCTACTTAAAATAAATAAATAAATAAATAAAATCAACAATTGGATTGGTGTTTCTGAACTGAAGATCCGTAGGGCTTCTGTACAGATTTACATAGACTTCAAGTTTTTGTGGGACTCTGTTATGTGTGAGTGTCCTGATTGGAGGCTGTGACAGACAGGGCGATTCTATGGTATTTGTTTTCATAGGTATCTGAACTCCCTTTCATTTGGGACTGGAGCATCCTTGGAAATCATTCACTGTGTGAATGTGTATATGGACAATCACTAGAAGAGGAAAAAGATGTTATTGGTAAGTAACTGTGAGTTCCTCAATTTGTGTTGTCCATATGCACGTTTACAGCATGTGCACCTTTTTCCTAAAAATTTAGTTTACATTGTTTTTTATACATAACAGCAGTGCTTGAGTTTTAGAAGAACTGAAGGTGGATACATGTGCTCTGTCCTTTCTATCACATATGTCACGTGTAAAGGGGATGGTTCTAATGTAACCTAACAGATCTACTCAGAGTAGAAGTCTCTGGTTTGAATGCTTGGGTGTATGTTGTTTATTTGCAATGAAAAGGGTATGCAGACAGAGCATCTGAAAGAGTACCCAGCTACTGTTATGTAACATTCCTTTCTCTCCAGGACACACAGTGAACAGAAGAAAGTAAGCTTGCTACGGGTAAGGTGGTTACTGAAAAATAAACAAAGTGGTAACCTTTTGTAATTAAACCTGATTTAACTGAAAATAACATTGAAATAACTTGAAAGCTTGTCTATATGAACACTATGTCGATTGCTCAGGTTCATTTACAGGACCTTACAGAACCAATGCGCATCCTGTTATAGTACCTTTTTTTAATATAGAAGTTCACTCTATTTTGTTTATCCCAGAGTCCTCCAATGCAGTCACCTTATGCAGTTGAATTTCTACCCTCTAACTGGCCATGTAATACATCTGATGAAAACAAGAAGACAGAGGTAAATCTTGAAGCCGTGTTTCAGATTGTTGATGAAATGCATTCAACACCTAAAGCTGAAATGGTGAAAGTGGAAGCTGTGGAGAACCCGTGTTCAAGCCCTCGATCCAACAGAAGTCAACCACTGCTAGTTGATACTGAGAACAGTGATCCACCTTCTCCAAATGAGGAGAGTCAACTTGAACCTCTTACTCCTGTAGCTTCAGACATTACGTCGTTTGTGATGGGAGCAGATCAAGAAATGACTTGTCCTCTGTCACAGCCTACTGAATTTCTTTACACTCTCCGTACCTCTTCATCAGTAGAAAGTGGTGCAGCTCAAATACTGCAAGAACCTGTGACCATGCAGGAAGCACGTGCAAAACTGGGAGAACAACAAGATCACTTCCCAACTCCATCCTCAGTAATATTTGTTCAAGAAGGACAGCAGTTCAGTCCACAGAAGGTAAGGGGTAAAGAGAGATAAAGCAGCATATTTTTGAGATAATTATATTCAATATTAATGCTGGTCTGGTAACTTTTTAATATTCTTGCACTCTTAGAACTAAAGAGTTCCTTAATTAGGATTTTAATGGACAACGAAGAATTTGTTTGATAGAACAACATTGTGGGTTTTTTTTGTTGTTGTTTCTAAAAAGATAATGGAAAAGTATCCCTTGTTAATAAGCATGTTAGTCCGTGATGGCCAAGTTAGGCTGCTCATTTGCATGGGAAAAATACACATGGTATTTTATATGTATACATGGTGATGAAGTGGAAGCTTTTTTAGGCTATGACATACTTTCTTTACTCTTTAAATAAGAGTATTTTGAAAATTGCCACTGAAAGTAAAGATTTTTGTTTAAAATTTAGATAAATGGTTAGACTGTTTCCAAGAAACAATTACTAAATGTGTTTTCTGTGGAAAGCATAATTTATTTGCATGTGAATGGTATTTAGCATTTAGATTTTAATTGTACTGTGGTTCACCTGCACCCAGTCTTCCCTGTGATAATTTTACACTAAACTGTAAAATTATCACTGACAGGCATTCTAGATGTTTGCTGTGTTAAGGCAGCAAATGCATGCCTATTTTGTCATTGTTGTTTTGAAAACAAACTAAAAGCAAGAAATTTACTGCATCTGTTTCTGTGGCATGAGACCTAGCTCACATGTAGGCACTCCGTATTTCATTTTGTGTACATGACAAGACTACTGTACTGTTGTGTTATCAGTGTCTTGATGCCTTCCCTAAGTTTCTACCTCTGAAATCCTCAGCTGGTAGAAACTTGCCATTATTGTTCTCAATATTATAAAAATTAGTTATCTTCCTCTTGGGTATATATTTAGAGAAAGAAGTGTATGTTTTGATCAGGTTTCTGCAGAGACTGAGCCAGTTACAAGGCTGTTCTGCTCAGCCCTGCAGAGAGAGAGAAGAGCCCTTCTTTGTGCTAGTGTACACAGAGTTGGCCATGCTCCTTAGTGAGTGTCCACTCATTATCTTAACTGCTGACCACAGTTTAAATGTTTTCAGTTTTGGAAACTTTGGAACTGCATTTTTAGAAGTATATTTTTCCTTTGCTGAACACCTTGGAAATTTGTGATCCAGACTTTCTTCTTTAGAACATTAATTGTGAGCCACAGAGTTGTGTGGAGGGGGGAAAGTGCTTTGGTTTTGAGGCCCCGTTATGTGTGTAATGGGTGAGAATCACGATGCTGGTCCTGGTCTGGTTCCCTGGAATTTAACTGGCTAAATAACTGGGGGATATTTTGTGTTGAAGAGGAATTTGTGGACTATTAGGCCTCTGGTTTGACAGATTCTGTCTTTTTCTCAAAAGTATTCTTTCTCTTACTAGTTTCCCCATCCTCAAAAGGGGCAAGGTTGCCTCTTGTCCAGCAGTATTTCCAGGGCCCGGGATCATGGCAGGTGCAGAAGTCTCCAGGGAAGGTTTCTATGCTTGTACTTCCATCAGGCTCCTACATAATTTGTTGTCTTCTTTATTCCTGAATCTGGAAGCCTTCCAAGGCTTTCAGTAGCTCAGTGCCATTTAATTCAAGGCAAGCTTATGGTAAAATACTGCCCATGTAGAGAAGACTGTTTTATTCCTCTGTGTAGCAGCAGAGGAGGAACAAATTCCTCCAGTGTTAATATAAGAACATCAAAACAGCTCTGCTGGGTCAGATCAAAGGTCCGACTTGCACAGTGTCAAGTCACAAGGCAATAGCTGTAATTTGATGCCTAGGGAAGAGAAAGAAGAAGGCATGCAAATAGAACAGGGCATTCCTCCTTATACTTTCCAAATATTTTCAACTCGAGGATTAGGGTTGATACAGCATACTAAATCTTAGATTTCTCTTCCATTGACTGAAGTCAGCCCTTGAAACCATGTAAACTGTAGCATGTGGTATCCTTTGACCAAAGAGATTCTTTGCTCACAATCTATTGCACAAAAAACTTCCTTCTGTTTGTTTTGAGCTTGGCTGTTACAAGCTTCACGTGGTGCTTCCTAGGAAAACTATGGACTTCTATAGTGACACGAAGGTGTTCACTATTTTGTTCTCTATTTCTTCCACGATGTTTCTTATCACTTAATTGGTTTTGTGACAGCTAGCAAGCCTCAAATGGTCCTCTTCAAAGAACTAACAATTTGGTAGAAACCTGCTTTATTCTGCTTCGAGCTTAAAAGATAACAAATTAAAGAGCAGTTCTTTGCATAAAAAAAGTCTAAGCATGTTCACAGTTCACATTCAGCATTGTCATCTTAGCCTCAGTGAATTCCTGTCCTTGTTTTGATTTGGGCCATAAATGGGCATATTTTAATCCACTCTTACTCATAATAAATATATATATTTATTATTTTCTTCTTAAAGTGGAAATGCAAAACTTCTGTAATACCAGTTCAAGGGGAATTTTCCTCCTATTTTGTTCACTCTCCTTAGCTGTATACCTGTCTGAAGGTTGAAGCTCTTGCTTACTTTGTTGGTTAATCCAGCAAACCCCATTCATGTGAGATTGAGCTGCTAATTTTAGTAATTTAGCTTCTCATCATGGTTCCAGCTGGGTACAGGAGTCATGTAACCAGTGAGACATAGCAGGTTTTTTGTGAATGGTTTGGCATTTTTTCAATAAAATGAAAAGGCAAAACTTTCACATCTGTCCGCTTTGGTAGTTTGTTTGATTCTCTGCCAAACAGCATTCAGGACAAAGCTGCACAAGTACTAGGCTTGAGTGAAGAGTCTTTCCACAGATGTGGTAAATCCATAATCAGAAGCATGTTCACTTAAATAAATAAATAAATAAATAAATAAATAAATAGAGCTTTGGAACCAGATTTGTGTGTGTTAGGTTGATGCTATTAGAATTAAAATCTTATTATTGCCTATTTTATATAAGATTACTAAAAGAGTTGGTGGGTGAGATCTTATAAGCACAGTAGTAAAAAGGAATCTGGAAGGAACAGTGCACAGTATCCCTCCCTGCTCTTCAGTTCCATACCTACAACAGTGAGGTTGCTGGTGGACACAGCATTGCAAGTAGAGATTTACCAGTCAGGGAAATTAAATTCCCAATTTACTGATCATGTTTATCCTCATGCAGCCCAACATGCTGTAAGCCTTACTGGGTACTACAGCATCCCCAGGTCCTTCGCAGCAAAACTGCTATTCTGTCAGAGGTTCTGGACTCCTTTTAGCAAGTAGTAATAATTTCTTGATAATGGTTATCTCAATAAATTTTAGTATGTTTTTTTTTTATTTCTTATTAATGTAGTTTGATTTCTAAACCCGCTGATAAGAGCTTGCTTTTCAGATTGTACTGTATCTATTGATTTCCTTTTTTTTTTTTTTAATAATAAATTTGTAGAATTGTTTCTAGGGAGCATGCAAATTAGGATGCTTGCTTAAGAAAGATAACCTTTCACTAGGTTAAGGCTGCATACTCATATTTCTAGAATTAAAGTTATTATGTAAAAGTCACCAGGAATGGAAAGGTTTAAATCATCATGTGACGAAAAGTCTCATCACACCATTGCTGATGTTCCAAAATGTGCAACCTGTATCTACTCTGACCTGTTCTCTTTCCCTATTTGTAAGAGTTAGTCTTGAGAAATCAGGATTCTAGCTAGTGAAGGTAATGAACTATTGACCTCCTTCCTTCTCTTTGCTTTTACACTTGGGAAGGAGCTGTGGTTCTGATGTTGGACAAAAAAGTATATCTATCCAAATGGTTTTCATATTAGCTAATCCTACTAATGTAATGCATATAGACAACAGATTTTAAAGAACAAATGTTACAGTAAAGTGACTGAGTGACTAGCAAGTCCAGGAGGCTTGCTGGGAGAAACTATCTCTCCCACTAGTTTTCAGCTTCTGTAGTTGCATGGGCCTTTTTGAAAATTATAATAAAGCTTTGACATAGAATGTATATGCATTTCTATTAATATGCATACACACTGCCTTTTATATATTTAATACTGAGCAATACAGACTCAAGGGGGAGATAGAGATTTCTGGAATTATTGATACCTTACTACCAAATGCAATGACATTTTGCCCTCTACAAACTCACACATACCAGTTTTCAAAAGCTTTCTTTTTCTTTTATGGAAGAAAATATTGCAGACTCTGAACAATCATTCATCTTTAAGATGTTGGTCGATAGGATATTTGCAGAAGAGATTAATACTCTAGAACAGGTGACAGTGAGAACATCTTTCTGTCTAAAGGTAAAGTCCAAGTGCTTAATTTTGGGCCTTTACTTCCTTACTGGGACAGAAACATAACTTGTTTGTTTGTTTGTTTCCCTTTTTAACCTACAGATTTTGCCATATCATTAGAGAACTATTCAAGTTCAGTGAATGGTTGCTTGCAAAATACACATGGAGCAGCAGCAGAGGGCTCCAAAAAGCAAGCAACAACATTATACTGTAATGTCTTAACAATTTGATGGGGTGGGGTGAGATTTCCAACCAGAAATGCGCTGCTTACATGTGTGGTTTTGCATTACCCATCTCTGTCAAGTTGTCTGAAGTAAATCTGTCATACAGGTGTCAGAAGCAATGAGTGTACCTGGATTTTTTCTGCTTTACTTCTCATACCTACTATGATGACTGAGGGCAAAGCTGAGACCATGAGTACATGTACTCTTACTCTGTATATACTGATTTTCTGATTTCATGTTTTGCTTAATATTACATTTTGTAAGAGCTTGAGTTTCAACTTGGCAACCTTAACAAGTGTTTTTAACTGACAGTTACATAATCCATATAGACACTGTTCAACAATTGTTAGATGTCTTTTTGGAGTAGAGAAAAATACTTAATATTTTGTTCCTTGCAGTGATTACAAGAAAATATTGAGTGGTCTTTTTTGTTTGTTTGTTTAGTACTCACCTGAAAGCAAAACAAAAGCTAAATGTCAATCCGATACATCAGAGACAGCGGTGTCTTTGGAAGAGATGGGATTGCTGACTTCAGGAACTGGGCCTGTGAACAAATCTGCAGTTTCATCTGCACAGCCTAGGAGCAGAGAGAGAAGAAACACTACACAGAAGAGCAAGTCCCCTGGTAAGAAGAGACCCTAATTTATATATATATATATATATTTTTTTTTAGAGATTACAAAAACAGCTGCTCTAAAACTAACCATTGCAGAAAGGGGAAATCGGAACAGGTTAGTTCTTGTCTGCAGTGTATTTCATTGTACCTTCAGTCAAGATACTACACTTGTACAACCTCTTAGTGTATTTGCTGGTATACTTCTTGAGTTATGCTTGCATTATCTACTCATATGTGGAAATGGGTATAAATTATATGAGTAAATAAAATCTGATGTTCTGGGGGTTGTGTAAGAAACCTGGATGTTGTAATATTGAGATATTACCGTAGATGTGCTGGAGAGTAACAGTGTCATGAAAGAAGGATAAAGTAATAAAGTGACTATTGGAGTAGCAGGAAAAACAAACAAACAAAAATCTCACCAAACTTATGAAGTAAGTATAGAAATCCAAACTTTTTGCACCTGATCACTAAAAATTTGGTACCAGATTGCTGATGTGTATGCTGAAATACATGAGAAAAACAAGTAGTAGACCATCTGAGGCCAAACAGTTCATGAAATCTACTAACTAATGGAAAACCTAAATGTGTCTGAGGACATAAGAGTACTTTAGATCCATTCTAGAGGAAAAATTGGTGTGACATGCAAATCTTGTAAGAAACTATTTCCCTCACAGCTGATCATCGAAGAACTGATTGTATAGTTTGAAGAGCTGTTGCACACTTCAAAGGGTAGTTTCTAGGTACCACTTAATGAAGCTAGTTAATAATTCAGCTCATATGCCCATCAGTTTCAAATGTTTAAGTGAGGAATAAAGTCCTTTTATTAGAAAGTTGGGTTTTTTTTGCATTTTTTTTTAAGGGTCATCTTGAAAGAATACGGGCTTTTGTTTAAAAATGTGGAATTGAAAGCTCTCATTCAGTTACTTCCTGATGCCATAGGCAATTAGTACACTTCTCAGGTTTTGTATCTACAGTTTTTTGTATCTTTACTTAATTTTTGTTATTAAGTAAATTTTACTCAACAGTAACAAATTTACTTAACAGTCATAAAGTTACAGGAATGTTCTGGAAAGCATTTCTGTTATACAGAAATGAAACACTGCTTTGCTAATTAGCAATAATTAGCGTAGTTATTCTTTGGGAAACATGATAGTCATCCAGGTCTTCATTTCCACTGCTGTACCTTTTAGAGGTGACATACATGTAAAGGATAGAGAGAACACACCTGAACCAAATACAATCAGGGTCAAGTTGACCCAAAATAAATTTGTCACATGATACAAGCCTTGAAGCTGCATAGTCCACCTCCTACTTTTTAAATGTAAGGCTGGAGAATATACATTTAATTATAAGCAGACATCTGTTGCTCTGACTACATGTTTGTTTGTCAATACCTCCTTTCCTCTATGCATCTCTGGACACAACTTCTTCCCTAACTTTTCAGATCTAAAAAGGTACATGACAACAAATTCTAGATATTTCTTCACAATGTATCGTCTGAGTGCAATTGAGTCCTGTCCTTTTTCCTCTTTTCCTTTGGGCACCCATTTGTGTGTTTCCTGAGCCTACACTTTGATGTATGTTCTGGTATAGAAAAGACTTTTGTTCCATCTATTTCATTAGGCTTAGGACACGATTCACTTGTCTTTGTTATGCAGTGTCTTTGTTGGTGACACCAAGTTCTAGATATCACACAGTGAGAGCCCACATAATGGAGTACAAAATGCCACTGCAATGAGGATGGAAGGAAGAGTCACTCCTGTGACTGGGAGCAACTCTGGGCCAAAACCAAGGTCACAAATCAAACTGTCCCTTTTGAAGAAGTCATTGCTTTCCTTTGAAGAATTGGACCAGATTTCTTTGCCTTTTACAGTCATTCTGAGTGAGAGACAGTTGTTGTCTCACTAAAACACAATTCTCAGAATTTCCTTCCGTAGATGCCAGCTCATCTTTGCATCACCATAGATAAATGAAATAGGTATCTGCTTTCTAGTGTACTTAACCAGCTTTCTCATTTGAATTCTAATTTAACAGTTTTAAAACCATCCTGTCAAACAGGGTCAAGATGAAGGGTCTCCCTAGTCCAGTGTCCTGTCTCAAAAACAAACAAACAAACAAAAAAAAAAACTGGCATTTTGGTACTATTAAGTACAAGCCACAGTGAACTTTTCTTCCATCAAATTTTCTAGTCACTTTTTGAAGTCTTGCAAACTTCTACCATTATGTGCAAATTAATATAGTTAACACAGGTTAATTACACAATGGGTGAAGAACCCTCTTCTTCTTTTGTTTGAAAACTTTTGTTTTCACTATGTTTGCTTTCATTATATCCTTACTCCTCAAGTGCTAATTGTCTTTGCACCTCACAGTCTGACAGAGGGACCCCATCTCCTTTGTTAACAACAGGAGATATTCTTGTGAGTCCTCCCTCAGAGAATCAGAAGCTGCAACAGAACATCCTTCTGAAAGAGTCTGAATGGGCTGTTTCACCTGTTCCTTTCCTAGTCGTTTTTTTGAGAGATGGTGGGTATGGCAGTCTAGTTTCTGGCATGTTTGTTTATCACATTGAGCTGAGGGATATCTCACACCTTTGAGAGACTGCTGTTTTCAGCCCCAAGCTCTTTCAGCTCCAGGATCTTTCTTAGGATGTAGTTTTGAAAGTGCTGATGATTAATCTTTTTATCAACTACTTTCTAGTTCATCTCATCTATAATTTTTTTTTCAGAATAAATTTGTCAGCAGCATCCATACCTGCAACAGGTGTCCTTTTGGACTTCATGAATGATGGCTAGGAACTCTGTAAATTCTTCTTGTGTCCTCCCCCATTTCCTGTGCATTGTATTCCACTGGTATGCTCATCTAGTGAATATAGCTATACTGGAGCTAGTATCTGTGTTTTGTGTTTTCTCTTCTAAGACAGTACATAAGAAGGACCAGATTCCAACAGGAGAGATCTCAGAATGGCACAGGTAGAATTTGATCCTTCTGGATTTAAGCATTCTGATACATTAAGGAAAAAGCTTTCTTCCTCAATGACTGTTTTTTGTTTGTTTGTTTGTTTGTTTTTGTCAGTCATCTGATCCTTTTCTTCAAATAATCTGGCAACTTCCTTTATTTTATTTTATTTTATTTTATTTTATTTTATTTTATTTTATTTTATTTTATTTTATTTTATTTTATTTTTTTGCAACAGGAATACAGACATAATACTGAGATGCCACTGGCTCAGATGAATCTGTCATTATGCTGCAAGGTACCCTAGACATTTATCACCCAATCCCTTGCCACTACAGTTGTGTCATTATGCATTCCTTCTTATTTAGATTTATTGATGCAATTGCTAAGGTCAAATCTTCATTCAGGCAAGGTTTTCCATGCAATTGTGTGTGTGAATGTTCATTTGAATTATTTGTTGCACCTTCCAGACAAAAAACACTTTACTGTTCAGATAACATTCCTAGTAGGACATGGTGAAATCCTCTACAAAAGTGTTAAGGGTTAGTGCAGAGACAGGCTTGGCCCATGCCTCTCGTGTCCTGTATTGGAAACCCAAAGTGAAATTGCTCTCAAAAGTTTGAGCTGCAGGTTCTTTCTCTAGCTCAGGTGCTGTTACCTTTATTTCATTATCCATTCAGTGAAGGACTCTCAGGTGTCCTGGCAGTCTGCTGTTTTGTATGAATGGATGTTAGATGCTATCTCTTGTATTTACACAATTGAGAGTTGCATTGTTACTAGCCTCCTCATTTCTCCATCCCAATGCCTTTTCAAGATTTATTCCCAACAGTCTGCTTTGGCAGGAGGTCGATGTCAGAAAGTGCAGAACTGCTATCTTTTCAGCAGGTATTTTGCAGTATGGAAAAAGGAAAAGGACGCCAGCCCCTGTTCTAAGATGTGAATGTTTCTGTCAAGGGTTTGAAGTTCACAGGGGTGATATTTGCAGTGGTAGTACTACTGTTGTGACTCTATCAGGGTACTTGTTCACTTCGTTGACCTGCAAGATGCTACATTTTACTTTTTTGGTCTGGTTATACATTACAACTATCTCCATTTTGCTCTGGATCAAGGTATTTTTTTAGAAAAGTCTGCCTGTCCTGTCTATGACAATGCATATTGGCACCAGCTACAGTATACTTTGAGGATATTGTGCGTTTTTGCATAAATGAAGTTATGTATCACAAGCTGAATGGCCATTTCTGTAGACACTGCTGAGGTTTTACAGTAATTAGCTTTTGGCAGTTGGTACCCATGGCAGTGAATGCATACAGAAATATACCTTGAAGAATAGGAGCACAAATCGCTTTTTTTTTGGTCTTACATTTAAAATTTTGCAAAATTTGAATAATTCCTATTCTTGAACAGTAGACATCAAATTCTGAAGTTATAATCTGCCTTTCAGGCCATTTTCTATGTTTCCTGATATTGATTACAATGATGATTACAATTGCTATGTATGCTGTTTAGTGACATATACAAGGACTGATATTTACTCAGTATTCCCTTTTCTTCCTAGATCTCCATCTGCTGGTAGACGTAGCTTGCAAGCAGGGGCACTTTCCAAAGGAAGAAATAAGAGAGTGAGAAGTGGGTGACAAGTATGTGAAAATGTGCAGCAGCTGCCAGCTGGGTTCTCTTGTCAGACTCCAGAGGCAATGTCTTGCACACAACAGGCACTTTGGATCATTTCAACTGTTTATTTAAAAAAAAAAAAAAAAAAAGACACTTTTTTTTTTTTTAATTTCATTCTAACTTTGTGAGGTGTTAGTCACTCCATGCTTTTTTACACCTCTTCCATCACATTTTCTACCCGACAAGTTATAAAGTGTCTAGTGGTCAGAATATTTAATATGAAGTAAATACTCAGCTGCTCATTTTTTTTAGATATGGAAAATCTGGACTTCCTGTAAACAGGAACAGCCTTAAAAGCTTTTTCCAAAACGTTCTTACTGGGAAGCAAGTTGGTTTTAGTGCTGTATTTGGAATCTTTTTATTTAACATTGTTGGAAGCTACAGTGTACTCGGCACATATGCTGTTTGGTGCTCTCACCGTCTTTGCTTGAAGTCATACTGTGGCTCTTTAATGGGAATTGTGTATGAAACAAAAGCGCAGGAAAGTCACAAGATTCTAGGTCTGAATGGGTCAGGGATTTCAGGAGAGCAGCTATGGGAAAGATGAGCTAATTTTCTGAGTGATTAACCAGGAAATGCTCTTCTTTCCTAAACCAATGCTCTGTTTCAGCAACAAGTGTGTCCCTTCTGGTGGGTATCCGTTACATATGACAGCTGCTGATCTTTTACATTTATGGAGAATTGTCCTGTTTTAATAATTTCTTTTTGATTCTCATAATATATGTAATGGTAAGTTATCTGTTGTTTTAGTACTTTATTTTAAGTAGGTCTTAAATACATTGTAACATATTAAATCTGATTCTATTTATATTGATAGTAGATTTAAAGTTTTTAATAGCTATGCATTTGTGTTAATATACTGTTTAAAGGATAAAGTGGGCACAGTCTATATTTATGTTAGGGAAATACATGTGAAAGAGCACCTAAAACATAGATTTAATTGTGTCATCTGTGTTCATGCTTCTTTTAAAATTAATTAGAGCCAGTCCTTTCACACAAGAAAGAAAAAGAATTTATTAGGACTGTCTCAGCTATACCCTCCAGCACTTTATGTAGCTTCTAGCTGTGGTAGGATGTCCTAAGTGAACATTGAGTGGTAGAATGAACCAGGGCAAAGCCTTTGATTATTCACCAGCAGTCCAAACTAGACAAATGCAATCTGAGGATGCTTTTAGGTCAAGGCTAGTGGGAGTGTTACCATACTGGTTGTCCTCAGATTTGTTATCCTGTATCGTATGTTACAGGATATATGTGTAGTACAATTTCAGTTGACATGAATAGTGAAGGGTTAGGTGGTTATGTTCAGGTCCTGCTTCTTAAACAAAAGTATATGGAAGCCATTTGTATATGAATGAGAGTAATTGGGTAGTTAAAAGGAAAAGTTTTTCAATAACATTGCTGGAGCTCATCACCTAAATTTGCTTTCATGCCCTATAGCTGACATGGCTCGCGACTGTTGCATAATATGCTGTGGAAATTGTGGATGGTCTGTGTCCTGTGGGAGCTGGTGCCATCAATAGTAATGGGGTTTGACAGCAGCAGACTAGCCCTCACAGACCAAGGGGTAAGGAGATGCACTTAAAAGGATTTCAGCTTATCAAACTGGAGCTGTTACCTCTTTAATTCACATACACTACAAAGGGAACATCTTAGTTTACCTTTCTTATTCCTGCTTGCCAACCAAAAGATTTGACACTTTTGGAGATTTAAGATAGGGGAATCTCAGGGTCTTAGATAATGCTCTGTTGTTTTAAAGGCAAATTACGAAAACTTTCATATTACAATTTTTTTATATGCTGATTTAGAAAGGCTTTGGAGCTGGCTCTCCTGATGTACATCACTTTCAGAACACACATGGATGTAAGCTCTCTTCATTCTTAACCAGCTCACCCTGACATAGGGAGAGAGCACAGGAGAAAGGGCATTCGCTAGCTTAGGAAATAAGTATATTGCTGCACAAGGCCTCGGGAGTCTCAGGTGGCCCTCTAGATTGAAGGTCTAGCGCTTCAGCACCTTAATGTGGATCTAGTTCAGTCAGTAAATAATAAAAAGTAACTTCTGTAGCAAGACCTTGTTTTTAACTATATTCTTGTTAATGGGAACACAATGCAATTTTGTTTACCTTGCGGATGTTCTTTTATCATCCTGCTCAGACAGCATGGTTGCACCAATCTGCAATAAATTAAACTTTCAAACTGAAATATGGATGTTGCACCTATATTTTCTTTCTTTTGATTTACAAATGATGTATTATCACCATTGGAAAAAGTCCTTCATGTTTCAGCAGTTCCTCCTGCCACTTTTTTCACCATACAACCATTACCCCTGCAACCACGCTCTTATTTTTAAAAGCGGAGCAATTCTTCTTTGTGTAACCTTCTACTTTCAAGGAGTTACTCCAGGGATTAGTTTAGCTGTACACGTAACAACAACAAAAATGTTCATTAATCTCCACTTTCTTGAAGGTGCTTTTTCCTGAGCACCGGGAACAACGGCAAATGACTCTCCGAACTCCTGCCTGGATCATACGCTTTCTGCAGGCAGGGCATTGTTTTCACGTTTGTTTCTGAGTGCCCTCCTCGAGCACCACTCCATCGTGCGCCCGTTCACAAATTTCCAGTTGCAACCTTACTTTGAGGTTATAGGTCTGACCTGCAGCATTATTCACCTCTCGGTGATGTCAGAGGAGAATAACAGTTGAATTCCAGACCTCTGACATCAGCCTGACCTGAAGCCTCGCAGCAAGCAGCAGCCAGAAAAGGGCTACTGCTGCCTCTCGATGGGCGGCAGCGTGGGGAAGGCCGGGGGAAACGCGGGGAGCCCGGCGGGGCCGGGCCGGCGGGGCGGGAGGGGGCGCCCGGGAGCGGGGCCGGGGCCGGGGCCGGGGCCGGGGCGGGCGCTCGGCGCTGCTCCACCCTCACTTTGTGCCAGCAGGTAGGAGCCGCGAGCCGGGAGCCGCGGCCGCCTCGCAGCCCTCCCGCGCCCGGCGCTCGCCCACGGGCGCTGCTGCGGCAGGAAGGCGGCTCCGCGCCCGCCGCGGGATCCGGCCGCCCCCGGCCATGGTCGAGCAGCCCCGCGGGGCTCGCCGCGGCCGCGCTGCCCGTGCCTCGGCTGCCGCCCTGCGCCGCGCCTAGAGCCGGTGCCCGCACGGGCTGCGCAGCGAGGGAGCCCCGGGTACTCCGCGGGAGTGCTCCCGACAGGGGGCCGGCTTCTTTCCCGAGGCTGCGGGTTGCATGCGGACACTTCACTTGCAGCCATGCCTGCCCCGGGAGCTTTCTGTCTGCGGTAATTTTCTCCCTTTGATCTCGCTGGATTCTCCGTCGGGCTGTGGAGCGCCACTCGCACCTACCTGCCTGCTGCATGTGCGTGAGACGGCTTGTCTTTCGTGACTTCTTTTTCGAATGTTCCTTATTTTTAAGATCAGATTGCGTTTCTAAAAAGGAGCAAGAAGACCCGAACCAAACGTCGTCAGACGCACATGGTTTCCTTAAGCTACTGGAAGTAACTTTTTCTGGGATTTGTAGAAGCATTTCCATCTGTCCCAGCCCCTGCGGGTTGCAGCAGGCGTGCTGCCTAACAGGTTTGCAGATTTTTTTTTTTTTTTAATCACTTCTCTTCACAGCAGAGTGATCACTCTAACTTTTTAGTTGCACATAACCCTTGTGTAAACTCTCCTAGTTATGAAGACTCCTCGATACGTTTCATGTGACTTTGGGGAAGACCATGGAATTTTATGTTTTTTTTTATTTTGTGGGGCCTTTAGTTGGGATCTTCTTGGAAGTGATCATACCGGAACCCATAGTGTGAAGGAAACAAGATATGCGGTAACTTTTTGCTTGATACCTGCTTTGCTTTGTGTCTAAACTTTTAGCATGTTTTGGGGCCTTCTTAAAATCTCCTGGGAACTTGAAACTATGAAGAGAAGCTTCGTACTTCAATAATTATCCTTGGGAATTGCACCGAAAGTCAGACCAAGCCTGGATTGTTAGGAGAAAACTAGAACTGATCTGTAAGCCTGAATGAAGCATTTCTGGCACAGGAAGGATGGAAGGGATTGATTTGATTTGGAAGGGAACAATATAGTAACAAACTTTTTTGTTTTTACTAAATATGCAAGAAATACCTCCTGCATAATTTTTAAGAAGGATACCAGTAACTGTAGACAACATTCAGCTTTAAGAGCATGAGCATATATTGTGGAAGAGATGCCTTGCTGGCAAGAAGATGTGTCTCTCAAGCATATGTGAGATGGATGTTTTGAACCTGGCAATCTTCCTTACTCTTGGGAAGGAGACACCAGGACGTTGCGTCCATGGAGGAACCTCCCTGTGTGTGCCTCCTCTCTGAGGACCTGACGAGTTCTTAATGCTGCGGGAGATTCCTCTGTGTCTGAACTGAACCCGTCCTTGCGACCTGCTCATTCTCTTTCACTGATCTTTCTGGATCTGTCTTCTAGAGGAGGGACTCATAACTTCAGTGGTTGTTTTTTTGTTGGTTTTTTTTTTTTTTTTTTTTTCCTGGTTTAAAGTATGCTTTTCAGCTCCGAGCAGCCTCTGAGCACGTGGCACCAAGGAAGGGAAGCAATGATGGCGAGAAGCAGGAGGGCCACACAGTGAGCAGTGCTAGCAGTGGCCGGTACCTGAGCCCCTCTCTCCCCATTTTCTTGTGCCCCAGGAGCCAGCACTGCACGCCCTGCACCTGCTATTGGAAGCTGCTGGCAGGGTGAGGACGCGTTCGGAGCGGTATGTGTGGCCGGAGCGAGCTGCTGCAGCTGGTAGCATGAGTGGTGGCCCCCAGCTGCAGCTGGCTGTCCTCTGGCCTTGGCTGCTCATGGCTACCCTGCAGGTAGGACTTGGCCATACAGGGCTGGCGCTGGCAGCGGCAGTCGAGTCTGAGAGGTCAGCGGCACAGAAGGCGATCATTAGGGTGATCCCCCTGAAAGTGGAGCCGATCATACTGGAGGGAGAGTTCGCAAATGTTGCTGAGGTTACTCCAGCCGAAGGAAAACTGCTTCAGGTAAGAGCACCTCTGTTTTATCCAGCCCTGCCAATCTCACGATCCCACTCTTTCTATCTTTGCCACCTTTTTTCTTCTTGCTGCTCCAGCTTCCAGCATGAAGCATTTGGCTTTATTTCCCGACTACACGTTTATAACCTGAGCAACAAAGTATTTTTCATGTGAGCTGTCCACCTGTTTTGTTTCTTTGTGCTGCTGCTCTTCAACCTTGCACAGTGTTTTGAGGCAGAAGTGCTTATGTAAGTGGTTGCCTCTTCATTCTGCTACCATCTGTAGTTGTGCTGGTATTAATGTTAATTTTGGATATGGTCAATCAATCCCAGGAAGATTATTGCATATCTTAATAGATGGTATAAAGCTGACTGTGTTGAGTCACATGCTGGGACACTAAACATCTAACAGAAAACATGATTATTTTTCTTTCTGAAACCTGTGTACACTTCTGCTAATAGCTAGGGTTCTGTTACAGCTAAAACACACGTACAGGTGTTGTCCCTCAGAATTACTGACCCTTCCAGCTGTGGTCTTGCCTGTAGTACCACCTGTAACTGGAAGCTGCATTTTACCCATCCAGTGATTCCTGTACAGTGCCACCACCATGTATGTTTGTAAGTGAAATTCATGTTGACTTCTGACCTTTTCTAAGAAAGGAGAGCATCCGAACATCTCACTGTGAGACACAGATGCTACTGAGGGCTGTGCTGTTCAGTGAACAGGCTGATCTCCTGTTTAAAATATGCTTTGAGATCAGTTTCTGAGACTTTGTGTACTCTCTTTTCTGTTGGCAATTTGCTCATCAGGTGCTTTATTCTTGAAAACCAAGAACGACAAAATCACTCATGTTAATATTGAACCTAATTTTTGCATGGCTATTTTCAGGCTTGACTTTGCAAATGTGGTATGTTGCAACCTGAATCTTAATTAAGGCTGTAACCTGTAAATTTAAGTTAAAATCAAAAGTTTTTTGTAGTCTTAAAAGAAAAGAAATGTGGTTGAGCCAGCTTTAAAATAGAGTCACATGGCTGAAAATTAAAATAGATAATTTGTGACGTTTATAGATCCTGTTTGCAAAGCCTTTTAAACTAATCGGATAACTGGAATGAAAGCTATGTTATAAAGTTATATTACCAGGGTAAAAAATATCTTAGTCAAATGTACTCAAGGTCCTGTTCTGTCGTGAGGCAATGTCCAGGAAAGTCAATATTTATTCCTTACAAAAACTACAGTGGTGTTGCAACTGAGCACAAAGTATAGAGTATGGACCTTTTTGAAATGAAAAGGTGATAACCTCTTTTGTATGATGTTTGAATGTTTTTAACTGAATGCAGTGATTCAAACCATGATTTTTTGTGTCATGTGCAGTCATTGAAGCCCACCCTGCAGTGCAAACAAATAAGGCATTTTGAATACTAAGCCATGAATAATGTAGGGTTTACATAACTTCATTCTTTAAAAATTATCCTCAAAATGGAGAGGGTTACAGAAACACTAATCGAATCTTCTTGGTTTGTGTAAACAGACACAGACCTGCATTGTATATGATTTTAGGCCATGGTCCTGCAGCTAGATTTGCACAGGTGATTGTTCCTATTCTGTATCTCGCTGAATTCCGGTGCTGTTTTGAAGGGTTTGCACATCCGGATCTGGTTTCAGGATTAGTGCGTGATGTTGGGACTAGGGGGGGGTCAAACTGCCTGCTGCAGCAGGATGTTTGCATGGTGCTAGGCACAGGAAAGCTCGAATCCACCTCATCCAGCACCCTGTGTATCCTACAGCATAGTTTCTAATTATGCCACTGCATAATGAAACTTGTGATATTAAATGTCATGTCAGTATTTGGGTCCTGAGCCTTCAGTGGGTTCTTGACTTTGGAAAGTCAAAACTTGAGACCAAATGGGAAATGGAGCCATAACTGCTAAGGTAGAAAATGAGTAAGAAATTAGTAGGAAGAACTATTTTTAGTTTGCATTTAAACAGTCAGGTGTTAAATACATCTGAATTATGCTCTATTGGAAAATCTCATTTTACATGTGGTTGCCAACATCCCAGTCTTGCAAAAACGTTACAGGCCATGTGCTTAACTTTGATGTCATTGGAACTCTTTAGGTAAATAAACTTCAGCCTGTTCACACCTACCTTCATAATTGCTTCTTTATATGTAATTTAGGCATCTTTACAATTAATGAACTAAGAAGTCTAGTTTTACGTTGGTTTTGGATTGGCCTTCTTGGCTGTGTCGGAGTCAGTAAGGTGCAGCCAGTCTTCATACACATCACATGAGAACACAAACTGAAGAGTTTAGCTTGGGAAAGGTGAATGCGTGGTCCAGTCCTGCTTTCAAGATAATGCTCTCTTAGGTCAGCAGGATAATGAGGTTGCTTAAGGGTAAGTGCTACAGGATTAGGTCTATGTTCAAGTAAAGTTCTAGTTAACTTCTAGGTTTCTTATGTTGTTTTGGTAAGTATAATTTTGGAAATACATTCCTAATTATATAGAACATCCAGCATATCAGTGATTGAGTCTCACCAACCATACTTACATGTATACCATAATATTTTCTTCTTCTCTCTTCCTCCTGACTTGTTCTCCAGGATCATGTACAGAAACTAACCTTGACCATAGTGCTGCATTCTTTAGTGACTTTAAAACTATCTTTCTTACCTCCCAAGTAACTCAAATGCCAAATTCCCACTCACCCCCCTTTGCCTCATCGCCAGTTCTCTGGGAAATGTCTGGGTTTTTATTTTTGCCTTTTGCCTGTCGGAACACTGCAGGGACCCAACAGCACTGCCTCTGGCACTGCAGAGGCTCAGGGCTGCTGCCGGATGATGCAAAGGGAGAGGAATTTCTCAAGTAGGCAGCGCCACTTCAGACTTTATAGGTCAAAAAACCAACACCTTAGACTTCTTACAGAAATCGTCTTCAAGCCTGTTCAGAGCACAAGCTTGCTCAGATATTACATGCTCTAAGCATTAACTATTGCTTAACAAGCGAGAAGTAGCATGTGTACTAGCTGGCAGTTTCCAGATGGCTGGAGGTTTAGACCTCTGTTGAGCTCACTGCATGCGATAGTCTGCACTTCTGAAAAAAATTCCTGGGGAAGTCAGAAAAAGTCCCTGTATTAAAAATGGAAGAACCAAGCCTTTCAGACAAGTAGGCTGTAAAGAATGTATTTGGATCTTACTGGTAAATGGAAATCCAGCAGCAGCTAATGATTCAGCATGCCCTCCAAATCACAACTCCTGTAGCTGTTCGCCAGATCAGCTCCCTTCAATATGATTGCTAATGCAATTTCTACAACCTCTGCTTTTGATATTTTGCTGTTCTGTTAGTTTATTTTTGATGAATAAATCTTGTTTTCCTTCTTACCTAATGCCTCAGTTTCTATTTGGTACTGGAGAGAGTTCATGATGTTAATCTGAAGATATACAGGAAAATAAGGAAATGCATGGAAAGAAAAGGAGAGAGATTTTTAGAAACTTGACAAAAGGAGATATAAGATTTGGAGTCCAATTCGAGTCACAACAGAGTTCACATATGAATCTAATCCTGTGGAAGAAAAAAATTTTATTTGAGAAATAGCACATCGCTTAATTAAAGGCTTTATAGAAAAGTGAGTATACAAGCATACATAAATAAAACAGCACTAGCATTTTTTTTTTTTTTTTTTTTATTAAATTTGAGTATATATAATCTCAGTCTTGTATACAAGGGAAAGGATGGTACTGCTAGTAGGTGTGGTGTGGCTAGGATCCATTAATGGAGTTTTCTCTTTAGTTCTGGTGCTAGTATTTTTGGAAATAATATTAAAAGTTTGAAAAAGTCCCAAACAATAACATTTGAAAAGAGATACCTAAACTCTAACTACTGTCTTTAGTACAGAGAAGGCAAACCGACGGTCAATCGTTTTACATGCCTACATGCAGGAAAAAAAATGAGGTAGTAGAAGTCTTACTTTATCACAAGTCTCACAATACTTTGTTTCATTTCCGTATAGTCTTAGCAGTTACATAATTAGGTGATTGCATGAGAAAGTCAACTTTCATTTACCCACTGAGCACATTGTTTTAGTTTATGACTGCAGAAAAAATCTTGACAGCACAGGACAAACTCCCTAAGTGCTGAGAACAAGGATTATCCTATTTTCCTCTCCCTCCAAAGAAATAAATTATTAAAAAACAATGTTTTTAAAGTCAGTCTTCTAGTTAGGGTAGAACAAGTGAGAATTAGAAGATCTTAAATCATAAGCTTTTTAGGTGTTGTACACGATCAAAAAGCTGATTATCATTTATAGATGAAGTCAGAAAAGAAGCATGGTGCATTTTGAACAGCAGTGACAATTAACCATTGCAGTTACCTTGAAGTTACATACTGGCATGGTGAATTCAACATGATCATCCCAGAAATTGAGTTTTTCCAGTGTTGCAATGCATAGCGCTGCTGGGGAATTATAATCACCTACTTAAATGCTTGTAGAGGGTTACACTCCCAACCCGTAAGAAAGTAAATATATTAGTAGTTTTATATACTACCAGCTCCTGGATCAACAAAAGGATGTTGAGTGCATAATGTTGACAGAGATCAAAGAAGTGGGAAAGTCTAACCAAATGATAATGGGGACTTAAATTACCTGTGAATAAACTGGTCGGATAGCACAATACGAGTAAGTTCAAAGAAGCAATTTCTGCCTCTTGGAACAGCCAGTACTAGAGTACACAGAAAGATATTCTTGACTTAGTGTTGAGTAATGTGCAAGAACTAACTCAAAAGCTAGCAATAATTGAGCCACTTGTACTGACTGCAGTATAATAAAATTCATTGTCTGAGTACCAGAAAGTAGAACTCTGACAGCAACCTTTAGAACTGGGAATTGCAGCAAAGTGAAGCAGTGCAACAAGTGGCTCTTATAGTTTAAAAGAAGTATCTTTCAAGGTAACATAGATACTACTCAAGAAAGTAAAAATAGTCTTAGGAAATGTCAAAAGGAATTAAAAAGGCGATTGTACTCCAACAAAAGTACGTTGATAGTGGTCAAGAAACTATTTAGGCCAAACAGACCTTGTAAGATTTGGGCATATAGTATTAAGATAGCATACAGTAGAATATATGCTATAGATTAGTATAGTATAAGTAATTAGCATCAGTATAGGATTGGTGTTTATTTGAAAGGTGAGCCATTAAAATCCATATTCAGAGTAGGTAGTCTCGGCTAAAATCAGCTCCAGAAAAATTCGAGTCTAGAGGTATCACTTGGGAAGCTCCTAGAGGAACTTCCATCCCTTTCTTGAGCATACGCAGAGGCTGAGTTAGAGCTTTGCATTTTGTGTTTTCCCCTTTCCTGATCCAGAAAATGCTTGGTGAAAAGGTATTCTCCATTTAAGAAAGAGTTTGAAGGGCTTAAAACTGCAATCTTCTGCCACTAAGGATGTTTCTCAGATGCTCCCTGGGGTGCCATCTGTTGCTGGCCCTTGTCCCCGTAGGGGACCCATGGAGGCAAAGACCCATCCTGAGCTGAAGATTTTCATTACTAAAGAGGGCATAAATCTGGAGGCCCAAGTATTTACATGGAGCAGGCATAAGGAGCAGAAATAAAACCAAGAGCAGCAGAGCAATGCTGCATGGTCAGAAGGCTGTGTCAACAGGGCTGAGTGACAGTCAGCACAGGACTCCTGGCCATGCACACCCTTCCTGGAATGGCTCCAAGGAGCAAGTGGACATTTCCCAAAGATAAGCTGGCAGGAGGGATGAGGTTAAAAGGGAAAAATTCTTTTTTTTTTTTTCTTTCTTTTTTTTTTTCTGTGCCTCCATAAAGCTATATGTTTGGTAGGCATTTCGTGCAGATTATGAAAGTCTAGACTGAATTGCATGTGAATTCATGATTTTTTTTTTAAATGGAAGCTCTCAGAATTATCCAAGTAAGACAAACTTTGTATGATCAAAGAGAGGTCTGTTTTATTAGAATTTGTTTTAAACAAAAATTGTGTTATATTTTTATATATAACACAATATACTACAATTTTATCTCTCTGTTTTTCTATGCTTAGAGCTCTCAAAAGTGCATTAAAGCTTTCTGTGGACTTTCCCCCTAAGTCTTATTCCAACTGAAAACAAGAAAGTTTTACCCTAAAAGAAAGAAAGTAATAAATGAATACAATGGAAAACTTTGATCTTCAGGTCCAACTGTCTTCAGTATCATAAAATCTGTGTAGCAGGGGTTGCCAAGAATCAAATACACGACATTTTGGTTTATAAACAAAGCTGAGTGGTAAGCTGAAACTCAGAGTATAGGGTTGTAGAGCGCACTCAAGCAGTCAACATTCAGATTTTACCACTGGTTCTTTCTTAGACAAGTCATAATCTCTTGGCATGTTTAGGAATTTATTTCTAAAACAGGTAGATGTGAAATGTCTAAAGACAAGTACATATGTCAGTAAAATACTGAACCATGTGTGTATTTATCTCTTTCACTTTTCTGCTATATGTTTTTGTTGTTGTTGTTTGGTATGGTTTTGTTTTTGTTGTTTTCTTTTTTTTTTTTTTTTTTTTCCTGTAGGGTGCAAGCTGCTCTATGTTCAGTAGTTGCATCCAGTCCCTTTAGACTTGAAGTACTGATGTATTCGTTGTACATGTTGTTTTAGATATGTATTTTTAAGTAGTCGCTCCGTTTTTAGATTTGTGGTGTTTTCTCTTGTTATCTCACAAAAAGCAACTACAAAGCCTGGGTTTTGTTACTTTGCGTCCTTCTTGGTGTCACATACTTCATTGGTCATTTTCTTGTCAAATTAAGCAACCCTACAGATGAATTGAAGTCCATCTCGGTACAGAATTTTTTTTTTTTTTTCACAAGACATAATATCAGTGCAATCTTTTTACCTAAATAATCAACTTTCAAAATAGCTGTGCCTTAAGTGATGAAAAGAGAGGAATCCTATGCTGTCATTCCTGTTTTAATGCTATCTTTGTGTGCATCAAAAAGTAAATACTAAGAAAGTAATGAAAGTGATTCTCCTTTTATACACAGTGTTAGTAATGTCTCTCTGGAGAGCTTTACCTATTTCTGGTACCTGAGTGTTAAGAAGGATATGGAAGTATTGAGAGAAACTGTAGGGAGAGCTACAGAAATGATCCCACCTACAAAGCGTAATGCTTAAGGAGCTCAACTATTTTCAGCTTTTTCAAAGTGCAAAATGAAAACTGCAGTATATATGTATCCATTTATAATTAGTATTGCCTACAAGGAGAGGGTGAGAGCAGCTTAGCAAAGACATAGCCAGATCTAGTAGCTGAAAACTAAAATTAAATGACCAGTGTTACACAATTGATTACCTCGTTTTTTTTAGATAAAATAGATAGGTTCTTTACTGTAAGTAAAATTAAAGGTTACAACAAATTATCAGGCAAAATTTTGGTTATCCCTCCATTCTAGGTCCTTAAAATTGCATTAGATACAGACAACAAGAAAGGGTATGAAGTAGGCATAAATGGCCTGGATGGTCATGGTGTGGTCTCTTGTCTTGGAGTTCTGTGATTTTTTTAAAAAAAATATCTCTGTTTTTCCAGTATTTCACTGTCATCCGAGAAATAAAGTGTTGTACTGCCTTTCATATGCCCATAACACTTTCAGCCTGCATTTGGACCTGGTGCTTAGGGACAGCGGTTTGGTGGGTGACATTGGTAGTAGGGTGATAGCTGAACCAGATGATCTTGAAGGTCTTTTCCAACCTTAATGATCCCGTAATTCTAAGGAATTGTAATCTCATGCTTCGGAGCTTCTGGCTTGATGCCCGCATGGCTTAGGAGGGAACTCTTCTTGTTTCCTCTATGCAGAGTTGGCCAAGAGTAGACTTGGGACCTTTTCACCTTTTGGGGGGAGCATCAGAGATTGGCCTTGCCTTAAAACAAAACACTAAAACATATGGTCAGTGTAGGTAGTAGAGAAAATATAGTTTCACAAATGTGTAGGCTGTATGCGTTACTCCCATGTGCAAGAAAGAAAACATTGCCAGATTTGAAGTGGAAGACACTTTCTTCCACCACCACACCATTCAAATTATCAGAAACTTTGGGTGTGTACCATCTTCTCTTGCATTTTGAGACGTGAATAATCCTCATAGAACATCGGATGTATTCTCACCTTGTCACTTCCCTAGCCCTGAAGGGGCTAGTTAAGGGCATTAGTGGCCCTTTGATTTCTCTTTTGTTCAGTCATTAGGTCTCCGGTGATCATCTTGGTTAATCTAATGTGCATTACTCTGCTCACTGTCAGGGCAGTTGCATAAATGTAATGGATTGTTGTATACAGATATTCTGATTACATAGTTGAATTATTTTCTGTGGCCATAAACTCTGTGAAAAAAAAAAAAAAGTTTTTGTACAAAGCTCAGTTAATTTAGAATGCAAATAAAGCAGCTTAGGGATTAAATTTACTATGGTTTTGCCAAAGGATATGTGAATTCTAGCTCAAGATTAAATGAAAAAAATAGAATTTAGGCTATCTGCTTCAAAAGCACTTCAGCAACTGTTGTTCCATGGAACCTTTGTTCATCTAGGTAGATTTGCTTTGGTTGGCCTGTGGATCCCTGCAGAAGGGATACTTCTGCATCATTATAGGAACTAGCAGAGATTGCATTCAGATATGAAAAATGAATAGCATTCTAGTGCTCTTGCAGACGTGAAGCCATTTTCCTTCCAAATGCCTTGAAGTTCAATAGTAGATCAGAGTAGCTTCAGTGAAGACACAGGCTAAAAAAGGATTTGGGGAGATTGCCACATGGCAGAACAGAAGGGAGAACTTGAGAAGATATTCTAGGGAGTGAATGAAGAACATTGATTCTTTCATTTGTTTGTTTTTGTTCAGGATCATAGGCAAAATGTTAATATTGTTTCCTGAATGTTTAAATATAACAAAAATCTTTAAGGATATGAAAGTCAAATAACAAAGTGTGCACTGTAGCAATTCCTGTAACTTCCTGGATCACAATTTGAATCAGAAGTTACTGCTTAGCAAGTTAGTCATAAGGTTTCTCTTTAGACCACCATCCAGTGAAGAAATACAGCCTCAGAAACCCTAGCGAACTATGTCTTAAAGTCGTAGGAGGGGCAACATATGTATCTTTGCTACTGCTTCTATTTTGAATCATGTTACTTACAAAATGATCTTAGTAACTTTTATTTACTATGACAATTTTACACCAAAATAAGTGAAACATCACAAAGATCCTGAAGAGGTAAGAAGGAGCTCCCTCTTGCCATGCTATACCTTAGTTATTCTTTTGTTCCATGCTATGGGTGCACATATGTCCACAAATGATAACATTTTCTAAATGTTATCTATCGTTTAGAAAATAATTTTTCTAAATATTTCCCTACCACCACAAAATTCTGTCTCCGTCCTCCCTGTTACTCCCTCCTTCATCTGGTCTCATTGGTCTTATTCATATAAGCTTAAAACCACCTCAGGTCATATAGTTTCAGACAGCTTTTTTTTATTATTTTTTTTTTATTACTCATCTGCTTTATGGAGTAGTTTCTTTTATCTTTGCCCCTTACATTTTCATCCTACTTTTTGGTCAGAACAATGTTTTTTGTTATTTTTCTGTATGCGTTCTCCCTGATCACCATCAGTACATAAAATTGCTGTTGCCTGGTGTCATGTGGGACAGTTTGGTTTCTTCATTTCTTTGTGATCTTCTGCTCTTTTGCAGTTGTTATTTTTTTTCAACTGTCTCCTCCAGAGTATTTTTAACATCTGTTTTGTCTCTAATGAGGAAGATTGCTGCACCAAAAGCTGTTATTTGTAAATTTTGTACAAAGTACACCTTCATGAGAGGTGCAGGTAGTTGTAGTCTAATTTGTTTGGATGATGGATGAATCACAGAATCATTAAGGTTGGAAAAGATCTTCAAGTTCATCTGGTACAACCATCATTGTACTACCAATGTCACCCACTAAACCATGTCCTTAAGCACCAGGTCCAACCTTTCCTTAAACATCCCAAGGGATGGTGATGCCACCCCTTCCCTGGGCAACATACAGCTCCTATAAGCCCTGTGTTAGAAAAGATTATCAAAATTATTTCTGTGGCTTCTTGCTTGAGAAAACACCATACACCATTTCTGATTGTTGCACCTAGTAATGGCTTGAGTTACTGCTAGCCCATGCTTTCATGTTCCCCTGCTTCCCTCTGACTGCCTGTTTTGATATTGCTTTCCCCATAAACCAAACACTAGGGAATGCCCATGGGGAAGGTTCCAGCTGAGTCTTCCCTAAGAAAAACAGTCATAGCTTCCTGTGAAGGTTGGGGGCAGCTTGGGATGCAGTGACCATGAGATGGTGGAGTTCAAGATGGAACTTGGTGGAAGAAGTAAAGCTAAAAGTAGGATTGCAACCCTGGACTTTCAGAGAGCAAACTCTGACCTCTTCCGGGACCTGCTTGGGAGTATCTCATGGGCTAGAAGGCAAGGGTGCATGTGAGAGCTGGGCTACAGCACTTTTTCCAAGCTCAGGATTGGTGCATCCCTTAGAGTAGGAAATCGAGGAAGGGGGGCAGGAAACCTGCGTGGATGAGCAGGGAGCTCATTGATAAGATCAAAAGGAAGAGGAAGGATTATGAAATGTGGAAAAAGGGCCCGTCCACTTGGGAGGCATATAGAAGTGTTGTCAGGGCCTGCAGGGATGTGACAAGGAAGGCTAAAGCCCACCTAGAGATGGGGCTTGCAAAAGAGATAAAAGATAATAATAAGGGTTTTTTTAAGTATGTAAACAGTAAAAGGAAGACTAGGGATAATATGGGTCCCTTGCTGAATGACAGGGGTGTCCTGGTAACAGGAGATGCTTAGAAGGTGGAGATACTGAATGCTTTCTTTGCTTCAGTCTTTTCTTCAAGGACTCCCCCCTGGAACTCCTTGACCCTGGAGGGAGGAGAAAGAGTCTGGGAAGTGGAGATCTCCCCCCTTGTTGACAAGGGAGTGGTTCGGGAGCGTCTGAGTGGGCTCAACGCACACAAATCCATGGGTCCTGATGGTATGCATCCACGTGTGCTAAGGGAGTTGGCAGAGGTGATCGCTGAACTGCTCTCTATCATCTTTGAAAGGTCCTGGAGAACAGGAGAGGTACCTGAAGACTGGAGGATAGCCAATGTCACTCCGGTCTTCAGGAAGGGCAAGAAGGAGGATCCGGGAAACTACAGGCCAGTCAGTCTCACCTCTGTCCCTGGAAAGGTGTTGGAAAGCTTGTTCTGGATGCCATCTCCAAGCAATTGGAAGAGAAGAAGGTTATGGGGAATAGTCAGCATGGATTCACCAAGGGGAAGTCATGCTCAACCAACCTCATTGCCTTCTTTGATGGCATCACCAGCTGGGTAGATGAGGGGAGAGCAGTGGATGTTATCTACCTTGACTTTAGCAAGGCTTTCAATACTGTCTCCTATGACATCCTGCTAGCAAAGCTGAGAAAGTGTGGGATAGAGGAGTGGACAGTAAGGTGGGTTGAGAACTGGCTGACTGGCTGAGCTCAGAGGGTGGTGATTGGCGGAGCAGAGTCTGGCTGGAGGCCTGTGATTAGCGGTATTCCCCAGGGGTCGATGGTGGGTCCAGTCTTGTTCAACATCTTCATCGACGACCTTGATGAGGGAATAGTGTCTGCCCTCAGCAAGTACACCGATGATACAAAGCTGGGAGGAGTGGCTGGCACGCCAGAAGGCTGTGCTGCCATTCAGCGAGACCTGGACAGGCTGGAGAGCTGGGCAGGAAAAAAAAAACATGAGGTTTAGTAAGAACAAGTGTAGAGTTCTGCACCTGGGAAGGAACAACCCGAAGTATCAGTACAGGCTGGGGGATGACCTGCTGGAGAGGAGCTCTGAGGAGAAGGACCTGTGGGTCCTGGTAGACGACAGGTTGACTATGAGCCAGCACTGTGCCCTTGTGGTCAAGAGGGCTAACGGGATCCTGGTGTGCATAAAAAGGAGCACGGCCAGCAAATCAAGGGAGGTGATCCTCCCCCTCTCCTCTGCCCTGGTCAGGCCTCACTTGGAGTACTGTGTCCAATTCTGGGCTCCCCGGTACAAAAAAGAAAGGGATCTCCTGGAAAGAGTCCAGCGGAGGGCCACAAAGATGATATGGGGCCTGGAGCATCTTCCCTATGAAGAAAGGGTGAGAGACCTGGGTCTGTTCAGCCTGGAGAAAACAAGACTGAGAGGGGATCTCGTCAATGTGTATAAATACCTGAGGTGTGGGAGACAGAGGGATTTGGCCAACCTCTTTTCAGTGGTTTGCAGGGACAGGACAAGGAGTAATGGTCACAAGATAGAGCACAGGAAGTTCCACACCAACGTGCGAAAGAACTTCTTCACAGTAAGGATGACAGAACACTGGGACAGGCTGCCCAGGGAGGTTGTGGAGTCTCCTCTGGAGATATTCAAGGCCCGTCTGGATGCCTACCTGGGCAGCCTGCTCTAAGGAACCTGCTTTGGCAGGGGGGTTGGATCCAATGATCTTTCAAGGTCCCTTCCAACCCCTTCAATTCTGTGATTCTGTGATTCCTTTTGCTGAAGACACCCAGATGGACCATCTTGCATCCACATGACACTGTAGAGCAGTCAGCCAGCCTATGGCACTGACTTTGGTAGGCTGAGGAAGATCAAAGAGCAGGAAATGCAGCAGTAAGGGGAAGCTTCAATTACAGCCATTGTCATTCAGGGAGCTGCTAGCCAGGAAAGCAAGGAGAGGAGCGATGCTTGCCATGGCCTTTTCCAGGACTTCATTCAAAAATCATCTTTTGAAAGGTGCTCTGTGATGGTGATGGTAATGTATTTTGTACCTGCAAGGATATTGAGAGGGAAGCCAAAAAGTCTTCCACAGTTTTAACTTTCTTAATTCAGAAAGAGGAGCTACATAAAATTGAGTAAGCCTATTAAAAAAGAATGTAAGAAGGCAACTTAGAGTTATATCCTCACAGCGGATTTGAAGATATGGAAAGACACTATAGTAGGAAGGAGTTAAGATCAAATGTACCTCTGAAGAAATACTTTTAAAAAAAAAAAAAAAAAAAAGATAACATCAGACCTACATACCTAAGCATAAGATTAAAAGAAAGTACATGAAAGCATCCTGAAAAAGCAAAGATTGTGGTAAAATGAGAAAAAGAGGAGGGATCATACATACTAACAAGCTAAAATATGTTAAAAACATAATGAAAATAATTAGGAGAACAAAAACTTTGCAAAGGATAGAATAATTAATAATAGATTCTCTTTAGTCACATCAGAAGCAGAAAGCTTGCCAGACAATCTGTAGGAACTATACAAAATTGAAGTATAAAAGATGCACTCAGGGCAGCCAAATTGATATCAGAAAAATGAATACAATATTTTTTGTTCTTTCATCTGTCTCAGGCTGAAATGTCTGTAGATAAGATAATGATGTAGATAGACAAAATTAGCATTATCAGTCACCAGGATCAGGTGGTATTGACCCAACAGTTGTGGAGGATGAAATAGTTGAACTATTACCTATGTTAATAAACTCATATTTAAAATAACCGGAAGGCAGCTGATGCGATACCAGTTTTTCTACTGGCCCCAAGTCATCTGGAAAAGCCCAGTACTGTAAAATCCACATGGAGTAAGTTGTCTGTAACTATAATATAGAGCGTAATAAGTAAGCGGACAGTTCAATAAGTCCAGGTGAAATTCCAAAATGCCCTCGTTAAAGGCTTTTAAGGAAATTAAGGGTTGGAAGGAGAATACTGACTAAATAATTATTAGAAGATAGGAAGCAGATGGTAAGAATACCTGGCGCATTTTCACAGTGGAAGAAGCTGATGAAGATTGTTCTGCAGACATATGTGATGGTAGCCATGCCATCCTGTACATTTATAAAGCACACAGGAGCTGAGTGCTTGGTAATATTTTAGAGCTTTCTAATACATTCAATAGATTGAAGTAATGAAGACAAGGATCAGCTATCAAATATTGCAAAAAGTACCATATAGTTCCTTGGGAACCATTGTTGCAAGTGGCCTCAACACATGGCTTTCAAGTGGTGCTTTTAAGCTTCATTTGATGCCCTTGGCACTTTGGCCTTCCTATCATCCTGGGTATATATCAGGAGATCATCAGGAAGGCTTACTTCATCCTCCTGTTTCTCCCATTGATATCATCCTTCTTACCCTGCTTTGGAGCACAGATGATCAGCCCAGCCAGTGCTAGGGAGCAAGAATCAGATGTACACTGTTTAATTTTGCAGCTTCCTGCCGTTTTCAAGGACCTCTGTCACAAGATATGTAGCAGAAGACTTCTCACTAGGCAGCACTGAACGTGTTCAGTAGGCAGCACTGAACGTGTTCATCCCTCCTCACGTTCTCGGTGCTTTGTGTATACTGTAGACAACAGAGCCTGCATCTTTAATACCTACCTGAGTGTTCGGGTAGTGTACATGCTCTTGTGGGATTCCCTTTATAATAACCATATCTCAATAACTGTCAGATATTCCTGTGGCTGAAATAAAAGCCTCACTACATTTTAGAGGAAATGTGTTTTGTTTTGTTTTGTTTTACAGCTGTTGGCATCCATACCTCTCTCCTTGCCTAGGGAGTGAATCATAGTAATCCAAGAACATTTGGTCACCACAAAGACCAGTCACTGTGTTGAAGTCAAAAATAGTTCCAAACACTTGCCAGCTGTACCACTTTTACTTTAAGGTCTTCATGTTCAAGTAATGTAAAACAAGGTATTCTGAGGTCCCATCCTTTCTGTTGGAAGCCATGGAGCTAGGAAATCCAGTATGTCTGGTGGTAACCCAGCTATCACAGATGCTGAATACGTCAGCGTTAGAAAGTCATTTTAGCCAACAGACTACAAGTAAAAAATGTGGAATAATAACTGAAGGGACAGCTTGCAGAAGCTATGGGTTTTGCAAGATTGTTTCCTTTTCATTGGATGAAGTTCTGGCTCTATTGTCTGCAGGCCATCATGTTTCTTGAATTCTTGGTTCTGTGATCTGAAGTAATAGTTGATATTTGTCTAATCCTTCTTTCCCTGCAAACCTACTGCAAGACAAGGCAACATGCTTCAGTGGTCATCCTGCACACTTCAGGCTGACTGGTGTGGGCTGAGGAAATGCTAAAGCCAGAGTTATTGGTGTGATCATAGAATCATTAGGGTTGGAAGAGACCTCCAAGATCATCTGGTCCAACCATCTTCCTACTACCAATGTCACCCAATAAACCAAGTCCCTAAGCACCACGTCCAACCTTTCCTTGAACAACCCCAGGGACAGTGTCCCCACCACCTCCCTAGGCAAACCATTCCAATGTCTGACTGCTCTTTCTGAGAAGAAATGTCTCCTAATTTCCAACCTAAACCTCCCCAGGTGCAACTTGAGGCCATTCCCTCTAGTCCTATCACTATTTACCTGTGAGAAAAAGCCGACTGCCAGCTCCCCACACCTTCTTTTTTCCTGTACTGTTGAAAAGGCTGTAAAGTTGAAAAAGTCTGAACACAAAGGGAAGAAAGTTATTCTAAACCTTCCCTACTCTCATCTTTTCGTTTAGGCACCAATTACTAATATTGCTGACTGCAGAGTACTGGGCTCAGTGGGCTTTTGGTCCAACCTACTATGACCATTCTTACTACTTTATAGTACAGCAGTAAGCAAATCAGAAGTACTTAAGAAAAACAATGGCATGGGCTGCATTATTGCTGTGACAGTACGGATGTGTGTGTAGTTTTTCCAAGGTATTGCTGCTCTAGGACAGGGGATGGTAAGCATCCACTTGCAGCCACAATAAGCCTCTTCTAAGAGATCTGATTTCATGAGTTCTCTCTGAAAAGGGCACACACATGACAAGTTGGAAAAGGAATTATCATTACAGTCTTCAAATCTGTAAAGTATTCTAAAGAAGACTGAATTTATCATTCCAGAGGTACCGAGTTGATTTTCCATTTTTTCACTTGCAAATTTCTCTGACAAATGAGCTTTAATTTATTAACTATATCAGTGCAGATACCTGAGCAATCATTTCTGTCTGTCTGAGGGATTTTAAATTTTCTTTGGCCCTTGGGTCCTCAAATTACGTACAGAGCTTTGCTAAAAAAGTGTTAGCCTCTACTCTAGCATGGAATCTTATGCAGGGTCTCACAATCCAGATGGGGCAATAACGTGAACCTGTGGCAGCTTGCTCATTACTGTAATGTAAATTACTCTAATGTAATTCTTAAATGTAACTTTTCTGGTAGTAAGAAGTTCTGCCAGAGGGCAAGAAAGACCCACATGCTAAATGTTTGACATCAAGTGTCTTTTTTCCCTCTCCCAAGGTAAGGTTTCTCATATACATGTACTTTCCTGAGGTAATATAGAAGTTTCACTGGAGCCAGAAAATAACTCTTCTTTTCCTGCCAGTGAACTCCAGACATGCAGGGACAGTGGCATGTCTCTTCAGACATTTGATGTCAAACAGACCATCTCTTTTTTGTCTACAGAGAACTAAACCTGTCAGGTGGCCTCTATTCAGTCATGTCATGAACTGGGAGATAAAGAAGTACAGTGATACTAGTAATTGCATAACATATTGTATCAGGAGATGTTATGATACTGCCTAAGTATTTGTGCCTCCGGCCATCAGTAAGTTCCATCAAAGGTCAAGTTGTACAGTAGCTTCTCTAGAGGATATCTCCATTCTTGACATCTGCAGAGCTGTCATGTGGAGTTCAATTAATCCAATTAATCTCTATACCATTGCAGATACTTCCAGGAATTATGCCAAATTAGGCATCTTGTGGTTTGCAGACTACTCTAAAATGCTTGAGATGCCCCTCCCCACTTACCTGTGGGGAAAGACAGATGGGGAATTATTGTTTGGAGTTACTCACCTTTTGAATATGTATATGGACTGTCATTTGAAGAAGAAAAGAAGATAACTTGATAGTAATTGGGCTGTTTTGAGATGTGTATTGCAAATCCACACTGACTGCTTTCTCCATTTCCACTGAGATCTTGTGGTTGGGACAAGTTGCAGGCCCACACTGAACTGTATACCCAGGCTTACTGTACTGAATATATGCATATTGATGATGTGATCTCAAAGAAGACTACTTAATGATGGTAAACCTTTTTCTTTTTTTTTTTTACCAGTAAAC
Organism: Netta rufina; assembly: GCF_964035555.1. Lineage (NCBI taxonomy): Eukaryota > Metazoa > Chordata > Aves > Anseriformes > Anatidae > Netta > Netta rufina. The sequence continues at coordinate 1,239,283 of NC_140145.1, read as the reverse complement.
TGGCCCTTCTGCCATGATCTATGATGTGCGGGAAAAAAAGTGGAATGAAATCAGTGGTAGTTATGGATGGACATACTAATTTGTGTAAACAAGATGAATGCTGGTATTGAGAAGTCTGGTGTTTCCATGAAGGCAAACTTTCTTATGTTTATTTAATTGTGTTGACTATGTTAAGAACTTTGAGAGATTTTTAATAGCATATAAAGTCAAGTTAAGCATTTGTGTGAACATGGATCTAGGTAAGTGGGCTGAATAGATGTTTTATGAATGATGCGAGAATATTCCTATGCTTCTCTGAAGTTTATGTAGGACTTAAAGGGTCCTGAAGAACCTAAGTGAAAGCTGCTAAGTGATACTTTCAACCACGTGGGATGGTGTTTTTGCCATTTTTATGTTAGCACAGATTTGAAGGGAAGTCAGGAAGATTTTTGTGTTGTCTGTGTGCTGGTGGAAAGATCATTGTTTGTCTGCAGAAGTTAGCAACAGTCTTCTCATCCCTTGGCCATACAAACTAATCGGTGGCTTTGGAATATGTTAAGCATTTATTGCAGAGGTCTTCTTAAGAAGCAATCATGTTTCATTTTTAAGGTATGTTTACAATTGTGGGAGGTTCATTTCAGGGAGTTTCAATGCTCAAGTAATATGATCGTTTTGATACTGCAGATCTGCATTTAGAAAATTCTAGTCCTCAGTCTTTTTTCCTTTCCAGTTTCTTCTTTGTAAGTGGGATGGAAAAATTAGGCATTTAATACCAGTAATAGTCACATCAGTGCTGTTTAGAAGCAGTATGTCTCAAAGAAAAATCTGTCTGAAGTGATTAAATATCATGTGTCTGAGCCATGAGTCTCCAGATGAGGGAAGAGTTTTCACAGTAGCGTCGCTATTTGTTCTTTTCTTTTTACATGTCCTTTTCTCTAGGCATCTAGTATAAGCCCTTGGCAAAGGGAGGTGGAACTTTCATCAACTCCTGTGATCTTAAATCTCACCTGTCTAACCTGTCATAGAGGGTTACAGTTGACCTTCTGACCATGATATCACACTGGCAGTGTATGTTCATTTGGCATGATATTGTCCTTTCATCCACCTTTGGTTCCTTTCAGAATCAGTGCTTTCAAGGAAACAAGTCCTTTGAGTATTTTCTGAGCTCTTCATTTTTGATTTATATTGGTGTCTCTGACGTTATATCTGGTCATGCTATAATGTCCATTGTTCCAGTGTACCCAAGACATCAGAGCTAGTGTCAGGCCTTATTTTTGACATTATTTTTGATGGTACAGGACCTTGTATTATCTAGAGCAAGATTGCCAGAAGGAAGTTGTCTTCTTTGAAATTGATAAAACTAAGTGAAGCTCAGAACTAACAAAAGGAATGTTACTAATTTTTTGAGGATTATTTTATATATTTGTGGAAGAATTGCAGGAGTAATCTGAACTTCTCCATTTGATTGACTTTTCCAGTTAAATAGGTAGATCTTAAAATATATTGTTTCAGTTCCATTTAAATAACTAAACTCCACTGAAGTGATTCAAGCAAGGTGAACAAAACAGAATGATGTATGTGCCTATTCAATGCCCTTCTGGTTTATTCTTCACCTTATGCTTCATCTTTAGATGCCTAAGTGTGTAGAGGTTCATCTCTATAAATGTTTGAAGGCTGGCCGATATGCCTATGTGAATAGTTCATTAAGAAAGTGCATCTTTGTTGTTCTACCAAATTTCTTTTTCTCTCTTCAGTGGGGAAATGAAAAACCATTGTGAAAAACTAACTGAAATATAATGTTTGTGACATTTTTTGTAGAAATTACTCTTCTTGTTATGATCAGCTGATACAAAGCCCGAGTGATGAGTTCAGCTAGCTTTTGAAGAAATTTCTGTCATTTTATCTGTAACTGACACAATGATGAAAGCTTACAATATAGAAATCATACATTTTTTAAAACAAAAATGCCATCTACTAGGAGAAAATAGCTTGTTTGAATTGGTCAAGTCTAGTGTTGGCCTCTTTACAGAAGACATTTGTGAGCAGCAGTGGAGAGGGAGAGTTCTGAGATTCAAAGCAATTGCTTTTATCTTTAAATTTTGATCACAGAATCATCTAGGTTGGAAGAGACCTCCAAGATCACTGAGTCCAACCTCTGATATTCAGTTGTGTTTTGCCATAATAACTTTAGGAATTCAACTGTCTTCCAAATATTTTTACAGGGAAAATACACGTATATCTGTCATTTCACATGTAAGCTGATCCTTTGGTTTCTCTAGTTTCAGTGTTTGTTTTTTTTTTTTTTTTTCTTTTCTTTGTTTTCCACCATGTTTTCAGAAGATAAGCATCTCTCAGTGCATTTCCCCTTCATTTTAGTAATTGTCTTCTCTAGTGACCTATTTCCTCTGCTCTTCTGTTCGTTTAATATAAGGTCTAGGTGTACAGCCCACATACGCAAGCATATAGAGCCCCAAATTAACCATTATGTCAACTCGGACAATTCATTAAAAGCTCCTCAGATCATCAATTGGAAAAAAAAAGTACTAGATCCTTTGAACTCACTCCCCAAAGATGGAGCCTGTGTAAACAGACATGCTTACAAGATACCTGGAAATTTGACATCATTAGACAATGAGGTGTGAAATGATTTTTTTTTAGGTTTTCAAAGTTCTTTTGCTGAAAACATTTAGCCTCTCAAAACTTCAGTCCAGATATTAAAAGCTCAATCTTTGCCACTGTTCTGTCTTCCTGCAGAACAACACAGAAAAAGAAATAGGTTTGATTATAAGTGATTCAAACCATAAAGGAATTTGTGACTAAAACACAATAATTGGATCTCTGTATTAAACAAACTAGGAAACAATTTTGTCTCTTGCAGCCGGATTTACTATGCTTTCTTAAAACGTACTTATCAAGTATTCAGTTACATTCTGTATCCTCAGAGCTCTCTGTAGTGATGTTGTCTGATAACAAAATACCTACATATCTGTAATGCAATCTCATCAAGAAGTGAGGAGATGGCTACCATGTAGTAAAATAAGAATGAAATGTACTTTTACCCATTATTGACTGGAAGTTCAGGATTAAATGAGAAACCAAGGTTGTAAATTTGGATGATTGAGCAAAAGTCAAGTTGATAATGCCTCCTCTCTTTCTTCCTATTGCCTGGTAATACCATTTCAGTTTTAACTTGGACAGTGTTCAGTCAGTGTTTATATATTTTCTGGAGCCAACCAGGTTTAGCTTATGGTGTTGTATCTTCATTCTTCCAAGGTTTGCAGTGTCCGTGCAAGCATGCTGAAAAGGGAGGTTAACAAGAATGAGCTAAACCATACGGCAGATGACAGAATGACTGTGCTGCACTGCTTTTAGGGCCTGCCACAGAGATATGAGTGATTACCACGGCCTTGCTGAACTGCATGATGGTTTAATTATTTGACATCAAAGCCTGCAGCCTCACTTAAAGGAAGTATGAAAGCCTGCGTCAAGAGTTTCATTCCTTGTAGGTTCTTCTATGCTGTTTGTTATCATACTAGATATATTAAACCTCTTCCATCAGCACACTGAGAAGCATGGATACCTACATTCATATACTGATTATTTTGTTATCATCTCCTTAGGGTCAGAATTTTGTGTAGAAAGTGACCTGCTTTGTTGGTTTTAAAAGAACAATTTTCTTACATTTGTTGGAGAACATAAAGCCAAAGGTGTCTTTACCCAGAAGTCAAAAATGAGAGGTCTGTGAATCCAGTCCATGTTCCGAGACAGATGTGCTCCAAAATGTTGTCTTGTATGCAGATGAGTTTTATCCATTTTGTGGAATGTCACTGCAGAGAACGGGGACTTCTTGGGGCCAACTGATCTAACACAACATAAGCGGCTATTACAGGGCAAGTGAACTGTGCATTCACAGTTCACATGACTTCTTTATCCATTGTCTTTAAAGGAAGGTGAGGCAGCTAGCTCAGCAGTACATGAGCTACATACATAGGTACATGTGGTGGCTGCTTAAGTTAGCTGAAATGATTCTTAGTTGAAATGACCTCAGGATAGGCAGAGTAGTTTTGCTGCAGCTTTCTGAGATTGTCTTCAGGCAGGACCATCTTCTTTTTTCTCTGTGCCCAGTAGGAGAAAACGATCAGTGTTGGTGTATCCTCCCAGATCCCAGCAGAAAATGGCTCTGGGAGTAACAGAGTTGGAAGTTACATACGGGCCACCTGGGTTGTTAGCCCAGGTGGATCTTACCTACATGGCTTGCTGGGTCTTTTACACCTCCACATCATCTTTCATCAGGGAAGGATCAGGGAATATGGGGCTGTGCAAAGCCTTCCTTTTGTTTACTTCTGACCTTTGACTTGGCTGTGGTTAGGGTGCCTGCTTTTATCCTTACATTATGGAGAATGACTAATAATTATTCTATGTTTCTATTGTTTGCAAAGTTAAAAAATTTATAAAACTCCTTGTTTGGATGGAACATTCTAGGCTCTTACACAAAAGCCATTCCACACCTTGGTATTACTTCTGTACATTTTGCTGTTATATTTTTCCAGTTTGAGATAGGATGGCCATTAGTGAATGCACCATTCAGCTGTAAGTTTACCACAGACAATATTTTCTGGTCCTCTTTTTCTGTAAGGCTCTACTTGCTTTTTTGGATAGTGTCTGATGTTTTCAGAAAATGTTCCAGAATAATCCCAGGAACTTTTCTGAGTTTAATTAGCTATTTTAAAGCTTACAATTTTGTCCTTAAAATTGGCATGATTGTTTCCCAGACACATCACTTTGCACTGATACTGAACTTCACCTGTCATTTTATCACACGGCCATCCAACCAGCAGTTCTGTGCAGAGCTGATCCTAATTGATAGCTCCTTGCTACTGAAAGGAAGAAAACTCACTCTTCCCTGTTTCTTCCCCAACTGCTTCTTTCCTTCATGCCCACTTTCCATGTGGTAACTGTTCACTTTCTTGTTCTGTCTCCAGTGTTCATGAGACCCTTTCCCAAACCAGTCCAAATCATTAAAACTGCAGAAAACAGAGATTTTTTGCTTGGTCTTTTTCTGAGGTTTTCATAAGCTAAACAAGCTCAAACAGGGTAAACAGCAGGGGATGTGGTCAGGAACAAGGGTGGAGGTGGGCGTAGGAGGGGGGAGTCATTGGCACGCTGTTGCTCATTAAAGCATACATCAAGTAGCCTGAGATCCTTCATGCAAGTCTCACAATCAGCTTTAGATAATTCAAAAAAAATACTGTTTCATCTGCAAATTTTGTCACCTCATTAATTTACCATTTCCCAAGTAATTTATGAATATGCTGAAATGCTCTGCATGGGAACTTCCTGACTTCCTCTACAGTGAACCATGATACAAACAATTCATTTAGCTTTTTCGCAAATATTTTTTGAGTGCATCTTTCATTCCCTATGCTGTTTGTTAGCCACAGAAACTCACTAATAGGCTTCCTTCTTCTGATGTGTTGAAAAAGGCTTTGTTGTTTGTATGCAGACCCCTAGCATGTTGTTCCCTTTTGACCAGCCTACTTAACTTGCCAGGATTATAGTAGTTTCTGTTTTCAGCATTTGGATGCAAGTTCCACTTTTCAAAGGTTGCCTTTTCCTCCTGGTATTCTCTTTTCCTTTATTGTTCACTGTTGGACTTTTGGGTTCCATATAGAGACCTTTTGCACAATGGTGTACGTTTATGCCAAGCCCGTAATAGATCTCTAAATAATTTCTGTATCACCTAGAATCATTGGAAACATTTTACCTTTTCATTTGCTTTCTGAAACATCTAACTACTCTCCTTATTCTTAGAATTTTAATGTCTTGATTTGTTGTGTTGTTGTTGTTGTTTTCTCTCCTATTAGGAGGAGAATTTTAATACATAAATATATACATTGCAGAACTTCTGTTTGATATTTCTGTCTTAAACTAGACCCCTGTGTACTATATAGGATAGTGTCTACTTTGAAGGTTTCCCTGAATTGCCCCACAAAGAACTTGATGAAGATATCTAAAGCTGTGTTTTGGTCAGATCTCAATACATTTGCTCTGCCTGCTTATATAGTGATGGTTGAAGTCACCTATTAATACTGTGTTTCTCCAATTTTGTTACCTTTCTTACTTCCCTTAGCCTCTCCTGGTAGCTGTCACTACCACGGAAGGGTGATTGGTAGTTATAATACTTCTGGTTTTGTTTGTTTGTTTGTTTGTTTGTTTGTTTGTTTTTGTACAGGCATAGAATTTCAACCTACAAATATTTTATTATTATTTTTGCTTTAATTATTGAACCCTTTCACGCAGACTGCCTTTCTTTAGGTTTCCCAGATGTTTGTGAAAGTAATATTCTAATTTTAAAGTAGGCAATTTGTTTTACCCATCTTGACTTTCAACCTTGGATTTTGTTTTTGTAAGATAGGTATATGTAGATACAGATATAGATACAAGATATATATGTACAGACACACACCTGTATATATACAGTAAAAGATACACATTTACTGATGCACATTTCATTCTTGCAGGACAGATATCAGTACAATATCCCATTTTTAGGTGCAGGAATTAAGACAGGAAGTTTATATCCAGATTCCAGCTATGAATGCATAAAGCATACAGAAAATCTGGAAGAGGGGTGTGGGTTTTTATGTGCTGCTTGAAAAGGGGAGCACAGAGTGCTGCTCTGCATTGCCTTTTGAAAATGTAATGAATTGGAAAATGTTCATTTAAGTTACTAGCCCAGAGCTAAGCAGAGGCAGAGCTTGAATCAGGTACAGACGAAGGCACCGATTGAATGTCTGCAGTACTTAATCTCTGCAAATGTTAATAAAAGTATTAAGCAGGCAACATGTTTCCTCTTGTTTTGTTATGGTTGAATTTCATATGCAGACAGCATGCCACAAACCTCATTTTCCCTTGCCATCCCTTCACACCAGCAGCAGCTTTCCCGAGCCTCAGGCACCGCAAGCTCTGACTCATTTACTTAATATTCCTCTAATGAAACTGCCCAGAGCTCTGGACCTATTCTCCTCCAAAACAATCTTTCTCCTCCCTATTTTTCCACACCCTGTGCTTTCTTCTCAGCTCCTGTCACATTCCTAATCAGACTTTTACTGAGCCTCCTTGAGCAGACCTTCCCTTACTCCCCGTGCTTTCCTGCCCGGCTCCTCCAAGTCCTGCCAGCCCAGCTGACATGGACCGGCTGCTCGGACCAGCCGACACATTCAGGCTGGTGTTGTGTAATGATGAGGGCATGGCTGTACCAGACGGTTTGTAGTAACGCCAAGAGGGTGAGGAGCAAGCAGGAGTTTCCTCATCTGCAGCACAATGGGGAAGTGCAAACAGGGAAGGGAAGGGGCAGCAGCTATTGCCATCCCTTCTTCACCATGTCCTTCTGGCAGGACATGGGGTGGGTGGCTTGTAGCTGCACTCCTTTGTGATGCACCCTTTGCCAAATTCCCATGGGGGCTGTGGCAGTGAAGTGGGAGAAATCCCACACAGCAGCTGTCTTCAGGGCCAAGGCGGGCTGGATGTACTGGGGTGAGTGGAGCCCCAGTGCGTGGGACCATCACCAGAAATAATCAAGGTCTGGCCGTTGTAACACCTCCCCAGATGTGCTGAGGACCACATTACCACCTGAAATACACATAGTAAAAGGGGGTGAAGGTGACTGAAAACCTGGACTGCAGCTCAGATGCATAGCAGAGATTCAGCTGCAGTTCTGGGGTCCAGAAACAGGAATTTTAGCTCCTTCCTGTCAGCCCATGTCCATTGGCTTTCCTTTCTCCTCTCTCCAAAGTCAGTATCAAACACTGTGTGTGTATGTAGTAGCGTTGCATGAGAGATTGAGAGACTCCATAGCAAAGCTGTGTGGTGGAGACAGAGGAGGGGAGGACAGAAAATGCATTTAGGGGCAATCAGGAGCCGATGGGTTTTCCTGGACCAGGGACACAGGTGATGCTGGAACGGTTGTGTGACCTGGTGTGGATGCTCAGGGCTGCATGGCTGTGTAAGAGAGGTGTCCAAGTTAGGCATTGCTTCTTCTGATGGGAAGGAGACAGGGCTGTGACTTGGAGCTGGGCTTGTAGTTCAAGCCACCATTGCAGCAGACTTCTGAGAAATGCATGAAAGATTTCCCTTACTTTGGCCTCTTCTTTGTAAGGCTGGCAAGTGCAAAACTTGTGGAATCTGGTTTCTGAGCTCAGCACCAGTTGCTTTAACAAAATGTTTGCTCGTGTGGAATGTTTTATTCTGTCTGGTTTGCAAAATGGCGGCACTTTCAGGTCCTTGGGATTTCCCTTCAGAAGTGTTGATTTTAACAGCAGATTATCCAGTGGCATCTGCTGAATCATGACACCCAGTGCTTGTGGTGGCCACGCACATTTGATTTGGTGGGGTCCTGTTGCTTCTTGGTCTGTGAAAGAGGGAGCAGGTGTTGCAGGCCGTGCTTCGTGGTCACCGGACAGAGAGCTTTGTGCTCCTGATCCACTCCAGAGGATACACAGGTAGATTCTGAACAGCCATGGCTCTGCAGAGAGAGGGATTTCTTTTTGGGTGGCTGAGCCAGCTGGCGCAGGGCGAGCGGGGGTGGGGAGGGAGGCAGCAAAGCTGTGTGAGGCCCGTGGCTTGGGAGGCCATGGGGAGGAGGTTGGTGGGGTGCGTACACCGGCATGCTCAGCGTGAGGAGGGCTACATCCGTAGGGGTGCACAGACAGGAGAAATGAAGCCATTTTGCATGCTGGGCATAGAAACAGCATGCTGCAGACGGACCTGGCGCACTGCAGGGGCCCCGTGCCGGCGAGGAGGAGGCTGACGGGTGTTGGTGTCGGCCGTGTGCGCACAAAGCTCTCCTGGGCTCCTGCGGCCTGTACAGACAGGCCTGCTCGCCTCAAAGACAGGGATCGGATTCTTGCCCTCGGGGGTTTCCAGCAAGCGCACAGTTCAGAGGAACCCTTTCTTTCTCCTGCTGTTCACGCCCTGAAAAGAATTTTCTATCAACAAAAGAAATTGTTTTATAATCAACTGATGTTCGGCCCTGGTCCCTGGATATGAAGGGGGTTTTGAAGGACCAGGGAAATCTGTGAGGGCCCGGAATGAAGCCTGGGGGTGAAAGCAGGGGATGGCAGCCAGTGGCACGGCCATGCTGGGACAGAGCAGATGAATGTGGGAGCACTCTGAAGCTCATAAAGCTCCTGGGCTCTGCTCCAGAAGTCATAGAAATTGAACAAAATGACAGACAGCCCCTAGAAAGAAAGGGAGGATCCCTAGTAGGTGCTCTTGGAGACCAAGAAGACTGCTTCCTTTAGTTTCAGTGAATGTGCTTGAGTATCTCCATTGGATGTGCCATCATGTGAAGATCCCTGATAGTTTCAGAGTCAATAGGACCATATCAGACTCAGAAGGATTTTATTTGAATGCTATCAGTCATTGCTCCAGGGAAGGCCTGTCTAGTCAAAGCCTCTTTGATAGCAGCCCCATCCCAAATCTCCTCTTCTGTGCAGACATGCAGAAAGAGAGTGTTGTGAGAGCCTGGGGAGGGGAGGTCTCATCAACACCAAATCTGAGAACTGTGTGAAAACTAGAAAAAGAAGAAGGAAGTATACTGTGGGTTTTGCAGGGATTGATTTTCACCCACATTTTTGAAGATGTGGGTGACCAACAAATTTAATTTGTCTCTGCAAGTGAAGTTCTTGGAGACTGCTCATGGCCCATGGCTGTTCCTGAGGGCTCCTCTCCTGGCCTTGCAGCTGGGAAGAACAGATGTCATCCTGTCCTCAGGAGTGTGAAACATGGGTGGTTGGCATGCGGGCTCTACATGCTCTGAAACATGGCTGCCACCAGTATTTCCTGAAGGAGATACCCGTCTGCCATCACTGTTACAAATGGTTTGTACTAGGAGACAGAGAACTTGCTATTTTTATAGCAGAGAGATGTCCTGTAGTGTCATCTTCGGTGACTGACATGTTAACTGCTTCTGTTTCCATACTTTCTGTGCATATGATGGCCTTGCTTGTAGCCCAGGTCTCATAGTCCTACTGTGAAGCAGACAGCTGCTCTTCATTTCATTGTCCTGTCAGGCTGCGATTACATCTATGTTTTCATCCTCTTAAAACAAAAACTTCTGCAGAAAACAGGCTCAAGCAGCCCATCTGTTGCTTCAGGATGAAGATGGGCAGGGCAGTAGGAAGGTGGCTGAAGAATGTCATAGAATTATTAAGGTTGGAAAAGACCTTCAAGATTGTCTGGTCCAACCATCACCCTACTACCAATGTCACCCACTAAACAAAAGACCCCCAGCTGGAGGCACAGCCTCCATTCTTGGGATATGCCGAGTGATCCCTTCAGCTCTGGGGGGCTGGCAACCTCAGGCTGGGCAGAAAAACTGTTTTGAGTTACCTAAACATGCTTCAGGCTTTTGTAAAGCAGCTGTTGCTTCACTTTGTAATACAAATGTCCCTACCTGGGTTTATAATGGTGGGGTCAGTATTTTTAGAGAAAGATGGAAGTGTGGTCTCAGTTACCTGAGAAGTTTTCTTGGCTTCCACAAATGTGTCCAGAAGCTGGAGTGTTTGGAAAGGATTTTTTTTTTTTTGTGCTTATGAAAGGCAGTTTTCAAATGTCAAAGTTGAAAGTACTTTTCCTTAGCAAAAAATCACCACCAAGCTGTTCAGAACTGGCTGGGCAGGAAACCATCTGAGCAGCTGGGCTGACTCCATCGCATTTTGTAGGAGATTTTTAGGACTTCAAAGGCAGACCCATCTTGATGTTGTATCTCCCAGCCAGGAGCATGCACTGAGCAGCCTTTGAGCTGTTTGTGTCAGAATTGTTTGCTTACTTAATTTTAAAACGACCACATCCACATAGTCGGAGGGATTGCCACATCATGATGCTCTGAAAGTGTCCTTTGGCACTTGATTTACAACAGCTAAATAACAAGGGGGTCAGTGGCCAGCTGGCCACCAAAGCAGGAAACTGAATGACAACGAGAATAAATAGCGTTTCATGGAGCTGGAGTGTTTGACAGTGCTAGAAGCTGGGAGTACAGATCAGCGTCCAGAATATTAACTATGGAAAGGGTTTTCAGATGGTTGCTCAGCTGTGTGCCAGCAGGGGTGGCACCGGGAGCAAACAGTTTATGAATTCATACCCCCTCCACACACACATGCATGTACCCCTGCAGGAAAAGGAGCATTGTATTGCATGTGCAGATGATGATTTTTGTTGGGGATTGGAGGGATGATTGATACAGTTGTACAGAAGTGACGCCTCTGCAGGTTTCCAAAGAATGAGAAACAGTCATACTTGGACAAATCTCTAGGAGAAGCAGTATTTGGGAAATCCCCAGCCCTGCTAACATAAGTGATTGATGTGATCTATGAGATTATAGGATTGGTAAATGAAAAATATTGTCTGGGCTGTCAGCCTGCCCACACTGTGAGGGGTGCTCATGATTAAAAGTGTTGTCACTTTGTATGTACCAGAAGAATGGCAGGCACTTTACAGACGTAAGGACTTGATCACAGACTTGGGAAGAAAGCATAGGCCAGAAGAGTGGGAAGGAGGGACTTTGACACTCTTCATGTCTATGAGATTCAGTAATGAAGGTGACTTCCACACTATTTTTACGGCATTAGACAAGGATTTGAGTGCTCCTCCAGGAAAAGTGCCACCCCCACTACCCCACAGCAGTTTGTCCAAGTTGACCTCAGTGGTTTCCTGCCAAAAATACCTGTGAACAATAATGACTTGTTAATGATTTATCCCTGTGTTCTCAAGTGCTGCACTGATGCCTAATATAACAGAAACCATCGAAGCAGTGCTCTACAGGCTTAAAGGTTTTGGCTACAATGGCTTTTTGTCCTTACAGAATGACAGTAATGCAGATTGCATGAGGAAACCAAGAACTTGGCTTACTAGGCAGTGCAAATGCACATTATTCAATATAACATAGGGAGGTTTGGTGGGAAAATCAACTGAATTGTACTGCTGGAGAAATCAGCTGAACTGTAATGAAGAGTTGTCCCTTCCAGACATTGCACAGTAGTGAACAGACACATCAGCAGTTCCCACATGGTAGCATCAATGCCAGTGAGGCTCAGATGTTTGAAGAGTTTGCTTTCTGCAAAAAAGAGCTGCAGATTCACTTTTTGTGTTCTGGGTGTGGCACTGTAGTGGAGCTATGAGAGCAAGCCGTGTCCTTCCCGGGGAAATGGGCAGCTGTGGCAGGGCAGAAGTATGGAGTCTTATGGCATGGAAGGATGAGATACAACTTTAAAAAACAAAAACAAAACAAAAACAAACAAACAAACAAAAACAACAACAAACAATGTTCTCTGTGCTTCCAGCATGGCTATCTAATAAACCCTTAATCAAACATCCTGCCCTAGTGAGGGAGAACACAAAAAGATGAAAAGCAGCAGATATGTACAGAGACAGAATCTGTACAGAGACAGAATCTGAGATTGTAACAACCACCTCCATTCCAAAGCCAGGAGGAAAGGCAAGCAAGCCTAGGAACTGGGAGTTTGCATGCATCAATTCAAGGTATAGATGTCTGATTTTACACAATGGAGTATATTTTTTTTTTCACCAAGAAGCCATATCAGAAACTCTAGAGAGTGCTAGATCCTCTTTTCCAGTGGCCTTTCTTTGGCAGGAATGAGAGAACCTTTTCTTGTTACAAAACATCAGAAAACAAAGAACTGGCCGGTGCCAGGCTGACAGTTCCTTCCATTAGGTCTTCTAATCCGCAGTAATAAGAGATGAGAGAGCCTTCCCTCCTGCAAGCAGGAGGGCTTTTTTCCTTTCAAAACTTTTTTCAGTCCTAACTACTATGACTCTGGATATCATAATTGTCCTGACACTCAGCCACCTTTCAGATCTTTTCCCCCTTCCTTACCTCTATAGGAGATGTGAGTTGGTGAGAGTTGGATTCTCCCGTTGAGGTGATGTTGCAACTAGCGTACTTTCATTCCCTAAAACAAATGATCTGTGGATGGCTCCATTCCCATTTTGCAGACCAAAAAAAGGCTTTTAGAGCTCAGTCAGTCTGTACCTTTTCTAAGTAACATTTGGTCAAATTATTGTGTGGCCTCAAGTAAAGACAGCAGGTAGGTAATCTTCTACTGGATCACATTCTGTCAAGCAGGGAAGTTATTTATTTTACTTTCTGCCCCATTTGTCCTTGACGCTGTGTATTTACATGTCTGTGCTACTCTGAACACTGCAGCAGAGGTGGCTGAAAATGGAAATTTCTTCACCTCTTTGGCCTCAGCTTTTTGAGTACTGGGCCAAGAGCTGTGTCATCCTCGTCCCTAAGAACCTCTGTGTGGAGACATGCCCTTTGGTGATGAATGCTGGAGTCTTCAGAGGCTCCCAGAAGGCTGAAACTAAGGGGAAGAATTATGCTTACCTACTTCAAGCTTCTTTGAACATGTAAGCCAAGCTCTTTGAATGCCTGTGAAATCTTCAGTTGCTGGACTCCCCAGGATGCAGGCTTGGCTACACACAGAGAGGCTGGTAATAGAGTAGTCAAAGGTGTGTCTTGGAGCTAACAGAGATTGCTCTTAGGAGTCTCTTGTGAGGATTTCCTTGATGAAAAAAAGCTGTTGACTTAGCTGAAATCCATTGTGGGGTTCATTTGCAGAAGATCTTGTGCAAGAAAATACAAATGGATAAAAAGGGAATGAGACATTTTTGTGAAATCCATCAAGCTGCACCATGCTCTGCATAAATCCTTCAGAGCAGTAATTCCCCAAGCTTCCAACCATTGGATGATGGAAAAATATAAGTGCAAGATCACTCTCTGAGTGATATCTATTGGCTAGTGAGAGACAGGTTGTTGGGCTATCTTGACTGGGGTACTGACCCTGTGTGCCTGTGCTGAAATTCTCATTTCTACTCAAAATCTGAAGACACCAATGGAATTAATTTTAAAACAATTCAAACTTTTCTGTTTAAACTGGTGCAACCTCTTGCTGCCATGTGTTGTGTGGACTTAAAAATAGCATGTGCATGTATGTAGGAAGTGAAAGGCTGCACATGAGCCAGGACTGGGACCCAGATACCCCATCTTTCTTACCTCTTGTAGCAGCCAATGAGCTCAGCATCCCCAGGAGCCCGGAGCTGCATTCTCTGCATTCCTGTAGCTCCTTAGATGTCAGTGATGTCATCGATAGCAGCCAGGGAAATGCGGATCCCAGAGGGCTTGAACTCATGTCTTAGCAAGTAAGCGTAGGAGGAACCAATTTTTGTAGAGTACTGTACTGTACTAGCAAGTTTTATTGAATCAAATCACAGCAAATGTATTTGCATCTCCATTTCTGTCTCCTGGCAATGCTACAACATCCAACAGGAGATTTACTCCTCTCCTTCACCAGCCACTTTCATTCCTGTTAAAAGAAAACAACTGCATTTGAGCAATAAAACAATGTGAAGTCAGTATGAGGTATGATTAAAATCAAGGTGTATATTCCTTTAGCTGTTCTACAGTCTTTGCCATTATGCCTGGAACCCGCTGACACACATCATATTTCAAGCACACAGTTGGCACCGTGGGAAGCAAGGCATCAGCCCTTCCAGGAAGGCATCCGCTGGAAACTCCAGCTTTTGTGTCATGGACAGGACCCCGTCAGCCTACAGGGGAGACCCTTTTGCATATTTTTGTGGGACAAACATGCCTCATTTCAGGGACACAGTATCAAATTTTAGTCCTTTTTTCCCCTAACCTTTTCTATCAAGAGCTTTTAGTTGATGGCATACCAGCACTGCTGCAGCCTCCTGGTAGGCATGCCATACATCAGTTGATGCTCCTGGTATAGCTTGCCAGGCTGGAATGAAGCAGAGGTTTCAAAATAATGGTCTGTGGATCACTGGTGATACCTTGAAGCCATAGTAGCTCAGTGCAAATTATCTACTGAATTGTATGTAAAAGCATTTTCCAGCATAAAATTTGGTGGTAAGGGGAACTGATAGTTCATTAGGATGTTTCTATCTAAAAATGGGATCTTTTTTTTCCTAGTTTATTTAGGAATTTGTCTATGACAGGACCTTCCAAGAGCAACGCATGACCTAGATTAATTTCTGCTTTCACTGGAGGCAGTGTCAAGCCCCCTCTGGGTTTCAGTGGGTGCAGGACTGGCAGTAGGATGGAGCAGTCATCTGGAGCTGTGGCATTTCCTGCCTCGGAAGCAGTTTGCTGTGTAGCCTCAGTGTTACTTGAATGTGGCTCTGTGTTATTTGGCTGTAATTAGAGCTGCTTGCCAGTTCTTGATTTCATCCCTTCATTTCAACTGTATTTCCAGACTGTGCAGCTTGCCCCAGAGAGCTGGGATTTGTTTTCTAAACCAAATTTAACCAGACCTTATACCCACACCTGCATTTTTCTAACTACAAATAACAATGGAAGTGATTTTATCTAATCTCCCACCACCTGGTTTGTTCTTGTCCACACTCTTAGGCACAAGGGTGTTGAAAACACTTTTGGCAGGAGTAGCTTTAAGCTGTGTAACTGCTGGCATTAACACAACCACCCAGGCTACACAGACAGCGTGTAAAGAGCAAGGTGCAGACAACAGTGGCCTCGTGCAGGCAGGGCACGGGGAAACCCGGGCAGCTACGGCTCACCAGCCCTGTTGTGTTGTCTAAGTGAAGCCTGGAAGACCAAACCAACACAGGCAAAGCCCTAGGTGGTGTCCTCCAGGGCAGAGCCTGCCCTGCACAACAAGCATTGCGCCAGGGCTGTTAGGGACCAGCCAGTGCTGCTGTGTCCCTGCAGAACTCCCCAGGACACCTTGCCAGAGCAGCCCTGTGACTTGTTAGCCTGGGCTTCAGGAGCGAGTGCTGAAGGCCCCTCCTCTCTGCCGGCGTTTCAGCGCTGAGCTTTGGAAGGACTCCAGGCGATCAGTGAAGGGCTCTTTGATAATATCTGACGGGCGGGTAAGAATTTTGGGCAGCGGCCAAGATACACATTGCCTGTAATCGTTAACTCAGTCTGTAAACAGTTCAAACGGCACTGAAGAGGCCGTCAGTTATTACATTAGAAGAAGCCTTTCATCTCCCCGCTCAGAAGCCAGCCGTACAGTGCCGGCCCCTGCTGCGCTGGCTGTAGCTGCAGGTCTGTAGGCAGGGCAGGCAGTGCTTGGTCATACAATGAGCGCCGCGCTGAATGGCTGACCTTCAAACCTTCAGCGCTAGAGCAATAACTAAATCATTAGTTTCCTTTTGTTCTGCACCTGGCTGAGGCCGTGGAGCCCAGGGATATTCCAGGGGGAGGGGATGGGATTCGGGAATCAGACAACGTTCCCGCCTTCCCCTTCTGGTGCACAGCTCGGGAAGCCTCAGCAGGGGTGTCTCCTGCCCCCCTGCCCGCCACATCCCTGTGGCTCTTCCCTGGTGAGCACAGGCTGGTGACAAAGGCTCGTCTTTCGATAGTGGCCCAGTAAGGCTTCCCTGCATATTTGCTGGTTTCTCTGGAAGTGGCCACGCTGGTGGTTCAGGCCCACATCAGGTCCCTGCCACCCCTGAGCAACAGTCGAGACCACACTGCTGCTGAGCACCATCTCAAGAAGAGCACTGGAGGACTCCCCAGTCCACGTCAGCATGGAGAGAACCCCATGGTCTCCTTCCAAGAGCTGTTTGGCCCTCCTGGAGATGTGTGATGCTTCAGAAGAAATTATGGCATAATCTGCCCCACAGAGAATTTCCGTGTCATTTTTGCTCTTCTAGATCTGTTATCCCCTTTCTAGAAGAGCAAGAATGATCTTTCTGGCATCCACTTTCAAGGCTTTAACTTTGAAACCCACTTTAGGCTGCTTCTGTAGGGGGACTGGACTAGGTGATCTTTCAAGGTCCCTTCCAATCCCTAACATTCTGTGATTCTGTGATTCCAGTCTGGGTGGTAAAGAGATCTGGGTTTGGGTGAGTGTTTGCATCTGGCCCATTACTGCAGTTGCTCTGGGGATCAGAACTCTCTTCTGTAAAGGTGCTTGATATATCCAGTGTGGAAGACTTCATGGATCTCTGCCACCCCTAAGCTGGACCTGAGGGACCAGACAGCTTTGTGCTGTGTGTGACAGCACAGATTTGCACTTGGAGTGACAGGAAGGATGCCAGTGCTGTCCACACAGTTGGGGTCTTGCCTGTTGATGAGGGCAAGATTTCTTGCTCAGGAGACAAGTATTGTAGAACAGCTTTATCCTCCAGGCTCTGAAAGGGGTCAGCACAGTGCAGCAGACCATTGTGTAAGAGAGCCTTGGAGCATGGAGATTACTGGTGGCATTTTCCCCCAGAATGGAGAACAAGCTGAGCCCTCTAAAATATATGGGGCAGGCAGGTAAGCATGGGTTGGATGCAGTTCACTTGGTCTTGACTCTCAGGCTGTCTGCTGCGTGCTTGGAGGCAGCAGGAGCATGAGCTGTTCTCCCGTGACGTGGGCTGGCTTGCCTTTACTTTCATTTAGCGGCGTGAGTCAGGGCTGACCAGAGAACCTCCCTTTACCTTTGATATTCCAAAGGGGATGTCTGGAGCAGAGAGAGAGAGTTTAACCAGACATCTTGAAATGTGACATGATGAAACTTTTCCAAAAATTCCCCTGCTGGCTCATATTATCATTGTGGTGGCCACACTAGAACAAGTGACACTTGCTTCCCCTATGTCTGACCTCTCTGTCTGTAGGAGAGCAAACTCCAGCAGAGCTGGCAGCAGGACAGTGAGGTGTGTAGTGAGAGTTTTCTCCAGTATCATGGCCATGCTTGTGCAATTAAACGGAAAAGATCCAGGCTTTGTGACTCACCTAACACATCTAATCCTGAGTATGGGATAATCAAGTAAATGTCCCTGTTGAGGTTCAGCACTTCTCTTTGTTGCTCACCAGCTTTGTAATGAGAAGGGGAAGGAGATGCAGTCATTGATTAGGGGTTGATTTATGGTACCAAATTCTCGGGCACTGATGAATTGTTATATAGGCCAAAGCTCATGAGCACGCTAAGGGAACACGCAGGACTATCGCATTGGCAGCATGTAGGTCCTTTGTCTCCTCTCCCACCTCTTGCCACTCCTTCAGGGGACTAGGATGCTCGTCTGAGCTATTCACATGTTGAGGTAGGACCTGAGTCTCTCTAAGAATAATGCGTTTGTTATCAGTGTATGTGTTTGTCTGTGACTCACATGTGGGTAAGGTGTGTTTGCTTTTATAACAGGTCTTGAAACTTTATGCGGGGAAATTAAAAAACCCCATATCCTGATGGCTAGGCTTCATGCCCAGGAGTCATGGAAGCTGCAATTTTTCCTCAGGCCCCTTGATATACTCTTCCATGCTCTTTGTTTTCAAACTAGCTGTCTCTGTTTTCTTTTTCTTAGGTTCACTTCATCTCCGTGCCTCATCCTTCCTCATTTTTATACACCCTTCCAGCAGCATGTCACAGCAACTCCACTGTAGCTGTGTGCCAGCCTCCTGGAAGCATCTCTGATACCAGCCTTTTTGTAGCATTCCCTCTTTCCTGTGACTATGCCTTCAAGTAGAGGGACAACTACAAATTGGAGTGATCTTTGTGTAAGAGGGGCTTTCTGCTGATCTGGTATAGGAGAAGCATTCAGATAAATTGGGAAGAGCCTCTCTTGTACAGGGACAAACGTGTTCATTCAGTATGAGCGCTGGAGGAGACTGGGCAGGAGGCTCTGGTGACTGGGGCTGTCCCAGCAGGGCAGTGTAGTTGGTAGCAGCATGCACTGGGTTCGCCCAGAGCTACCAGAGCACAGCACTGCCAGGCATTGCAGACTGAGCCTGCTAAGGGCTCTCAGTATCTCAGTGACGCAGCATGTAACCGAGAAGACCGGGGAAGTGCATGTGCCATGTTCCACCCCTGCCATGCAGAGGTCCCAGGTTTCCCTGGTGTCAGCATTTGTGACGGTGTTTGTGCACTGACGCTTGTTGGAGGTGTGCCACGCAGTTGCATGCCTAGCTTCCAGAGCTGGTACATCTCCCTTGCTCCTTCCTGTGGCAATGCTATCACAGGATCCTGGTCTCCATCTCCTGGTAGACCTCAGCAAAGGATCTTGCTCAGTAATTCTCACAAGGAGGTCAGTTTTAGCAGCAAAGAAGGAAGGTAGTAGTGCAGTTCTGCTTGCTCTTTTGAAACCTATGAAGGAATATAACCTTTGAAGAAATATTTATTTAGCTTAGAACCTCACTGACAGACACTCAACATGGATAAGGACTAACCAATGTAGGCCCTGATATCCACAAATACAGAACCATCTGTATTCAGCCCTCACAAGCTCATGCTCTGTGACACCCACAACATCTGGGTGAAGCAAGTAGGTCACTGGGGAGGAGGTATCTCCAAATGATAAGCAGAGATGGCACAACAGCGCTTAAGATGCTGCGTACCCTCAAGAGGCCACCACTGGCCATGCTTTAGGCTACTTGCTTATCTCCTTGCCGTTGCCAGGCTCCCTTCTGTTTTGTTGTGCAGCTCCCTTGCAAGGGAGCCTTTCCAGCACAGCACTTACATTCGCTGTACCCTGCTGCACCAGCAGCACGTGCTAAATGCTCTCAGCATGAGCTGCAGCAGTGCAAGGGCTTACCGACCTGAAAAAGTCAGCGCACGCTTCTCCAGGCCTTGCACACCTGAGTATGCCCCCAAAGTCATGTGCAGGAGTAAAAGGGATGAAGTCGGCAGTGAGAGCAATGGCAGAGAGCTGGTGCTGGGTCAAAGCCAGGAATCACAAAGCTGCTTCCCATAGGTGAGGCAGCAGCGGGCCCTGCCTGTGTTTAGCAGGAACCTGTGGGGTGGAGGAAGCTCTCCAAGCTCTCTGGCACTGGCCAAAAATCTCACCTTTAATACATTATTTGCTTTCTAGCCCAAATATTTGTGGCAAAGGTTCCCCCACACCTCCCACGGTGCTGTCCTGAAGCGGGGCTCTCACGTGGGGAGGAGGGTGGTGGGCAGTGCCGAGGTGGAATGGTGCTGGGCACATTTTGACAGCACTCAAGGGGCCAGGCCAGGAGTAGTGGGAAGGTGTGCAGCCCCTGCCTGCAAGGATGGGTTTGAGGCCAAAGGCTTCGCTTCTGAACACCTAGCACCAATTAAGAACAGCTCAGGGAGACTGGCCTGAAAAAGAGAGGAATGAGAACATGATGCATAACACATCCCTACCCAAGTCCCACTGAAGGTTCGCTGTGCCCGGTGTCCTGCTTCTGATGGTAGTTGCTTTCAAACATGTGGGGAAAACATGGAGGGAAAGGGCATCTACCGAATGATGCTCCTCTGCATCACTCCAGCTTTGGGCAGGCTGTGCTCAGTGCGGCCCGAGCCAGGGCTTGCATCTGTCTCTTTGCGTTAAACAGCCCTTCGTGGCTTCCTGTTCCATGGATTTGTCTAATTGATTTTTAACCCATACTTTTGGCATTCCCAACATCTTGTGAGAATGAGTCCTGCCATTTGACTGTACCGCGAGTCAGCTCCACTTCTGTTTGTTTGAAAATTCCTACCTGATAATTTCATTTGATGGCCCTAGTTGTTTTGTTTGGGAAATAGTAAATAATCATGCTCAACTTCCTTTCTCCATATTTTTCATGATTTTATGTAGCTCTAGCATATCCCATCTCTTCAAAGCTAAAGAATTCTTGTTTGTTTAATCTCTTCTACACAAATAGTCCCTTCTGTTTAATATGAAGTGAGCAGAACTTCTTGTAATATCAAAGCTGTTGACATACTGCAGCTTTATCTAGTAGGTGTGCTTTTTTTTTCAATTCTTTTAGAGTAATGCTTAATAGTCTATTTAACTTTTGACTGCTTTGAATGATCCAACAGCTGCTTCTATAAAACTCCTCGCAATTACTCTGAGAACTTTCTGCGTGTTAAAAACTAACCTAGAGTTCATCTTTGCATAAAATAGCTGTTTGATTATTTATTTGTTTATTAAACATTTTGTCATTACATCACTCAGTATCATGAGATCCCTTTATAACCAGTTTTAATATTTACCAACTTTAATATGTATGTGTTATTGAGAAATTCAGCCACTTTACCATTCCTCTCATTTTCCAAACCCTTTGTGAAAACATTCAGACCGTACAGTGTACTGCCGGGGCTGTACTGCTAAGTTCGCTCCATTGTAAAGAATGATCTGCTTTTCTGTTTTAGTTAGTACTGTGTAATATCCTGGCATCTTTCATAGCTTTGTCCTTTTAAAGAAAAGAAAAGGAGATATCAGTGTACAATATTAGCTGAACTACCTTTCGTCTCCTACTTGGTGGTTGCTTCAAGGAATCCCGTAGGTCTGTGGAGCCTGATTTTGTTTTTCCAAAAGTGCTGTTGTCTCTGTTTGGCAGGGAAGGCAGTATTATTGATCTGCTGTTCCCTGCATCACCTTCAAATTCTTCAAGTTAAGCCTTGTATGTGCTGCTTTCCATTTTTCTGGTACTGTAATCAGTTTAGTGATCAGTTATATGCTGCTGTTAACAGTTCACCAGTTCAGCTCATGGTTTCTATTAGAGCCCTTTGATGAACACTGTCTTGTACTGTTCTCTTCCATGCCTCTTATTGGTTGGTTATAAGATTTTTACTGACACTTCAAATCAAATCAATCCTTTTGACTTATTCCTTATGAAGATCGTGTATGAAATATTCCCTTAAAGAGAAAACCAAGGATAGTAATTCTCTGGCTTTGCTGTTTGGGACTGCTTCTCCAGCCTCGTCCCCACATTCTCTGCTGTGAGTAGATATGTTTAAAGGGTTCTCAGAAAAGGACAGCAAATAATGTATTTTCCATGGGCATAGTTGATTCAATGTGAATTAATTATCTTGAACTGCAGCAGGAATGATTCAGATAAAGCATTAGAAAATACTTTACTGTGCAGAGGAGAATGCAGCCCTGGACAGGACTGCCTGGGATGGGTGAGTAGTCTCCATTTTTAGAGGTCTTGAAAACAGGTTAAGCAAGTGTCTCTGAGGAATGTTTTAGGTCTGGCTGATCCTGCCTTAGGGCAGAAAAGTGGGCTAGATTACCTCTGAGGGTCACCTTTTTTTCTGCTGTTTTATAAATGAAGCCCTCTATGAGCATCTAGCATGCCTCTGTGCCTGCCTTTCTGCAGGGCATTTGCACGGGCAGGGTCCTTTCTCAGCAGCCTCCACACCAGCAGCGCCAAGCCCATCATATGAGCGCTGCTGGCGTGGTGGGATGGACGGGCTGGTGTGCAGGTAATGGGTCGTGGGAGAGCGGGGAAGGCTGTGAGGGTAAGTGAGAAAGAAAAGTTTGGTATTCGAAGGGCGGTGGTATGGTGGTACAGATAGGAAAGAAGGAGATGCCATAGGGTAAGGAAATGGGAAAAAAGTGGCAGCAAGCTCATACACATGCAGAGGATCTCTGCATCCTGTTGTGCAGGCAGCGAGCAGGATGTGGTGACAAGGAGAAATGGAGTGACAGAGCCAGGGGGTTGACAGGCCTGACTGCCCTGCCTCTCTAGGTCTGAGAGGCTTTCTGTAAGGAACAATGACTTCTTGGTTGTAGCAGTGGGTGCCACAGACATCCCCAGGCTGGGAGAGCGCCCAGGATGTGGGACCCCTGCCTGGAGAAGCCCGTCTGTCAGTCCTGCAGTCAGTGAGCCACTCTGCAGCCACCTGTGCATGGGCCTGCATCAGAGGGAGTGAGGGATGCTGACTGCAGCCCAGTGAGTGGCAAGGGCCAGCAGCTGGGGCAAGAGTCCTGTCTGCATCAAGGAATCAAATAATATTTGGTTTGCTGTTTGATCCTTAGATTATTTTTAGAGCGTGCTTGTCCTCTGAGCACAATGCGCAGCCATGATCACTCACGCCAAATGCAATGGCCAGGGGCAGTGATCTGGAGTGAAGACGAGTGGGGCATGTTGCTTGGGTGGATGAGATACGAAGAATCCCTCCTGACTGCCTCCTGTTCGTCTTTTTACAGAATGCTGAGGAAAGCACCCGGACTCTCAGCCTCCAGAGGTGCCTGGTTAAGGACTCCTTACAGAATAATGAGGGAGCCACTTGTCTGCCCCAGCTCCATGGGGCAGGGGGCAGTGACCCCTGCATGCTTGTGGCTCCCCTGGCTGTCTCAGTTTACCCCTGCTGCTTACTGTGCCCTTTGTGGATACAGTTGTGTCCCTGGCAGAAACGCACAAAACAAAGGACTCTTGCTTGGCAAGAGGGATCAGGTGTCCCAGAGGGAAAGAGGAAAACACCACAGTGGCCAGTCTTAACAGAAAATCAGAAGGAAGGTTTTGGTGCGTTCATCAGCAGGTCTTCCCCCAATTTACCACCTGGTTCCAAGACTTCGTATATGCTACCCAAGATCATTTGGGATGCAGAAACATAGATTAGCACTTGTTGCACTTATTCCCCGTGTTTGTCATTAATGTTGTGATCAGGCCCAGCAATCCTTGTCACAGAGACACTGCTCTGTGCTCTGCACACAGGAATAGCCCTTACTCCATAGATTCCTGCCCCAGGAACATCATAGCACCCAGCAAGCCATTCCCACCAAGGGTCAAACACAACTCCAAGCAGTACTGGAAGGTGGGACTTCTTCCCAAACCAGCCAGCTGCAGTTGGAGATGTCCTCTACCCCTACCTACCCTACAAGTCTCACCAGCATCGCACCCCACCACTAATGAGACCCTCTAAAGCCTCTTGCCGCTGCAGAACTGGTGTCTCAGGGTGCTCCAGCAGCTTAGGCTCCCTGGAGCTCCAGGAGCAACCTGGTGAAGGCTTGATAAAGCCATCAGGAGGGTTATCTCTGAATTATTAGAAGTATTACAAGACATGCTTTTTGCATTTCTTGTTTTGTGTTTTTCCGTGCTTATTAAATGATATATTAACCAACAGTCAGAGAACTCCCAGTCAAGCAAACAGAATATAAAGGTAATGACATTGGTTGGTAAAGCCAGGGGGACTGCAAACACTTAAAAGCTGTGTTCATCTGCATGTGGGCAACACCTGCCAGTGCTCGAACAAAGTGCGGGGTTATTTGGGAGCCTCTCCTGAGCGCTCCCAAGTCATAACAGATTTCATTGCTTCCCTAGAAACCCCAAGCTCTGAATTTTACAGTAAGTGGTGCTCGGCACAGGTATGTTCTCTAGAACATCTTAAAGGCTGATTTTAAGTCTGAATTATATAGCATTCTGACATTTTTCATCTAATATATGGATTAGAAAGAAAGACCCCAAGAGAAAGATGAATGAGGGAGTGCCCGTCACAGGCACAAGGTTGTTAACCAGGTGCCGTGCTGGATTTCAAAGTATAACAGGTCACAGCACAGGCCGATGGTGCCATCCCTTACACCTGGGTATAAGGTTAGCTCCTGAAGGTTAGCTGAGAGTCCTGGGTTTAGGTTTTTCTGTCTTTCTGCCTGCCTCCAAAGCTACTCCATGTTTTTGTGGGGTTTTGTTTGTTTCTTTCTTTTTAAGTCCTCACCATCATAACTTGCTTTCATGGTTTGGCCAGACCCATTCTTGTTTCCTAGTACCTGGTTTTGGAGTGTCAGGGCACCTGCGCTTTCAGCAGGGTAGTAGTTTGTGTGATGAAGCCCTCTTCTTCAGGGACACAACCCTGCGGTGATCTCCACGGGTCCCCCCTGGAAGCTCCCCTTAGACGTGAGGGGCAGGATCCGGCCGAGGGCCGCACCCAGTGGCAGCAGCTCCAGCCTCAGCCCTGATGGAGCCAGGCAGGTGCCAACAGGTGCCAAGGGGCACTCCGGGGCCCAGCAGGGTCAGCTCCGAGCTGGGCTTTGGCTGGAGCCGGGGGATGCGGGGCACAGCGCAGTGCGCCAGACCAGCCTCAGCGCCACGCACCACCCCAGCAGGTTCCCTGCCCTCTAGCTCAGAGCGCTGTCTCCCCACGCCCTGCAGGCTCAGCGAGCACATTTTGCATTTCCAAGTGAACGGAGGTGCCGCCGGTCTCCTTCAGCTTTTGATGTGTCCCATGCAGGTGGCTGCATCTGGGCTAATTGTCTATGCACCTTTATTGTCAGCAGCAAGATATGGGCACTGCACAGCTCCCGAGTCGCGCTGCCTTGAAGGACCTGTTCCTGCTGATGAGGTGTCTGGGAGACCCGCTTGTTTGCTAAATGGCACCATCAGCGTGTCTGAAGCTAGGTGAAATGAGCCCCGTTCTCCCACTCTCTGCAGTCAGGTCTGCAATTGCAACTGTCAGAGAGCAGGAAATGGCTTCCCTCCCGCCCCTGTTTTAAGCCTGTCAAGTCAGCTGCCTTTCTGCACAGCACTGGAATGTTGCTGCAGAGTTACTTGCAGAGTAGGACATGCTGCTGGACACTCAGGTGCAATGCCTGCCCTAATCCTGCTGTTTTATAATGCTGAGCTTTCTTGCTCGTTTCCTGCATTTCCACACTGATGCATTAATAAAAGCTGCCCAACACCCTTAGTATTTATAGCTTTTTCTGTAATGTAACCGCTGTGTGCTTTATACAGCATAATTTAGTCACAGAGGAGGATGCCAGCCAGCTTTTCTAGGAAAAGCTGGGAAGGTTCATGCAAAATGACAGGACTTCCCAGAGGGAGCCAAGAACCAAATTGCAGTTTCCTTCGACCTCCCGTCATTTAGCACAAGACTGTCTTCCCTCTACCGCCGGACTGAAAAATCAGAAGCAATCACACACTTCACAGGCAGGGACCAGTGTGGCACTCAGCCCCTGGCAGGACTTCACCTTGCCCTCATGTCCCTGTGATAGGCTGGGGCAGGCCATGGCCCCTGCTGCAGGATGCTCCACAGAGGTGTGCACCTAGGCATGGTGCCCCAACCCCATCCCATACGGATGTCCCATGGTGGCTGTGAGCTCTGCTCCCCACTGCCATCAGTTTGGCACAATGTGGTGAATACTTTTCCAGGACTCACAGGGATGTGGTTACTGGGATCTTATCTTCTCCCCTCTCATTCGTGGTATTTCTTTGCTGCTACCTGTTCTGAGTTTTTCAACAGTTCCTTTGGCTTCTCTTCTACAAATTCATCATAAAGTTGTTGAGTCTGGTGGCAGAGGAACAAGAACTGCTGATTCTCTGAGGGCACCAGGAGTTTGCTTTTCTTGTAAGCTGGGGAGCTGTGCATTGTGTCGCTGCTGCTTGCAAGCAAGCTGGCTGTGGGAAGTGGGTCCTGTGCCTTGGGGCCCCAGCAGCCCCACAGCAGCTGAGCCAGCACTGTCTGCACACCCCAACCCAGAATCCACACAGGTCTGGCTTTGACTATGTCACTGGGACAAAGCCAGACCTGTGTGCAGCCCATGGTAGATACTTCACCTCTCTCTGGGATGTTTCCCTGGTGGACCAAACTGTGGCTTGCTTCTTGTGGCATTCAAAGCCTCACTGATGCTCAGACACAGGATGTTGCAGTGGGTAATGCCCACTGCGGGGATCCCAGCGGTGTCTCCTACACATTCTTGGCAGATCCTTGAGACACAGAGTTTGCAGTGAGCTCAAGCCACCCTTTGCAGTGCTGAGCCCCAGGATCTGAGTTTCTTTTGCTTTTGTCCTGCAGTCCCACCCGCTGTCCCTGTGCAACACCAGTGAGGATGAGCACACGGAGTCGGGATTCATCACCATTGTCAAGCTTGAGCAGCCAGATCGGGATCCCAACCCATGCCTGTCGCTGGCTAACAAGGTATGTGCAAAAAAAGTCCTGAATGGCACCAACCTGGGAGATGAAACCTGTGATGCACAACAGAGTAAGAGCTGGAGGAAGCAGCAGGGCAGGAAAGAACTGCTGGAGGGCGGAGAAAAGAACAAGAATAGAGCATGGACTTTGGCAGAAAGTATCCTCTGGGAGAGACGCTGTGCCAACCTTCCCTAATACCCATTCCTCCTTACTTTTTGTACTTCCTGGCTTTGTAAAAGGTATAGAGTTTTCCCTAACTTGACTGCTCTGGGACAGCTCAGACCTTACCTCAGCATCCCGTATACTTTACTGCCTGGCAGCCCTGTGCCCCGCATTATGCACCCTCCCATTGCTTGCTGGCCTGTTGGAGGGATTTGTGTTTTCTGGTGTCCTCTGCTGTGGGAACCATGGACACAGAAAATGTCTTCTGTCTTTTAAAGTTATATTGCATTACTTCAATAGATGAGGCACATGAAGGATCAACACTGAGCAATTCAGAAAAATGCAAAACAGGCAAACTAGAAACAGAAAGTGACTCTTTAACAGTGAGGGCCACCACCACCTTATAAAGGGATGGGAGATCCCAGAGGTCTTCAGATCAGGTCTTCTGCAAAAGAGGTGCCTTAGTGAAATGGCAGTTACTGTGTCAAAAGTTGAGGTCACTGGTACAATTCTCTGGTAATAAGGAAGTCAGGTGAGAACGAGGGTCATTTTAAACCTTAAAATCTTTGTGTCTCTGATAAAGTTGAGTGGATAAAGCTAACATTAGCTTTTTTCTTCAGTGGTTCAGTCTATGTCCTTTTATTATCTCTGTAGAATATGTTATATTATTTTCCACAAGCACTGTAAAAACACAGAGTCTTGTTTAGCTCTACTTTGTCTGGATTGCATTCAGGTGATGTAGCCTCTGTTGTCTGCTTTCTGCTGGTGGTGACATTGTGCTGGGAACAGGGTCCTTTCCTGTCCTCCCTGCAGCTCGGCTGAAGAGGGCAGGTAAAATTAGTACTAAGCAGCCCTTCCTGCACAGCAGATTTTTTAACAGAGGCTGTGGTGACAAAAGCAAGGAGATGTGATGCTGTGACAACTGCTGTGCGTATTTGCCAGCTCAGGGCTGCTTCCTCACAGCCGTATGGGCAGTCAGACAGCAGTGCCCACCCCTTTTTGGACTGGATGGAAGCCTGAATTTGGTTTGCTGCTGCTCTGGAGCTGATGCCAGCTGTTAGCACAAGCCAGCACTTAGTGTGCAGGAGTTATTGACCTACTGTCAATTATCCTGCACCTGCAAAATGGCCTGGTCACACCTAAAGGTGCTAATGATGCATGAGGAGGGTAGGAGAAAGAGCACACCCACGGGCTTCCAGTGCAGCCTGTGATACACGTAAGAGCAAGGACTCTGCAAGTGTTTTAGGGAGCGCAGCAGGGTACTACAACTGTCCTGTGCCCATCCAGCTGTGAACATTGTGTTACAACAGTTGTGCTACCACATCTCGTGTGGGCATTGCTGTGGGCAGCAATGCCAGGTTTGGCCAGTGCAGCTACTGTGGATGAGATTGAACAGGAAGGGAAGAGCAACTTCAAAGATTCATATTCCATATAAGAACATAAAAGCAGAAGACTTTTAAAACTGTTTTGCTACTTTTGTCCTTAACCTCTCTGGCCTCAGCCTCTGATCACAGCACTGCAAGTACCAGTGTATTACTGAGCCTGGGGATCAGCTGAGGAAGATCAGCACAGGGAGGACAAGAGATGCTCCATTGCTGCATCCTCACTAGCCCTGACCTTCTCTAGCACTTCTAACCCCACAAGGCAAATAAAACCCTCAATTCATTGCCATGCATGTGGCTTGATAGAGTGACTTTGATAGAGGCTTGATAGATGGCCTTTAGCCATCTTTGCTTTATTACCAGAGCTGAATCCACCCCTGGGTTTTGAGATCCAGCTGAATATGATGTCAGTCATCATCCTGCCTGCAGGCACTCCTGCTGCAAGATCTCACCAGGAGATGCTCATAGCTCTCTCCCCCACATAGGGCTAGTTTAGCCATGAAATACAGACAAATGCTCCTTCAGACAGCTACATCCCTGGGCCCTCCTTTTGCCTTGTACCCTGGCTCCTCTACCCGCTGCAACTGCTGTCCTTCTGCATCAGGGTCCAGATGCTTCTCCATCCTCTTGAAGCTTCTGCCAAACTCCTTCCCTCCAGCATCAGACAGATCTCTGTCCTAAAGGCTTTGGACAATTCTTCTCCTTGACAGCAGGTGGGCAGCTGTAGGATGTGGCTGGTGCATGCTGGGGCAGAAGCCTTGCTTCCTTGGCATATGTTTCCTGTGGCCAAACTCTGCATGTTGAATTGCAGTGCTATATCAATGGTGATAAAAATAGCCATGTGCAAAGTGTTATCATAAACTCTCCTGCAGCTGTCACCCAGCCAAGCAGTGCATAGACAGCACTTTCAAGCCCAGCATAAGAATGACTCCAGCAGCCGCCTGATGCACTTTCTGCTTCTCTTCTCTGAGATTCTAGTGCTAGTTCAGCACCCAAAGCTAAAATTGTTAGGGAATGTGTCTGGTCTGCTTGGGGAGAGGTGGCCATGGAGGACGCCTCTGGAGTCAAATCAAAGTGATTCATTTATCCTTCTGCTGCTGCATCATTTGCAATTCTTTGGTATATTTTTTCCCAAGTGAAACATTGATTGCTAGTCTGGTTGACAGACTGCTGGAATCTCCTAAATCACTGTGCAAATGCAGATCTGCACTGAAAGTGTTTCAGTCCTCAAAGAGCAAGGGTAGCTATGCCATGTGGCTGAAGAGATCTGTCACAGAGACAGCAAGCACTCAGAAAATGCTTGCAGCAAGCAGGTTGTGAATACCAGGTTGTGTTCTTTGCAACAGGAGTCTGTAAGATGTTGTGAAGAATCGCTTGTCCAGTCTCAGTTGTTTGTTTTCCCATCATCAGTGTCTTTGGCAGGATAAAATCTTTGTAGAGCTCTTCATTGTTGATCAAAGCTTGACTGGCTCCCATGGGTGGAAGTTACTACTTGAAAGTCCTGTTTGTTCCTTGGTGCTGGCAAACGCTGAGGTTTCTTTCATCCCAGGCAGGACCCCAGTCTCTGATCCCTGCCCTGAGCCTCTAATCCCACTTTTCCATCTTTCCTATCTGTTCTACCAAACCCAGGAGTGTCCAATCCCATCAATGACTCAGAGCCCTCAGCCCTACCTGCTGGAGCTCCCCAGTCTTCCCCACCATCTGCACCTCCATTCCCATCACTGTCCCTGTCCCTGTCCCCCAAAACAGCACCTGACCCTGGCCCCCAGCTCCTCCCTGATGAGCACGGAGGCTGCTGCTCACCCTGTCCTTCCCAGCGCACCGCTTTTGATATTGCAGCTGGGAAGCTGCAGCACTGACCTCTGCCCCCAGAGCTGGAGTTTGGCAATGCAGTGGGCAAACTGCTGCAGCAGCTACAGCAGATCCCTGTTTGCACAGGCGCTCGGGACGCACAAATCAAAGCACTCCGCATGAGTAACAGCAGCCCAGCCCTGCACTTTGTTCACGTTCCTGTCTCCCTTTCACAAGAGGCTGCCTCTGCTTACCTTAAGGGCTCGAAGGGCTCAGTGGGAGAATGTGGGTGACCACATGAGGTTCTTTGGTGTGCTTTGACCTCACCAGGATGGTATTTACACTCACTTGGGTGGGCCTCAAAGCTGTCCTCATCAGAC
The DNA here is from genome assembly GCF_964035555.1 of Netta rufina. NCBI lineage: Eukaryota > Metazoa > Chordata > Aves > Anseriformes > Anatidae > Netta > Netta rufina. The sequence goes on along the minus strand of NC_140145.1, from coordinate 1,208,968 downwards.
TGCTGCAATGATGAGGTGGGCTGTGAGGAGCACAGCAGGGTTGATCCTACTCCTAATCCTAGACCTGCATCCCAGGGATCACGTCTCCCTGATGAATGTGGGGACCAGGGATCAGAGAGAGCAATGTATATGAGAGTTGGTCCTATAGACAGCCCCCAGCTGGTGCAGCTGCAGTGGGAGCTGGGGACCTCTGGCAGTCCCTGCTCTCCTGGGACAGGAGGCTTGTCTAGCAGTGAGCAGTGCTAATGGAGCTGCAGATCTCCCCAACAACCCAGCTCTGAAGCAAAGGGGCCCATGGCACAGACATGCAGGGGATTTGGTGTCTAGGTTTATGGGTTTCTGTGACTGCAAGCACACCAACAAATTTGTGTCTGAAACTGTGTGGGGAAACCTTCCATGAGTGCTAGAGCTGTAGCAAGAGCAGACACTGGTTTCACTGCAGCTCAACACAAATCAGAAATGAGGGTGTAAGCTATTTTGTCAGTCTAAGCAGCAGGTGTTTCTTTCTCCTGTGAAGAGCCAGGGAGGCAAATGCATATCCAAATGGTAGATGTTAATATAGATGTAAAATATAAAATGTCTACTCAAGCTTCTGTTCTTTTGGACAGGCAAAGCTGGCAGGGGAACGTGGAGCCCGTGCTATCCTTTTTGACATTACCGATGATGAAAGCGCTGCTGATCAGGTACAGACCTCACTGATATTACCAAACAAATTGCAGTGCCCCTGTCACATCCCTAAATGTGCACAGGTCAGGACCTACCAGCCACCAACATCCAGTGGGATGTCCCAGGAAGATAATGCAAGTTGGATTTGAGTGTTAACTCTTACACAGCTTGTCCATGCTCATGGACAGTACTTTTCTCTTTTGCTCGTCCCTTGGTGAGCCTCCGGATCAGCAGGCAGAACAAGCAAGGCAGCAGCTTGTGAACAGCACCTTGCTGCTCTTAAAGAACATCGTCTGGTCAATTGAATGTTTCTTCCAGGAGCTGGATGCTTCCTTGTGGGAAGTCACAGATTAACAGAGCCCATCTGGTAGGGACAGCCCTGTTGTTATCTAGAGGAAAGGTGATTTCTCAAGTTTTCAAGCAAAAGTCCTGGCCACCCTGGTATGCTGTTTGTGATAATCCTGCTACAAGTTAGGCATTGGCCTATAGACTTCCAGAGATACCTTCCACCACCATTGCTAATCTCTGGAGGGGACTAGGTTCCTCGTTGGAATAATCAAGGTATAATGAAAAACATCCAGCCCTAGATAAGAGGACAGATAGGAGAGCTGGTTCCTGAGATCAGCAAAACTCTGGTTTGATTCCTGGTCACTGGATCCATCCCTTGTGTTTTTTTCATGCACTTAATTTCTAATGCCAGAGAAATGTGGAAGCAGGTGAAGGCTCATGAGGCAATGCTGAGGTTGCTCAGTATGCATATGGGAAGTATGCATATTGGGTCAGGTGGCCACCCCAGTTTAGGTCAATGTGGAAGAGAGAACACATGGACTTGCTGAGCCTGCGTGTGCGAGGCTGCCTAGACTATATGTCTATGGTGGAAAAAGGTATGGTCAGAAACAAACAATGTCCTGTAGATCACAGAGGGAGGAGAGGGGAGACTCTGATGTATCTCACAGGAAAAGGAGGTGAAGTATTTCTGCAACAAAGGCAGCACTCAGTGGTGCTGTTGGCAGCTGCCACATGGGAGAGGAGAGACCAAGGACTTTTGCAGTGGGGCTTCAAAGAGGAGCATGAACAACACTGAACAAAGTGTCCAGTTGTGCATGAGGAGGAGACACTATTGAAGGAAATAACGAAAGCTGTTCTGAAGAGTTGGTGAAAGATTCCATCTGATTCCCTCACAGAGGGATAGTGCAATCTGGGGGAGCAGTCTTACTCTCTGAAGTGTTTACAAGACGTATTGGGAGGAACCAGATGTGCCCGGGGAGCTGGGATAGTCCTTGTTTCAGGCTGTTCTGGACCATCTCTCACAATGTTTGTTTCTTTACAGCTGAGAAAGCCCAGAGGGCTGAGTCAGCCTGTGGTTCTGATCAGGGGCCATGATGCTGAGCTGCTCATGGGTGTCGTGAACAAGAACAGAGAGGCCCATGTGAAGATAGAGGTCAAGGAGCCACCAGCTTGGGTGAGACACACACCATTCCACTGTCTTCTGTATCCTCTCTCCCAAGGACTTTTCTAAAGCTGCTGGGTTTTCCTCCCGATGGACAGAGATCACAGCCCTTTGCAGGAGCTCTGCAGAGCCATTCTGCTTATCTGCATCATTCAGATGCTTTGCTGCAAATAAATGCTCAGAAGCTCTTTCAGCTTATTTAGTTCCTTTTGCTTAAAGATCATGAGTGAAGTGAGAGGATTTCCTATCATTTTATATGAGACTGAGCCTTGATTTTCTTATCTTGTGCTACCTTAGACCGCAGCCTATAGTGAGCTGAGGTGCTGCAAAACAAAAAATCCGTTCCTGCCAAAGTGTGCAGAAAAGTCTGAACCCTTTTTCTTTCAGCTGTAAAGAGCAAGGAATCAGAGTTGATGCATTCAAAGGCCGATGGTCAGGAAGAGATCTGAATTCCCCTGCTTATCCTCTAATTCCCACCTCTGCCACACAAGAGTAATCTATTTTCTGTTTTATCCATCAGCCAGACTACGATGTATGGATTCTTCTCACGGTGGTCAGCACTGTTGTTGTCATCATTTTGATTTTTGTTGTCCGCACAAAGTGCCAGCTGAACAGGACTCAGGTAAGCATCCCATGGATCAGATGTGTCTGAGGAAGCAGAAACACAACAATGGTAGCCACAAACCCAGTTTGGGGGAAGAAAAGTGCCTCTGTGACCTGGAGACAAGGCAGGTGCATGCCAAGGATATGTGGAGCATCCCTTGTGCAGTGGCCTCGCTCTCCTCCCACCACCCCATGAGCATAGCAGCCTGCCACACTCCCTACACCTTTCAGAGCTTGTCTCAGCACCTAAAGCTGCGAAGTTGGCCTGCAAGCTCTTGATTTTAACAGTGTTACCTGTAGAAGATTTAGTATTTTAATAGAAACTAATTAAATAAAAGTCTTTACAGAGTTATATGTATCTCCAGATTTGAAAATACCCTGTTTTTTCCAATAGAAAGACATAAAATCCGGAACTGCTGAGTGGTTTTGAATGGCCAGTGCCAGACGTTTCTTGCTGGTGTCAAAGCCCCCTCTGGCTATGCCAGGTTAGGCAAAGAGTCACCTCTGGAAATGAGTATTGTTCTCAAATCCCCAATAATCCCATTTTGAAAAGTGGAAGAGCCTCAAGGAACATGACAACACAAGGTTGACCCTCTCATGAAAGCCTCCTTTCTTTCTGTCAGGACTCCTTGCAGCAGCAGACCATGCAGGCCATCGGGCAGCTGGCCACACGCAACTACCAGGCCAGGTGCCGGCAGGCGTCACGGTGGGACTCCGCCAGCAGCTGCAGCTCAGCCCCAGTCTGTGCTATTTGCCTGGAGGAGTTCAGCGAGGGCCAGGTAGGCTGCAGGCGTGGCTGCTAGTGAGCATCAGCTCTGAGCTGCTTGGCTGTGGGCAGGCAGAGCTGCAGAAGGAGCTGAGCAGCTTGGCAGAGGTTGGGGGACCTTGGGCGTTTTCCTTCAGCAGCTCCTGAAAGTTGGGAAGGGGCCATCACTGATGGATATCTGCCTGCCCCTTGGCCAAAAAGCAGTGGCCCTGCTTGCAGATTCCAGTTCCCTACAGACGGGTCTCCAGCTGTCACTGAAGGATAAAATGCCCCTGATGTGTCCATGTTGAAACAATGGGGCAAAAGTGGGGTTTGCTTCTCCAAAACAGTCAGCCCATAATACCCCTTTACCCTGAGGACTAGCACCAATCCCAGGCATCACCCCCCAAAGCTGCATGCAGCCTCCTCTGTGCAAAGCTGGGCAGCAGGTGGCTCACTGTTAGATGTCTCCATCCTTCAAGTCTCACTTTCTGGAGCATCAAGAGCCCCCCTCCCTATGCTCAGCTCCTGGGACATGGTTCTCATTCAGCCTTCTCTCCCTGTTTCTCTTTAGGAACTGCGGATCATCTCGTGCTCCCATGAGTTTCACCGGGAGTGTGTTGACCCCTGGCTGCAGCAACACCACACGTGTCCACTTTGCATGTTCAATATTCTTGGTAGGGCTCAGACACAGCATTTTCTGGTTCAGGGGGACTACATACCCTTGGGTGATGCAGTGGGTGCATCATGGGAACGTGTCTCTGTGCATATGGGTATATGGGGTGGTGAGTGCATGGAGGTGTGGGGGATCTTTGTGTGTAAAAGCCCCCATCCCAGTGGTGCACAGTGAGGTGCTGGGCTGGGGCAGGATCAGAGCCAGTCTCAAGACCTATGGGGAAGGGAGGTGAGGGCTGGGGACTGGGGCACCAAAGAGGGTGCAGGACAATTTGCTGGCAGCCATGAGGACACAGACAGGACGTGGGTATGTAGTAGAGACTCGCAAGTGCCAGGCCAACTGTGTCTGGGCCACAGGACATATGCTGAATACTACCTTCTCTCTTCTCAGCCCGAGACTCGGTTGACCAGGCCCCAGTGGCAGGCTCCAGGTTGGCCCCTCGGGACATGGAGCCTGGACGGCGACTGCACCTTTTCCGCCAGCACCCAGGACATGCCCTTTACCACCTCCCACATGCCTACCCTCAGAGAAACCTCAGGAGCTTCCCCCCAGAGCCAGCCCATGGCAACCCTTTCTTCCACTCTCCGGAGCTCTCCCAGCTGGATTTCAGCACCATCCACTACATGCCCTACAGGCCAGCCACCTCTCTGCCTGCCTGCAGCCACCCATCCCCCCTGGTCCCTGGCTTGCAGGGCCAGCAGCATCCGAGCCCCACAGCATGTGGGCAGCCTCCGACACCCCATAGGATGTGCCCCCTGCAGCCCCAGCCCCCCTGCCTGGGACTCAAGGCAGCCCTGGCACAGCGGCAGCACCGGGCACCTGCCCTGCGCCGAGGGGCTGGCCATGGACACCAGCACAACAGCAGCGGCTCCGGGGAGAGCTATCTCACGGAGCACAGTGGGTACCTGGCAGATGGGCCGGGCAGTGACTCCAGCTCGGGGCCCTGCCACGGTTCCTCCAGCGACTCCATGTTGAACTGCACAGACGTCAGTCTGCAGGGCATCCATGGCAGCTGCTCCACGTTCCGCAGCTCCCTCAGCAGTGACTATGACCCGTTTGTGTACTGCAGCTCAGAGGGGCCCGCCACAGACAACGGGCAGGAGCGGCAGCGGCCACCAAGGGAGACGCGGCCCAGGTCCTTGGACCTGGTGGTGCCTGGGGGTGCTGCTCCATCCAAGGCCCAGGTGCTCAGCCATGTCCACTACCACCACCACCAGCACCACCACTACAGACGGGACGCAGAGTGCCCTCCTGGGCGGGCCGGCCAAGGGCCTGGGCAGCGCAAGTCCCGGTACTCTGGGACCAAGGTTGGCTTCCACGGTGCTCGGATGCAAAAGAGAGCTGAGAAGAGCCATCATTGTCAGCAGCCTGTGGAAAGCAGCACGGTGTTACAGGAGGCACCTCCAGCAGGACAGACAGCCTGTTCCCAGCAAGGCCGGGAGCCCCCACATGTCCCTTCTGCTTCTCTAAACAGGTTGGACTTCAGTCTAGATGCCACCAGACAATCAGGAGCAGCAGGCACGTCCCCTGTCCTGCTGCTGCAGAGACACAGCTTACAGAGTCGTCACCACAGAAGGAAAAGGAAATGTCCCCTGGAACCCGACCCCTCTCTCCTGCCTGAGGACTCAGCCTTGCCCAAAGCCTGTGACACTCACATTTCTCATGGCCACCCCACTGGCCACCGCTGCTCCCCTGAAGTCCAGCCCCTGATCCCAAGCGCTTCCTTGCCCTGCAGCTTGGGTGCTCGGCCACTTTGGAAGTGTTTAGTGCCACAGTCTAGCTCAGAGCTGAAAAAGCAGGAAGAGGGGATGTCAGGATGGGAGGGAAACCACACAGTTCCTGCTGGTTTCTCAGGGATGGGCACAGCAAAGCACAATCTGAGTCTTCGCCTGCACTGCCCACCGCAGCAGTGTAGTCAGGGTAAGTCTGGTATTGGCCTCTTCTTTCAGCAGGCAGGTGAGTGGAGGTGGTTTGCTGCAGGATGGGCATGAGGCTGCTCTGGGTGCTGGTAGACATTTGCACCTTAATGGTGGGCTCTCCTACAGGACCACTGGTGACAGAAGTTTTTCAGAGCTTACCTGTCCTGAGATGATGGCCTGAACAATTAGCATGTGTTAATACATCAGCTGAGTGCACCAAACCCTGCAATCTCATCCTAAAATAATACAAGTGAGAAATAAGGAAGCTGTTTAGGGGGTCTCTAGCCACTGGATTATCTCACAAAGGAAAGGGTGGAACCACAATTCTAAGTATCCTTACCGCAGTCTGGATGTCTTAGTGGCAAAGTCATTATTGTTAAGGCTTAGTGGGCTTAGTTGATACAGTTAACCCCAGCCTGCTGGACTCAACAAGGAAATGAGTGTGCATGGCCGGATGTAGTAGAGGAACAGACTAAATGAGTTTATGGATTTGCACATCCCTCCTGTCTCACCTGCCTCTGATGTGTGGGAGTTACTTTTTAGTGTCTTCTGAAAATTAGGTGTAATTAAGATTTGGCCTTTTGCCTGTACGTCAGTTCTGGCTCTCTCTGTGAGAGGGAAAATACCAGAACATTTGAAAGAGCCAGCCCAGGTTTAGCTCGCAAGCCTTGCTCTCTTGGACTCTGCAAATAGCAGCCTGCAAGTTAGCAAGGCCAGGTGCTGGCAGCAGAACAGCACCTGGCTCCCTTCCTCACCCTGCCACTGACTCACTGCAGGTCCTGAGGCAAATCATTTTGATTTAGGTACCGAATACAGATCTGGCTGCCTAATTTCTGTTAAAATGCCGGCCTTAAACTCGTGACTCACCATGCCCATTGTACCACAGAGATAATAACTTCCTCCCCATGCTTGTCTATCCAGCCCAACACCACGCCCAGGCTCCTGGTTGTGCCGTGCCTGCAAGGAGGCAGCAGGGCAGGGGGAAAGGCCGGATGGGCGCAGTGCCTGCGGCACGCTGGGCTCCCAGGCTCCCAGGAACAGGTTTTTCCCAGGCGCAGAAGAGCCTGGCTCTGCAGGTGATGGGGGAGTTTGTTCAAAGGGCCTGGAGGGAGGCTGCCACTTCAAGAGACACAGAGGCAGCAGCACAGGGATGTCTCTCCAATTTGCTGGTAGCTCTGAGGGCTGATGCGCCCTGAGCTGGAGACGGTGTGTGGCGATATCCTCAGGAAACAGCTCTGCCAGGACCGCAGCACAGTGGCAGGTTGCTCAGGAGCTGGTGTGAGCTCCCACTGCAAAACAAAGCCGAGGGACCGGTGTGACTCAGCATGGACCTCTCTGTCCCCAGCCCAGGTGCTGGCTGGGAAGGGACAATATCTGGGGAGGCAGTGCCACACCTGGGGCCAAAGGAGCCATGAGCAAGGGGGGACCAAAACAGCTCCCAGGGTTGCTCCATGTCCCTCTCACAGGGAGTGTCCTGTGCAGCGTGAATGGCCTCGTCCACCAGCCCACCATGGCCAGGACACGCAAGACATGGCTGCCACCAGGACACACCAATCTTTCCATCCAGGTCTCAGGGCAGCTGGCGCTTCTTCCAGATGTGGCTGTGGAAGAGTACAGTGCAAGGAAGCACGTCACACCTTGCTGCTGTCTGTGACAGTGCAGGGCTTTGCCACCCTCTGCCACCCTCCCTATGGGCTGCAGCAGTGTCTGGGCTTCCCTGGCAGGCTGTGGCCCAGGAAACTGCTGAAAGAGGAGCCCAGCTGCCACCCATTGGGGTGACTGTCCCCTAGTGTGGTGTGGCTACCTCGCATCTCCATGTTGCCTGGAGGCTGACACCATAAGCACATGGTGGGATGTGCCTCATGGTGCTGTGTTCTGTGACCGCACCCTGAAGTTTCAGGGGTATAGGTGCAACTGTCATTTCTTCATTCTTATATATTTTGTACCATGAGAAACAGGATCCCTATATTGGCTTGCCTGCTCTTAACTTCTCTCTATAGAAGAAGTGTATGAGCAAAAGAGCAGACACAGGAATGGACAGATTTAGAAATGGAGGTGCCAGGCTTGTGCAACACCATGCACTGGCTTTGGTGGCTACTGTTGTGTGTCCTTTGTAGGAAATGTGTGATGTACTGCCAGGTTTTGGTACTCTTTGTGATAAAACTCATGTTTTAAGCAGTGCCCCTTCCCTTCCCTTCCCTTCCCTTCCTTTCCCTTCCCTTCCCTTCCCTTCCCTTCCCTTCCCTTCCCTTCCCTTCCCTTCCCTTCCCTTCCCTTCCCTTCCCTTCCCTTCCCTTCCCTTCCCTTCCCTTCCCTTCCCTTCCCTTCCCTTCCCTTCCCTTCCCTTCCCTTCCCTTCCCTTCCCTTCCCTTCCCTTCCCTTCCCTTCCCTTCCCTTCCCTTCCCTTCCCTTCCCTTCCCTCTGTCTAAATTTTGTGATGTTTTATAGCCTGTGTTTTATTCTCCCCTGGTCTGTGCTCCTCCCTGCCTGTGACCCCCACACTGGGAGGATCTGTGCTGGGGACACCCTGGAGATGGAGGAGGGAAGGTGTGTCCCTCCAGCCTGGAGGGAAGGAGGGAGCAGGGATCCCCCTGGGGCACTTGCTGGCCCAGGGGACCTGCTGCTTGGGCTTCACAGTTCTAACATGGGGCTCTAAGGCATTGCAGAGGTACATGCTGCGATGCCTCTGTTGCTTTGTGGATTGTCCCAGAGGCCCAGATTTGTGCCCATCCTGATGGTGCAATGGGGAAGGCAGTTGACACTTGCCCAGAGCCAGCACCAGCGTAACTTTCAAAGCATGTCCATTCAGGAAGCCTCTGGTCCCTCTTACCTCATTTTTGCCAGGAGCCCAAAGAACTGCTGTGTTTTAAAGCAGTGTCACTCTAAGTCTGTTTCACTGTAGTAGCTTC